>NW_027507718.1:420280658-420880658 GCF_037356315.1 Lithobates pipiens
GCGCAATTGTCAGTTAAAGCGATGCAGTTCTGAATCGCAAAAAGGGGCTTGGTCCTTTGGCTGCAAATGGGTCTGGGGCTTAAGTGGTTAAGCAAGTTTACACATGTATAACTGAGTGTATTACAATAGTTGCAATGAAAAATAATTTTACTCTTATACACTTACGCACCTTTACTCGTCTATACTAAACAATACCCAGGTCTTTACACAGTTTTTTGCCCCTTGCACAGGGGCATCACAAGTTCTTGAGTAAACAGTAAATTATGACGCCCATGTGCAATGGGCCTTTGTCAGTTTACTCTGGCTGTTCACTGTCATTGCTGCCCCAAAGGAAGAGACTTGCACATGGCCCTTAGATAGGGAAAGCAACATGGATTATAATAGAATGCAAACATTTTGATATTTCCAATTTATACAATATTCAATAGATCTAAATTATACATATTCTTGTGTGCTTATTCAGTGAGGCAGTACAAAGAGCCACACAGAAGCAATCATTTCATATAAAAACACCTGAAAAAATTAAATGGGGACAAGATAGGATTTACATTTTTCATAGAGAACAATTATATTCCATGTTTTCTTCCAGGAGATAATAAAAAAAACCTAAGGGGTCACAATTGGCAACTCTTTGTTTTCCTTTTTACATCTCCTTATATGTAATTTCAACAAGCTATATTGTAAGTTATCCCAATTTAAGTCAACAATTACACATAAATTCCTTTTTCTGGATAAGTTCACCTAGGTTGAAGAAAAGTAATAATTGTGTGCATGGTGGTGAAAAACAAACTAGGGGAATCTCAGATCATGCTTGATCTGACCTCCAGAGTTCCTTGCCCATAAACATAATTGTGAGTACGGCAATCCCATGGCTGTAATTTCAGTGCCTCTGTATTCAGGGTAAGAAATATTACATATATTTTGGCAGTATTTGTCTTGAAATACATAAATAAATGAATATTTCATTATCCGGTATGGTACTGTATTATTCGTTTTGTCATTTTTCCAGTGCAGTGGAGAGGTAATTGGGGCAATACAGGCAGGCTCTCTGTCTGCATTCAGTTGGGACATTGTGCCGTTGTTTTGCTGGGCAGTTAAATTTTTCATAGTTCACTCACAGCTAAATAATGCAGGAATGCATAATTCAGCAAAATCACCATGAAAAGTATCCAAATAAAGTTTCGTAAACAAAAGAAGTAGCATTTTTCAAAAGTATTCTGCCTTATCCCCATGCATTTCTCATTATAATACTTCTACATGTGTAAAGCCTTGTACACACGGTCAGTGAATCCGTCGGAATGTGTCCTATCGGACCGTGTTGTCGGATAATCCGACTGTGTGTGGTATGCATCGGACTGATTCCATCGGAATATCCGTCGGACCCAATTTTCCAACTTGTTGGAAATATTTCCCGACAAACTGGTTCGATCGGACATACTCCGATCATGTGTAGAGAATTTTGATTGGACAAAGTGCCACGCATGCTCAGATCAAATTCCTACATCAAAGCTATTGGCTACTAGCGCTGAATGTAGTCCCATCGTAACGAAATTACGTCATCACGTTCGGAAAGATCAGATTTTTTGACAACTTAGTCCGACCGTGTGTATGCAACAGTTTCGGACAAGATCCGACGGACAAAATCCGACGGATTTGGTTGTCGAAATCTCCGACCGTGTGTACAGGGACTAAGACATGCCTTAACACCAGGGGTAGTTGATCTAAGGAATATCTGATTGCCTCCCGTGGGATCAGGAAGGAGTTTTTTTCCCCCCGCTGGAGCAAATTGGATCATGCTTTATCAGGTTTTTTTTTTTTCTGCCTTCCTCTGGATCAACTGTGGGTATAGGTTTGTATTTATGGAGGTTTTTCATTTTTTTCTTTTGGCTGAACTAGATGGACTTGTGTGTTTTCTCAACCTGACTAGCTATTTAAGTCAAGTTACAATAAAACTATAAGTCAAAACTATTACAATTATGTAGCACTAGACCTATTATGTAGTAAAATAGAAGTGGTATAGGGAAGTATACAATTGCTAAGTGGTTAGCCCTTCCACCTAGCAGCACTAAAGTCATCAGTTTGATTCCAAAACATGGCACTACCTACTGGAGTCTGCATGTTACCCTGTGCCTGCATGAATTTCCTCCCACACTCCAAAGACATGCTGATAGGAAAATTGGCTTCTGTCTAAATTGGCCCTAGTATATGCATGTATGAATATGAGTTAGGGACCTTAGATTTTTAAGTTCCTTGAGGGCAGGGGCTGATGTGAATGTACAGTATTTATGTAAAGCACTGAATAAATTGATGCGCTATATACAGTAAGTACCTGTAATAAATAAATATTTGTTCCTGCCCATGTGTGAGCTTATGGTGTAATGCTATGTCACAGTCTACTAGTACATTTCTGAAACAAAAACCAAGAGTGTCATCTAGAGATAGCCACCTCAACATTAAAGGTGCAGCAATAGCCCAGACATCACTTTGGCAAGGCAGCTGAAGACCCCAGTACTATCCACCCAAAACAAAAGCCCACTATTTTTTCTTCACCCTAGCAGAAAATAAAATAAATGTTAAATGTTTAAAAAAAAAACTGCAAAGGGGTGGCCGAGAGACAAGAAAGTAGGCGTCTCCATTGGAAAGACTCAGCTTGCTCAGCGAGGATTGCTTCGCTGATCCCCGGTGAGCAGGTGGATGACAGGCCCACTCTCTCACTGTGCAGAGCGGAGACGGACCCAGTCCCACTCTCCTCTATGGTGAGATCGGGTGAGAATGGACTGCTTGTCCATTGTCATTCTACTTGACCCATCAGACAGATGAAAAATAGGACCACCACCCATCTGTACTGAAAAACTGACAGGCAGACCTGATCTAAGATGTACCGTTAGGTCAATGGAACTGTGAACACCAACGAATGTAGCTCAACATGCTGCAATCTACAGCACTGTACAGGCAGTCCCTGAGTTAAAAACATCCAACAGGGGAGGACAACAGGAAGTGAGAGGAAATCTACACCTAGGAAGGGAAAGTCACTCCTGTAAGTGTTATCATGGGAAAAAGATGTCTCCCCTAAAGCTTTATCACCAATCCTTGTTTCCACAACAACCCAAAATTTTCTAAATCCAATTGTCACCAGGACAGAAAGGGAGGTGAAATCTTCTGAACAGGGGCACAGACAGCAAAACAAATATTACAGGGTGTTAACCCTTCCCTTGCTATCCACAAAACTTAAAAATATTTTTTTGGGCTGGAGTTACACTTGAGTACCTGTTCCAAATTACAAACAAATTCAACTTATGAACAAACTTACAGACCCTATCTTGTTTGTATCCCGGGGACTGCCTGTACAGCAGAGTATCTTTCCCTACATAGATTTCTCAGCTCACCCTAACCATCTCCAACAAACACTGACAATATGGCTAAATTGTCTATTCTTTCAGATTATTGGCTTTCAGCGACCCAAATGACCAGGGGTAAGGGTTATGCAGTGCCTACTGGGTTCAGGAGCAATATTCATCCATAAATTCGAAGTTTCAGCAAACAACGAAACTAGGAGGTCCGCCTCAAACCAAAGGTGGCTCTAAACCTGAACCACCTAATTCACACCTATGCCTGAGACTGTAACAAAATTCCCATCAGGTTGAGACCTGAGCTGAGGCCCAGAGGTCCTAAATATTTTGGAACGCTTGGTAAACAATGAATAAAAGTTTAGGTCACATGGTAGAAGACCACTAAAGTGTTAACTGTGCGAACTGTTTCCAGTAGGTTACAGTGGGCGTCCCTTTATTTTATCCCTTAATTTTTTTTATCCCTTGTGATCCCTTTATTTTAAATCATCATGTACTCCTATATTGACCATATCTATAGTAAATAAAGAGAATAAATATTTAGCTGTCCTGCACTAATCAGTGCTCAAGTGTGACCTACCACCAGATGGAGCTTGAAGCATACTTGCTTCTGCAGCTCAGGTAAATATTTCACCTCTTACTTAATATTTTCCTCATTTAACAGAACTGATTTATAGAAATAGATGAGACTTCTTAGTTTAGTATACTGTAGGTCTGCTTTAATACCTTAGCTTTTTGGATATTGAGCAGAAGAAAGCAAAATGGATATATCTATTTACTAAAAAACAGATTTTCAACTTCTTCAGTAAGATGCATGTGAGTCCCTCTGAGGGTAGATAGGCCCAGTACAATATTTATATAAATGGTAGAATTGTGGCTAAAACATTAAATTTCAGATAGAAGCCAACTACTGAAAGATTTGTTTTATACCTTAAATTACACAGACATGTACTTTTGTATTTTATATGTGTGCATACTCTAATGGCTAAAACAAATTAATCAGCCTAAAAGTTTCCACCTCTGCTAGTGATGTTATGAGGCGTTTCCCTACTTATAGTCTTAATGGGTGTAAGGAATCTTTATCCATATTCTTAAGTGAATTGAAAATGTGTAAATTGTCAGATTGACCAATCCATGAATCAATTCTATCATCACTGTTGTATTCAGATATCATGTTATTTTTGTGAGTCTTTTTAATGCCTATCATGTATATTGTGTGTATTTTCTGCAGTGCTTTGCTGTGCGCTCTTTGGGCTGGGTAGAAATGGCAGAAGAGGACCTAGCTCCAGGGAAAAGCAGTGTTGCAGTGAACAATTGTATTAGACAGCTGTCCTACAGCAAGAACGACATCAGAGACACAGTCGGAATTTGGGGTGAGGTATGTACATAACATTTTATTCATCCTAAAATTCTAATTCTAAAATAAGAAAATCATTCATGGATAACAGTTTTTTTTTATCATATTGTCATGTTGATTACAACCAATTATTTTTCTTTATTTTCATAGAGATTCTAACTTTTTATCAGATTTTTCTTTATTTTCAAATAGCAGTGCACCACTTGCAGCAACTCATTGCAACGAATGAGAACTTTTCTCAAATTGTAGTACACCATTTGCAGTAACTCATAGCAATTATTGCGAAGTCTTCTTTCACAAATTTTAGTGAGATCAAATTAAATCTGACTGTTACTTACTGTACATTAAATTACACCCCTGAACATCATAAATGCTCTTATTTCAGCCTACCCCATATGGGGTTATACATAAATCAAGGAATCTGACATTTGCAGTCAAATTGCATTTTTCTGACTGCAAGGGAATCATCTTGGTCCATGTGTGTTAAATGACTGATGGATTGACTACCAGTGAATGTTTGGTGAAAGTCACTTATTACTTTATTAATATGCCTGTTTGCTCTGGTTTACACTGAGGTGGCTTCAGTGTAATTTCAAATCCGCATATCAGTGCAATTTACACATACAATTTATTGCGGCTTGCAACTTTGTTTAACAGAAGTCTATGCAAGTCGCAATAAAATCAGCAAAAAGTAGTCCAAAAACCTCTTTCAAAGCCGCTGCAGGCCACTGAGTCGTGGCAATTTGAACTAATCCATTTGCCGACAATAGGGTGCAACATTGGATCAGTGTAAAATGTCCTAGAGTTTGGATAGAGGTACAGGTTAAAGTGGATGGCCACCCTAAAATAAAAAATGTCATTAATATTCTTTAAAAAATGTAAAAAAAATTTTTTTAACTTACCTGAAACCGCTGTTGCTAGGCAGTCTTCCTAATCTGCCTTTTCCTATTCCGCTGCGCTTCCTCCTCTTCGGCGAGTGGCCCCGTTGCCTTCTGGGAGATGTGTGTGTCCCAGAAAACAACGGGGCCATTCACAAAGTGCCGCGCGACTCGCACATGAGCAGTAGGAAACGAGCAGTAAAGCTGCAAGGCTCCACTGCCCATTTCCCTTTGTTAAGATGGAGGCGCCAGCAGCCGATCCGATGAACGGAACGGCCTTGGGCGGCCGTCATCCCGGGCTCGCTGGACAGGTAAGTGTCTTTATTAAAAGTCAGCAGCTACAGTGTTTGTAGCTGCTGACTTTAAAAAAAGAAATTGCGGCTGGAACACCCCTTTAAGATCATGTTTTAAAGTAGTGGTTGTCAACTCCAGCCCTCAGTTACTGCCAACTGCTTGTGTTTTCAGTGTTTTTTTCTGCTGCAATGTATCAGGTGGCATGATCCATGAACCTGGTGCAGTTGGTCTCAGTGTGGAGCTTTTGGGGCTGAAAAAATAATAAGAAAAGTGTTTTCACCATGCTAAAGCTACTGTCCTTATTCTAACCCTTACAGTGCAGCAAAAACTCAGTGTAAAGTATTATATATGTACAGACTACTGTATGTGAAGGCAATTATAGAAATAGTAGGTGTTTTTTCTTTGGATAATAGAGGTCCTTAAATTTTTTTTTTTCACCTGCCTGAAAACTTTTCAATACTCTCAGCTTTCAGGACAATGGTATCACAGTAACGTACCATTCAGGTGTAAAAAAATGAGAATCAAGAGCATGGGTCATAGTGTCATTATATTTTCATGTACATATTCAATAGTATCTCTAATGTATCACCTTGTAGTCGATGCTGTTGATATGTACTAACCTCCATTGCAATGTTGCCATTAATAATTTATTACATGCTGCAGGCTGGCATCTCTATATATCTCTCCTGAGATTTCACTTCAAAGAGACAAGGCTAACGTGCAGTCTAATCACACATCTAGGTCACTCTGCAAGAAAGTTACTACAGTGTGACTGGGAGACTTAAATAAACAAGTAAAGGTGCAAAAACTGCATCAATGTATCCCACAATGGTAAATAGAATTATAATTATATATAACATATACAACTGTATAAAAAGAGGGTCTTGTGACAGACCTAGCCGGGACAGAGGCTGTTGGAGATGACAGAATGCGAGCCTCTTGCTTTGCGATTATGGGCCCTGGCATTTGGGGGAACGGTGCTCTTTGTGAGCTGTATGCCTGGGGACTCCTAAGGTGGTGTTACTTGGATTCAGATCCATGTCCCCCCCAAGACACACAGACTCTGGATATGTATTTGCCATATTAGCAATAGACTGAATCACACTGTTAGGACACAAACTGTTAGATGCTAATGCCATCAACTCCAGCCATCTGTCTGTTGTGTAAATGAGTCTAGTCTGGCTTGTAAGAGTATTCCACACATTGTTGTTTGTGCTAATTAACCCTGTGTTTATGTTTATGGTAATGTGTATTGAATAGTCAATCAGTGAGCTAGGAGACAAAGTCTTACCCTGAAAAGTCCTATCTCTCAGACAACTAGTCTGGGTCAATGATTAGATAATTAGCTCATGCTAATTAGGTTAGGTTTTAGTCATCCTACTGTATATATTTGTGGGACATCTCAAATAAAAGATTATTCCTGGTGTACTTCAAGACTGGTGTTATCTAGTTCTTGGGGGTTCCTATAGCCAGATCCATTGGCGTTCTATTCCAGGACTTAGGAAGCGGTATACTGACGGAAGCACTCAAGCGGTGTCTGGGGGACGTTCCATCACAGGTCTAAAAGTCCATAAATGAAGGGAGTAGAATAAAATCCAACACTCAGGGTTGCCATCATATAGGAACAGAAACCAGGTTCCAGCAACACTGAAAAAGACAAGGAGAGAGGCACCTCTGGGTGTAGATTTGTGACAACTTTAATTGCACTTCAATAAATGGCAACTCACATTTGAGAAGTAATATAAAGGGACATCATGTAAGGTCCCAGCAGGGGAGGGGGGCATCGGCAGATGATCCAGTCCTATTACTCCATCATGGGAGAGCACTGTAATACCACTGTATGGGAAGCCGGCCACAGTGGAGGAAATCCCAAAGCAAGGCTTGGAGCACAGAAGGCAAGGAAGGATGGCGTCACTGGTAATGCAACGCATTTCGCGAGCATGCATGCTGCAGATGGAACGGCAGCCATGCTCCTTTGTCAAGCTGACAGGATCCTTTTGCAGTCTCTTGTAGATAAAAAATTAGCATATTTCTCTCATTTAGAGATCTGTTGGGTTTGGCTTCTTTTAAAACCCCATTGAAGTCACAGAAATAAATATCTAATCAGAAAGACGTTATATAAACAGCCTCCATTTTCTTACTGTTGCTTCCACTTTCCTGTCACAGCAGTATTGCAAGATGATACTAATCTGTAGTCCAATAGGTATTATAGTTGGACCCAGTGTAGTCAGCAATCAGCACCAGACATGGTCTGACATGCCCCTTCTCCCCCTTTGCATCACAAGTCTGTGATGTTGGTTATTAGGGGTGTATTACTCAGCTACGCTAACATAAAGCACTGGAGAGGAAGTGTAGGAAACAGCATTTTCACTCACAGAAAAAAGTTTTTGGAGGCATGTCCAAACAAAACTCAGTAACCTACAATATGCTGGGATATAAGGCTACAAATAGGTAAAAATATGTCAAAGTCCAACTGGGCTTAAAGCAGTAATCTCTTTTTTTTCTGTTGGATCTTTATTAGTAGATTTTATAGTCTAATGCATGTAAACCAGACGTAATCATTCACTTCATAGGATGAGATAATCCCTAAAAGGGCAAAACTAATCTTTTTTATGTTTTTGTACATGTGAAATAGTTCAGGTTATTCTAAAGCAGGGATATGGCATTAGGGGACCTCCAGCTGTTGCAGAACTACAAGTCCCATGAAGCATAGCCAACCATGACAGCCACAAGCATGACACCCAGAGGCAGTGGCATGATGGAACTTGTAGTTTTGCAATAACTGGAGGTCCGCTAATTGCATATCCCTGTTCTAAAGCATTTGAGTTAATGTATCAAAAATGTATTTCTTTGCATAGATTGTGTTTTATGGCTGGTTTCACACTAAGGCGGTTTTCAGTCATTTTAGCGCTACAAATAGCCTCTAACGCCTGAAAACCACGTCCCCATTCATTTCAGTGCGACTTTTCTAACTGGGGCCATATAAACAGAACATCAAAAAGGTACAATTCCATAAGTCTTGTTATCCACAGTTGGCAATGCAAGACATTGTAATTTGTCCTAATTTCATTTTTGACATGTGATGGCTCCCTTGCAGTGCACAACTGCTGAACCACTTAGCAGATGCTGAATGACTTGCCCTGTCTCGTTCCCATAAAAGTGTTTTTTCTAACTATGAGCACAGTTCTGTTTAGCAGTAACAGGTCATAAGGATTACAGAGTAGTGATGGACGAACTTCCGACGGGACGTTTCGCGAAAGCGAAATGCGAACGGACCCAAACGTTCGCGAAACCGAACGTTCGCCGCGGGCCCCATTGACTTCAATGGGAGGCGAACTTTGCAAACCTTCATGTCGAATTTGCGGCCACGTGGTAATTATTAGGGGGTAAAACGTAGTCCCACCATCTGGACAATGACATAATACATGTATGAGGTGAATTTGGGATCGATAACTACAAGCATTTTTATTTTATTTGGGAAATTGTTCTAACAATTCAGGACTATGGAGCTAATGAAGGCAATGGAGGAGAGGGAAGGTCAGGGACCAGGGTAGGCAAAGAAGAGGGTGCAGGAGATGATCACCAGCAGCGTGACATACCGGAATGACACATGCACCGTGATAGAGGCATCTGACAGCAGCACCGTAATACAGAGCACTGACAGCAGCACCGTGACATACAGCGCTGACAGCAGCACCGTGACATACAGCGCTGACAGCAGCACCGTGACATACAGCGCTGACAGCAGCACCGTGACATACAGCGCTGACAGCAGCACCGTGACATACAGCGCTGACAGCAGCACCGTGACATACAGCGCTGACAGCAGCACCGTGACATACAGCGCTGACAGCAGCACCGTGACATACAGCACTGACAGCAGCACCGTAAGCAGCCCCAGGAGGAAGTCAGCACAGCACAGGGATGGTGTGATCCCCTCATAATAAGAACCCCCAGGAGGAAGTCAGCACAGCACAGGGATAGTGTGATCCTGTCACGTACCTGGTGGTAGGAGCCCGGAGTGCAGGGAGCGGCCTCTCGTAAGCCTCTGGCTCGAGACCCCCTGAAGGTGAGAACAGGGGTTCTGGAGGGCAGAGGGCACAAGTGCCAAGTCCGTGAAGGTGGGCCTTGGTCAGGAACTGGCGTAGACAGCGAAGGACGAAGTCAGGTGACTCAGGAACGGTAAGACGTCAGCAGCTGGAAGCAAGCAGGTGGGCACCAACACGAAGTGGAACAGCAGGCAGAAGCGAAGTGGTCACAAGCCGGGTCGTCAACGGGCTGGCAGCAGAGGTACCGAAGGATAAGGCAGAAGAGTAGTCAGGAGGTCCGAAGGTCAGGGCAGGCAGCAGGCGGGATAATCAGGAACAAGCCGAGGTAAACAGAGACAGGAACAATCAGGCAAACAGAGCAACTCTCAGGAACGCTGTAGACAGGACAGCAACGAGCCCCTAGAGTGAATCACTTAAGAAGCCTTCTGGGCGCCAAAGACGGTCGCACGGCACGTCAGTTCGTGCCCACGTCAAACCGTGCAACCGAGCGTGGCCCCGCGCACCCGCGTGCGCACGTCTGCAACTCTGCGCACCCGCGTGCGCCCGATCGTACCAGCTCGCACTCGCGTGCGTACGTCTACAACTCTGCGCACCCGCGTGCGCCCGAACGTACCAGCTCGCACCCGCGTGCGTCCGCTCGCGCCAACGCGCGCCCGGGAAGACCCATCAGCGCTCAACGGACCGACATTGTGGGTAAGTCTTCCACGGGCTGCAGGGACTCGGGACCGACCATGACATTGCCCCCCCCCGAGGGGCAGCCTCCGGATGCCCAATTGGGCTATTCTATCAGGATGGGCCCTTCTGAAGGCGAGAATCAATCTTTCGGCATGAAGGTTGGATTCAGGTTCCCAAGAATTCACCTCGGGTCCATACCCCTTCCATTTTACCAGGAACTGGACTTGATTCCGTCTACGCCTGCAGTCCAGGATAGACTCCACCTCGTATTCGATTTCACCGTCGACGACCACAGGTTCCGGTGGGACAATCCTCCGGCTGACAAAGGGGTCTGGAACGGCTGGCTTGAGTAACGCCACATGGAACACGGGGTGAATCCGGAAAGACTCAGGCAATTTCAGCTCAAAAGTTACCTCGTTAATTCTTCTAATAATAGGGAAGGGACCCACAAACCTTGGTCCCAACTTCTTGGTAGGGCAGGCCATCTTCAGGTTTAGTGTGGAGAGCCACACCTGGTCTCCAATTTTAAGTTCAAGCTCCCCCCTTCTTTTCCTGTCAAAGATTTCCTTATTACGTTTTTGAGTTTTCGCCAAGGTCTCCTGCAGAAGCTTATTATTGGCACTAAAGAAGTTGATACTCTCCTGGACAGCAGGTACCGGGCTTTCAGGCAGGTCTTGGGACAAGAATGAAGGGTGGAAGCCGTAATTAGCAAAGAATGGAGACTGACTTATGGCAGAATGGATGGAATTGTTGTAAGCGAACTCCGCTAACGGGAGCAAGGAAGTCCAGTCGTCCTGGGAGAAGGACGAAAAGCAGCGTAAGTATTGCTCTAGCGTCTGGTTTGTCCGCTCTGTTTGCCCGTTGGTCTGCGGGTGATAGGCTGATGAAAGACAGAGGTCAATCTTTAAAGCCCTGCAGAGAGCTCTCCAAAACTTGGATGTGAACTGCACACCCCGATCCGAGATAATATTCGCGGGAACACCGTGCAGCCTTACGATTTCCTTAATAAAAACCTCAGCGGTCTCTGCAGCAGACGGGGTGCCCTTCATTGGCAGGAAGTGGGCCATCTTCGTTAGCCTATCCACCACCACGAAGATAGTGGAGTGACCTTCTGATGGAGGAAGTTCTACGATGAAATCCATCGAAATCATTCGCCAGGGCCTCTCTGGAACAGGTAATGGCTTCATCAGACCCCAGGCCCTGGACTTGCTGTTCTTATTACGGGTGCAAATGACACAAGCTTCCACATACCTCTTGCAATCGGTTCTCAGCTGGGGCCACCAAAAGGAGCGCTTGACCAACTCGGTAGTCTTGAAGGCGCCGAAATGACCGGCCAACGGGTGGTCATGACATGCACTGAGGACTGATACCCGAGCTTCCTGGGGGACAAAAATTTTATCTTCATGCCAGAGAAGTTCGTCTTGGGTCAGAAGCGTGACATTTGGCGGAGGAGTGGCACCCACGGAGGCTTGTTTGATCAGGGACAATAAATCGGCCTGAAGAAAAAGAAAGTTCCCTGAGGCCAAGATGGTATCCGGGTGTGGAGTAGTCTCAGGTTCATTGTACATTCGGGACAGGGCGTCCGGTTTGGTGTTCTTGGAACCCGGACGATACGTTATGTGGAACAGGAACCTGGAAAAGAAAAGAGCCCATCTGGCTTGGCGTGGTTTCAACCTCTTAGCGGATTTCAAGTATTCCAGGTTCCTGTGATCCGTATAGATGAGGATTGGATGCGTAGCTCCCTCCAGTAGGTAACGCCATTCCTCGAGAGCCGCTTTAATGGCCAATAGCTCCCGATCACCGACATCATAGTTTGCTTCTGCCTCCGTTAATTTGCGGGAGAAAAATGCCACCGGGTGTAAGCGGGCCCTAGGACCATGTCTCTGGGAGAGAATTGCCCCAACCGCGATCTCAGAGGCATCAACCTCTAAAATATAGGGCCGGGTTGGATCAGGGTGTTTGAGGATGGTAGCTGACACGAATAAGTCCTTCAGGGTGGAGAAGGCTTTCTGAGCTTCTGGAGACCATTGGAATTTTAGACTCTGCCTGGTCAGTCTGGTGATGGGGGCAATGATAGTAGAGAACCCCTTGATAAATTTCCTATAGAAATTTGCGAATCCTATGAAACGCTGGACGCCTTTTCTGTCAGTGGGAGCGGGCCAATCCTGGATAGCGGAAACCTTCTGAGGGTCCATCTTGATGCCATCTACAGAGATTATCAACCCCAGGAATTGAATGCTAGATTGCTCAAAGGTACATTTCTCCGGCTTGGCGTATAACCCATGCAGACGAAGTCGGGATAGCACCTTCCTGACATGCTCCCGGTGCTCTGCCAGAGAGGAGGAGAAGATCAGGATATTGTCCAAGTAAGTGATGACGAACAGGTCTAGGTAATCCTTGAAAATGTCGTTAATAAAATGTTGGAACGTGGCGGGAGCGTTGCATAATCCAAAAGGCATGACAAGGTACTCGAAGTGCCCGAAGCGAGTACGAAAAGCCGTCTTCCACTCATCACCATCACGGATGCGGACCAGATTGTAAGCCCCCCGGAGATCCAGTTTTGAAAATACTGCTGCTGATCCCAGTCTCTGAAAAAGCTCCGGTACGAGTGGTAGGGGGTAACGGTTTTTGATCGTTATTTTATTAAGGGCCCGGTAATCAATGCAAGGGCGCAGGGTCTGATCCTTTTTTTCCACGAAAAAGATCCCTGCCCCTGCCGGAGAAGTGGAGGGACGGATAAATCCCTTCCTGAGGTTATCGTCCAAATAAGACTTCAGAGTCACCAACTCAGTTTCAGACAGCGGGAAGATCCTCCCAAAAGGAATTTCTGCCCCAGGAAGTAACTCAATGGGGCAGTCGTATGGCCTGTGAGGGGGTAAGGTCTCTGCACCCTTCTTGCTAAATACGTCTAGGAAATCGTGGTAGGCAGCGGGTACAACTTGGCGGGTTTCTTCGTCAGCTTCCAGACAGAACAAGGAAGAAGAAGAGGCCTGGTCGGTTCCCGGAAGGCAGTGTTGGAGGCAGTAAGGAGAAGGAAATCTCAGCTCCCCAGTGGTCCAGTCAATACAGGGGTTATGTGCCCTCAGCCAGGGCATGCCGAGAATGATAGGGGAGAGGGGAGAGGTGATAATGTCCAGGCAGAGTAATTCTTGATGGACTCCAGCAATTGTAGTTAACAGGGGTTGAGTCTGTTGGGTAACAGGTCCGGACTTGAGAGTGGAACCATCGGCCAGGTGTATAGAAAGACCCCTTGCCCTGGGCCGAAGTGGTATATTATGTTTAGAGGCAAAGGTTGAATCCATAAAGCCACTGCAAGCACCGGAGTCAATAATGGCGTTGGTCTGGACGTTCCCTCCTGGTAGCTGCAAAGAAATGGACACAGTCAAATGGGAAGCAGCACTAGGACAGTCTAATGTGAGGGCAGGAGAAACACGGAGGGACTTACGGAGCTTAGCAGGGCAATTGCGCACAAAATGTCCAGACCCACCACAGTAGAGACAGAGGTTTCCTTCCCGACGGCGCTGGCGTTCTTCAGGCGTTAAAGAAGGCCGGAGTAAACCCAGCTGCATGGGCTCAGGGAGGTCTTGACTGGTCGTGGTGGTAGCAGGAGGGATGAGATGAGGAGAGCTGGGGACTCGTGGAAGCATCCAGACCGGACGAGATGTGGTTGTAGACCGCTCCAGACGGCGTTCCCTCAGCCGTCTGTCAATTTGGATTGCCAGATCTATTAGGGCTTCTAGAGTCTCTGGGATGCCTACTCGGGCGAGCTCATCCTTTAATGGTTCCGATAGGCCCATCCGGAACTGGTAACGTAATGCTGCATTATTCCAGTCCGTGTCAGAGCTCCAGCGTCGGAACTCCGACACGTAGTCCTCTACAGGCCGACGGCCTTGCTGCAGCGAGTGCAGAGCTGCTTCAGCGGTGGCGGTTAACTGTGGGTCCTCGTACAACCGCGACATGGCCTGGAAGAAGGTGTCCAGGGTCTCGAGGGAGCGATCTTTTCTTTCAAGAAGACGGTGGGCCCAAGACTGAGGTTCACCGGTCAGCAAAGAGATCACATAGCCCACCTTAGTGGCCTCGAGGGAGAAAGTCCTTGGCTGTAGGGCAAAGAACAGTTCGCAAGAGTTCCTGAAAGACCGGAATTTCCCTCGATCTCCGGAAAATCTCTCGGGTGTAGGCACCCTGGGTTCGGGTGGCAGCATTACTACAGCAGGAGTAGCAGGAGATCCGGAGGAAGCAGGAGAGGAAGCGGATAGGGCCTGAACCCGTTCCTCCAGTTGACTGTAGCCTTCCTGTAAGCTTTTCACCGCTTGAGTGAGACCTGCGAGATGGTGGCAAAGTTCGTCCATTGGAGACGCTCCCTGCGTGGGCTCGGACATGGCTGTCCTGTACTGTCACGTACCTGGTGGTAGGAGCCCGGAGTGCAGGGAGCGGCCTCTCGTAAGCCTCTGGCTCGAGACCCCCTGAAGGTGAGAACAGGGGTTCTGGAGGGCAGAGGGCACAAGTGCCAAGTCCGTGAAGGTGGGCCTTGGTCAGGAACTGGCGTAGACAGCGAAGGACGAAGTCAGGTGACTCAGGAACGGTAAGACGTCAGCAGCTGGAAGCAAGCAGGTGGGCACCAACACGAAGTGGAACAGCAGGCAGAAGCGAAGTGGTCACAAGCCGGGTCGTCAACGGGCTGGCAGCAGAGGTACCGAAGGATAAGGCAGAAGAGTAGTCAGGAGGTCCGAAGGTCAGGGCAGGCAGCAGGCGGGATAATCAGGAACAAGCCGAGGTAAACAGAGACAGGAACAATCAGGCAAACAGAGCAACTCTCAGGAACGCTGTAGACAGGACAGCAACGAGCCCCTAGAGTGAATCACTTAAGAAGCCTTCTGGGCGCCAAAGACGGTCGCACGGCACGTCAGTTCGTGCCCACGTCAAACCGTGCAACCGAGCGTGGCCCCGCGCACCCGCGTGCGCACGTCTGCAACTCTGCGCACCCGCGTGCGCCCGATCGTACCAGCTCGCACTCGCGTGCGTACGTCTACAACTCTGCGCACCTGCGTGCGCCCGAACGTACCAGCTCGCACCCGCGTGCGTCCGCTCGCGCCAACGCGCGCCCGGGAAGACCCATCAGCGCTCAACGGACCGACATTGTGGGTAAGTCTTCCACGGGCTGCAGGGACTCGGGACCGACCATGACAGATCCCTTCATAATAAGAACCCCCAGGAGGAAGTCAGCACAGCACAGGGATATCATAAGCAGCCCCAGTAGAAATATGACACCGCTCAACCTCTTCAAAGAGGAGGGTAGGGGCATATAGTACGGTGTGCTTTTTTGGGTCAAGGAAGTGAGCCAAATGAATTAAGAAGGTCTGTGTGCTTGATTAAAAAAATAGTTTATAGACATATACATGGTCTACTGGTCACATGTGTTGAATTCCTCCGAGATCCATGCCTCATTCATTTTTAGAAATGTGAGGTAGTTAACACTGTCGTGAGCTAGGCGAGTACGCTTATCGGTCACAATCCCCCCTGCTGCGCTGAACGTCCTTTCGGACAGGACACTGGATGAGGGGCAAGCCAACAGTTCGATTGCAAATTGGGCAAGCTCTGGCCAGAGGTCAAGCCTGCCCACCCAGTAGTCTAGGGGTTCATCACTCCTCAGAGCGTCCACATCGGCCGTTAACCCAATGTAGTCGGACACCTGACGGTCTAGGCGTTCCCTGATGCTGGATCCGGATGACACCTGTCGATGGGTCGGCTGAAAGAATGACCTCATATCCGAAGTCACCAACACATCTTCAAACCGGCCTCTTCTTGCAGGCGCTGTTGGATTGGTACCCGCAAATCCTTCTCTGGGAGTGGGAATTGCTCCTCTGCCAGCGCACGCAAAAGCAGAATGCAGCATTTCTCGAAGCAAGGCCTGGAAGTGCTGCATTCTGACAGCCCTCTGCGACGGCGGTAACATTTCCGCCATTTTGTGTTTGTACCGGGGGTCTAAGTACGTTGCCACCCAGTACTGGTCCTTGACCCTCATGCTTTTTATACGGGGGTCCCTATTAAAACACTGGAGCATGAAGGCCCCCATTTGCACTAAAGTGGAAGCGGTGTGGTGGCCTGGCTCCTGCTCATCATCCAGGATAATGTCGTCCTCTTCATTCTCCTCTCCCCATCCTCGCACAACAGGGATCCCAGAAAGGTTTAAAGCATGCTCTTCTTGCTCCTGCTCATCCGCCCCGGCACCATCCTCCTCTGACTCCTCATCAGACTCCTGTTGTTGACTTGTCTCAGATAGAGTAGCCCCCCCCTGGGAATTCATCCAGCATTGCGACTTCCTCATCTTCCCGCTCCTGCTCCTCCACAGCCTGATCAATGACACGACGCAATGCACGCTCCAGAAAGAAGGCATAAGGTACCATGTCACTGATGGCGCCATGGCTGCGACTGACCAGTTTGGTGATCTCCTCAAATGGCCGCAGAAGTCTGCATGTGTCGCGCATGAGCAGCCACTGGCGCGGTGAAAAAAAACCCAGCTCCCCAGAACCGTTTCTTTCGCAGAGTTCATACAGGTAGACGTTAACTGCACGTTTCTGCTGGAGCAGCCTATCAAGCATATAGAAGGTTGAGTTCCATCGCGTCGGGCAATCGCAAATAAGACGTCTGACCGGCAGATGGTGTCGCCGCTGAATGTCAGCAAGGCGAGCCATGGCCGTGTAAGATCTTCTGAAATGGGCCGAGATTTTCCTTGCCTGCCGCAAGATGTCCTGGACCCCAGGGTATTTGACAACGAATCGCTGCACGACCAAGTTTAAGACGTGTGCCATGCACGGCACGTGCGTGATTTTGCCCTGTTTCAATGCGCTAAGCAGATTGGCACCGTTGTCACACACCACTTTACCAACTGTCAAATTGAGCGGTGTTAGCCACTCATCTGCCTGTGAACGCAAAGCTGAAAGGAGTGCCGGGCCAGTGTGGCTCTTTGCTTCCAGGCACAACAGACGCAGCACGGCATGGCAACGTCTCACCTGGCATGTGGAATAGGTTCTGGGGAGCTTGGGCGGTGCAGCGGAAGAGACGCTAGCAGCGGAAAAGGAGGAGGCAGCTGAGGAGGAGAGGGAGGAGGATGGAGTAGGAGGAGGAGAAGAAGAGTCAGGCCTGCATGCAATCCGTGGCGGTAAAACCAAATCTACACGGGTGCCACGGGTTACATGCTTGACGGCCGTCAGAAGGTTCACCCAGTGGGCAGTAAAACTGATATACCTTCCCTGCCCGTGTTTGCTAGACCACGTGTCTGTGGTCAGATGTATCTTGGCACCGACACTGTGTGCCAGAGATACATTCACTTGCCGCTGAACATGGCCATATAGCTCTGGGATGCCCTTCTCTGAGAAATACTTCCTTCCTGGGACCTTCCATTGTGGTGTTCCAATGGCCACAAATTTGCGAAAGGCCTCCGAGTCCACCAGTTTATATGGCAGTAGTTGGCGGGCTATGAGTTCTGACAAGCCAGCCGCCAACCGTTGGGCAAGAGGGTTATCCGGCGTCATCATTTTTTTACGCTCAAACATTAGGCCCACGGAAGCCTGCCTTTTTGCAGAAAAATGTGAGCTTGGCGTGATGGAAGGTGGAGTGGAGGACAATTGTGAGGAGAGAGGAGAAGGAGAAGTAGAAGACGAGGCTGGACGGTGAGAGCCTGCAGTGTGGCTTTGTGTGTTCCGTTGCTCCCACTGGGCTCGGTGATGGCTGCTCATGTGCCTTCTTAAGGCGGTCGTCCCTAGGTGAGTATTGGGCTTACCGCGACTAACGCGTTGACTGCAAAGATTGCAGATGGCAACGCTATTGTCAGCAGCGGACACGTTAAAAAAAGCCCACACTGCGGAGCCATGTGCCGGTGTCCTGGGAGCGCCAGATGTGACCGTACATGGTCGATGACTCGCTCCTGATACATTTGCAGTCTGCTTTGTCCCTGCTGTGCAATGTAAGTCATTGCTGCTTCTCCTCCCTATCTGCTGGTCCATATCTCCCTCTGAACTCCCCTCCTCTTCCTCTCTTGTGGGCACCCACGTGACATCACTAGACACGTCATCATCAACGTCACCTTCCCCACCGCTATAAGTAGAGATCTCGGAGTAGGCAGCAACACCGGGGACCAACCTCCTCCTTGGGCTGATCTGGGTACTGTCGTCAGACTGCTGAGTAGCGCTTGTTGCTACCTCCTCTTCCTGATCCAATACCAAGAGTGGCTGCGCATCAGAAATGTCCTCTTGATATGGATCGGAAAATAATTCCAGTGACTCAAGCGGAAGGTATGTGGTGGTGGTGGTGGTGGTCGTGTTGTTGGTGGTAGTGTCTTTGGGGGTGCACATAGCAGAGAGTGAAGAAGAGGGTGCAGATCGAGAGGATGAGGAGGGTGCAGAAGAGTAAGGCTGAGCGAGCCACTCAACCAAGTCTGGTGCATCCTTTAAAGTAATTGAACGCACCTTCTGCAACTTCCCACTTTGGCTCAAGCCTGTTGCTCCTGCCCTACCCCTACCACCCCTGCGGAAGGGCCTGCCTCTTCCTCTGCCTGTCATTTTTTAAATGACCCTGTGACAAAACTCTTAGTCCCTATACCGATGAAGGACTGCTGCAGTATAGGGCAGCAGTCAGCAGTGGTGCACGTCAACCCTATCTATTGTGGACCGATAGCGGTCCTTACAGAACAGCAGACTGTACCGCACTCAAGCCTATGTACCGTAGCACCCTATACCAAGTTACCAGTCCTTATAAGAACTTTTGTGGACCAAGCAGGTTGTGTATTAGTGTTTAGCAGACTGTACGTCAGTCCCTATACCGCTGAAGGACTGCTGCAGTATAGGGCAGCGGTCAGCAGTGGTGCACGTCAACCCTATCTATTGTGGACCGATAGCGGTCCTTACAGAACAGCAGACTGTACCGCACTCAAGCCTATGTACCGTAGCACCCTATACCAAGTTACCAGTCCTTATAAGAACTTTTGTGGACCAAGCAGGTTGTGTATTAGTGTTTAGCAGACTGTACGTCAGTCCCTATACCGCTGAAGGACTGCTGCAGTATAGGGCAGCGGTCAGCAGTGGTGCACGTCAACCCTATCTATTGTGGACCGATAGCGGTCCTTACAGAACAGCAGACTGTACCGCACTCAAGCCTATGTACCGTAGCACCCTATACCAAGTTACCAGTCCTTATAAGAACTTTTGTGGAACAAGCAGGTTGTGTGTTAGTGATTAGCAGACTGTACGTCAGTCCCTATACCGCTGAAGGACTGCTGCAGTATAGGGCAGCGGTCAGCAGTGGTGCACGTCAACCCTATCTATTGTGGACCGATAGCGGTCCTTACAGAACAGCAGACTGTACCGCACTCAAGCCTATGTACCGTAGCACCCTATACCAAGTTACCAGTCCTTATAAGAACTTTTGTGGAACAAGTGAGTTGTGAATGTTTAGCAGACTGCAGCAGAAGGGCAGCAGTCAAGTATAATATCCTTTCTATATTTGGAAGAAAGAATATTATACATGTACAAGCCTATTACTGTACCACTGATACCAGTCCTGAAAAGAACCTTTGTGGAACTAATAATAACAGCAAGTCTTTAAAATTACCCTCACTGCCTGACAACACTGCTTCCTTCCTGTCCCTATACAAATTGGCAAAAAAAGAGAACGATTAGTGGTTACTGGAACAGCTCTTTTGTGGACCTTGATAGTAACAGCTAATGATGATGATGATGATGATGATGATGATGAAAGACTAATCTGGCTGTCCCTGTAGCATACACCGTCCTTTCCCTTTCTCTAAACTAACAAAAGACACTCAGGCTGCTGCAAGAATCAGCAGCACAGCAAACCTATCAACACCTAACACCTATACCAGTCCTGAAAAGAACTTTTGTGTACCAAATAGCTAGTGGTTTATCTCTCCCTACTCCACACAGGAACCTGTCCCTATCGTAACAGAAGAAAGAATGTAAAATGGCCACCGGATCGGGTGTATTTATAGGTTAGGGGGAATGTCCAAGTGTCCATGTGCTGTCATGTCTCAATTGGCTGTCCTGTATCACATGATAAACGTGTCACCAAAGGTTAAAGTTCTTGTATACATTAAACACGTAAGTCCGCCGCGGCGAACGACGGAAAAAGGCGTTCGAACGTGCGGACCGCGAATGTCGGAAATTCGCCGCGAAACGACCGCCGGGCGAAACGTTCGTCCATCACTATTACAGAGGGCTGAACAATGTAGACTGTAGATGGGAAGCTCAAATCTTTTCTTCAAGAAACATGAAGGCCACCATTGATAACGTCTCATTCTTGAAATTTTGGTTGCCTTGAGCCTCTGTCTTGAATACTGTAAAGCCCCATACACACTATCAGATTTTCTGCTGAATTACCAAAACCATATATAATATGAGATCAAACCTTAGGAGTTTCAATTTGTATGCAATCAGGCAGGCCTTTGCATTATATGGTTTTGGTAAATCTGGACAAAAACCAGCAGAAAATCTGATAGTGTGTATGGGGCTTAAGTCAGGCCCCTCTTAACAGATAGCATCATGGGCCCCTGGTCAAAGTAATGCTCTGGAGACCCTACAATGGAGACAACGTAGGTAAACAGACATTGAGTAGGTAGGAGGCAGACAAGCGGAGCTTCCCCTTTTGGGTGGAGCTCCACATTAACTACATGAACAAGCATTCTGTACAGCAAAACACAGTGAGAAAATACTACATACATAAAGTAATAAAGCTGTCCTGTGCATATAATATATCTGCTAGATTGATGCCTCCCCAGCTCTATGGCCCCTCTACAACCTAGATATCCCCCCAGCACTCTAACCCTCTACACCCCAGATATCCCCCCCAGCACTCTGACCCCTCTACACTCCAGATATCCCCCCAGCACTCTGACCCCTTTACATCCCAGATATTGCCCCAGCACTCTGACCCCTCTACACCCACAGAAATCCCCCAGCACTCTGACCCCTCTACACCCCAGATATGCCCCCCAGCACTCTGACCCCTGGTATCTCCCCCCAGCACTCTGACCCCTCTACACTCCCAGATATCCCCCAGCACTCTGACCCTCCTACTCCACAGATATTTCCCCAACACTCTGACCCCTCTACACCCCAGATATGGCCCTTCACCCTGACCCCTCTACAACCCAGATATCCCCCCAGATCTCTGAACCCTCTACATCCCAGATATCCCCCCAGCACTGTTACCATATACCATAAGATACCCCTTGTATTGTGACCTCACTACATCCCTGATACCCCCTAAACGGTGGCATCTTTACTTCCCTGATACCCCTAGCACTATAGCCACCCAAGCTACCCCAAGCACTGCTACCCCCTATATACCCCAGATTCTCCTATATACCCCAGATCCCCAATGAACCCTTGATATCCCCTAGGACCATTATTCCATCCATGTAGAACCCCCTTTTCCAGTGGAGATACACTGCATGTAAACTTTTGGCTATGTGCCCACCTCCAGCACTGGATTCACCTATACCAATCAAGCATGCGGAAGGAGGGGCAGAGGATGGAGCATCCCTCCGGGCATTCCAAGCCCTTTGGTGCAAACAGTGCTGGACAGCTGGACTCACCATGACACCATCTACAATGCTACTTCCACAAGTGGGCTCTCTGCCGCCAACTCAGCAGCTTCCACTCCAGCTCCTACCCCACAGCCTTCGAGTCCTGAGCATTCAAGCTGCATTTGGCGGGGTCAGAACATCACTGGCACTCCGGCCCGCCCCTCCCTGCTGGCTGTGAAATAATAGGTATCGTTCTGCACAGCACGGCGCACCGCTGCCAGCTTGCCTCCTGTGTATCCATCACTCTCAGTGCCACCAATTTTTGGGCAGCAGGGGCTCAAGGACCAGCTGCTTTGGGAGAAGTGCAAGGGCCCCCATGCAGCTGGGGCCCCTGGGCAGTGTCCAGGCATTCCCACTCATTAAGACAGCCCTGCTGTAAGTCACTGATCGAGAACAAGTATACAAGTGGGCTTATGATTTTTCTGACTTCTTATATGCATATTTGTTCCAGATCAGTGGTCTACAAGGTCAACATATACCGGCACTGTAACAGTCAGGCAACTAGCAAGTTTAGACATTGATCAGTAATCGCAGTGAGCACGCACCAGTGCCCCCATAGCAAAGGACCTCCTATTGGGGCACTGTTCAATGGGGAGGAGACAGGAGCACCAGCGGGAGACCCGAGATGAGGAGGATTATGGCTGCTCTGTGCAAAACCACTGCACAGAGCAGGTAAGTATAACATATAAATTTGTCATCTAAATGTAACTTCTAGGATGTGTAGTGTGACAGTTGAAGCAGCAGTACTAACACTACAAATCAATGCTGTTCTTGTTTAGGGAAGTCTCACTTTAACACTTCCCCCTCCTTTCCCAATTTTTTTTTTTGGGGGCTACCTAGCTTTAGCGGGTCCCCGTTCCCACATCCACTCTGACCGTCCAAGTAATTGGAGCGAACGGAAGTTCTCCTCCGTCACACCCTGCACAAAACCTTCTGTGACACGTGACAGGTCCCAAGATTCTGCGGGACCATTCATGCAGCAGTTGGAAACCGGCTGTGAAGCCTAAAGGAGTCTCATCTGACTTCCCTTACTAAACGTGCTGGCACCAGGGACCCAAAGTCTGACAAAGAACTGGCCCGGGTGAGGACAGTGTTGGATCCCTGGACAGGTAAGTGCCCTTTTTTTTAAAAGTCAGCATCTACAGTATTTGTAGCTGGTGACTTTTAATTGTCCTCTTTAAATACCGGGATGACTATGACCTATACACAGTCTGTTTATATTGCTGGACTGCACCTATGGGCATTTTAAGGCATACAAGTTCCCCTCTCTTGTAGTATGATGGCTTTGGGATCAAACACAGAATGGCACAGGTCCCAATTTTGTTTCTTAATAAATTTCAATAATTGTAATTAAGGCATATCTCTGGTCAAACCTTTTTTTTAGATCAGGTTGGAAATGTTATGATCTCTGTTTGTGCCCCCAGGAAGGAGACACTTCTTGCTGTTGCTAAATCAACAGTCCGTAAGGGCAAATATCCCCCAACCTGGATAGAGATATCAATAAGGACAATCTTAGTCAAGTTTAAAAGGGTTGGGAACTCTGTCAGATTTTTAATGCTGTCTGTCTCCCCAAGAGAGATTTTGTGAATCAAGATGGGAGTGTGCTTCTTTCACTGATGACACTTCGCTAGGAGGAATAATTGCTTAAATTAACTGCCATTATTACTACTGGGAGGCATCCCATCGCTGCGCTAAGTGCTGCTAAAGATCAATGGCTGGAGAAAGAAAAGAGGCTCATCCAATGTTTTGCTTGCGCCTATCTGGCAAGGTTACTTTGTGGTATAAGCAAGGAAGCTGAGACCTCTGCAGTGTGTAAATGTGCTTTTACTATACAAAGATGCTGTACATACAAAACTATTACAATATTAGGAATACAATACAAGTCTGACAGATATCTATAACAAGCAAAATGCCTAGCAAATAAACAGCCTATGGTCTGTTACAGTAGAAATACACTTAAGTTACTTAACTTTGGTTACAGTGTAATCATAATCTCCATTGCTCCTGGAGACCAGGCACCTTCTTCTTTGCTTATTACATATTCTTCATCCTGCTCTGGTGTTAATCCATGATGAGTGGGCTCTCCTATCATTCTCTAATGCTCCGTTTTATTTGGGCTTTTGTTTACCATTTTTTTGACAATGGTTTCAAACACATTTACCTTAATAACCAAACTGCCAACTGTCAACAGTTCCCATTGTTACCAATGCATTTGTTTGAGAATCATCCTCAGACAAACCTGATCTCTGTTAAAAACTAGTCGGATTGCTATTCTATCATAGTCTTATAGAAAAATCGTAACACAGCTAAACAGACAGAGTGATTGTTTGGGCAACAAGCAATGACACCATAACATAATGCTTGTTTGGTTTCAACAATTTTGGCACTTGCGAGATGTTACTTCTTTTTTGCCCCAGTATTGGGTATCACTGGACAGGAAACAGGGAGAAATCTTTCCAATGGGGATACAGCATAAAAATTGCCAAAGCTCTAGCTCTAGCTCATTGTGTTTTTTTATCCTAGTTTGGATATAGTTGTTGTTTATTGTCCTTCGTTTTTTACTTATTGGATTCATCTACTTGTAGAATTCCAAAATATAACACATTAGCCTAATGGTGTTCGAGTTATGAAGCAACCTAGACCTAAATAGGTAGATAAGTAGGTTACAA
Source organism: Lithobates pipiens (assembly GCF_037356315.1). Classification (NCBI taxonomy): domain Eukaryota; kingdom Metazoa; phylum Chordata; class Amphibia; order Anura; family Ranidae; genus Lithobates; species Lithobates pipiens. The sequence goes on from NW_027507718.1 coordinate 420,305,527, forward strand.
ATACAATTTGGTTTTAATAAACAGACAGATGAAACACATTCACAGACAAGTACAATGGGTTGATAAGCATACAGTTTAAATAAGTAGTCACGAGTTGCTCGTACTACTAGGTGTCTTTTGTAGAACCTGGGATTCACACGCTCTGGACAAGTGATTTTTTAACCATGCACATTGCATCTTAATTATCATATATTAGGAGGTTTACTAATGTGGGGGTACGCACTATAAGAAAATCAGGTGAACGATTGTCCGATTTTCCTTGTTGTTTTACAGCAAGTCGGAACCGAGGAAGGAAATAATGTCCAAAAATTCTCATTGACAAGGGCTTTTCTTCTGTTGTCTATTGTTTCTGATCATGCGCAGTCTTTCATTTCTCTCGGATGAAAATCATATGAAAACTGAACACATTAAGCGAAAATCATTCATTCTGTTCCCATAGAAGAAACATCTTGGAGCTTAAGAAATTTTCATTCAGGAGGTCGGAATCGGCTGTCGAAAGTTGTGTACACACTATCAGAAAATCATACGAAAGTTCCTCGGACAAAAATGTTTGCCCGATTTTCTTATAGTCTGTACGTGCCTTAAAGTGGATGTAAACCCTCACATATACCTAGTGAAGTGAACAGCCTCAGATGATACACATAGGTGAAACAAATCTCCCTACATATGTTTACATGTATATCTGCTGTGTTCAGCTTTATATATTCTTTAGAAAGTGCACAGCATGTTAGAGCTTTTCTCTTCCTGTTCAGCACCAGGAGTGTATTCTTGGCATACAGCCAAGACAGCTGATTGGAGGAAAGGCACACACCCCCACTCCACACAGAGACTTGCAGACCTGTGCTGTGACAAAGCAAGCTCTCTGCTAATCTATTTATAGCAACCTCCCTCAACACAAATTTCAGGCTGGTTTTATCTTGGTTGACAGAGAACTTGTCAGAAGTTATCAGAGCAACGAAATAGTAGAAAGACACGGGTCTCAAAGCCGGTTCACACTGGGGCAGCACGGCTTGCAGCGTGACTGCCTCAGCCAACCTGCACACGACTTCAGCGGGGGCTTGCAAAATGACTTCTGTCACCCCTATTAGAATGGTTCCATAGTACAGATGGCTCTCAATGCTTTGGAGAGAGATAAGAAAACACTACAGATATATGTGCTTAGGTCAAATTTCATGTATCAGGTTTACATCCATGTTAACTGTTCTCTCTGACAGTGTATAGGCAAATACCCCCAGAAACCTAGACTTAGTATTAGATAAATTGTACACACTTCTGCGCTGCTCCTCTATCTTATTTTTGTTCAGGTAGTTTACTCACACTTTGTGCTTTCCACATTAACACATCACAGTTATATCAAATCAATAAGTGCAAAGCTACAAATGAAAATCTTACAAAACATACCTAAAATATAGTACTGTGGAAATGACTACGTTCTCAAATGTCTCTCCACCTTTGTGCTCCTTGTTGATATGAAATAGAATCATTACTAACCTAGTTCCAATATATGCAGAAGATGCTGCATTGTAAGACTAAACGAAGATATAGGTGAATACTTTATTCAAAAATTGTATGATATGTTTCCACCAAGCAGTTATTATGTGTATTCTCAGTATGTTTATATTTATGTGCAGTTATTGATTGCTATAGGTTTTGCTGCATGTATCTGTAGAATGTGACTGCTTTTTGTAGTGTAATCCTAGGCATCTAAAATCTTGCAAATAGTCAGTGCAAAATTAGTTTTCACTTATTATTGGAAATGAAAGTGCTATATTTCTGGAAATTTCCCACAGCTGACCACTCAGTAAGTGATGGCTACTATGTAACATATATATCACTCTATTATAATTAGATAGTCATGGCTACTTGTTCTGCCAAGGTATAATAACAGCTGCCTCTTGCTTTCTCTTTACCCTTTTGTCTCATTACAGGGAAAAGATATGTATCTTATTTTGGAGAATGACATGCTAAATCTAGTAGACCCCATGGACCGCACACTTCTACATTCACAGCCAATTGTAAGCATCAGAGTATGGGGAGTGGGCAGAGATAATGGAAGGTGAGTGGACTTGCAATTAATACATTTTCAATTCTTGGTTGATGTGTTGTACATGTATACATTAGAGCAAGAGTGCCCAACCTTTTGAAGAGCAAGGGCCACTTAAGCAACTTGGTAACTGGTCATGGGCCACAATGAGCGGAGTCGGCAAATGACAGGTCTGTGTCCGCTCTGCATATGCAGATCGGACACGGACACAGCCCGCTCTACTCTCTAGGCCTTAAAGTCAGCTTACATTTGCCACTCCATAGAGGTGAATTGAGGGTCCCATTGAATCAGACAGATTGTGTGAAAGGGGCCTAAGGCTGCTTTCACACTGATGCCCTGCAGTTTACCCACACTGAGGGTGCAGCACAGTACACCTGCGGCTTTCCTGTGGGTAAGCTGCACTTTGCAATAGACTTTGATTATATCCTGCAGGTGTAGTGCACTTTCTGAAAGCGCACCGAACCCTCAGGTAATAACAGAAGTCTATGGCTCAGTGCAGGTAACCCGCAGGTGCACTGCCCTACACCTGAAAGCAGCTCAGAAACCACTGCAGAACAGATATGTCCATATATACATTGTGATTTTAGCAATAAACTTGCCTTTAATAATAGTCTTCCATTCAAGTATCGCCTGATGTTGCTGTCCCAGGCAGAGTGCGTTTGGTATCAGTCGGCCTGTGACAAATGCTGGCATTATACAGGAAGCATCAGCTTATGTGGCTCTGCTCTGCAGCCACTTGCTTCCTCTACCAACAGTTTCATTCATAACACTGATGCTCTGGAGTAGTGGATTGGTGACCTGGAATCTGGGCTTGCCATCCAGCCATTCCAGAACAGGAGGTCACGGGCCACATCAGAGGGCTCTGTGGGCCACTGGTTGGGCCCCCCTGCATTAGAGTTTAAGCATCTATGCTAAGATTATGGCATGCCCCATGCTTGAGGATGCCTGGACACAGGTCTCATTCCGTTACTTTATGGACTGCCTTGTAACTGCGTTTGCATTATGTTTCATTGTGCTTCCATATGCAGAGTGACCAAAATGACAGAACTCTGTTGAATCATTCAGTAAAGCATCATGAAGGGTATGCACCTGCCTGGCTATTATGGTAATACCCAACCGACCAAAGGGAACTTTCAGTGGAGGATGTGAGTCCCTAGCTGCTGTTGCAGGGTCAGATAAGCCAGGTTGCCTTGTGGGGCTTTTATAGGGGAAAGATCCAGTGAGGGCTATGTGAATAGCAGAACCCTTAAAACCCCATGGTAAAGGATACACGTGGGCCATTAGGGCATCACCCACTGCTGGGCTCCAGAGAGGAAAAAATGCACAGGGTTGCCTGGCTACAGAATACTATAATAAAGCTTTCTTCATATGAGTGTTAGGGCTGTCCATTATCCAAGAGTCTACAAGAACTAAGGTTGTAACTATAAATCAGGATAAAATCATAAATACTTCTTGGGTACTTGGCAACCTTTATTAGTTCCACCCACTAATAGCTCCCTTTACAACTGGTATATAGCAGCCATTATGGCACCCTTAATGGCAACCTGTGTTTTGCCATATACAGCAAAGCAATGGGTTTTTTTCTGGTTACCTTTTGTTTTGCTTCCCTGATGCTCCATTTAGCTGCTGAGGGCAAAGAGCCCTGTATAGGTTGTGTGGTAAACCAAGATATAGAACCCATAATGGAGAGCATTATTACATAATTAGTATTCAGATATGCTTTTTCAAACTGGGAAAGCCATTTAATACTATATGTTTTACTGAAACAGAAAAGTGGCTGTAAAAAAGCTGCAAATTACGTTATGGAAATGAAGGATCTAAGGCTTTGAACAATAAAGCTTGTTGCCATTAACTGACAAACGCTGGTTGCGGTTATTTGTTCTATCTTCACCTGTATTCTGTATGATCTTTCAGGGAGTGAGCCTGTTTTCTAATGCACAGTACATAGAAACCATTTACAAGTAAAGAAACTGCTGTGTCTATCGTTAATTTTTTTAGGACTTACCGTGTTGGTCCCCAAAGGCCACTGCTTTTATCTACTCTCATGCTGTCATTGTGAATAAAGTTCCTTTGATAGTAGCTATGGCGCTGTCTGTGGAATACCTTACATCATCTCTGTCAGAAGCAATGCAAATCTTTGATTTACCACTTGCTGTCCCTGTTCTTTCATTATGCTTCTGAGTGCCTTCCTTTCATGTTGCATAAGAGTACCTGGCTTCATCATCCCTTTAATGAGTTGCCCTAGCTTGATGAGGTTGAAAAAATGCATTGGCTGAAATAGCCATGCTTTGTTTACTTTGAAGTTTCAGATAACTGAAAACCAACACAGTCGCCTTTGACTTCTTGTATTGTGCACAAACTCTCCATACCTGTTACATTTACTACAAGTGATCTTCACTGCACTTTTACCTAGTTTTAGATTGCAATGAGTGCAACTGGTAAAGTACTGCTCTCTCATGTTTTGACAGTAGTTATAATGGAAACAATGGTTACAATGGAAACTCAGAAGGGCATCTTCCTATTGAAGACATTACTATGACAAGGAATAATTCAGCTCACATTGTTCATTTCAATAGAGATGTAAATTGTAGGTGGACTTGACCTTTAATTGTAATTGTTAGAGGACTTTTGATTTGGTTTTATGAAAATTGGTTGACAATGTACACTGCAGAGACTATAGACACCACTGCGATACATTTTCCATAAAGTGAAAAAACAGCAGTCATACAGATTTTTTAGAAAATAAGTAGTGGGGGAAGTATGGGCAGAACTCCCCGGAAGTGCCACCAGTTAAATAATGTAGTGAGATAAATGCACTGTGACATTAGATGACATCACCAACCCTTGTAACCTCTACTCTGGGGGAAGCCAGGTGCCTTTACCATTAGAAAAACACAGCTGAGGAGGTGTAAAAACTAGAGTACCCTAGAAGGGTCATGGAGGTTTATGTGACACATAGAAAACTCGATAAGGGGAGCAAGGGGGGAAGAACAAAAGGCACATGGAAGAGGAAAAATTGTGGACAGAAAGAAGATATTTTAGGTGATTTGTGTCATTTTATATTGGTAAAGAGACAATTGCATTTTAATGCTAAAATATAGTACACCCAAAGTTACATACAGATACAGTACATCAGAAAAACATAAATCCATCACTACAGTGCTGAGAGTGGTATTTACACCAGCTCTGGCACCTCTGTTATCTAGGAAAAGCATGTTTGTGGATGAAGGCTATGGGGAGGGGTCAGTGCAAGAATAGTTCATAGCAACCCTTGGCCATCCTAGCGCCGACCCTGACCAGAGCTAAATCCCTATGTAGGATGCCAAGTAAGATGTTATAGATAAAGAGCCATTGTGCAGCATATGCTGAAAGCTGGATACCATAGTGCAAAATGTATGGTTATTGGAAGTGCAGGGGACAATTGACTTATTTTCAGGTTGCATTGATTTTATTGCAGCCCTGGATATTAATATTAAACTGCACTCATTTTTTTACCTTGAATGGGCACCTTTGACTCTCTCCTCTTTCTTTTGGTTACGTTCCTCTCCTCACAGTGTAGAAAATGGTTTACTTATTTCTTTCAAGGCAATATATTCAAGGAAGAACCATTAAAATACCATGTAGTTAACGCATTAAAAATCGTGATTTCACAATCCTGGACCTTGAAAACAACTTTGTAGAAAACAATGTAATTGTTGCAGTCTGTCAAGATGTGTGACACTGGATTAAAGCAACTCCAGCTTCTGCATTCTCTAAGATAAATGTTTGCAGGGAAGCTGTAGATTTCACATCCATGGCATTCATACTTCATTGTGCGTGATGTATTTTCTGTGCACTGAGATGTTTGTCAGTGCAAGCCTAAGAATAAAAATGATACAGGGATGTGACTGTACGGAACATATTGGGATGGAACAAATGGAATATGGCACAATGCTGACAATGGATTTTGCAAGATGAAGTATGTCATAGAAGACAATGTCAGAATGGCTATGTGCTTGTCAGGAGCTGATGAACAGAACTTTTCTTGTTCTGAATATCTAACTAGTTACCAACTGCAATTAAACTGTATTAAAACTGGGTATGATGTATTTTTCGAAGCTGGAATTTTATAAATACAGATATAATTATTAGGATGTATAAGTATTTTTGAAAAGCCTCAATAAAATGGTGGCCACACAGACATCGACTCCGTAATACATAAATATGAAAGAGATGGGTAAAAGATAGCTTCAGCTCCTGTTCTCCACTTGTAGAGAACTCCTCAGATACATTTTGGTATTTTCGGGGCTTATTGTGGAGGCCTCTTTTACCCATCTTATTCACATTTTATGTAACAGAAAGTCAGTGTCTGTGTGCAGACAGCCACCATTTTGTTGATGTCCACTAGAGCCTGTATGTCTTGCACCAGTCTGTTTACATGCTGATCAGATATGGTGGGCATTCGAGCAGTATTATTTTCATTCTTTTTGGAAAACGTTTCATACATTTTTTTTCACAAACATTTAAAGCCAGCTCAAGCTTTGTACCTAGGCCGCATTCATCCTCACATTGTCAAACTTCCAAGATCTGATTAGACACTCTAAACGCACCAAAACACAACTAAATGCAGTTAAAGCAGGAGAAAGTGAGTGTGGTAGATGTCTATGCAGTATGCACGCAGGGATGATTGTCCAAAACACAAGCAGTCTGCTTTCCAGGCATTCGTCCCTGGGCACCTACTGACCTAATAGAGACAAAAAGGTTGTATACCGCTCCAGGCTAGTCCAGTACATGCCAATCTCTCCACTTACACTCGGGTGCCAGTCCGCTTCACAAATAGTCCAGAGTCAAAAACTTTACAAACTCTCTTCAGAATATAACATATCAAAGCAACATCACAGCTCCAAGAAGACAGAGAACAGCAGGTAACACATTTCACGCAATCTGCACTTAATCATAACAGGAGTCCACCCCACATAAGTTCACATAAACTTTGAGAGAATAACAAGCTGGTTGATTGCAGCTAGTTCTTCGAAATTTAGGTGAACTTGTGAGTAGTGGACTCTTGTTATGATTGAGTGCAGATTGTGTGAAAAGCATAAACTTCTTACCGACCTAACCATCAGTATCACTGAGTGCACTGTTCAGCCCCGTTCAGCCGCAGCAGCTAACAGCCTCTCATAGTGTTTGATAGGCTGCCAGCAGTAGGTGGGATGGGTAACCTGTGCCATCTTCCCTCAGATAAACATCAAAGCCCCATGTAGTGGGGTTAAATGTCCAGTGTGCATGTGGTCTAAGAACTCACATACAGTATATATGGAAAGTCCTCTCTTCACTGCAAAAAAGCTACAAATCAGATGAACTAAGAAAATAAAATCTGTATTCAGTTAAACTAGAAAATGTCATAAACACTGGAAGGCTTTGGGAGATGCTGGCAATTTGAATCACTTGCATGCTTTTTATATCTGTCACACTTGTTAGAGAAACCTCTGCACCTGTTGATTTTACCACTTCTGATTCTGATTCCAGTTTATCCTTGAGTGTGCGCATCTCCACCTCTCCCCCCACCCACAACAGCTGAATTACAGCATAGTAGCTCTCTAATTAATGAGTACTTTTCAGAGCAAGTCTCCTCCCAGATCACAGGTTTGCATCACGTTACCTACAGTAGGCTCTGCATTGGATCCTTTCTCTTAGGGTGCATCTTTTGAAATAGGAAGCAGTACAGCCAGATCATGTTATCTGGTTTTAGAAAATAATGTTATTGTACTTTTACAGCTTCTTGTTTATTTTTATTAGTTAAGACTTTAAATGCAGATACTAGGGTTTGAACACAGAGCTACGTTAGATTGGTGCCAAGACTTTTACTTTTATCAGCCATTTTGTTTCTCCCCAAAGACTTGACACTTTGAGGAAATAATAAACAGTATCACAGAGTTTTCTAACTTCGCAATCTGTAATTAAGTGAAACACAGATATGCATCTTAGCTTTTGTAAGCATGTAATTTGCAGGTGATATAATGAATTTACGCTGATAAGGATAATGCGAATTAAAACCCTTTTAGTGGCAGTTTAGCTTGTCCCTGTGCATTTGGTCAGGATTTTGAAGATAAAAGCTTCCTTAGGAGCATCAGATAAAATGATTTTCTAAGGCATGCCGTAATGAAAAATTGATGACACACAGGGAACTGCTGATGAAAGTTTAATTTTGTCACGTGTCTCCTGGCTTACCTACAGATGAGGCTTCTTTGGCTAGTAAGAGATGATTCCAATAGATATTATATGATCTTCGCATGACCTCCACAGCTAATTTCCTCTTTATAGGCTACATAAAAGCTGAAATTAAGCAGCCTGTGGTTTTGTAGCATGTGCTTACATACCTCTTTGTTATGTTGCTGTTACTGTCAGTGTCTTTCTTTTATTTAACATTTTTCCTCCCAAGCAAATCATTTAGCACATGTCTCTATCGTCTCTAGTAGAAGAAAGTGAAGTTTGCATAGAATAGTGTTGGTGAAAATATAAAGCCATTCACAGAAACCGTCCTTGGTTATATTACAAAATCTTGACATTTAATGGGCTAGCATGCTGAGCTTCAGAAGAAAGCAGACCAGAATTCAAGTAGACCAAGAAGTAGCTAGCATGTTTTGTTTTTTTTGACAGAACTACGTTTTCTAAAAACTTAGGCTGCCCAAAGATAGACAGAGATCTCCCTATCTGCCTGTCCTCAAATGGCCATGGGACTTCCTACATTACTCAACTGATACTGTGCATGCCTGGTAGTTTGTGACTTTATTACTTCTTCCCACCAAAAAGTGGGCTCCTGCCCCATCACATAGAGATTTTGCAACAAATTGAAAAATCTCCATTCTTGATAACAAGTATCTTCGACAGCCAAAGGCTTTGTGCTGGTGAAGGAAAAAAAACCCTGCTGCTCTAGTTCCTCTTGGAAGGTGCACACAACATACGTGATTTATTCGTGTTCTTATTGTGACTGCACTCACCGGAGATCATTCCACCTCCCGGGGTATGGAGCATTCACAGTTTTTGCCACTGTGCAGCACTCTGGAAAATTATCCAATCCTAGATGTCCTGGTAATGTTTCCAATCGCCCAACACGTGCGCAACACCAAAGGGGTGGAAAGTAGTCACATGATTGTCGATCCTTCAAGTGGTAGTAAACTGCATCATTTAAAAGAGATGTCCGATTAAATTTTCAGGAAGTCAGCTATTGTAAGTGGAACGCAGATGCAGGATAGTCAGACAAGCCAAAATGTCAGGGAGCCAGAGAACAGCATAGTAGAATAGCAAGCAGGGTCTGGATCCAGAAGGAATGTCAGCCAAGAAAATCTTTAACAGGAACACAGGAGAGCATCTCTAGAGATGTGACTAAGGTGAAGACAGAGATCATCTGGACTGGATGGCTTAAGTAGGCAGGACTGACAAGCAGGATATCATCAACAGATGAGTCACTGTGGAGAGATAGGAGCTGGCAATTAGCCGACAGGTGAGTGGCCAGCCCAGAGAAGGAAGGGCTGAGCCCAGCCCTGACAAATTGCATGTATGCAGACTGATAACAAAATGTTTTGCAGTCCATCAATTTAGTAAGTGATCTACCAGATTTTGAGTGTTGCTTGCATCAATGTCGTAGAGTTTGGCGGACCCACTGTACTACTATGGGCTGTATCTGACTAAAAAGCAGGACCCATGGTGGAGAGAAGGCAGATTAGAGTCAGTAGGCTGATGGTCAGATCAGGCACAGGCAAACTGATCCTAACAGACTCCAAGTTCCATACAGATTGAAAGAACCATGGCTGACAATAACAGAGATTACAGGCCAATAAACAGGATAAGCATGGACAATCTAACTGCAATTGCAGTCCAGGGCATGAACATACAGGGGTCAGACAGTCCTGAATCCAGAATATGAATAGACAGACTAACCTGTCGATTAGGCACAAGCTAAATGTCATGGAGCCAGGGTACCTCCACACTCTTTGTAGCATTCCTCTACCCTAAATTCTCAAAAAGTTAGGGTTAGGGTATTCTGGCATCTCCTAAATTTTAAAATTACTGAGCAACACCCTTGTCAACTTTAAAAAAATGGCTACCATGGGTGGAAAATTCACTTCTTTAAGACTACAACCAATGTTTACTTGGCCTTTAAAATCCAACTGATTTTACAGAACACACTGCGCCACAATCTTCGACTGTGACCCCTCTTCCTCCAATCCTCTTTCCCTACTTGTATTTTCCTACCCCCTACCTTCCTCTGCTACCCATATTACTCTTTGGCCACATCAAGTTCCAACACATACTATGGAGCATTTGGCTGTCCAAAACAAACTTACTTCTGCAGTTGCTCACATATCTTCTCTGCAGAAGTTCACTAATAACACCAGCAATCCCACATGTATGACAAGATAGCCCGTACTACCCAAATATATAAAACAGACCAACAGCCAGGATACTGTTATTACCATCATGTTATCTACTTTATATATCCAGATGTACGGGAGTTGTTCCATACTTTCAACTCTGTTATATTAAAAACAAAATGATTGTGTTCTAATAACCTCAATGAATAAATATTAATCTAATAAATAAACAACAAATATAGTTTGTATTTAAAAATATTATCAGTAATCAATATATTATATTAATGTCCAAGAAATGTGACCTAAAAGTGAACAAAAAAAGGTCAAAAGGTCTCCAAAACTATGCAATGTTTAGTGGCAGCCTAACATGTGATAGAATCCACAATCGAAGTGACTTTTGCTTGAGAAATCCCACCACCAGAACAATCGTGCGATTACCAGCTGCCAGATAGTTAATGCATATAACCAACATCCAGCCAGGGCCTTTTCTTCAATTCGGAAACAATCTGATCACCCTATCTGTGGGGGGTCTCCTGGTAACCACTATGGCCACACAAATCCTCCACTAGTGCCCGATTATATTGCAAAAATGCTGATGCAAATATGGCTGTTCTAAAATGTAAACAGGAACATCAACCTGTAATGTGCACCAAGACCAGACCATACAGGCAACTCAGTGTCCAAGGGTTTTAAAGCTGGGTGGGTTACATATCCACAACATTGATAAAAGATTTTGAAAAGAAAGTTTTATCCCACTTTCGCTGAGAAAAGTTAATCCCCAGTAAATTACCTATATACTATACACTGACAAATGAATGTTAACACATGTTATGGTTATCGGAACGTTGAAGTAACGCACTGCACTGGTGTGAATGGACATGTGTTAACACAATGGTCTAAATGTGCTCTTAACCACTTGCTTACTGGGCACTTAAACCCCCCTCAGTCCCAGACCAATTTTCAGCTTTCAGCGCTGATGCACTTTGAGTGACAATTACGCGGTCATACAACACTGTACCCAAATGAATTTTTTATCATTTTTTTCCCACAAATAGAGCTTTCTTTTGGTGGTATTTAGTTACAGCTCGGAGTTTTATTTTTTGCTAAACAAACAAAAAAAGATGCAAAAAAAAAAAAAAATAAAATCATGTTTTAATAGTTTGTTATAAAATTTTGCAAACGGGTCATTTTTCTCCTTCATTGAAGTGCGCTGATTAGGCGGCACTGATAGGCTGCATTGGTGGGCACTGATGGGCTGCATTGGTGGGCACTGATGGGCTGCATTGGTGGGCACTGATAGGCTGCACTGGTGGGCACTGATAGGCATAGTTAAGGCGGCACTAATAGGCACAGATAAGGCGGCACCGATGGGCACAGATAAGGCGGCACTGATGGGCAAAGATGGGCACAGATAAGATGGCACGGATGGGTGGCACGGATAAGTGGCACGGATGGGTGGCACGGATGGGCACTGATAGGTACCACAGATAGATGGGACTGATGGGCACTGATAGGTGGCACTGATAGGTGGCTCTGATAGGTGGCACTGCTGGGCACTGATGGGCGGCACTGCTGGGCACTGATGGGCGGCACTGCTGGGCACTGATGGGCGGCACTGGGGTGCAGCACCTGAGGCAGATTTTGGGTGGCACTGTGGGTGGCACTGCTGGGTGGCACTGCTGGGTGGCACTGTGGGCACTGCTGGGTGGCACTGTGGGCACTATGGGCACTGCTGGGTGGCACTGACAGGGGGGCACTTACTTTATTTCAGGATGGCACTGCGGGTGGCAGGTGGGCACTGGCAGGGGGCAGGTGTCCTTTTAAATTGCTGGCCGTGATCGGGACTGATGTCCCGAACACGGCCGCCGGCGATCGGCTTTTTTTTTTTCTCCTCGCGCTGTCAGCGCGAGGAGGAATACTAGCCGATTACCGGCTCCGTTTTATCACATGATCAGCTGTCATTGGCTGACAGCTGATCACGTGATAAGGGGTCGGGATCGACCCCTTACACGGATCGGTGATCAGGCGAGTCTCACGGACTCGCCGATCACAGAGCGCGCCGCGCGCGCCCCTCAGGGGGCGCGCAGGCCGCTCGTAACCGGGACTACGTCAATAGACGTAGTCCCGAAAATGTGGGTCCGCGCTATTGCCGTCATTTTGCAATAGCGCGGATCCCAAGTGGTTAATATGTTATACAGGTAAGGGGCTAATGCTTTTACAATCCATATGCATGGGTTCAGATACAAGTGTTTTCTAGTCTACAGTCTGCTAATATGTGCACATACGCAGAAGGTCACACAGCTACTGACATTTTGCAGATGTAATTTTTTTTGGAAAGGAGATTAAAGAAAAAAATTGTGGTTCTTAAAACTACATTTAAAATCATCTAATGAAAGTTATTGATTGAATGATTCCTATGGAAATTTTGCTGTGAAAGTAGGGGTAGTGTCTGATAGCATGAGAAAACTAATTTATTAAAGCTTCAGAACTGTCAGCAGTTTACATGTTTAGAAACCTCCCCTACAAACACTTTTTAAAATATCCATAAAGACATTCTGACAAGGCGCTACAGGTAACATAAAATGTTTTATTCAGTTTTTTTTAGATTATAGCACTTTTTAATATTAGGTTCTAAAATAAATAAATTAAAGTGCACAAAACGCCCAATGGCAACTAAATATGTATCCGCCAAATGAATATTTAAAATATATGTTTGAGCCGTATTACTTATTTATTTTTTAATTGACTTTCTTGGGTTGAAGTGTCTAGTCTCAGCCCTATGTGGGGAGATTGTAGCTCAGAATAAAAGTAGGTCAGACAGTGTTTTCAGTGCTGGGAGATAGTTTAACCCATTCCATTCAGTCACAATCCCTTATGTATGTCTTTTCTATCTCTTGGCCTGAGCTGTTTCTGTAGTAATTTTCTTTTTTTAAATATATTCCTAAACTCACTTGAAATACATGGATAAACGTGATTTTAATGTAAAGTGTGAATTATTTTCTTATTTTTATATAATTTATACCTGTATTTAGAGATGTATTTAAGTTATCCAGGCAAAAGTTTAAAAGGTAAACTAAAGCCAAAACTGAAAATTAAGCTTACAGGAGCCCAGTCTATCTGCTCCATATTTTAATTTTCATCCAAGTGTTGTCCATAAAAATGGGGCTATGAGGCCATGGGAACTCCAATTACCCCCCTTCTTTCTGCTATATTAAATATGATTGCCGATGCCCTATTTTCCTTTCTAATTAAGGGCAGAATGCTTGTTAGGTCAGATGCTGGTGCCCTATAAAGCCATTTAAATTGATTGTAAAGTTTCATTTTTTTTCTCTAAAAATAACAAACATGTTATACTTACCTGCTCAGTTGCAGTGTATTTGCACATGATTCTTGTGTATTTCATATATGCCTTGAGTTCAGCTTAAACATTCAATTTATTGGCACTATACTAAATAATAATAACAATAAGCTATACTAAAAGAAATAGTAGTAGGAGCCAATATTACAATGATACACAGTGAATATATCTGTGATGGTTAACCAAAGTAAGAAAAGCCAGAGTAAGAAAAAACATTGATATACATGGATCTCTGTCCAAGGTCATAGGAAACACTGTAAAAATAAAACTCATTATTTCCAGACACTGCTGGAGAAATGGGACCTTCTGAGATATAGGTCAGCAGTTTACCTGAATTCCTGGTTTGTATCCTCTACACCTCCCCAGTGGCCACCGTGACCCTCTGATTCTAGTGTTTCTGCTTCACCTAACAATAATGAAACACTGAAAATGAATAGCAATGTTAATTATTTATTGACTGCATGGCTTCAGCAATCATGACCATATGCTGCTTCAAGAAGATTCCAATATACTACAGATTGCAGGTTCTTTAGCTAAGTAAAATTGTTCCATTTAGCTAGACAATTGCAATCAAGGCACATTTTATGCTTTTCACTTATCCCAAATCCATGCCTGATTCTCCTTGTGAGTAAGCTGACACATGTTCAGTAAGACTTTCTTTTCTATTACATAAATTGGGATTCGGTGATGACCTGAAGAACATTTGGCAGACTTCCTGGTTAGGTCACAATAGATGGTTGTAGCCAAGGCAATGATTCAGACCTCTGTGCTTACACTCCAAACCCATCCTTTACCCTCTTTGCTTTAGTAAACATCGTTTGCAGCCCAAATCTGGTGGCATATCCCAAGCTTTTTCTTGAGATCTTCCATTAAACAAATGGTCTTTGTATCATGCAGCTGTGGTGTGCCTTTGGAAAGAAGTGATTTTCATAAAATATATATGCTCCAGATATGAATTAGACTTTTACAATGTTGTCACAGCAATCATAAGTAAGAGGAAATGTCCCTAATTGGGTCAGCGATAGAAATACAAATATTTGGAAGATCTAACCTTTTTCCACTTCTATCCAAACTAGAAAAAAAGGTTTTGGTTGGAGTTTCACTTTAACAATTCATATATATTTTGAATGGTGGATTTTATACTTTTTAATATCGCCTTATCTCCTTGAACACATTAAAATGGAACTTGCACCAAAAGACGCTTCCCCACCATCAGAATATACTGATCAAAGAATTTTTTTTCCAACAGGCTGGTCGATCAATTGATTGACTTGTTTACAACCAGCCTGCCCTTACATGTATTGAAAGTTGGCCAGTCCCTGCTGAACCAGCCACATTTTGATCTATGTATGGCTGGCTTAAGTGGTTAGCTTTACTTTGCAGCTCTGGGTCCTGGTTTTTCTCATACAGTTCAAAAATATTGGAACGTTAGCTAGCTTCTTTTTGAAGAAAATGCTTTAGAGTTTGTGTGTGCGTGTGTCTGGGGACAAGAACTAATGGCATATTTTTTATATACTCTATAAAGTATTGCAAGATATGTCAGCACTATAAAAATACAGGAAATAAATAACAGCTGAGTTCAGATTTTTTACTATATTCCAATCATATATTGCAGAAACATTTCTAAAGGCTTGTCTCCACCAGAAGCATTGTACTGGATTTTACTGCATTTTTCTGCAAAGGCAATATGCATGGGCATCTGAAAATTAATGGTTTTCTAGAGGTCCTATTTCTACAAATGCGTTGCATTGTAAAAATGTCCTATCTCACCCTTATATTTATAAGTTGTGAGCACATATTTATGATTATATAGTATCTTGTAATTCCCCACATAGTAGACTGGTGTTTTAAGTTAATGTGTGATCATCTTTTCAAGTGTGTGGGTGCAGTTCGTAATGCAGATACCTCTGTTCCCGTGAAGACGTTGCTTGTATTACACGTTGTTCAGAAAACTGTGTGGGTTGTACATTTATAACCTAAAATAAAGTTCTGAGTCCTACGTTTTTTATTACTGGGTTATATTTTGTGCTAATTATGTTGTATATGCATAGACCCAACACATTTGCTTCTTATTGTTCATGTCAAAGCAGATAGACATTTTCCAACTGTGCTCCGAGTGGAAACACGGCACCATGGTGAGCTTACAGTGGCAGTTGGTGTTCCACAGGAAACTGTGCAGAGCTCCAGAGACTGAGCAGGCAGAAGCCGTCTGTCATTATTTTTTCTGTAAAAATCATCCATTTTATTATAGAATCAAGCCTTTAAAAATAACACCAGCTGTGCATTTCCAAGCAGATCACGTTGGCTCACAGCTGATAGCAGTGAGAACTGTGTGGCTCCATATTGACTACATTTCTTAGCCAACTTAATATGATATAGAGTTTCAGCAGTTCTCTGGTTATATTGTAGATTTGAAGGATGCAACCATATACGTAAGAATGGATTAGCAAAGTAGGCTCTTGTACTCATATAACAGTGATGGCCCTTGAGATGGGACAGGGAGCACCTTTGCAGCAGATTGGCAGGAGTGCCCAATATACCAGGTGAAGATGATTAGCATAATCAGTAGACATTCAGGGTCAGCAACAGAAGATATACAGCATAATCAGCAGACAGAAGATGGAGTTAGAGGCAGGCCTGGGTTACAAACAGGCACCTGTCTTATCAGAAAGAATAATGTAATTGTGCTTGGGGTCAGGCTGTGGTCACTAACTAACTAGATAAAACACCAGACAAAAGGCAAGATCAAAAAAAGGATAGAACAAAAAGGAAGGTTATGAATGGGCCTCCTAATAGGTATCACTAATCAGTTAGTGCTAACTAAGCATTGGCTATGTTGGGTTACATCATATAGCTTAACCACTTGCCTACATGGCACTTACACCCCCTTCCTGCCCAGGCCATTTTTCAGCTTTCAGAGCTGTCGCACTTTGAATGACAATTGTACGGTCATGCTACACTGTACTCAAATTTATTTTTTATCATTTTCTTCACACAAATAGAGCTTTTTTTGGTGGTATTTAATCACTGTTTTTTTTTTATTTTTTACAAAAAAAAAATGTTGAAAATTTGTTTTACTTAGTTTATGTCAGTAAATTATGGAACTAAGTAACTAAGTCATTTTTCTCCTTCACTGATGTGAACTAATAAGGAGGTACCGATGGGCACTGATAGGCTGAATTGGTGGGCATTGATGAGATGGCACTTATGGGCACTGCTGAGGTGGCACTTATGGGCACGGATTAGGTGGCACTGATGAGGAGGCACTAATATGCCGTACCTATGGGCACTGATATGTGGCACTGATGAGTGCTGATAGGCGGCACTGATGGGCACTGATAGGCAGCACTAGTCGGCACTGATAGGTGGCACATAAAGGCAGTACTGATGGGCATTGATGGGTGGCACTGATGGGCGACACTGATGGGCACTGATGGACAGCAGTGATGAGAATTGATGGGCAGCACTGATAGGCAGCACTCATAGCCAGCACTGACTGGCATCACTAATGGGCACTGATTGGTGGCACTTGTGGGCAGTGGTGGGCACTGATTGCAGGCACTGGTGGGCAATGGTGGGCACTGATCAGTGACACTCTTGGTGCTATAATGTAATCAGGGCACTGATGATCAGTGCCCTGGTTACATATTTTGTTGCCCCCTGCGAAGAGAAGCCCGCTGATCAGCTCTCCTCACCACACACTCTGTCAGTGTGAGGCGAGGAGCGCCAATTACCAGCATCTCTGTGTTTACATGTGACCAGCTTGGACACAGCCAATCACATGGTTAAAGATCTGCAGACGCAGCTCTTTACAGAGATCGAGGTCGCGACATGGCTGTGATCGCCGCGCTGCATACCATGGGCAGGCAAGACTGACCGTTCTGGGACGCCGTCATATGACGTCATCCTGGTGCACCGCCCCGCCGTCATTTGAGGGTAGGCAGGCGGCAACTGGTTAATACATGGATAAAAGTGTGGATTACATTAAAGTAGAACTATAGGGCAATTTTTTTTTATTTTTTTGGACTGAGTTTGGGATTTTATTTTACTTTCAAGAAAATGGTAAACAAGACAAATTGATTAATGGGGGGCATAGACAGCAATAGCAACAGCAACAGCAATAAAAACTGACAAGCATTCTAATCCTTCTCCACTTTAGTTATACTTTAATACTATTTGTGTAGTAATTCACTGAGGTGTTTCTAAAAGTCTCCCATTAAGACCATCAGCATGTTATTTTATAACATTAATACCTGGTTGGTCAGTTGGTACAGTGCCTTGAAAAAGTATTCATAGCCCTTAAAATGTTCCACATTTTGTCATGTTACAACTAAAAACGTAAATGGATTTTATTGGGATTTTATGTGACAGACAGACACAAAGCGGCATATAATTGTGAAGTGGAAGGAAAATTATACCTTTTTACAAATAAATAAATGAAAAATGTGGCATGCATTTGTATTCAGTCCCCCGAGTCAATACTTTGTAGAACCACCTTTCGCTGCAATTGCAGATGAAAGTCTTTTTGGGGATGTCTCTACCATCTTTGCATGTCTGGAGAGTCACATTTTTCCCCATTCTTCTTTGCAAAATAGCTCAAGCTATGTCAGACTGGATGGAGAGCATCTGTGAACAGCAATTTTCAAGTCTTCCAACAGATTCTCAATTGGACTTAGGTCTGGACTTTGACTGGGCCATTCTAACACATGAATACGCTGTATAGGGTTGTTGTCCTGCTGGAAGGTGAACCTCTGCCCCAGTCTCAAGACTTTTGCAGACTCTAACAGGTTTTCTTCTAAGATTGCCCTGTATTTGGCTCCATCCATCTTCCCTTCAACTCTGACCAGCTTCCCTGCCCCTGCTGAAGAAAATTACCCCCACAATATGACATTGCCTCCACCTAGTTTTGTTGCAGGGATGGTGTGTTCAGGGTGATGTGCAATGTTAGTTTTCTGCCACACATAGTGTTTTGCTTTTAGGCCAAAAAGTTCAGGTTTGGTCTCATCTGACCAGAGCACCTTCTTCCACATGTTTGCTGTGTCCCCCACATGGCTTCCTGCAAACTGCAAACGGCACTTCTTAAGGCTTTCTTTCAACAAAGGCTTTCTTTCAACAAAGGCTTTCTTCTTGCCACTCTTCCATAAAGGGCAGATTTGTGGAGTGCATGACTAATAGTTGTCCTGTGGACAGATTCTCCCACCTGAGTTGTGGATCTCTGCAGCTCCTCCAGAGTTACAATGGGCCTCTTGGCTGCTTCTCTGATTAATGCTCTCCTTGCCCGGCCTGTCAGTTTAGGTGGACAGCTATGTCTTGGTAGGTTTGCAGTTGAGCCGTTTTCAGATGATGGATTGATCAGTGCTCCATAAGATATTCAAAGCTTGGGATCGTTTTTTATAACCTAACCCTGCTTTAAACTTCTCCACAACCTTATCTCTGACCTGTCTGGTGTGTTCCTTGGCCTCAGACCTCTGGGGGCTTCACAGAATAGCTGTATTTATACCGAGATTAAATTAAACACAGGTGGACTCTACAGTATTTACTAATTAGGTGACTTCTGAAGGCAATTAGTTCCACTAGATTTTAGTTAGGGGTATCAGAGTAATAGGGGCTGAATACAAATGCACACCACACTTTTCACATATTAATTTGTAAAAAATGATGGAAACCATTTATCATTTTCCTTCCACTTCACCATTTTGTGCCACTTTGTGTTGGTCTGTCACATAAAAGCCCAATAAAATACATTTAGGTTTTTGGTTGTAACATGACAAAATGTGGAAAATTTCAAGGGGTATGAATACTTTTTCAAGGCACTGTATATACAATTTGAATTTGCCATCTTTAATGACTACTTCTGTTATCCAGTACAGCTGTTAGTATTACATGTTGCATGTTAACTTGTAGCAGCATAGAGGAGAGTTATAGCCATCCATAACTTCAACTCTGTAACCAATTACATATTACTAGAGAAAATAAGTAGCGAGATGTTTTAGTCCTTATTAGTATGACATGGCTCTTATTATCCTATTTGTAAGACTGTAAGTGGAGGCGGTAAATGTTTTATAGTGTATTGCTGCACCAACAGTACCTCATTTTCCTCTTTAAAAATAACTTGTTAGTGGTTTATAATATGGCACTGTAGAAAATTTAATTAGCATTGTGTGGGCATTAAGGATTTTTCTAGCTTGTCTAATGCTAAGTAGTGTGTTAATTGCTTACTTTTCAGATTGTACACGTTTCTGAATCCATATAAGCTTTAATTCAAAAGTGGGAAGAAGAGCTCTCCTCTAAACAGTTTCTGTAGTCATGCAATAAGATGTTCTCTATAATGGCTACACTAATCCACTCTACACTACGCACAATTCCTTATATGCTTGCTGTAACTATATATATATATATATATATATATTTAGTATTTGCATATAACTATTTTTTGCCACTTTTTTACAGTGTTTTATATTTAGAGCTCATCCTGCCCTAGGCACATGTGAATAATGATGCCCTGTTGTGCAGAAGTCTACCCTTTTCTACGAGCGTTTTCTTATTCCCAATTACGTCAAGCTATTGTTGATTTAAAAAAAAAAGTCAAGATGTCAATTTAATACTTTTTTCTTTTGAGTGAAGTGATACGTCTGGATTCTGCAGTCCACCAATCAAGAGCCTTCAGAGAAAATAATTCGGGATCATATAATGGCAAAGTCAGATGGCCTAGTGATTCATCTCAACAGCCTTTGCATGCATTTGCTCCATCTGTTATTTTTCTGTTGATAAATATTCAGAAATGGGCAGGCAGTGTGAACAAAAATGTAAGACCCCTTTCACACTGGGGCCGCCTGATCATTAGCGATAAAGCGCCACTCGTATTAGCAGTGCTTTACCGCTGTTTAAGGCCTGATTAACACCTATGCATTTTTAGTGCTTTTTGCATTTTGCAGATTTGCTCTACAGAACCTGTTCCATAGGAAACCATGTTGAATGGACTGTACTGCAAATCTGCAAAATGCAAAAAGCACAAAAAATGCATAGGTGTGAATCAGGCCTAAGCGGTGCTTTTTGAAAGCTAGCAGGGTGATTTTAATCCCCGCTAGCGCCCTGAAAAAGGGGTTAAAAGTGCCAGTGTTGCAGCGCTTCCAAATCGCTCTTCAGGCGCTTTGGAAGTGCTGCCCTTTCATTTCAATGGCCAGGGCATTTTGGGAGCACTGTATACAACGCTTCCAAACCACCCCAAAGATGCTGCTTGCAGGACTTTTCCTAACGTCTCGCAAGCGCACCGCCCGGGTGTGAAAATTCACACTGAAATGCATGGGAGGTGGTTTTTTTTAGGTGCTATTTCTAGCGCTAAAATGCCTGAAAACTGCCTCAGTGTGAAAGTAGTCTAAGCCCTTGTACACACGGTCGGAGATTCCGACAACCAAAAGATTTTGTCCGACGGATCTTGTCCGAAACTGTTGCATACACACGGTCGGACAAAGTTGTCGGAAAATCCGATCGTTCGGAACGTGATGACGTTATTTCGTTACGATGGGACTACGTTCAGGCTAGTAGCCAATAGCTTTGATGTAGGAATTTGATCTGAGCATGCGTGGCACTTTGTCCGATCGGAATTCTCTACACATGATCGGAGTATGTCCAATCGGAGCATTTTGTCAGAAAATATTTCCGGCAAGTTAGAAAATTTGGTCCGACAGATATTCCGACGGAAACAGTCCGATGCAGACCACACACAGTCAGAATATCCGACAAAACGCTCTGATCGGACACATTCCGTCGGAATCTCCGATCGTGTGTACAAGGGCTAACTGTGAACATGCTATGGTGCTTCCCCTTAATTACCAGGCTGTAGTTACTTCGGGAAGTTATGAGATGCACAATGTGTCTGTGGTGGCTTTCATGTCTCTGGCTGACTAGTGCCGGAGGTAATTAGTGATTAGGCAGATTAAATACTTTTCCTAAACGCTGTTGTTCCCCAGCTTATTCAGTGGCAGTGGCTCTGTGCTGAGAGGTTTATAGAGTGCTCTACCTTGCACTTTAAACTTTGTACCCTTATGCCCTGTACACACAAGCGTATTTTCTGTCGGAAAAAAACTTGAATGGTTTTTCCAACGGAATTCCGCTCAAGCTTGGCTTGCATACACACGGTCACACAAAAGTTCGCTGAACTTTCGACCGTTAAAAACGCTGTGACGTTCAACACTACAACGAGCCAAGAAAATGAAGTTCAATGCTTCCGAGCATGTGTCAAATTATTTCAGATCATGCATAGGAATTTTGCTCGTCGGAATTTGTACAGACCATTGGAATTTCCGACCAGAACTTTTTCCAACTGAAAAATTGAGAACCTGCTCTCAATCTTTTGTTGGTCGAAAATCCGCCAGCAAAAGTCCAATGGAGCATACACACGATCACATTTTCCGACCAAAAGCTCTCATTGGACTTTTGCTGGTGGAATTTCTGATCGTGTGTACAGAGCATAAGTGTCATAGGCGCCAACTATCTCTCATTTGAAGGATTGTCCATCTTATGAGACCAAATCACTCTGTTTCTTATGCAGCCTCAGTTGTCCCTCTTTTTGGTTTGATGTGTACATCTCTATACAGAATGTACTATTTTACTACACAAATGTTTATGATGCACTACATTTTTTTTATCCAACCTCTATTTTACGGCATTTGTTATTTTGAAAAGCCAAAATTGAGGTAAAATAGAGCTCAAAAAAGAACTTGTGTGGTTTAGCCCATCATTTTCTGTATATTAGATCTTTTTGGTCCATGTAACTGGGGCAGTGGCAGGGACACGTGCTTTGCCTACATAATGTGTGCTAAAAGATGACCCTCTTCATCATTTCAGAAAGTTGGGAGGTATGAGTAAGAGGACTATTTTAATAATAAACTATGGCTGGGAGCCATTTTTTACTTGCATTATAAGTAAGCTTTGCTTCAAATCCCGTACATTTTAGTTATGGATTGTTTGTTTAACCATATTTAAAACAGTCAGCTTTCAACATGCATTACATTCAGGTTACTGCAATGAGAAAGCATGCATGACTATGAAGTGGTAGCTGTCTTATATTTAGATTATTACATTTATTAGTACTTTACTTAATACAATATAGGGTTGATTTACCAAAGGCAAATAGACTGTGCAGTTGCTCCAGAGTGAATGGGGAAGCTCTGATGACTTCCGTCATCTAAGCATGTGCAAGCAAAAATGCATTTTTTTTACTTTCTTTGCATGTGATTGAGAATTCCTTGCAAAGTGAATCATCACCTCATTTGCTAAGCTCTGGAGCAACTGCATTTGCAAAGTGTAAAATCAATTTGTCTTTAGTAAATCAACCTCTATATCTTCATGAGCACTCCTGTGATACAAATAATACTTCAGTTTCCCCCATTCATTATTATGAGTATGGTAACCATAACTGTTTTTATATGTTTATATCATGTTTATTATCCATTTGAGGTCAGACTTTAAGATATGTAAAAGCAAGCATTCTTGCATTCTTTTAATGTTCTCATCATGAGTAGATTATAATGGTGCCACATATTACAATTCAATGGATTGAATCCAGTGAAATACCAGTCAGCTATGGGGGAAGTTTTCTTTCGGATCCATGCTCACAAAGTACATGTTTCAATCGTCCAGTGAGACTGTATGTGTATATAAGCTTAGGCGTAATTTCCTTATATTTTGTCTTCCCTGGTTCCTCTCTTCTCATCAACATGCTAATGAAATCGGCCAATTGACATCATCACTGGGTCTCTGTGCTTATTTATGCAAGGTAGGCAGATCAAGGCAGGTGGGAAGGGCATACTTTCACATGAATCTGGCCAAAAGCAATCACATGAGGAGACAATCCTCGCACATCTGTGAGCAGTAGCAGTGTATTTCCTTGGCATTGCCTATCTTTTACCTGGAAATATTCCAGTCTTATTCTTGTACAGACGTTTGATGGTACAGTGACAGCACTGTCATATATGGTGTAATAGATTTCTAGTGTCAGATGATGTCCTTAATGAGGTTGCAGGATATACTCCCAGTGCAGAGTTACATTAGTGCTCATTGTTTGATAGTAGGCTCACTTTGTTATTCTGATTATGTGCACAATGTGGGTTTTAGAAATAGAATCATATTAACTGGTCAATTTGCAGGAAATTGTCTTCATTAATCATACCTATAAGCCAGAAAATTGCAATGTAGTATCGGAGAACACAAATAACCAGCTCTGTTGAGAATCATTTTTTATCAAACAGACAATAAACGTAAAGACGGCACAACTTTGTATTAATGTGGCAAAATAATATGTTCATTTCAAAGGACTCATGTCTGGACTGAAGAATGAACTTCATCAATATACTCATGCTTCATATGACCTTACAAAAGATTTATTTATCAGTATAACAATGTTTTATGTAAGTGACTAATCAGAAATTACCATTTTCATCAAAGTTTGTTTTTTATATTCACAATATAGGTAGCCAGTCATTATTATTTTATTCTTTAAGCCTCTATTGCTTTCTAATTAGCAAGAGATGCTACTCTGATATATATTACTGAAAACGTAGATAATTTTTTAACCTGATGCATAATTGGTACTAATAAAACTATCACTCAATATACCCATGTTTTGTCACTAGTACTATATAGGTGCAGTCATGTGATATTTGGATAGCTGTTGTGATGTTTGGATAGCGTATAGAGGAAAGTCCATCTGCAACAGATTCAGGGACATGTAACGGGATAAAAATTGCACATGTTGGTTATTTTGCTGGTTCCTGTTGTGTCTTGAAATATATGCTACCCACTTTAGGAGGGGCTTATGTTTTTTGAGGGCTGATGGCCAGCACATAGCCTCCTCCAGTTTTTCACATGCCCAGTGTACCAATGAGATGTCACATAGCAAAGGTATACCTTGAGAAAAATTCTTAGTAGAAATGTGAAGGATACAGGTAAGTCATTACCATGATCCAGTTAAGTTTTTATTCTTCATGTAGTCTAGGGGAACCATTGACTCCTTTCAATATTTAGCAGTAGTTAATCTAACTGCCAAAAACATATATGTCATTTGTTTTGCTGATTTTTTGGGGACCTCATCAGGAAGTTTTTGAAAAAGCGCTGGTTCCGGGGATCTATGGATATTAACTCCCCTCACTGAATACACCAGATTCAAATTTTTAATCCAAAATCTGGTTACTACAGGACACTGCCACCAAACATGATACATTGTAAATGTAAGTAGTCCATCTAACAAGTTAAGTTTATATCGTACAGAAATAAGCTAATTGTACCTAAATAGTTCACCAGAGGGCATCTGCAACATGTCCTTAAAATATTGCAAAGAGTACGGTTGATCCCCATTGAGATTGTCTGCTATTCTAAAAACCTCCTTGTTGAGCCACCATTGGAATGGCATTGGAGTCAGTTCGGTGGAAAACTCTGGGTTGCAAAACATAAGGGCTAGCGGGTTACGTGGGGATGAC
Organism: Lithobates pipiens; assembly: GCF_037356315.1. Classification (NCBI taxonomy): domain Eukaryota; kingdom Metazoa; phylum Chordata; class Amphibia; order Anura; family Ranidae; genus Lithobates; species Lithobates pipiens. The sequence goes on from NW_027507718.1 coordinate 420,330,760, forward strand.
AGGGATTTATGGTGTTGTACTCCATACTAGTGAGTGAGACAGGGTAGGACACAAAATAGGGGTGCGAAGATGGCTAGGAAGACACATTAGGGAGCAAATGGCAAAAGGATGGCATAAAAGAGTCTCAATAGAGACCCTTAGGGGGGTTGATCCCTTGGCTGTTGTGTAGGAAAGCTGAGTTATTTGAGCGGCTTGATAATAAACCCATAAATTAGAGAGGGCAAGCCCACCGCACAGTTTCGAGACATACAACATCAGTTTATTCATTCAGGGTTTTTTACTACCCCAAATAAAGGGAACAACTTCCAATTGTAAATGCTGTCGTTTTTCCCTTGCGACCACAATTGGTAAGGTCCTAAAATAATAAAGTATCCTGGGTAGAAATGTCATTTTAATAGAGTTGATTCTGCCAAACCAAGATTAGGGATAGTCTGCCCATTGTCAAAGATCTTCTCGAAGTCGACGAAAAAGTGGAGGATAATTAGCCTGGTAAAGAGTGTCGATCGGGGTGTCAGCTGGATGCCTAAATATGTAAGGGAGCTTAGCACCCATTAAAAAGTATAGGTATTTTGTAAGGTCAGTACTGTCGAGGGGGGTAAAGAAATATTAATGGCCGTCGTTTTTTGGGTATTCAAAGAAAGCCCTGAGAGCTGGGAAAATTGGTGTAACAAGGTCAGCAGATTAGGTTGGTTAATTTGAGGATTAGTGATATACATAGGGACATTGTTAGCAAACAAGGAACATTTATGCTCTTGTTGTCCACAACATATACCATGTATGCTAGGATGAGATCGGATTGCTACAGCCAAGGGTTCAAATGCTAATGTAAATAGCAATGGGGAAAGTGGATAACCTTGTCTTGTTCCACGTTGGATAGGAAATGATAACGATTTATAACCCCAAGTAGAAATCTAGGCCAATGGATTACTATAAATTATTTTTAGTAATGAAATAAAAGTAGAACCACCTCCAAAGAGTACATTTGTGAATATTTTAAAAAGGTTTTTAGATTGTCAGCTTATTAAAATTTTATTTTGGGCTCAAATGGATGTTCAGCTCCATCAAAACAAAGGGTGTGCAAATGTTTCCAGTTGTTTTCTTTAGAAAGAATACACAGCCAGAGTAGAAAAGTCTGTGTCCTGCCAGCATGCTGTAGAGAAGTATCCATGTGTGGGGAAGCCGTGATCCAGGTCCAACACCTCCACTGCTAAGTCAGAGCCAGATCTATCCAATCAGCAGCAAATTTGAGCTTTATTGATTGCAAAGTTGTAGGTCTGACCTGGCAGGGGCAAATTGGACCTTTACAGAGAGACCACATTATAAATAAAACTGTAAAACATTGAACACCTTTTGTTTTGATGAAACTGGTATATTCTTTAAGGAGGAGAGGGTTTTTAAAAGGAAGGTGACTTATTTGTATTCAACTATAAGGTCAGGATTGGCCAAAACGCATAAGCATGTAGAACGGTTTTATTCTGTTGCAAATATTTTTTTCTGGATTCGAATAGTGTTCTGGAATTTTGACCAATTTTATACTATGCGGAGAAAGCCCCACTGTTGTACACTTTCCTCCGTGGTTGAATCTGCTATTTCATCAAATTAGATCCAGTCCAGAATGACATCTACATTGAGATCAGATAAAAAGCACATGGTTGTGTGTTTGTATATTTACTTGGTTCAACTTCTCTCAGGAAACCATTTATTTCTTACACATCTCTAGTCAGTAAAAACAGTATAGTAATCTTACACAAGAAATTTCAATAACATAGAGCATTGGGTAAGCCCAAGGACGGAAATAAGTGTCACTTACTGACAGATGTGAAGATCATGGGACATGACAGGTCTTAGGGTTTGCAGATTATGCAACAAAATCATTTAGCAGTTTACTGGTATTCGAATAATGGTATGCTAAAAAAAAAGAAAAAAACTTTTCTGTCTAGAACTGTCAATAATGAGGGTTAGAAGGCTGAGGCTGTACCTTGGTTATTGCACTGAATGCTAAAAAAGTATGTAAAATGATAGTTCCCCTTATAGAATTTAAACTATTGATTGCTAAAGAAATGTCAATATGAACACAAAAGACTATGGCCTGGTAAATTCTGCATTTGAACTGACTCTCAATTACCAGTCAAATAATTACTTCAAGGTGACCTGCAATAAACACAATTCATCAGTATTGAAAATTCCCCTAATTGACCTGCATTATGGCGATAATACATTAGACATTCAATCAGTCACCCTTGAGGCCTTTTTGTAGTTTGAAAATACTTCAACCACTGAATGTCCATTTTCTTGACTAGCAAAAAAAGAAGGTTCTGAAGAATAAAAAGTTTATAGTGCTGGTTAAAAAATGAGCAGATAAGGTAAAAATCTGTTGTGTTGGGGCTACAATTTGAAGGCCTTTGGAAGTTGGCTTTTGATGCAACAAAAGGTGACTCTGGGATTGTTTGCCATGAAGGAAGTCAAATCTAGGTGTGCAGAGCAAGATTAATAAACATAAATATCAATTTTACTATGTGTGTATTCTTTACCAGTGTATGGTAAGTTTTTAATTTAGTCAAGTGTCTGAAGGAAGAATTGTGTGCATTGTCCATAGTAGTTAGTCACATTCTCCTTTCATCTTCAAACCTGTCCTATGTACAGTACATCTGAAATACAAACAGGTCTCCTTTGAGACAGAAAGAGTATTGGAGAAACACATATCAGCCTGTAGGAATGCCATTTCCTACACTTTTCCCATGTATACATTGTGCCTGGTTTGCTGAAATGCATATATAAAATATGTTGAGCTTAGCAGAAAGGGCTTTTTATGACAACCAATCATTTGGTATATTTATACTATTGCCCGGATTGTCACAAATAAATATTGGCTTTGGGAGCCAAAAACTATCCTTGCAAACTGGGTAGTTCCATTGTGACAGTACTCGACTACCATAGTTGGGGGGATTACAGAACAGTGGCAAATACCAAGTACCACACAAGACATAATACACATCGCCATGTCTCCTTGGTAGTGAAATGCAATTCACAATTGACACCACATTTATACTCTAAGCAGAAATTAAACCCACGAACAGACATTTAAATTAATAAAGCTTACCTGTACATAGATATGGTGGCTGCACTGGTTTTCAAGATGAAAATAAAGGCAGAGACCCTGAGAAAAGAAAATGAATTGACACCCCATCTAAGGACTAGTAAGCTGAAATATATTACATTTTTGCTTATGGGTTTAGATGCACTTGTTTTGATATTGCCCAGTGCAGCAGACATTTTTTTTTCTTTTTATGAATGCTGTTAACAAACGTTGAGTTGTTTTTTTCTAGTAAACCTTGAAATCTTGTTATGTTTTTGTATACTTCCCAAATATACATATATTTTAGAGCATTCATTTTTTGCCATTGCGATCATTGTATTACATGAACTATTGTATCTGTCTTAGTAGGGAGAATATAATCATTTTTTCAACATACCATGCTAATCTGAAACTATTCCAGCTCCTGCTCTCAGTTTATGAGTTCACGCTAATGATATTTAAATATATGGGGATCCAGCATATTATGCAGGGCAATAAAGTTACTAGTAATTCTATCGACTCTCATTAACTGCATTGTTTTATGGATCCTAAGAGGATACTAACCAAAGGGCTTTGGAGCACACAACAGTAAAGTATTATATAGGTTCTTTGAAGCTGTATGACTCCTCCAACCAATTCCTTAAAGCTGCCTCTAGTCCAAACTGAAAATTAAAGCCTAAGTCAATACAGATTCTTTTTACATTTTGATAGATTTGGGAGGAATTTTAAAACTACTGTTGTTATTTTTATTTTTTTAAACTATCGGGGGACCCTTTTGGGAGATTTTGATTTACCTCCTATTCCTGTGATTCCAGTATAACTATTGAACAGTTCATTAATCACTGGGACTGGAAGGCACAGACACTAATAATAACATTGCTAGACATTCTAATCATTCCTCACTAGTGATGGACGAACTTCCGACGGGACGTTTCGCGAACGCGAAACGCGAACGGACACAAACGTTCGCGAAAACGACCGTTCGCCGCGGGCTCCATTGACTTCAATGGGAGGCGAATTTCGCAAACCTTTAGGTCGAATTTGCGGCCACGGGGTAATTATTAGGGGGTAGCACGTAGTCCCACCACCTGGACAATAGCATAATACATGTATGAGGTGAATTTGGGATCGATAACTACAAGCATTTTTTTTTTATTTGGGAAATTGTTCTGACAATTCAGGACTATGGAGCTAATGAAGGCAATGGAGGAGAGGGAAGGTCAGGGACCAGGGTAGGCAAACAAGAGGGTGCAGGAGATACAGAGCACTGACAGCAGCACCGTAATACAGAGCACTGACATCAGCACCGTGACATACAGCGCTGACAGCAGCTCCGTGACATACAGCGCTGACAGCAGCTCCGTGACATACAGCGCTGACAGCAGCTCCGTGACATACAGCGCTGACAGCAGCTCCGTGACATACAGCGCTGACAGCAGCTCCGTGACATACAGCGCTGACAGCAGCACCGTGACATACAGCGCTGACAGCAGCTCCGTGACATACAGCGCTGACAGCAGCTCCGTGACATACAGCGCTGACAGCAGCTCCGTGACATACAGCACTGACAGCAGCTCCGTGACATACAGCGCTGACAGCAGCTCCGTGACATACAGCGCTGACAGCAGCACCGTGACATACAGCGCTGACAGCAGCTCCGTGACATACAGCGCTGACAGCAGCTCCGTGACATACAGCGCTGACAGCAGCTCCGTGACATACAGCGCTGACAGCAGCTCCGTGACATACAGCGCTGACAGCAGCTCCGTGACATACAGCGCTGACAGCAGCTCCGTGACATACAGCGCTGACAGCAGCTCCGTGACATACAGCGCTGACAGCAGCTCCGTGACATACAGCGCTGACAGCAGCTCCGTGACATACAGCGCTGACAGCAGCTCCGTGACATACAGCGCTGACAGCAGCTCCGTGACATACAGCGCTGACAGCAGCTCCGTGACATACAGCGCTGACAGCAGCACCGTGACATACAGCGCTGACAGCAGCTCCGTGACATACAGCGCTGACAGCAGCTCCGTGACATACAGCGCTGACAGCAGCTCCGTGACATACAGCACTGACAGCAGCTCCGTGACATACAGCGCTGACAGCAGCTCCGTGACATACAGCGCTGACAGCAGCACCGTGACATACAGCGCTGACAGCAGCTCCGTGACATACAGCGCTGACAGCAGCTCCGTGACATACAGCGCTGACAGCAGCTCCGTGACATACAGCGCTGACAGCAGCTCCGTGACATACAGCGCTGACAGCAGCTCCGTGACATACAGCGCTGACAGCAGCTCCGTGACATACAGCGCTGACAGCAGCTCCGTGACATACAGCGCTGACAGCAGCTCCGTGACATACAGCGCTGACAGCAGCTCCGTGACATACAGCGCTGACAGCAGCTCCGTGACATACAGCGCTGACAGCAGCACCGTAAGCAGCCCCAGGAGGAAGTCAGCACAGCACAGGGATGGTGTGATCCCCTCATAATAAGAACCCCCAGGAGGAAGTCAGCACAGCACAGGGATGGTGGGAGCCCCTCATAATAAGAACACCCAGGAGGAAGTCAGCACAGCACAGGGATGGTGGGAACCCCTCATAATAAGCAGCCCCAGTAGAAATATGACACCGCTCAACCTCTTCAAAGAGGAGGGTAGGGGCATATAGTACGGTGTGCTTTTTTGGGTCAGGGAAGTGAGCCAAATGAATTAAGAAGGTCTGTGTGCTTGATTCCAAAAATTGTTTATAGACATATACATGGTCTACTGATCACATGTGTTGAATTCCTCCGAGATCCATGCCTCATTCATTTTTAGAAATGTGAGGTAGTTAACACTGTGGTGAGCTAGGCGAGTACGCTTATCGGTCACAATCCCCCCTGCTGCGCTGAACGTCCTTTCGGACAGGACACTGGATGAGGGGCAAGCCAACAGTTCGATTGCAAATTGGGCAAGCTCTGGCCAGAGGTCAAGCCTGCCCACCCAGTAGTCTAGGGGTTCATCACTCCTCAGAGCGTCCACATCGGCCGTTAACCCAATGTAGTCGGACACCTGACGGTCTAGGCGTTCCCTGATGCTGGATCCGGATGACACCTGTCGATGGGTCGGCTGAAAGAATGACCTCATATCCGAAGTCACCAACACATCTTCAAACCGGCCTCTTCTTGCAGGCGCTGTTGGATTGGTACCCGCAAATCCTTCTCTGGGAGTGGGAATTGCTCCTCTGCCAGCGCACGCAAAAGCAGAATGCAGCATTTCTCGAAGCAAGGCCTGGAAGTGCTGCATTCTGACAGCCCTCTGCGACGGCGGTAACATTTCCGCCATTTTGTGTTTGTACCGGGGGTCTAAGTACGTTGCCACCCAGTACTGGTCCTTGACCCTCATGCTTTTTATACGGGGGTCCCTATTAAAACACTGGAGCATGAAGGCCCCCATTTGCACTAAAGTGGAAGCGGTGTGGTGGCCTGGCTCCTGCTCATCATCCAGGATAATGTCGTCCTCTTCATTCTCCTCTCCCCATCCTCGCACAACAGGGATCCCAGAAAGGTTTAAAGCATGCTCTTCTTGCTCCTGCTCATCCGCCCCGGCACCATCCTCCTCTGACTCCTCATCAGACTCCTGTTGTTGACTTGTCTCAGATAGAGTAGCCCCCCCTGGGAATTCATCCAGCATTGCGACTTCCTCATCTTCCCGCTCCTGCTCCTCCACAGCCTGATCAATGACACGACGCAATGCACGCTCCAGAAAGAAGGCATAAGGTACCATGTCACTGATGGCGCCATGGCTGCGACTGACCAGTTTGGTGATCTCCTCAAATGGCCGCAGAAGTCTGCATGTGTCGCGCATGAGCAGCCACTGGCGCGGTGAAAAAAAACCCAGCTCCCCAGAACCGTTTCTTTCGCAGAGTTCATACAGGTAGACGTTAACTGCACGTTTCTGCTGGAGCAGCCTATCAAGCATATAGAAGGTTGAGTTCCATCGCGTCGGGCAATCGCAAATAAGACGTCTGACCGGCAGATGGTGTCGCCGCTGAATGTCAGCAAGGCGAGCCATGGCCGTGTAAGATCTTCTGAAATGGGCCGAGATTTTCCTTGCCTGCCGCAAGATGTCCTGGACCCCAGGGTATTTGACAAGGAATCGCTGCACGACCAAGTTTAAGACGTGTGCCATGCACGGCACGTGCGTGATTTTGCCCTGTTTCAATGCGCTAAGCAGATTGGCACCGTTGTCACACACCACTTTACCAACTGTCAAATTGAGCGGTGTTAGCCACTCATCTGCCTGTGAACGCAAAGCTGAAAGGAGTGCCGGGCCAGTGTGGCTCTTTGCTTCCAGGCACAACAGACGCAGCACGGCATGGCAACGTCTCACCTGGCATGTGGAATAGGTTCTGGGGAGCTTGGGCGGTGCAGTGGAAGAGACGCTAGCAGCGGAAAAGGAGGAGGCAGCTGAGGAGGAGAGGGAGGAGGATGGAGTAGGAGGAGGAGAAGAAGAGTCAGGCCTGCATGCAATCCGTGGCGGTAAAACCAAATCTACACGGGTGCCACGGGTTACATGCTTGACGGCCGTCAGAAGGTTCACCCAGTGGGCAGTAAAACTGATATACCTTCCCTGCCCGTGTTTGCTAGACCACGTGTCTGTGGTCAGATGTATCTTGGCACCGACACTGTGTGCCAGAGATACATTCACTTGCCGCTGAACATGGCCATATAGCTCTGGGATGCCCTTCTCTGAGAAATACTTCCTTCCTGGGACCTTCCATTGTGGTGTTCCAATGGCCACAAATTTGCGAAAGGCCTCCGAGTCCACCAGTTTATATGGCAGTAGTTGGCGGGCTATGAGTTCTGACAAGCCAGCCGCCAACCGTTGGGCAAGAGGGTTATCCGGCGTCATCATTTTTTTACGCTCAAACATTAGGCCCACGGAAGCCTGCCTTTTTGCAGAAAAATGTGAGCTTGGCGTGATGGAAGGTGGAGTGGAGGACAATTGTGAGGAGAGAGGAGAAGGAGAAGTAGAAGACGAGGCTGGACGGTGAGAGCCTGCAGTGTGGCTTTGTGTGTTCCGTTGCTCCCACTGGGCTCGGTGATGGCTGCTCATGTGCCTTCTTAAGGCGGTCGTCCCTAGGTGAGTATTGGGCTTACCGCGACTAACGCGTTGACTGCAAAGATTGCAGATGGCAACGCTATTGTCAGCAGCGGACACGTTAAAAAAAGCCCACACTGCGGAGCCATGTGCCGGTGTCCTGGGAGCGCCAGATGTGACCGTACATGGTCGATGACTCGCTCCTGATACATTTGCAGTCTGCTTTGTCCCTGCTGTGCAATGTAAGTCATTGCTGCTTCTCCTCCCTATCTGCTGGTCCATATCTCCCTCTGAACTCCCCTCCTCTTCCTCTCTTGTGGGCACCCACGTGACATCACTAGACACGTCATCATCAACGTCACCTTCCCCACCGCTATAAGTAGAGTAGGCAGCAACACCGGGGACCAACCTCCTCCTTGGGCTGATCTGGGTACTGGCGTCAGACTGCTGAGTAGCGCTTGTTGCTACCTCCTCTTCCTGATCCAATACCAAGAGTGGCTGCGCATCAGAAATGTCCTCTTGATATGGATCGGAAAATAATTCCAGTGACTCAAGCGGAAGGTATGTGGTGGTGGTGGTGGTGGTCGTGTTGTTGGTGGTAGTGTCTTTGGGGGTGCACATAGCAGAGAGTGAAGAAGAGGGTGCAGATCGAGAGGATGAGGAGGGTGCAGAAGAGTAAGGCTGAGCGAGCCACTCAACCAAGTCTGGTGCATCCTTTAAAGTAATTGAACGCACCTTCTGCAACTTCCCACTTTGGCTCAAGCCTGTTGCTCCTGCCCTACCCCTACCACCCCTGCGGAAGGGCCTGCCTCTTCCTCTGCATGTCATTTTTTAAATGACCCTGTGACAAAACTCTTAGTCCCTATACCGCTGAAGGACTGCTGCAGTATAGGTGAGCGGTCAGCAGTGGTGCACGTCAACCCTATCTATTGTGGACCTATAGCGGTCCTTACAGAACAGCAGACTGTACCGCACTCAAGCCTATGTACCGTAGCACCCTATACCAAGTTACCAGTCCTTATAAGAACTTTTGTGGACCAAGCAGGTTGTGTATTAGTGTTTAGCAGACTGTACGTCAGTCCCTATACCGCTGAAGGACTGCTGCAGTATAGGGCAGCGGTCAGCAGTGGTGCACGTCAACCCTATCTATTGTGGACCGATAGCGGTCCTTACAGAACAGCAGACTGTACCGCACTCAAGCCTATGTACCGTAGCACCCTATACCAAGTTACCAGTCCTTATAAGAACTTTTGTGGACCAAGCAGGTTGTGTATTAGTGTTTAGCAGACTGTACGTCAGTCCCTATACCGCTGAAGGACTGCTGCAGTATAGGGCAGCGGTCAGCAGTGGTGCACGTCAACCCTATCTATTGTGGACCGATAGCGGTCCTTACAGAACAGCAGACTGTACCGCACTCAAGCCTATGTACCGTAGCACCCTATACCAAGTTACCAGTCCTTATAAGAACTTTTGTGGAACAAGCAGGTTGTGTGTTAGTGATTAGCAGACTGTACGTCAGTCCCTATACCAATGAAGGACTGCTGCAGTATAGGGCAGCGGTCAGCAGTAGTGCACGGCAACCCTATGTATTGTGGACCGATAGCGGTCCTTACAGAACAGCAGACTGTACTGCACTCAGGCCTATGTACCGTAGCACCCTATACCAAGTTACCAGTCCTTATAAGAACTTTTGTGGACCAAGCAGGTTGTGTGTTAGTGTTTAGCAGACTGTGCGTCAGTCCCTATACCGCTGAAGGACTGCTGCAGTATAGGGCAGCGGTCAGCAGTAGTGCACGGCAACCCTATGTATTGTGGACCGATAGCGGTCCTTACAGAACAGCAGACTGTAACGCACTCAGGCCTATGTACCGTAGCACCCTATACCAAGTTACCAGTCCTTATAAGAACTTTTGTGGACCAAGCAGGTTGTGTGTTAGTGATTAGCAGACTGTACGTCAGTCCCTATACCAATGAAGGACTGCTGCAGTATAGGGCAGCGGTCAGCAGTAGTGCACGGCAACCCTATGTATTGTGGACCGATAGCGGTCCTTACAGAACAGCAGACTGTAACGCACTCAGGCCTATGTACCGTAGCACCCTATACCAAGTTACCAGTCCTTATAAAAACTTTTGTGGACCAAGCAGGTTGTGTGTTAGTGTTTAGCAGACTGTGCGTCAGTCCCTATACCGCTGAAGGACTGCTGCAGTATAGGGCAGCGGTCAGCAGTGGTGCACGTCAACCCTATCTATTGTGGACCGATAGCGGTCCTTACAGAACAGCAGACTGTACCGCACTCAAGCCTATGTACCGTAGCACCCTATACCAAGTTACCAGTCCTTATAAGAACTTTTGTGGACCAAGCAGGTTGTGTATTAGTGTTTAGCAGACTGTACGTCAGTCCCTATACCGCTGAAGGACTGCTGCAGTATAGGGCAGCGGTCAGCAGTGGTGCACGTCAACCCTATGTATTGTGGACCGATAGCGGTCCTTACAGAACAGCAGACTGTAACGCACTCAGGCCTATGTACCGTAGCACCCTATACCAAGTTACCAGTCCTTATAAGAACTTTTGTGGACCAAGCAGGTTGTGTGTTAGTGATTAGCAGACTGTACGTCAGTCCCTATACCAATGAAGGACTGCTGCAGTATAGGGCAGCGGTCAGCAGTAGTGCACGGCAACCCTATGTATTGTGGACCGATAGCGGTCCTTACAGAACAGCAGACTGTACTGCACTCAGGCCTATGTACCGTAGCACCCTATACCAAGTTACCAGTCCTTATAAAAACTTTTGTGGACCAAGCAGGTTGTGTGTTAGTGTTTAGCAGACTGTGCGTCAGTCCCTATACCGCTGAAGGACTGCTGCAGTATAGGGCAGCGGTCAGCAGTAGTGCACGGCAACCCTATGTATTGTGGACCGATAGCGGTCCTTACAGAACAGCAGACTGTAACGCACTCAGGCCTATGTACCGTAGCACCCTATACCAAGTTACCAGTCCTTATAAGAACTTTTGTGGACCAAGCAGGTTGTGTGTTAGTGATTAGCAGACTGTACGTCAGTCCCTATACCAATGAAGGACTGCTGCAGTATAGGGCAGCGGTCAGCAGTAGTGCACGGCAACCCTATGTATTGTGGACCGATAGCGGTCCTTACAGAACAGCAGACTGTACCGCACCCAAGCCTATGTACCGTAGCACCCTAGACAGACCAAGTTACCAGTCCTGATAAAGAGCTTTGTGGAACAAGTGAGTTGTGAATGATTAGCAGACTGCAGCAGAAGGGCAGCAGTCAAGTATAATATTCTTTCTATATTTGGAAGAAAGAATATTATACGTGTACAAGCCTATTACCGTACCACTGATACCAGTCCTGAAAAGAACCTTTGTGGAACTAATAGTAACAGCAAGTCTTTAAAATTATCCTCACTGCCTGACACACTGCTTCCTGCCTGTCCCTATACAAATTGGCAAAAAAGAGTAGGCTGGAACGATTAGCTGGAACAGCTCTTTTGTGGACCTGATAGTAACAGCTAATGATGATGATGATGATGATGATGAAGAAAGACTAATCTGGCTGAGCTGTCCCTAAAATAGCAGCATACAGCGCTCTGTCCCTTTATCTAAACTGACAAAAGAAACTCAGGCTGCTGACCTAACACCTATACCAGTCCTGAAAAGAACTTTTGTGTACCAAATAGCTAGCGTTTTCTCTGTCCCTACTCCACACAGGATCCTTTCCCTACAGTGACAGAAGAAAGAATGTAAAATGGCCACCGGATCGGGTGTATTTATAGGTTAGGGGGAATGTCCAAGTGTCCATGAGCTGTCATGTCTCAATTGGTTGTCCTGTAACACATGATAAACGTGTCACGAAAGGTTAAAGTTCTTGTATACATTAAACACGTAAGTCCGCCGGGGCGAACGACGGAAAAAGGCGTTCGAACCCGCGGACGGCGAAAGTCGGAAATTCGCCGCGAAACGACCGCCGGGCGAACCGTTCGGCCATCACTATTCCTCACTCTTCTAAACATAATTCTTAGTGTTTTGCCTGTGTCCCTGTTTCCCTTTTACATCCTATTAAGACAGGAAATTAGGGAAAATTTCCCCTTATAAGGGCACAATAAAAGCTGGCTCTAACCCTTTCATGCATTATCCAAATCCAAAAGTTTTGGAGTTGGGTTTTAAGCATTAAGAAACATGCAATAAGCTAATCCTATCTGTTTAGGTCTTCCTTTATTCACTCTCCCAATCCACCTCCAGGCCTGTTAGTAAACGTGTGACCTGAGGAGCCCTTGTTTGTAAAACAGGAGCGGTATCTCCACACACATGCTCAGAAGACTCCTTGCTGTTGGTCCTCACATAGAGTCTGATGTAAATACTAAGTATCTCACTACTTATTAGATTTAAGCCTGCTTCAGAGTTTTTTATTTACCCAAAACTTTGTATTAGGTATTTGACACATACAAGGACAAAAAAAGAAAATGGAGTGGATATCCCATCACATGCAGGAGCAGGCTAGCCCAAAAAGATACCAAAATACAAAAATCGAAAAACAACATATTTATATATATATATATATATATATATATATATATATATATATATATATATATATATAGAAGTGTGTTAGCTTGTGTTAAAATAACGTATCCTGAAAGAATGATTACCCAAAAATAATGCCCCTATAGAGCAGGATAATAGAAAGTGCATGTGCTTGAAATCAATTCTACCAATTCTACATCAATCAGCAAAGAGAAATTAATGCTGTGGCTACATCATCTGGCCATTTGGCCCACGCCTTGTCAAATTTATGAGCATAGCCTCTGTGTGCATAGGTGTCTTTATAAAGTGGTAAAGCATTATTAACCATTTGTTTCTAATAGGCAATAGTAGGAACTGAGGTTTTTTTTTCCAATGAAGCATAAGCGCTTTCCCAGCATAGAACAGGAGCAGTCCAATTAAAGTTTTCCCAGCCGCAGTAGGTAAGAGGCCATCTATCAGTCCCAACAAGCAAGTGGAACAATAAGTTGCAATAACCAAGCATCTCCTAAAAATATAAAAGTAATCCCCCATTTTATGATCACACCTCCAGCAGGCTGGAGAGAGAGATGCATTAACTTCATGAATTTTATGGGGGTGTAATAGGCTCTGTGCGCAATCTTAAATTGTATCAGTCAGTCTCTGATGGAAACCACAGGTTTCTCACATATCAGACTAATTCTCGTGATCTAAGTCTGGTATATCCGACAGCCATTTTTGTCGAAGGGGGGGACAGATCTGGAAGAGCAACCATGAGCAGATGTGTGTATAATGTGGAAGCTGGTTCAGTTAGCAAATCCATCAGCAGTAGAGGTTCAAGGTCCGAGCAGGCCATCTGTGGAGGATGAGTAGAAAACTGGGTGTTTAAGGCATGAGCAACCTGCAGGGGTCTAAAGATATAATGGGAGGGTACATTACAATAGGAGCGCAAGCCAGTAAATGGCTTCAACTCTCCATTTGCCAAAATTTGCTAGAGGGATTTAATGGGGATCTAGAAATGATGCAGGGTCAGGTTGTTCCAAAGTGGAGTATGAGGGGAGATTGAAGATGAAACCTGAGTTTCTAAATGGAGACCCGCATTCCAGGCATTTAAAGTAGTTAACATAGAAATTTGAAGAACCAGCGCCTTACAGAGGCCATGAAGAATCAGCGCCTTACAGAGAACCAAGAATACCAGACTCCAACATTGTACAGGAGTAAGCCTGCCTCAAGAGAAAGTCACAGATCACAGGCTTATGATTCTTGTTATAGTAAATTGAACAGAATGGAATTATAGGTAATTTAATTATGGTTTTTGATTTACCATAGCTGCACTGCTTGCAGAAAAGTATTAGTTAATCACAATCTGGTTTCACTTTTTGCTTAACTCTTTTTGGTCTTTGGTAACTCTAAGCCCTTGGTGCCCAACCTGTAATCCTTTTGCATTTATTGTGCAGCCCTAATGACCTTTGCAGACAGTATTCTGTGTTTTGGTGCTTACTCAAGTCAGTATTAAATAAATAGTGACTGGCTTTTGGTTAATTTTTTTCACAGTATCTTACTTTTGTTTATTTCTTGTTGCATTCCCAAAATGCCTGACCATCTTCTGTTGCATTTCTACAGTGTCTATCAGATTTCTTTAACATTACTGGAAAAAAGTATTTTGTGCAACCAATTGGTAATATTTGGGGCTTCACTTGAGGTCCACGTTAGATCAGTTGACCACTGTCTTAAGCCATAGATAACAATCCAATTGGAAATTTTCTTTAGCATGTTAGTAGTTAGAATAACAATATATAATTACTGATTGTTATATGTATTTTCCTCAATAACATTTATCTTATCAAATGAAGGGCATAAGGTGATTATGCCCATGTTGTCCATAGCAAATAAGTCAGATCCTTGCTTTCACTTTCTCTGCGTATACTCATTGTTTTTTTCTGGTGTACTCATGGTTGTGTCACAATTACTTTCAGCACTTGTCCTCCAGAAATGCAACAAATTGGTTTGGACTGATGAACATAGTTATGTAGAATGTGTCTTCTGTCCTTCAAGAACTCTCCGAATTTATGTCACTTATGCCTTAATCGCTTCACGCCTAAGGGTAAAACAAATCCTAACGCCTAAGTACAATTTCGCAACTTTGACATATGTTAGTAAAACCGTACATATCATCAAACTACTTTGTGCATCCAGGTGGATTATACCTTGTTTTTTTCAGGACAAATTAAGCTTTCATTTGGTGGTAAATGGTAATGAATATCAACTGTTTGTTTTTTTATCAAAGGAAAACTGGACCAAAATAGATTTTTTTATTTTTTTTATTTAGCTGTATATTTCGTGTTACTACCATAACCTACCACTAAATAAAATCCCAAAGTAAATTGTCCTGCTCCTGACAATTGCAAAGATACCACATATGTGTACGTTATTTGTTGTTTGTACCATAGAACAGCCCAGAAACAATAGTAAGCATTTTGCTTTTTTTTTCATCCTACCACACACTGACACAAACTGATATTAATTTAAAAAAAATTCTGCCCAAAATATACTGACCCTGACCTTGACCTTTGACCCTTACTTGACCCACACACTAACCCTGGCCCTCACCTAGATCAAACCTATATCTAGGTATTTTTTTTTCTTTTTTTATTATTATTATTTATTTATTTTTACACACACTTTTGTTTCTATCTGCAATGGGAGAGAAAGATACAATTGGGTTGATTTCTTGAGGGGAAATACACTGTGTACTTTGCAAGTGCAATTGCTCCAAAGCTAATTTATTTATTTATCATTTTCCTTGCATGTAATTGCTTATTCTTTGCAAAGTGAAGCTTCACTGCATTAACCAAGCTCTGAAACAACTGCACTTACAAAATACACAGTCTATTTGCCATTAGTGAATAAACCCCATATTGTATTACTACTAGGGATGAGCTGAACACCCTCATGTTCGTTTCACAGCATAACATGCAAACAGGCAAAAAATTTGTCAGAACACACGAACACCGTTAAAGTCTATGGGGTACGAACATGAATAATCATAAGTGCTCATTTTAAATGCTTATATGCAAGTTAATGTCATAAAAAGTGTTTGGGGACCTGGGTCCTGCCCCAGAGGACATGTATGAATGCAAAATTAGTTTTTTTTAAACGGCAGTTTTTTCGGGAGCAGTGATTTTTTTTTAATGCTTAAAGTGAAAAAATAAAAATGAAATATTTATTTAAATATTGTGCCTGGGGGCTGTTTATAGTATGCCGGTAAAGTGGCGCAGTTTACCCATAATGAATTGTCGGGTCTCTGCAATATAGATAAAGCTCATTGAAAAAAAGAGCATGGGATCACCTCAGTCCATTACAAGGACCTTTGGGTCTGGTATCAATATTAAGGGGAACCCCGAAACAAAATTTTTATAAAATGCATGGGGGTCCCCCTATAATCCATACCAAGTCCTTTGGGTCTTATATGGAAATTAAGGGCAACCCTGCGCCAAATTTTTTTTAAATGGCGTAGGGGTCCCCCCAAAATCCATACCAGACCGAAGGTCTGGTATGGATTTTACGGGGAACCCTGCGGCAAAATAAAAAAATGGCGTGGGGTCCCGCCAAAATCCATACCAGACCCTTATCCGAGCACGCATCCTGGTAGGCTGCATGAAAAGAAGGGGGGATGAGAGAGCACCCCCCCTCCTGAACCATACCAGGCCACATGCCCTCAACATGGGAGGGCGCTTTGGGGTAGCCCCCCAAGGCACCTTGTCCCCATATTGATGGAGACAAGGGCCTCATCCCTACAACCCTTGCCCAGTGGTTGTGGGGGTCTGCGGGTGAGAAGCTTATCGGAATCTGAAAGTCCCCTTTAACAAGGAGACCCCCAGATCCCGGCCTCCCCACCTGCTGAACCTGCCCCGCTCTGATGCCATGGGACTTCCCCGTGGCTTTCCCGTTGCATCAGAGGGGGCGGAGTCACCCATTTACGTAACCGGGTTGCCCCGCCCCCCTCTGACCCCACAGGGAAGCCATGGGGAAGTCCCTGTGCATCAGAGGAGGCGGGGTCACCCGGTTAATTCACCAGGTGGCCCCGCCCTCAGTTATATAACAGCTGTCATAAGCCAAGAAACGCAGATGGCGGGAGCCTCTCATGGCAGATTTTTTTTTTACTTTTTCGGTCCGGACGGTGTGATAGCAGAAGATGAATGGACATTTTTTTTTTTTTTTTTTTTTTAATAAAGGACTTGTCCCAAGCTGTGTTTTGACTTTTTTTAGTGAACTTTTTTTTTGACACTTTTTTTGTGAAATGGTAGGGGTACATTTGTACCCCGTTACCATTTTATACGGGGGGAGGCCAGGATCTGGTGCTCCCCTTGTTAAAGGGGGCTTCCAGATTCCGATAAGCCCCCCGCCTGCAGACCCCCACAACCACCGGGCAAGGGTTGTGGGGATGAGACCCTTATCCCCATCAACATGGAGACAAGGTGCTTTGGGGGGCTACCCCCAAACCACCCTCTCCATGTTGAGGGCATGTGGCCTGGTACAGTTCGGGGGGGGGCGCTCTCTCATCCCCCCCTCTTTTCCTGTGGCCTGCCAGGTTGCGTGCTCGGATAAGGGTCTGGTATGGATTTTGGGGGGGATTTTTTATTTTATTTTGTTTCAGGAGTTCCAAAGGGCCTGGTAATGGACTGGAGGGGGGATCCCATGCTATTTTTTTCAATGAGTTTTATCTATATTGCCAAGACCTGACAATTCATTACAGCCGCGAGCAGTTTTAAATGACTTTTTTCCTTTAGAAATGTCATTTTGCTGTGGTACTGTTCTCAACACGGGAAAAATGTGCCACTTTACAGGCATACTTTAGACACCCCCCAGGCATAATATATAAAGGAATATTTCATTTTTTTTCACCTTAAGCATTAAAAAACTCACTGCTCCTGAAAAACAACCGTTTTAAAAAAAAAAATTTGCATTGATACATTTTCATGTTAGTGTCCCCATAGACGGTGTTCCGGCAGCTTTTGAATTTGCCCCGAACATCGCATATTGTTTGGTGTTCGCAGAACATCTGAACAACCAAAGTTTGGCCTGAACTTATGCTCGGGCTGAACCGTTCCCCCATCCATAATTACCACCACGACAAATTAGTCTTCCTAATGTTACAGGCGATAATACAATTACAAGAAAATATATACAATCAAAGTTTTGACACCTCATTCTGATTATCAGTGCTGAAACCTTTGTGCCAAAATCTACCTGTGTACAGGTTTTGTTTAGTATTTTTTCACATAAACAAACAACCTTATAATGACCCTCGGGTTTAGATATTAAATATATTCTTTTATTTTTCTTGCATGTGATTGGATATTCTTTGCAAAGTGAAGACTTACCTCATTTACTAAGCTCTGGAGAAACTGCATTGGCAGAGTGCAACTGCAAAAGTGCAGTCTATTTGCCTTTAGTAAATCAACCCCAATGCAGCTTTCCTTGCCATACACAGAGAGAGATACGCAGGGGCGGGCTTCACAGTAACTGATCACTGTGGTAGCCAATCAGAGGCTACCACAGCCATCAGGTGACCGAGAATCAGGAGTTATGGGTACCGATCGTTAGTACGGGACCCAGGACTTTTGGTGAGACCCTGGTCTCTGTGCTGGGAGCTAGCTGTGCGGTGTGGTTCCACTAAGCAGATGAAACACATTACTCTTTACTGTGTGGGATACATAAGTAGCATGTATTATAGAATAATCTCACATGATTGCAAAAGGTTCTTATTAAGGAGTGATTGAGTGCTACTATTAGCTATTTGTTTAGTTTACACCAGGGGTCTCCAAACTTTTAAAACAAAGGACCAGTTTATTGTCCTTTAAACTCTAGGTAGGCTGGACCTTGGCCAGTGGGGGTAGAAAATGCCCCAGAATCACTGGGAGGAAACCATTGGGTTTATTTACTAAAGGCAAGTAGACTGTGCACTTTGCAAAGCACAATTGCACTCTCCAAGAGCAGTTGGTCCAGAACTTAGTAAATGAACAGAAACTTTGCTGTCTTCCATCATCCAATCACGTGCAAGCAAAAATGCTGTTTTTTTTTTTTTTCCTTGAACGTTATTGAGTATTCTTTGCAAAGTGAAGCTTTACCTCATTTACTAAGCTCTGGAGCAACTGCAATTTACAAAGTGCACAGTGGATTTGTCTTTAGTAAATCAACCCCAATGCCTCAGGCTTGGTGGTCAGTGGGAGTAAAAAAAAATGCATAGCACCTGTGGTCAGTAGTTATTTGTATTAGTGGAAGGTATCGTGCCCATCAGTGGTGTTAGTGGAGGGAATAATTGCCACTGTTGATGTCACTGGAAGGAATAGTGCCCCATCGTTTATGTCAGTGGGAGAAATAGTGCCCCATTAATTATTTAAGTGGGACCATATCATTATTGTCACAGTTTGGAGACCACTGGTTTACACCATAAGGAGCCAATTGTTTCAGCTGTTTAGTGACTGGCTTAGTAACTAATCACAGACATTTTTTTTAGCATGGCCCTTTGAAAATCACTTATGTAGTTCTATTGCTCTATGATGTGAAAATAAATTGTAAAAATTTGCTGAACTAGGCTAACCTTGAAAATGCAGTACATGAGGTGCATTTAAAGTGAGTATTTTGACATGCTTCTGTTTCATACAATATATGCTGTTCTTTATCACAAGTGACACTTGGAATTTTTCCTCTGGCCATCTGATCTTCTCCTGCCACCAGCAGCCAGTTCATGAGTATTCAAAGCCTAGCCTTGTATCCTAAGGTTCATTGTCAACTCAACATGTCACATTTCAGACACACGGGGAGCAGCCCCCCTGTAATGGGACCCTCCAGCTCACTATCCACTAACAGCTCCAGTGCTGCCTGCAGTGCACCTACTCAAGGACCTGGCCTGACAGTCTAGAATGTTGCCATCTGCTTGAGTCCTTTGAGTCTTCCTTTGCTCCACCAGGCATGGCCCCATCTTATAGTTCTATCCTGGGAAGAATTCACTGCAGTTATGCAGGGTTTTATGAGCCAAATTGCAACTTTGATTGCTGACACTGACCACAGAGGCTATAAACATACCTTAATGCCTTTCGACCACAGAGGCTGTCTGATGCTTAGTCTCATAAATCCTTAAAAGATAATAGTGGCCCTTGAGGAGCCTGCAGCTTCTACTAATGCTGCTACCTTTCTTGAATCATGTAGTAGGCATTGTGCCAATTTAAGGAGTCTTTTTTTTAAGAATCACTCCTCTTAGTGTTCAAGAAGAATCCCTTTTGTTACTCCCAGGTCTCAACCTCAATAGCCATATCCAAACCAAGTACTCAATTAGCTGACAACTGGACAGACAGCATCTCAGGTGCCTGGGTACAGGAGGTGGTTTCCTGGGACTACAACCTAGAGTTCTGCTCTGATTAGCAGATAACCTTTCAAGTCTTCTGGATCCAGGGTTATTCTTTGAAAAAAAGGGGGCATCCACCCCATTTTCAACCTAAAGGCACTAAATGTCCTTCTTTGGGTCTAAAAATTCTTGAAGTCTTTTGTAGCCTCTCTTATATGTCCCAAATTGTCCAACCTATCAACTTCTTTCTTTGCTTTGATGTGAGTTTCCTGCACTTTCAGGTTGTGGCTCTGCCTATCATCTGCAACTCGAGTGTTCACCAAGGTTCTGGTCCCTTTGCTAGCCTTGATATGCTCCCAGAGTATACCCATTGTGGGATAACTAGACAACCTCATGTTGAGAGAGCAGTCAGCATATGTTCTGTTATCTAAAGCCTACTACACACTATATGCTTTTTTAGAGCTCGGCATAAGATCATGTCTTAACAATCTGATGTTAGTACAGAGATCTACCCGCTGAGCTATTGTATTCTGAAAGGGGGACTGCCCCCCACCAGAACACACCAGTCAGATCTGATGCAAATCAGCAGACTTTTTTCAGGCACGCCCCTTTGACAGACCGAACGTTCAGCCGGGTTCTGTTGGAGTTGCTGCCATATACACGGGCCAAATGTTGGCCTGTTTCTATTGAATCGGTCGATACCGCCCAATATTCGGATCCGCGTGTATGGGGATTTACTCTCTGTTTCCAGACTCACATTATTTTGTCTAAGAGTTACCCAACTCTTTACTTCTACATGAAAGCCCTGGGACTGATGGTAGCCTCATCTGAGGTAGTTCCATCCCATTTCATCAGGATCCAGGCAGACAATGCCACAGCTGTAGCAGAGGTATTTTCACAGCCAGAGAAGTAGAAAGGATTTTGTCTGGGTGAAACTTAATGTGCTGACCTTGTGCTCTGAACAATTGACAGGCAGACTTTCTTAGCTGGCAGTGCCTGGATATGGGAAAGTGGTCTTTACACCCGGAGGTGTTCCAGGATCTGTGTCACAGGTGGAGGGTGCTAGATGTGATCCTCTTGGTGTCTAGGTTCAACAACAAACCAGACAGGTTTGACTGCGGGTACAGAGATCACCTGTGAGAGCAGATGTGGTAGATCAATGGGATCAGTACAGCCTAATCTACATCTTTTCTTCACAGAAACCCCTTTCTTGCCTGCTCTGTAGAATTGGGATGGAGGGCATTCTGGTGTTGCTGGTGACTCCAGATTGACCTAGACAGATATAGTACTTTGACTTGAACAGATTCCTGGCAGATACTCTGTGGGCTCTTCCAGATAATATGGACCTCCTATCTTAATGACTTAAGGAATGGTATGGCTTTTAAAGCCCAAGGTTTAAGGGACAAGGGGTATCCCCTTAACTGGTGTTTCACAATATAATAAAAGACAGAAAATTTACTTCCCTCAAGGTTTACCATCACACACTATATATCTCTTGGTGCGAGGAAAGAAACTTTTATCCCAGGGATTTCTAATTGGGACAAATCCTCACCTTTCAGTAATTAGGTAACAGTTTGCAGACTTTGGCATTAGTTCCAAAGACCACTAGTCTCCATTTTTTTGATTAAGACCTTTGTTCGGGGTATCCCCATGTAGCTCCCTGTGTGCATTCACTTGTTACTCTTTGGAATCTGAGTTTGTTTCTCTCATCACTTCAAAAACCTCCTTTTAAACCTTACTCACAAGGATATTTTCAATGTCGCCATCACCTCTGCGGGGTATGTGTCTAAGTTGGTGGCAGGGCCGGTGCTACCACTAGGCAAACTAGGCAGCCACCTAGGGCGCCCTGCTGCCTAAGGTGCCCGGCCACTGGGGTTCCTACTCTCTTCTCACTGCAGCAAGCAACTAAGTCTCAGCATCAGCAGGCAGCCGCCGCTCCATTTGCACATAGTGTCAGAGGCGCAGCGGTGGCAGAGGACCGTGTCTGTTGTCCCGACTCCTGAATGAATTTAAGCAAACATGCATTGATTGGCGCTGGTCGGCTGCATTTGATGGGCACTGGTGAGGCTGCATTTGATGGCTGCTGGTGAGGCTGCATTTGATGGGCGCTGGTGGGGCTGCATTTGATGGGTGCTGGTAGGCTGCATTGATGGGCACGTGTAGGCTGCATCGATGGGCGCTTGTGAGGCTGCATTGATGGGCACTGGTGAGGCTGCATTTGAAGCGAGCTGGTGAGGCTGCATTTGATGGGTGTTTTGTTAAAATGTGGGGTATACGTGGGCAGGGCAAAGAGGGTGGAGTCAGGGGTGGAGGCAAGGGGGGCGTCAAAATCAGGTTTCCCCTAGGGTGTCAAAAATCCTTGCACCAGCTGGTTAGTGGCTTTATCCTGTAAGAACCATGTTTTGGTCTTACCTAAGGATGAGGTTGTGTTGAGGCCCAGAGTATATGTCATTTATAAGGTGGTTTCCATATTTCACCTCAACCATGACATTATTTTTCCATCTTTGCCTGGCTCCAGTGCATCAGAAGCAGATCACCTTCATTGTCTGGGTGTAGTATGTACTATTCATATCTGTCTCATTGCCACTGCTTCTGTTGGAAAGAGTGACTCTTGACTATTTGTCATCGCTAATGGTCCCTATACAGTCCTTCAGTAGGCTGTTTGAGCAAGTTTTGTAGTTCTTTTGTGGGCCTGTGTTTGTCGCTGTTGCCTACCGCTCATTTGGACTGCTTTTAAATGTCCCAGTGGTCTCTGAATCCTGTGTCCCTCATTCAGTAAGAAAGAAAATTGGACTTTTGTACGTACCATAAAATCCATATCTTGGGCTTCATTCAGACAGGTCTCACCCATTTGTGTCTATGATTCTGCTCCCAGTATTGCTTTTCTACAAAACTAAGGCATTCTGGGAGTGGGGTATGGGGTTGTGATAGACTAGTCACTTTTGTTTGCCAGTGTCCAAAACCTCTTGTAGCAGTATAACCAACCTGTCCCTCAGTGACCTCCAAGAAATTGGTATAATAAGTAAAAAAAATTCAGTTTTTGAAATTACATTAAAATAATGAAGCCTTTATGACATTTTAGTGATTGAGCTTAGATGTTTTTAAATATTTTGTGTGCTCATTCCTCAACATGGATGCTTGTTATGTCCTAATTAACATACATACTGCTTATTGCTATTGGAACAATTCATCATTAGCTTGCAATTACTATTTTATATTTTAAGTAAGACATTCACGTGCATGGTTTGCTATTGTCTCCAGGGGCTGTTTGCTAATTGCATGGGACCAGTCGATATAGGTGACAACAATTAGCAGTCATTAACATCTCTTGTTCAAATGTCTTCTGGATCCTGTCAGCTTCTCCCCATGCTCTGTGTACAATACAACCCGTACAAGTGAATTTGTGTTAGAAATGCATTAACCTTCAGAGAAGCACGATGGAAGGAGGGCTGGGAGTATTTTTGGTGTGGGGGGGCGGGACTCGCAGCAGTTGCTTCTCACAATTCTTGACGAAGGACTGGAAATGCAGCATGTGTACCTTCTGATTTCTCCGCTCTCTCCCTGTCTTCTTCATGACCTGCTGCTGTTTCTAATCACAGGTTTGTTATTACATGACTAATACCTTCATTTTCTGCCTCACAAAGAGCATTCGTTCTTCATTATCTCCGCTGCATGTGTCCAGGAGTACCAAGTCTCGCCAGTCGTGGAAATTGCAGAAAGACTAATTTGTTGGGGTTTTGACAGGGCAGTAAGTCTTTGATAAATTTATTGTGTGTAACCTTGGTGATGTTGGCGTGATGTTAACTGGAACAATGGCACTTTGGGACATAATCGTTAAAGGCTGGTAGTGGAACTCACACAATGAGTGCAGTAGTGCTACATATAGCCCTGTGGCTTTTATTTAATGATGCAAAGAGCTCTATCCAGAGTGCATCAACCCATTGCAACTGCTTATCTTGAACTGGTATCACTGCACTAAAGTGACAAAAGGTAAAATCTGATGGCTATGAAAAACTGTACAGCAGTGCTGGCTGTCTTGTCTATTAAATTAGCCTGTGTGGCCTAATGTATGGACTAAACGTGTTGTAATCTGCTCGTTATACCTGATTTTCTATGCTCAGATTCAGATTGTTGTGCTTTGTATCAGTTTTACACAGATTATACGTTTAAATCTGAAAGTATTATGCAAAGAAGCTTTATAATCTTAGACATTATAACATCTGGCTATGACATGAAGTTTACTGTGCTTGTAATCCAAAAATGCTCACACTACTTTCAATCCAATCATGATGTGGATAATTATTTAAAAATCTTATTGTCCTTAAGGTAAAGCTATTCCATACATGGATATTACTTAATTAATCAAGAAGGTATCGGTTGAACAAGTTGTTAACTTTTTGATTAGTGGCCTCATCATTGGGTTGTAGCTTGTATGGTATTTCACAAACCTTTTTTTTCCGGGTGTTGTAGCATGTTGAAATAAATTGAATAAAAATGTATTGGAAATAATCATAATTTTTACAGCAATTACAAATAGAATGTTTAACAAAAAAAAAAGTATGGATCATCTGAGTTAAGTTCAAATCAATTAAGGTTAATTATTCTGATTAAAAGGTATTGATACAAAATGTATTTGTTCGTAAGCTTATGCTAAGGTAATAAAAGAATGCCATGCAATGATACTAGCTATGGCAAACACAATACTCTACTACAGTTGGACTGTACATAGTCAATGGAATATTTGTTTCATGCAAAGTGAAATCATTGACAAGTAGTCATGATAAATTACCCAGCATCCTGAAAAGTTTAAGATTTGAGGAGCTGGTTATGCTACTTCCTCCACAAGTCTTCCTCGAATGAGCTGCATTGCTGCTAAGGCTGGATTCACACCTATGCATTTTTTGTGCTTTTTGCGTTTTGCAGATTTGCACTACAGAACGTGTTCCATAGGAAACCATGTTAAATGGAATGCAGTGCAAATCTGCAAAATGCAAAAAGCACTAAAACTGCATAGGTGTGAATCCAGCCTAAAAATGTACCTCTACAACGATCTTTAGGGCTGATGGGAACCAAAGGGAAAACCGCACAGATTTCACTTGCAGAGACATCAGTTTCATATCAGTTTACATCAGTTTTCATGTACGTTGACATCAGGTTTTCATTTCCGTGTCCATTATTTGCCCTGTTCACACCAATTTTTTTCATGTCAGTTTTTTTTCCTGTGCAGAAAACTGCATACACATTGCAGCTTTCCTGTGCAGAAAAAATCTGCACGTTGTGGTGTGAACAGGGCACATAGAGATAGAGAATTTTTGTGCCCTTGCAGAACATGTGCAGAAAAACTGACGTCTCTGCGCTATGGTGTGAACAAGGCCCTAAACTTAGATGATTATGGAATGTTATACTAAGAAATGTGAGATCTTAGTCTGATGTGTATAATCCATTCCTTATTTCCCCTGATTTAGGGTAGTTCATACCACATGTAATAGCTTGTACACCACGTTCTTCAGGCCCTTTGTCATGGGAAATTCCTAATTTCTTAGAGAAGGATGTTGTTGCTAAGCGCTTGCTTTAAAATGAAGCCAAGGCTTTGTGCAGAATGAAAGCATTACTTTGGAAACCTGACGTGAAGAGCCAAATATTTCACAGAATTAATCAAACAGTTCTCCACATCAGATAAAGAAGATTTCAGTTTCCTTAGGACTTAAACCTGCACAGATCAAATTATTATTTGTGTAAGTTGCTCATAGAACTGCAAATTGTAAAATTTGCTATGTGCTTACTGAAGATCACATATGGACATCCTGCTTCAGTCCAGCTGTTCAAGAATGACAGGTCTCAGCATGCCCATCCAGTCAGCAAATGTCAGGCCATACCCAGACTCGTAGATCATCAAGCAATGAAGGATACCAGGTTCTCAATGTATGTGTTCTAGATGCTCTTTGTAGAAATCTATGCGCACAGGACTTACTACTATGTCACATTCTAGTAACTACCTGTATATAACGGTGCCAAAATAGATACTATGTACTGTACATACTAAAATGAAATAGTACTAGAATAAGAATTAAGATTTATACAAAAACAAACACTGATGGTTAGGATATGTGAGATACAGTAATAAATGTCTTTCTGATACCTGTTCTGCATTTCACCTCATTTGTATAGACTGAAAGTAGACGTTCACCCTAACACAAAAATCTCTAAATCTACAGGTATCCACGATCTAAGACTTACCTATCTAGCCCTGTATAGAAGAAATCGCTATACATACCTTTTTTTAAGCCACTCCAGTCCAGTTTCAAACGGCAGAAGCTCTGCAGAAGAGACAGCCGACAACGGCTCGGAAATGAATGGGAAGTGACATCACCCATAGAGTTACTATGGGTCTTCCGTTGTCGGCTGCTTTTTCTGCACCCGCCTATATAGCGAAGTCGCTGCCGACAGCTCAGCGTAGGACCGGACCAGTGCGGCTATAAAAAAGGTATGCGTTGTGATTTCTTCTTTACAGGGCTAGATAGGTTAGTCTTAGATCCTGGATACCTGTAGATTTACAGATTTTAGTGTTAGAGTGAACTTCTACCAGTGGCGGCTGGTGAAGTTTTAAGATGGGGGGGTGCTAGACCACACCCACCCTTTTGACCCATACCACTTCTCATAAGTCCCACCCCTTTTAGAATCCACCCACTCCGTCCTTTGTAGTACATCATATACCAGACTGTATATTATACACAGGGCTCTGTACATCATATACCAGGCTCTACATTATACACAGGGCTCTGTACATCATATACCAGGCTCTACATTATACACAGGACTCTGCACATCATATACCAGGCACCACATTATACACAGGACTCTAATGACACATCAATCTGTCTCACAGCTCATCAGGGACAGAGGGATGGTGGTGGGGTGGGATCAGGGACAGAGGGATTAGATCAGGGACAGAGGGATGGTGGGGTGGGATGGGATCAGGGACAGAGGGAGGGTGTTGAAATGGGATCAGGGACACAGGGATGGTCGGTTGGATGGGATCAGAGAAAGAGAGATGGGATCAGGCACAGAGGGATGGTGGTGGGGTGGGATCAGTGACAGAGGGATGGTGGATGGAATGGGATCAGGGACAGAGGGATGGCAGGGTGGGATGGGATGGCATCAGGGACAGAGGGGTGGTGGATGGGATCAGGGACAGAGGGATGGTGGGGTGGGTTGGATGGGATCTGGGACAGAGGGACAGGATCAGGGACAGAGGGATGGTGGGTGGGATAGGGATCCGTGACAGAGGGATGGTGGGTGGGATGGGATCCGGGACGGGATCAGGGACAGAGGGATGGTGGTTGGGATCTAGGACAGAGGGACGGGATCAGCGACAGAGGGATGGTGGGTGGGATGGGATCAGGGACAGAGGGACGGGATCAGGGACAGAGGGATGGTGGGTGGGATGGGATCAGGGACAGAGGGACAGGATCAGGGACAGAGGGATGGTGGGTGGGATGGGATCAGGGACAGAGGGATGGTGGGTGGGATGGGATCAGGGACAGAGGAATGGGATCAGGGACAGAGGGACAGGATCAGGATCAGGGACAGAGGGATGATGGGGGATGGGATTATTACTCACTTGCTCTTAGTTTCAGTCAATTCCCTCTCCCTGCTCAGCGTTCTCAGTCTGGACTGTGCCTCCAGTAATGGCTCTCCTGACACACGGACTAACCAGGCTGACTTTCTCCTCCACTCCAGCAGAGCTGCTGTACCACTCAGTGAGAGCTCATGACCCCCCCCCCCCCCCCCCCCAGAGTTCTGGTTTCTGCTTCATCTACCGCAAAGAACGGAGCTGCCAAGTGCCTACATCACTTCCGGTTTTTGTGTATTACACAAAACCCAGAAGTAACCTTGAAAGTTAAACCGCAATGCTCCCGTCCATAGTGATTCTACGGGCGGAAGGAAATCTGCACTTTCAATTGCGCCGCAAGGTGGGTTTTAACGCCGCAAATGAAGCGCTAGTGATTGCATTGACGTAGCGCTTCCCATAGTGCACTGTGTGTCTGACACAGTGCACTTAGTTAAAGGAAATTTTTGGGGAATTTTTTTTTCTTAAAGGGGCCATTTTTAAAACGTATTATTATTTTTTTTCTAAATTTAAGATTTATTTCTTTTTAACCCCCGAGGGCTTTCACACTACAGCGGTGTGCTGGCAGGACGTCAGGGAAAAGTCCTGCCAGCAGCTTCTTTGGAGCGGTGAAGGTTACGGCTCCTCCACCACTGCTCCCCATTGAAATCAATGGGGCAGCACTGTAATACCGCCGGCAAAACGCAGCTATTGCGGCGTATTGCCGGCGGTTTTAACCCTTTCTCGGCCGCTAGCGGGGGGTAAAAATAGCGGCGTTTTACCGCCAATGCTATGGGCGGTGTGGTGTGAAAGGGGTCTAAGTGAATTTAAACATGCTTAGAATAAACATAGACCTGTAATCAGACAAAAATAATAAAAAAAATCATTAAAGGGGCGGACTCAGTCAACCCCCTCGTCTCTTTCTGCCATCAGTCTTCTATGTTTCTAAAGCTGTATTTGCATATTGAAGTTTGTTGTTTGTCTCCATTCTTTCACCCCCGTTTGTCACTTGCAGTTGGAAGCATCTCTACTATCAGCACAGTCTCACAGCATTTTATATATACAAAATAATAAAAATGATAAATACCTTCTTAGTATCAAATTGGACCATAACAGTAGGCTTATTCCTTGGGAGAAAGGAAGTCATTACTTTCAGGATACAGTTTTTGTGTTTTAACTGGAAGCTCTTGTGTATTGATTTTATTAACTCATTCTGTGGGAACAAGACCTCATACTAATGACTTCCTAACAATTATTAAGTTATAACCACAGAATATAACTGAACGAAAGCACAGCACCCAAGTAATGTATCTAATAGTCGCAATCCATCAGTTCCACAATATCTTCACAGCTATAAAAAAATTCCCAAGTAGATAAAACATAAAAGTGATTAAGTACTTCAATATAAATGTAATACGGCGGGACACTGGATTGTTTTCTATTCAATTGACATCTGCATCTAACCATGTATTTGTTTTATGTCTGTAACATAGGGTGACTTTTAGTGTTGATCACCCTGATTAAATGAACAGGCCACCTGATTTATTTAATTAGCATAGTGGAAAGTAAACATTACAATGCTAATTCTCATCACAACGTTGTAACGAGGTGTTTTACACAGGTTAATTGTGCTATCCACCAGTCCGTGATTAAACACCATAAATGGGCAAACTCCGCATTAGGCAAGAAAACCTATAGAGAAACAAAGCTTTATAGGTATTATTAAACAGTGTTGTAAAATCTGCAAAGGCAAAGTTTATGCTCTGGTTTTAGTAGGATAAAAAGTTGGATGGCTTTTGAATAAAGATTGGCCTAGCAGTCTGGAAGAACTGGTCAAGGTCTGGAGGTCTATTGGGGCTGTTGAGTTAAATTTGCTTTGTTCTAAATACAGTACCAATATTTACTGCAGTTAACCACATGCCGACCGGGCCATAGCTGAAAGACAGCTACAGCGCGGTCTACTTATTCTGGGAGGGCGTCCATGGACGTCCCCACAGAATGTTGCTCTTGCGCGCCCCCCTGGGGCGCACACCCACAAAAATCCGGATCACGTGATTTAGCAGCCGTTTACCAAGTGATCACTCTGTCAAATGAAGGAGCAATCACTTGTAAACAAACCGGCGTCCCTCCCTCCCCTCTCTGTACCGATCTGTACAGGGCGAGGGGGGAGGGGGAGAGATCTTTTTAGCAGCGCTGTGGGCTGGATCTGTAATGCCCACAGCGCTGCTCTGTGCACACTGTGTAATACTCTGCAATAATGTGCAATACCCTGCAATACTCTGCAGTAATGTGCAATACTCTGCCAATACCCTGCCAATACTCTGCCAACACTCTGCAATACCCTGCCAACACTCTGCAAACACTCTGCAATACCCTGCCAACACTCTGCAAACACCCTGCAATACTCGCCAATACTCTGCCAATACTCTGCAATAAATTTTAACAGAAACCAAGTTTTTTTTTTTTTTTTTTTTTACAGAATTTTCAGTCTTTTTTCATTTATAGCACAAAATATAAAAAAAACAGCTGTGATTAAATACCACCAAAAGAAAGCTCTATTTGTATGAAAAAAATGACACAAATTTCATATGGGTACAGTTTTGCATGACTGAGTAATTGTCATTCAAAATGTGAGAGCTCCAAAAGCTGAAAATTGGTCTGGTTAGGAAGGGGGTTTAAGCGCCCAGTGGTCAAGTGGTTAATGCATGTATTGAACATTAAAGTATTCCAACACTTTATCAAACCTCCCAACTTTAGAGCTGGAGAGTGCAGGACACCATGGTGTGGAGATGTTATGATCTGAGCGCTGATTATTTGGCCTAGTGTGAGTCAGCCTGGATAAATAGAGCCTGAACCTACTTGCAGTATTCAATGTACAGTATATAACAGTAATGGTATCTCCCCCCCTTTCCATCCTGACATATTCTTTTTAAGTGGCATGCGCCTGTTTACTTAAGCACAGGTTGCTAATAGGGGAAGGGAGAGTAGAACTGAACAAAGATTATAATGTCAACTCATTTTAGCACTGCACAAAGCATACAATTCACTGGAGTTGATTTACTAAAACCGGAGAGTACAAAATCTGGTGCAGCTGTGCATGGTAGCCAATCAGCTTCTAACTTCAGCTTGTTCAATTAAGCGTTGAATATAAAACCTGAAGGCTGATTGGTTTCTATGCAGAGCTGCATCAGATTTTGTACTCTCTACTTTTAGCAAATCAACCCCATTGAGTCTGGTTGTTGTGCAGTTGGGAAGGGCAACTGCTCTTTAATCCATTCCTGTTTGGCTCATGGACGGCCTAGGTCATCCTGCTTTAGTATTTTCAGCATGGGACCCTCAGAATCCCAGCACTAGACACTTAAAGTGGAACTTTACTCTCTCAATCAACATTGACTCTTTTTAATCCTTATGCTGCTAGTATTAGTAAATAGATAGGAAAGTGTATCATATTTACTTGTTATAAACTTTTTTTTTTTAAATCCTTCAGTTACTTCCTGATTTCAATTCCTAAGCTTATTATGTCATACATCCCAGGAGTCTTCAGGAGAGGGGGAGGGTTTTTTCTCAGCTAAGCACACCCTACTGTCTGCATGCCTGAGCTAAGGGCAAATGGATTCCCAGAAGTAAATGCTACATGATCCATTTGCCCTTACTCAAGATGGGCAC
This sequence comes from Lithobates pipiens, assembly GCF_037356315.1. Taxonomy (NCBI): domain Eukaryota; kingdom Metazoa; phylum Chordata; class Amphibia; order Anura; family Ranidae; genus Lithobates; species Lithobates pipiens. Next base: position 420,362,066 of record NW_027507718.1, read on the forward strand.
AGACAGAAAAGCCTGGGGGTGTTTTTCTAAGTGATTTATCAGCAAAATAAAGCATGTAGACATGGATGGATGGAGGAGTTTGCTTTGAATCTTAAAAATGAATTAAATCGTGCTTTTGGTTTGTGGTTAGCAGATACAGTGTAGTTCTGCTTTAACCACTTCCCAACCGGCGCACGCCGATGTACGTTGGTAGAATGGCACGGGCAGGCATATTGGCGTACAGGTACTTCCAATTTTTTAGTCCAGTCGCGGGTCCCGTGAACTCGATCGCCGCGGGCATACCCACGATCGTCTCACGGGGCTACTGAACAAGGAGATGCCGTTGTAAACAGCATCTCCCCGTTCTGCCTAGCAACAAGTGACGCTGATCTGCTCCATGTGATTGGAGCAGAGATCAGTGTTCACTAAAACAAAGCCGAGCCCCCCACAGTTAGTAACACGCCCCTAGGAACACTTAACCCCACTGCCACCCCCTGGTTAACCCCTTCACTGCCAGTGTCATTTACACAGGAATCACTGCATTTGTATAGCAATGATTGCTATATAAATGACAATGGTCCCAAAAATGTGTCAAAAATGTCCAATGTGTCCACCTTAATGTCGCAGTCACAATAAAAATCACTGATCGCCGCCATTACTAGTAAAACAAAAATTATTAATAAAAATGCCATAAAACTATCCCCTATTTTGTAAACGCTATAACTTTTGCGCAAACCAATCAATAATCGCTTATTGTGATTTTTTTACCAAAAATATGTAGGAGAATACGTATCGGCCTTAATTGAGGGAAAAAAATGTTTTTTTATATATTTTTGGGGGATATTTATTATAACAAAAAGTTAAAAAAAGTATTTTTTTCAAAATTGTCGCTCTATTTTTGTTTATAGCGCAAAAAATATAAAAAACGCAGGGGTGATCAAATACCATCAAAAGAAAGCTCTACTTGTGGGAAAAAAAGGACGTAAATTTTGTTTAGGAGCCACGTCGCATGACCGCGCAATTGTCAGTTAAAGCAACGCAGTACCGAATCGCAAAAAGTGGTCTGGTCTTAAGCCAGCAAAATGGTCCGTGGTAAGTGGTTAAGGAAGACCTGCAGGGTAACCCAGCCTGTCCTTACCATTACTCCTGGGATTATTCTCACATTCGTCCTAGGCTTAGCTGGCAATGTACCCCTCTGTCACCCCAATGCATAGGGCCATTTCCAGGAGAAAGGAGCACTCAATAGTGGAAGAAAGTGTCTTTTCAATAACAGAGTAAGTGGGAGGCATTTTTCAGGCACTTTACAGGTGCTATTTCTAGCACTAAAACGCCTTAGTGTGAAAGGGGTCTTAAAGGAAAAGGGGTGCTATGCCTTGATAAACATGACCCTGTCCCAACTTCGCCAGCTTTTTGTTGCCCTGTCCCAACTGCCATCAATTTCAAAATCACCTTATTTTTTCCTAAAATGGTACATTTAAAAAATTGATGTTTTCTCTATTCTATATGAATAAAATATGAGTTTATAAGATTTGCAAATAATTGCATTCCGTTTTTATGTAGCATTTACTCTGCGTCCTAACTTTTTTTTTTTTTGGAAGTGGACTTGCTGAAATGCTGTCTTTTTGTTAAATAATAAACATGTTATACTTATCTCCTCTTCTGGGATCCATGGTTGGCACCCTTGGCTCCTCCAATAAATAATTTTTATATTCTTTTGATTTTTGTTATATCCTTTAATTAATTTTTTTTAAAAGTTTTCTATAATCAATATACATCTGTCATGTAACTCCTTTCATCCTGTCTGCAGGGAAACATCAGCAGGAGGAGCTACTAGTCCTCCCCTGCCTACCACGTGTTGGAAAAAAAAACAGCCTTCAGAATACAAAGGAAAAATACATAATTAACCATAATTGCCCAAAGACCAGAGTGTTTTTCGTGATTCGGCACTGCGTGGCTCCCAAACAAAATTGACGTCCTTTTTTCCCCACAAATAGAGCTTTCTTTTGGTGGTATTTAATCACCTCTGCCTTTTTTTTGCGCTATAAACAAAAAAAAGCATACATTTTGAAAAAAAAAACGCAATATTTTTAACTTTTTGCTATAATAAATATGCCCAAATTTTTTTTTTCCCTCAGTTTAGGTCGATAGGTATTCTTTTACATATTTTTGGTTAAAAAAAATCACAATAATCATTTATTGATTGGTTTGCGCAAAAGTTATAGCGTCTACAAAATAGGTGATAGTTTTATTTTATTTCTTTTTTATTAGTAATGGCGGCGATCTGCGATTTTTATCGTGACTGCGACATTATGGCAGACACATCGGACACTTTTGGCGCCATTTTGGGACCATTCACATTTATACAGCGATGCACTGATTACTGTGTAAATGTGACTGGCAGCAAAGGGGTTAACCACTAGGGGGCGCTGCAGGGGTTAAGTGTGTCCTAGGGAGTGATTCTAACTGTGGGGAGGATGGGCTACGTGTGACACCACACTGATCACTGCTCTCGATCACAGGGAGCTGTGATCAGTGTCAGTGTCACTAGGCAGAATGAGGAAATGCTTGTTTACATTAGCATTTCCCCACTCCTCCTCTCCATGAGATGATCGTGGGTATCCCCACGGACATCAAGTCTGCAGGACCTGCGATCACACTCACGGAGCTTGTGGAAGGGTCACGCGCGCCGCCGGCGGCACACATGTGACCTCATGGCAGCATATTTAAAGGGACGTACCTGTACGCCCATTTGCCTGTCCGTGCCGTTCTGCCCCTGTAAATGTTTGTGCGGGATATGACAAGTGGGTAATATCAAATAAATGTTTTAAATTGTCAAACAGATATGCATTTAAACTCAAATCTTTATTATTTTTGTGCAATCACATCCCTCAATCCTGTTTCCTTTATTGTATGTGCTTAGAATTACAGGGAGGTGATGCCTCCATCAATCAACATGTAAAATCCTGTCCCCATCATGTAGAGTTGTTTAGTGGGCATGGAGGAGGAGGGAGGGACTGGGCTGTCATTTATACAGAGTGTATACCCCACATGTGTGATTCTAAAGTTGTGTGGGCTTCTTGGATAAGAAAAAGGAGGAAATTACAAGCTTAAAAGGGAACTGAAACTAAAGCATGCTCAGTAGATGTGGCAACATCTGGTGTACACAATCTCAGGCTGCAGCGGGGACACAGACAAGGAGGGGGGACAGTGAACAGAAGGATCAGCCAGGCTTTTTGCAGAGTACAGAAAATGAATCTCATGAACAGCATGTAATGCAGTACTTAAACTTTTTAATGGTGTGGGTTTAGTGACACTTTGGGGGGGTGGGGGGTGGATCTGGGATCTGACGTACAAAGTTTGAGATCTGGATCTAGATTTTCCAACAACAAAATCCGATGGCATAAATTCTGATCGTGTGTAGATAATTCCGACGGACAAAGTGCCATGCATGCTCAGAATAAATTATGAGACGAAAGCTATTTGGCTACTGGCCCGTTTATAGTCCAGTCGTATGTGTTTTACGTCACCTCGTTCAAAACGATCGGATTTTCCTACAACTTTGTACAACCGTGTGTATGCAAGACAGGTTTGGGCCAAAATCCGTCGGAAAAAAAATTATTTTGTGGTCGGAATGTCTGACCATGTGTACAGGGCATTACACTACTGTGCAGTAAAACCACATATCTTAGCAAACTATCCTTCCATGACCACCTCAACATATGTGATATAAGTAATGCAATAATTATTTATGAGGCAACATTTCTGGTGCATCTTGTAATACTCTTCATCATCAGAAACAGCCCCTTTGTGTCAAAAAACAGCAATATTGCTTTGGGTGAAAAGCTAGTCATGTATCACTTCATGCAGCATGTTTGAAAGGCCCATTGCTATACACATCTGGATCTCTTCCCCCAACTTCTGTTCTTTGGCTTCCTTTGTGTTACTAAGTGCCGCGTACAGACGATCGGAATTTCCGAGAACAAATGTTCGATGTGAGCTTGTTGTCGGAAATTCCGACCGTGTGTAGGCTCCATCGAACAAAATTTGATTGCTGGTTCTCAAATTTTCCAACAACAAAATCTGCTGTCGTAAATTCTGAGCGTGTGTACACAATTCCGACACAGAAAAGTACACATGCTCGCAATCAAGCAGAAGAGCCACGCTGGCTATTGAACTTCATTTTTCTCGGCTCGTCGTACATTGTGTTCTTGACGTTCGGAATTTCCGACAACATTTGTATGACCGTGTGTATGCAAGACGAATTTCAGCCAACATCCTTCGGAATTAAATCCACGGTTTGGTTGTTGGAAATTTCGATTGTCTGTAGGTGGCATTAGAATAACAGCCATGTACACGGTCATGTGTCCTATAATGGCACACGCAGTACTATGTTATGAATGTAATAAAATTGGTAATGAAAATCCAGCTTTTCCCCAGGCAGTGCAGCCCCGATCCGGTAATCAGCTCTACATATGAAATGATTTTCACATTGTCTGTGCATTCTCAGTGCTGTCATAAAATCATGTTTGCTTCATTGAGCCTTATTGGAATTACACGCCAACAAAGCAAAAGAGGAAAGTAATATTGGCTGAAAATCTATACACTGGCATTTCACTTCCAATTTTTCTCCAATTAACAGCATTACTGGAGACTCCTAACATTTTGTTTCTAATCCCTAATTTTCTTTTGGCGAATGCGTTGAATATTAAGTCCATCAGTCAGACGTCTCCTTTGTTTCATACATAAGAATAATAATAACAGTTGAGAGGACGAAGGGCTCTGTGTTAATAAAGTAGCTTCCAACACCTTGTGGCAGCAGACTGTTCTGATATGTCTCTGGCCTGTCTGTGCCATTGCTTCTTATACACATAGCATGACACTTCTGGGTTACATTCTGAAGAGTGTGTTACGAAGACCTGTCTCTGTTTCATCACAGCAACCTGTCAGATTCCAGCTGTCAGCGGGTGGAAATATGGGGCGGAAACAATATTTTTTTTTTTTACTTTATTATTAAAGGTTTATACGGAGGTGCTCACAGTAAGCCCCATCTGCTCCAGTTTCCATGTGAAGGAAAAATAGGGTTCTGCTGATGGGTGTATTGAATCACAATGTACTCCAGCTGCCTATATGGCTTCTGCAAAACAATGTCTACAGATATGCCTTGTCCACTTGCATTATCATCTGCTAAGCAGCTCCTGTATACATTGTGGGCATGCCACCCATGAGGCCCGAAGGATTTTGCAGATGAGTTCAGAGAACTCTACTCTATAAGTCAAGCAGAGTCTGGAGAGGAACTATTTAGGCATAATGTCAGCCACTTGCTGCATAGTAAATAATGTAACATAGATAAATAAATATCCAAGTGGATTAGTTGGAATTTTCATTGAGATCTTGGCTAAATGAATCAGCTGGCAGAATCCCGGCAGAATAAAAAACTGTTGTCAATTTTTATTCTGAAATGAAATTGCTTTTGGGTGGACTGACCCTATCATGCTTGTGTGGACTGATTTCAGTGATGTAGCGCAATATGTGACTTTTATTTCATTCCCCCACAACATCAGTTATTTTGTAGATATACAATCCTGTACATCTGGTATAAAATAAATGAATGGAACCCTTTGTTATTACATTCTTGCTGGTTTACATAAATCGGTGGGCTTAACCTCCCTGGCGGTATGATTAGTTTTGATTTTAGGTGCTGAAAGCGGTACAATTATTTTGAATGGAAATTTGGCGTTTTATATTGTAGGCCTGCAATTCTTAGGAATAACTCTCTTAAATCTGTTCAAACCAGAGTCTAGCAGACATCCCGAGTATAATAAAATTTATAATATAATAAATAATGATAATAAATAATAATAAAAATTATTCAATAATGTAATCAAATCCAAAAACACTGAAATTTGCACAATTGTTGCTGTCATTAGATTTAGTGTTTGATGACGAATTTCCCCACAAATCGCTATCGCTCAATTCTGCAAGTGATTATAATTTATTATCGCTGTTTTCTAGTTGGTCTAAAATCACTTTTGACATAAAGGGATAGTTTTTGGTTGCTATGGACAATCTCCAAATTCCAGGCAGAAAAAACAGTATTTATAATATAAAAGTACATGCAGGGCACTGCACAGACCACTAGGGACAAAGGGGGTGTGTATTTTTTTTAAACAGTACTGTAATCTGTAAGCACACAGCGCGGAGGACATCGCTGGATCCAGGGGACAAGGTAAGTCACTTCTCCCTGTGTCCTCCCTGTATCCAGCGATGCGATCCCGAGTCTGGCTCGGGGTTACCGCTTATGGTACTGAAATCCCAGCCCGAGCCAAACTCGGGATCACCGCTAGGGAGGTTAAAGCGTAAATTCACTTTTATGGAGAAAAAAAACATTCCCCTTTGGGTGATCTATTTACATTATAAGGATTTTAACAAACTTTGTTGTAGATTCCTGCCTTTTTTTTTTCCCACCACGAAAGTGGAGTTACCAGTGGCGGCCCGTCCATACGGGGTGCAGGGGTGCCGCGGGTGCCGCCCCCCAATCCGGCCCTTAATCTACATGCAGGTTAGAAGCACATGATTAGGGCCTGGGGCTCTAATTGGATTATAAAAAGGGTGGGCTTGGGGCGCAGAAAACTGCACCCTAAGCCCACCCAGTTGTGTGACAACAGCAAATTAATAATTGCTGTTGTCCTCCTGATTCACCTCCCGGCCAATCAGGAAGCGGGTTCTGAGACCCTTCACCCGATTGGCTGAGAGGAGAAACGATCCTATTGGCTGCCAAAGAGGAGGGAGGAGATACAGGTGACGCGGTGGAAGAGAAGACGAAAGGTGAAGCTGCCGCCTGGAGGAAGCGCTGCCCGTGACCTAGATGGATGGGGTAAGTGTGGGGCTGGCAGCAGACCGCCGGGGGGGTTATGGTGGGTGGATTGCTTGCCATCACCCAAAACAAATATACCACCAGCCACCACTGGGGGAGTTACCCTTTAAAACTAAACTGCGGAGAAAGCAAATATTGCCTAAATAAGAGTACTCTTACTTTAAGCTTGGTGTGACATAGGTTCCAGATCTGTGTAGTAATCCAGTGTGAGATTTTGCCTCTGTGCAGGAGCTTCCTGTATTATAGACCAGCCATTTCTGCTTTCTCTCCTTGTACAGGGTGACTGGTCTTGTATCCGCCCCCTCCTGTAGACTTCTGCAGGCAGCCTATAGTGGTTGGGCCTGCTGGGTCTCTCCCACAGCTCTGCTTAGGCTGTGATGCTACATCTACTTTTATATGGTAACATCTCGGTCTGCAAGGGCATTTTGATGCACACAAAGTAGGTTTATATTATTTGTGGTTGTATCCACCCATCCACCCACCCATCCACCAACCTATCCACCCATCCACCCACCCATCCATGCATCCATCCATCCACCCAGCCACCCATCCATCCACCCACCTATCCATCCACCCATCCACCTATCTATCCATCCATCCACCCATAGACCCACCCGCCCACCCATACACCATCCATCCATCCACCCACTCATCCATCCATCCAGCCACCCATCCATCCACCCACCCATCCATCCACCTATCCATCAACCCACCTATCCATCCATCCATCCATCCACCCACCTATCCATCCATCCATCCACCCACCTATCCATCCATTCACCCACCTATCCATCCACCCATCCATCCTCCCACCCATCCATCCATAAATCAATCCACCCACCTACTCACCTACCTGTCCATCCATCCCTACACACCCCTTCCTGCTGGTTGTGTATATCCTGGCTATCCCTCCTCTTTCCTATATTTCTTGGTATTGTCCGAAAGCTGACCATACTCTGTCCAATTCCCTTTTTCAGCAGACCATACACAATATAGTCTGTGCAATCTCTTATAGATCTGCCAATTACTATGTAGTGCAAGAGCCTGCCAGGGGGGGGGGGGGGGGTGCGAGTGAGGGGGCCAGGTCTGTTTTTCCCCACGCCCCCCCACCCCCCAAGATTTGGACCACCAGCTGCCACAGGTTTTGATAAATTACATTTTTTTTTCTGGTCAGTCTTTTCCGATAGGAATAATTGATTATTAATAATTGATCTTCTATTGATTGTTTGTGGATTTAATCTTTTTGATTGATAAAAAATTGAATAGCGTGTGGCCACCATAAAGGGGATTGTACAGTCAGATCACAGGGTATGTGGCCTGATTTGAGATATCGATAAACACAAGATGACAGTCACCTCATTTGAACATTATCAGGGGAAAGATGCCTCTGCCCCTTGAATTTTCCCAATCATCTATTGTGATATTGTGTTGCAATGGTTCCTTCAGAAGAAAATCCTAGTCTTTCCATTCTCTCACGGTACAATTGCACTGTTATCTTCAAGCAGTACTTTGGTAGCACTTAACATGATACAACACTACATTATGTAATGTTACAGATAGTATATTAAATATTCTTCAGTAGTATAGCCAGACATCCATTAGAATATATGCAGTTACCATTTAAAGGTTAATCTGTTATGCTGTGAAGCTTGAAATCTCAGTGACTTGAAGGAGAGAGCTGTCCAGCCTGCTATATTATCTGTACTGAGTGCCCCTGCTTTTCACACAGTTACAATTTAGCAGTCTGACACCAGTTCATACAACTAACCTAAAGCAAACCTTCACTCCCTGGATGTATTTAACATCATTGCACTCACCCCCCCCCCCCCCCATCTAAAATTACATATTTTTTTTCCTTTGCTGGTTTACCAGCCACACAGCCTCGGCCAATAATGGCATCTCCTCTGCGCCGAAGCCTCACATTGCATTCACAGGGTCTGAAGAAGCCAGGCCTGGCATGCTTCCTCGGGGGTTGGGCTTTCTAAACCATGAAGATGCACCAAGCACTTGATGATATCAGCAACAAAGATGGCGGCATGGGACAAGGCGAGTGGCAACAGTGGATCATAGCAGGTCAATGCTGGATCCATTGAGTATGTGAATTGAGGATAATCTTGGGGGGGTTAGGCTAGGGTTGTTACCTTTTCTTTAACCCAACCCCGAACACGTTAGCGGCCTGGGACACCTTTGGGTGCCCCAAGGAGAGTAGAAATGTGGTGCGCATAGCATGTAGTAGTAAACAGAGGGAGTAGCCAAATTGCGCTTGCTGACATCATCGCCATGCCCCCCAGTGATGCAAAATCTGCCCCCAGACAGCCGCCCGCAGCTCCCGGGTGGCAACAGATTTGTGTGTGACTATCTTGGTTACTTGGGGAGCCACAGCCTGTCCGGGTTTCAGTCTGCCTGAAACCTGGACACAAGATTCAAAACCCGGACTGCCCGGGTGAATCCCAGGCAGGTGGCAAACCCTAGCTTAGGTTGAAGTTCCTCTTTAACAGACAGGCTATCTTTGTTCACCAGTGCAGTGCTGAGAGTAGTGAGAAAATAATTTCCAGCAACCTGTTAGCTTTCAGATGTGTAGCCAGACATGCACATGGTACCTAGGTCCTATGTAAGTCACAGAACGAAATGTTGATAAGTGGAATAATGTACATCTACTGTATTGGGATTAAGGCCCGGTTCATACTAGCTGTGGCCTCGTTTTGGAGCAGGGGGTCTGGTGCGTCACTATTCTCCATTTCAGGTGCGAATCCGGTCCAAATTGATGCCTGAAATGGAGCCAAAGATGCACAGAACCCTTCTCCAGTGCGAACCGCGGCTGCCCCAGAGCTGTGTGAAGCGGCTCCATTGAGAACCGGTCACAGTCTCCTGTCATGCGAATTGGATGTGGGGAAAACCGCATTCTATTCACATAAGTGTAAACCCAGCCTATTAGGATTCATGAATTTATGGTATTCCTGAATATATACTGTATATGTCATATATAAAGATGATGGAATGTGAACTGTTTCCCATAACTTACAAAAGTTGATAAATACACTGAAAACCTGATATTTACAGATACTGCAAAACAGACTGTGAGGAATAGAAATAGACTGTCTGACACTGATGGACAACCATACCATAAATCGACTTTGTGCCATTAAAATCTACGGCCACTTTGGAAATCTGTACCCACTTATTTGATTATTCATTTTTAATATACTAATACTATTTATTATTATATCAATATGATTATCAATTATTAACTGATTCGGGTTCTAACTAGAGTGAGTAGTGAATACGTAATACAGCACTAATTTCTTAGTATTTTGTGTATAATATATATATATATATATATATATATATATATATATATTGTATATATATATATATATATATATATATTGTATATTGTGTTGATGTTGGAATGTTGGTAAATTATGTTAGAATAGGCACTTTATTATAGCAATTAACCTGAACTTTAGGCAATAAAATCTTAATTTAAATATATTCTTTAATGGCCAAAAAAGATTTAAATCCACTTTGTGTAGACCAAATGTTGTTGCATACCCAGACATTACTCTGTAAAATTGCAGTGCTATCATCCCTATGCTGTACATATCCTGTGCAGAGAGCAGAGCAGTGGGATGGACTGAGCACACGCCCATTACTGGGTGCCTGCAGAAAACTACAGGAGGGGGCGGGGACAAGACCAGTCACCCTGCACAAGGAGAGAGCAGCAGGGACTGGTCTTTATTACAGGAAGCTCCTACACAGAGACAAACGTTAATGCCGGATTACTGCACACTGGAAGAAATGTACAAAGCATGCCAAGATTGAAGTATGCCTCTTATATTTAGACAATATTTGCTTATCCCGATGTTCAGCTTCAAATGTTGATTTTGGTATACCCATGCCTTATGTTGGATTCTTAGAGCATAACATGATGAAAAAAGAGAATGGATGTCTTCAGTCATATACGGAGGTCATGTGTTTAGAACATTCCTTAAACATATATTCAGTACATTGAAAGAAACTGACAATCAATATTCCATCCTGAAACAATAAACGTGTGCAGGGCTGTAGATCATCATTTGTCTAGAGACACATGGAAATAAGTTTCATGTTAGACTGAGGAAGTGTGGCCGCCTTGATGCTACTGAACCCAGAGTGATTTATTACCTTGCCTTACCTCCCCCCCCCCCCCCATTCATCTGTTCCATGGAGATCCTGATAAGGTTGCACTGCTCACATGCATATGCTGCATCTTCTTATCCAGCTGCTTGCATTGGACTCTCTCTTTACTTCTCTCTATAACAACCTCTGCAGCAGCACAGTGTTCTTTAGGAATCAGGCTTTTCTACCATTATATTATGCTGCATCCTTAGATCTGTATACAGTCTTGCTTCAGCTGCTTTGTTGCTATACCAGCCTAGGAAAGCAATGCATTCTTCAGTGAAGCCCTGAAGCTTTCAGTGTGGAGCGTACACCGTGTTCCTGTGATGCTTTGTGCTTTGCCTCTCTGCGATTTTATCAACCGTTTTCCTAACTTGCCCTATCTGTTCTTTCATGCTGTCGTGGACACAGGGAGAGGTACTGTAACTCATTTGCCTTCTTTCTGCATGCTTTATGCCTGTACCTGTCTAGTGGTGTCTGTGTCTTCTTGTGTCTAATTCTACTGTCACTTACTAGGTGATCAATTATTATCTGACTGTGACATATTTGATATTTCTATGATATGTGACAAAATATTGTCAAAGATGTGTTTCTGCTATTGGAAATGGAACTACTACTAGATTGTAGAATCTAAAAATATAGAGTATCCTGTTTTAGAGCTGACATGTGTTATGTTAGCAATGTCAGAATGATAGTTCTCCATTTCACCATTGGCTTACATGTATATTGAAATGCTGGAGACAGGTAATGAATTTATTTGAATGATCACTCCTCAGAGGTTTGTAAGGTTACCTGGTTTATTAAGACGCTGGCAAACAAGTTTCAGCTTATCATTGCAATCAGATTGATAGGTTCCTAGAATCCACCACGATGTATAAGGGTTGATTTACTAAAGAAAATAGACTGTGCTCTCTGCAAGTGCAGGTGCTCCAGAGCTTAGTAAATGAGGCAAAGCTTCACTTTGCAAAGAGTACCCAATCACGTGCAAGGAAAAAGAAAGAATACAGCGTTTTCCTTGCATGTGATTGGATGATGGAAGTCATGACCCGTGTAGCCCAGATATACACTCAGCTGAAATAGCCCCTTTACTCCTACCCCTTTTCCCTTAATAATAGACCACACAGTTCTCGTGGAGTAAACTGGCCACAACAGCCTTTATTAAAAACAACCAAAATAAAACTCCAAATGGCCCAACGCTGCTCCTTCCGTCAACCCCCCGCGACCCGTGCAGGGCTGCCGGGGGGATCGTCAATGGTGGACCCCTGGCCGCAAAAGCACCCTTCCTGGCCGTGCCATGAGGAGCCAGTTTGCCCGCCCCCCTCGTCTCCCGCAGGGCTGCTGGCGGGGTAACTCCGGTCCTGCTTCGGACATCCGCAGCCGTGCGTCCATGTACACGAGCCGTGCGGGGGGTCCTGCCGTCCGCCCCCCCCGCTACGTGCAGAGCGCCTGGGGGAGACACCCCCGCGGAAGTCCCCTTGCGGACGGCCACCCTTCCGGCATCCGTAGGGCGCCTGACCCTCCTTCTGGAAGCCCCCCCCGGCCCCTGCAGGGCTGCAGCATCCAAAACCACCGGTGATACGGTCCCGCTCGGGCCTGGCAAAGGCCCGCCATGTAACTCCGTGGCCCCGCCCTCTCCCGCATGTCCGCGGCCTGCAGGCCGCCCAAACCCCTCCGGATGTAGTGGCTGGCTCCTCTTAGCAGGGGGGAAGGAGTGCTCCCCCCGCGGGCTCCTGAACAGTCTAGCAGGCCCCCCCACAGTCCCAGGCGAGTACCTTGTCGGCGGCCGGGAAATCCGCCCACGTGCCGCCATTCCGCCGCCGTCCGCGCCTCCTGGCCGTTCCTCCCGCTCCACGGACCCGTCCAGCGCCGCCGCCACCTGCTGGTGCAGCCAGTCCGGTTCCCGCGATGATGCCGCCGCCCGCAGCCTCTCCAGAAGCGCCTCCACGTCGGCCATGTTCGGGACGAAAAAACGAGGAGCAGTGAAAAAACTGCCTCCTCGTGTCTTCCTCCTTCCGCACTGCCCGTTCCCGGCTCCGCCCCCTTCCTTTAACTGGCCGCTCCCCTTCCTTCGGCCCCGCCTCTCCCTTCTAAATCCCACCCCTTCGTGTGTCACTAGACACACGGTCATGCCCGGCCCTCCTCTATCCATCCCTGCGGTCCGTCCCGCTCCGGTCCTCTCTGTATAGAGCTTCTGCTCATTTACTAAGCTCTGAAGCATCTGCACAGTCTATTTGCCTTTAATAAATAAACCCCGTAATGTGCTCCTGCCTGCTCTAGATTGCATTGCATGTACAGTATTTTTACATTATTTTCACTATGTTGATGTCATGTGACCAAACTGGGCATTTATCATGGCCACTTACAGAGTAGTGCTTCTGCAAACATAAGCTGTAATTGGCTCAATGCCACTCTCCTTTATTGGTCTGTATCTTTCTTCTTCTTTACTGTTATAAAATATATATATATATATATATATATATATATATATATATATATATATAGGCATACCCCACTTTTAAGTACACAATGGGGTTTATTTACTAAAGCTAGAAAGTGCAAAATCAGGCTCACGTCTGCATAGAAACCAGGTTTTATTACCAAAGTTTAATTGAACAAGCTGGGGTTAGAAGCTCATTGGTTTCTATGCAGACGTGAGCCTGATTTTGCACTTTCTAGCTTTAGTAAATAAACCCCTTGTGTACTTAAAAGTGGGGTATGCGTAATATATATATATATATATATATATATATATATATATATATATATATATATATATATATATACATACATATATATATATATATATATATATATATATATATATATATATATATATATATATATATATATATAGAAAAGTAGATTATGCAAAAATACAAAGTGCATTAGGGCAGTATGAAACCCAAAACCAAAAATGTTATATATTGCAGCTTACCAGTCCTTAGATGTGGTGGCGGCATGCATTGGTTTTCTTTTTTTTTTGCCATTTTTCCCTCTGTTTTTACCTGGCCAGTAACACACCTCCTGTAATAGAGTGCATCTTTGAATGAAGGAGCGCAGGGGGCACCTTTGGACAACATTATTGTTAATCTGTGAGAGGGGAGTGTTAGATGTACTAGCAGATTTAAATACAATAACAAATTGAAGCCAAGCTCCAGCTAACACTGTGATTACATAATCAGCAAACTGTTTTGTTTCTTTTGGGATAAAGGTTTTACATGAATAAATAAAAGCTGATCGTGGTAAATGGTTTGTCTCATCCCTGTAAACCAGTGGTTTCCAAACTGTGGATTCCGCTCAAGCTGTCTTGCATACACATGGTCACACCAAATTTCGACCATCAAGAACGTGGTGATGTACAACACGTACAACGGGACCAGAAAAAGGAGGTTCAATAGCCAGTAGCCAATAGCTTCCATCTCGTAGTTGAATGTGAGCATGCACGAGTTTTTGCGCGTCGGAGTTGCATACACACGATCGGAATTTCCGACGAACCTGCTCTGAATCTTTTGCTGGCGGAAATTCGGCCAGCAAAATTCCAATGGAGCATACACACGGTCGCATTTTCTGACAAAAAGCTCTCATCTGTCTTTTTCTGGCTGAAATTCCGATCGCTTGTACGCGGCATAACAGTTTCCACACAATCCATCCTGCAATCTGTTATGATGTCACTGGCGCATGCCCAGTGCGTAGCTTCTTTAAAGGCATGTTATATGTGCCGTTTCACTATCCACAGCACTCCAACTTATTGCTTTTCACCGAGAATGGCACAGGAAAGGAAGCCTCGCAATACTGTAGATAAAAGAAAAAAATTGCGCTACAAATTGAATTATAGAAATTTACACATCCAATACTGCTGCAGTTCTGCTATATATCAAAAGTTATATACATATAGATATCTATTAGGTATAGTTGCAATTTTTGCCTTTTGAGTTATTTTACTGGGTCACACTGCACTATTTTCATTTTTCAATTTTTTTCTCACATGTACAGTTTCCCATATGGGAGGCACACACCCTAAGATTAACTGTTAGGACAGCGCGGTTCTTTTTTGGGTCTCGCAATACTGTACCCTCCTCTTCACCTTTCTGGATAGAGGCTTGGTTTACATGCGTCCGCGAACGTGATCACGCATGCATGAGATTTACACAGGGAAGCAAAGGAAGCCAGAAATGACGTCCCGAAAAGAGCCAGCAATCAATAGTAAAGATGGCGCAAGCGATTCCCAGAAGAAAAGATAATGTATAAAAGCAAAAAAAAAGGTATTTACTAACCTCGTTTTAGTAATCTTTTTATATGCACGACTTCTAAATACATTGCTGGATGATAATATTAAAAAAAAAAAAAGACAAAAAGTCTGGGGTTTAATTCCTCTTTAATGAATATGTCTTGCAAAAAAGAGAATATTTATTTTTTATCTGGACTGCAACATTGCGGCAGACACTTTTGACACTATTTTGGGACCATTGACATTTATACAGCGATTAGAGCTAAAAATAACCATTGATTACTGTGACAGGAGTCACTTTGGGTAGGGTGCCCGAGAACTCCATTCTGATCTGTACTAGTAGGACTCTCCTTACAGCCACACTGGAACATTGTACATATGTATATATTGTGTGTTGCCTCATGCTGTTGGACTCTTTTGCTGAGATCGTTTGGGGTGTGGTTGTATTGCATTGTTTTATTGTCTCTGTTTGCCCTGGATGTGGGGGGGAGGGGATTCCTCCAACAGCTCTCCTTGGCCCTGAATTCCAAAGGGGGCGGTGATGGTCCTGAGTTGGATATCTGTTGTGTACATGTGTGATACTAAATCAGTTTGATGTTGTTGTTCACCGTACACTATGTTACGGCTGGTGACTGGGTGGGCTAAAAGATCTTGGAACGCATGGTCTCGGACAGAGAAAGCATTTACAGCGGACATAGTCCTGTTGAGGACAAGGGTTCGTCACAACTGGTTGGCAGCAGCGGGACGAGAGCGCTCAAGATGGTTGATGAAAGTCTGCACCCCAGGAGGGTTGAGGCCCCAGAGTATCACCATTTGACAGCAAGCAGTCTCCAAGAAAGAGCCAGAATGTTGGGTCTCAACCACAGGGGACTGAATAAGGACCAGCTGGTCCAGTTGCTGGAGGAACACAGCCAGCAGGAGGAGTCGACCACAGATGGGGGTCATGCACTTCCCAGCACCAACAGAGCAGAGCCTCCCAGCCCAGGCAGCAGGAACCCTTGGGTTGTCTGGTAATGAGGAAGAGATGCCCATTTTGGGTAAAGAAAGAAAGAAAGCTTGCGGCCATTGAAAAGGCTCAAAAAAGACAAAAGGAATGGGAGACTGCAAAAAAACATGCCACCACCCATATGTCTTTCCCTGCTGTATAGGAGACCCAAAGAATTTCCAGGAAGGGCTTTGAGCCCTACCAAGACAATACAGGGGATGTGGATAAGTTCTTTCAGGACTTTGAACATCAATGTGAACTACGGGGGCCCCGCCCGCGGACTGGACCTACCATGTAGTAGGACTTCTGAAAGGGGGGGCCACTGAGGCTTATCGAATGATGGACCCTCTCAAGAAATGTAGCTATGAGGACCTAAAATGGGCAGTACTGGACTATTATGCTGTATCGCCAGTGGCATATGGGGCCCAGTTCCGGACTACGCCTCGGGTCTCCGAGACCTCCTTCAAAATGTTTGCACACAAGCTGTCTGTAGCATGCCGCTGATGGCTGGAAGGGGAGAAGGCCACCTCCCCTGAGGGGATCATACAGGCTGTCCTGAAGGAACAATTCTTTTTCAAGTGCCCCCCTGATCTCTGACAGTGGGTGTGGGAGTGAAAGCCTGCCACCCTAGAGGAAGCTGCAGCCTTAGCGGATGAGGCCCTCTTGATCAACACACAGTGGCGGAAGCCTCCTGCCAAGGCACCCCAAATTCCCAAGGTGTCCATTCCCACCTCTGGGCCCTACATGCCTCCCCATCGTCTGAAGAACCCCCAGGCAGCACCAACCCCTCGGGTCCCACTACCACACCACCCAATTTCCCCACACTGGACCTACCTTAGAATGGCTCTGTTTTGGCTGTGGACAGCCAGCTGCCCTGCCAGAAGCAAGACTCTCGGACCTAGCCCTGGCATGCCAGTATGTTATGTGGATCTTTACCAAGCTCCCGAGGACCTACCACCACCCCCTCCAGACTGGTGTTCCTCTTCTGCCAACTGAGACACCCTTCCAGGAGTCTTTGGCCTACAACCTGCTGAGGCCCCTACATCACTTCCAAGGAAAGCACCTACAAGAGGTTACAGTGAATGGTCAAAAGGTGGTGGGATTCTGAGACTCGGGTGCGTTCCTCACTATTGTGGACTCATGAGTTGTGAGCCTTGGCGCTCTCCAGCCCAGCCCAGGAATAGTGATCCGATTGGCAGGTGGCACCTGGATGGAAATCTGGCACCTGAGTATCCCTTCCCCAATGCCTGCCACTAGTGAAGTCACCTGGGATCGGGACCAGTTTAAACAGGATTTAGCCGCTGACTTTAATCTGACAGGCTTCTGGACCCGGGTAGGGCTGCCAGGTTCGGGAGCAGGTGACAAGATGCAGGAATGGATTATTATACAGAATTGTAGAAATCACTCCCGCGGGCGGACCCCAGACCATTACCAAGCAGCTGATATTGCCCCAGCAGTTCCGGGCCCAACAATTGCTACCCCTGGCCCACGACATTCCCATGGTGGGCCATCAAAGGAAGTTACAGACGGAAAAACGGTTATCCCAGGCCTTCTATTGGCCCGGGATGTCCCAAGCGGTTGCCCACTATTGTCACACCTGCGATACATGTCAGCGACATGGGAGGGAGCCATGAGCCCCCCTGCAACCCTTGCCCATCATTGAGGAGCCGTTACAGCAGATAGCTTTCAACATCCTGGGACCCTTGGCTCGCCCCAGCAAAACTGGAAAGCAGTACATCCGGACCATGGTGGATTATGCTACCCGTTATCCTGAAGCAGTGATCCTTTCCAACATCACAGCTCCCAAATTCGCAGAAGCCCTAGTTACGGTGTTCACGCGAGTGGGCTTTACAGCCGAAATTCTGTCAGACCAGGGTACACAGTTTATGTCCAATCTCATTCAGTCCCTCTGGCAGACCTGTGGAGTGAGGGCCATCCGGACCACCCCCAAACCAACGGACTGTGTGAGCATTTCAACAGGACCCTGAAGGTCATGCTACGTGCCTTTATCAACCAGGAACCAGACTGGGAGTGGTACCTCCCCCACCCTCTCTTCGCCTACCGGGAGGTCCCACAGTAATCTAATGCCCCGTACACACGAGAGGACTTATGTCCGACAGACTTCCAAAGGAGTTCCGCCGGAGTTCCGACGGAGTTCTGACGGAGTTCTGACAGACTTTTCGGCCGAACGGACTTGGCCACACACGATCACACTAAACTCCGACGGATTCGAACGTGATGACGTACGACCTGACTCGAATAAGGAAGTTCATAGCCAGTAGCCAATAGCTGCCCTAGCGTCGGTTTTAGTCCGTCGGAGTAGCATACACACGAGCGGAGTTTTCGAAGGGGACCGGGTCCGGCGGAGTTCCTTCGGGAAAATTTGAAGCATGCTTCATTTCTAAAGTCCGTCAGACTTTGGCGAATCAAAAGTCCGTTGCAGCCCACACACGATCGGATAGTCTGACGGACTCGGTCCTTCGGACTTTGGATGTTGAAAAGTCCGCTCGTGTGTACGGGGCATAATGGGATTTCCCCGTTCGAGCTGCTGTATGGGAGGAAGGTCCGAGGCACCCTGACCCAGCTGAAAGAATACTGGGAGGGCCAACTACATGATGCGGGGGTTCCTGTGGTCCCTTACATCCTAGAACTACATGAACGAATGGGACAACTTGCTGAGCTTGCGTCAAAACCATCTCAAGGCTGCCTAAACCAGTCAAAAGACATGGTATGACCGCTAAGCTCAAACCTGCGAGTTAGCGGAGTGCCAACAGGTCCTCATGGTAGTCCCAAATCCTCAAAACAAATTACAATCTACATGGGAGGGACCCTTTCGAATCATCAAGAAGTTAAATGAGACTAACTATGTTTTCACTGTGGATGATCGGGGGAAGCAGCAAAAGACCGTGCATGTCAATATGATCAAGGAATACCATGAGAGAAACCTTCACGTCCTTGCAGTCTGCCCCCTACCCTCTGAAGAAGACGAAGTTGCGCTTGATCTCCTGGAGGTAGCACACCACTCGGCTGACGTACACCAGGTACCCCTGGGCCCCCAGCTCAGCCAGCAACAGCAAGTGTCCATGAAGACCGTTGTGCACTACTGCTGTTCTATCTTTTCCTCTCAACCCAGAAGGACTACTCTCACCACTCATCATGTGGAAACCTTGCAAATCTGGCCCATCCAACAAGCCCCTTATTGAGTTCCAGAATCCGTCCGGAACACCATAATACAAGAACTGAACGAAATGTTGGACCTGGGAATTATCCAACCCTCCCAGAGCCCCTGGGCCTCACCTGTTGTTCTTCTACACAAGGTAAGATGGCACCATTCGATTATGTGTAGACTACCGACGTCTTAATGACAAGGGTTACTGGAAAATTCCCTTAACCGAGGAAGAGAGGGAATGTTCCGCCTTCATCACCTCCTTTAAGCTGTTTGAATTTCTCAGCATGCCCTTTGGGAGGAAGAATGTCCCTGCCACCTTCCAGCCTATGGTGGATCAGTTGCTGCAGGGCTGCCAAGACTTTGCCTGCTCCTAATTCGATGACATTGCCATCTACAGTGAAACATGGGAAGACCACCTCCGGCATCTTGGTACTGTCCTAGAGCTAATTACAGGGACCGACCTCACTATCCAGCCCAATAAGTGCCAGATGGGAATGGCCGAGGTCCAATACTTGGGACATCGGGTGGGGGGAGGCAAACTGCGCCCCAAACCAGCTAAAATCAAAGCCATTAGGGACTGGCCCACTCAGAATAAAAAACAGGTTATGGCCTTTTGGGCACTACAAACTATTATCGCAGATTTGTTCCCCATTTCAGTACAATTGCCAAGCCACTGACAGACCTAACCAAGAAGACCATGTCAAGGATGGTGACGTGGACCCTGGCCTGCCAGACCGCCTTTGACCAGCTAAAAGAGGCCCTCGCCCACGACCCCTTCCTGGCAGCTCCAAACTACAAGCGAAGGTTCATTGTACATACATATGCCTCCACATAAGGGCTTGGGCTGTCCTCAGCCAGGTAAACGAGGAGGGGAGGAACACCCGGTGGTCTTCCTTAGCAGAAAGTTGCTGGACAGGGAGGTGGCCTATGCCACTATCCAAAAAGTGTGCCTGGCTATCGTATGGGCCTTGAAAAAAATGCAAACTTATTTGTACGGCAGGGAGTTTATCATTCTCATGGATCACAACCCCCTCATCTGGCTGAATCTGGTCTCAGGGGATAACGGCCTGTACAACTGTTTAACTTCACTATTCAGTACTGAAGGGGGAGCCAACACCAAAATACAGATGGGCTCTCCCGTCAACAAGATTCCCAGTAAAGCTCATTCACCCTGTCTTCTTTCCAGCAGCTGAAAGTACTCCCAGAAAAAGGACCAGTCTACGCTCTCCCCAGCAGCGGGCATGTTCTCTGAGAGAGGCAGAGGTTGGCTGGGTAAGTAATGCTATGTTTGGGACAATGTATTTGGGGTACTGTGGGGATACCGGCATTGGGGAACTGTAACTACTGACTAACTTTGGAGTCAATCCGTTTGGGGTCTCCTCCGGTGTTAGTCTCCTGCCGTAAGGGGAGATGTGTGAAAGGAGTCACTTTGGGTAGGGTGCCCGAGAACTCCATTCTGATCTGTAATAATAGGACTCTCTTTACAGCCACACATTGTACATATGTATATATTGTGTGTTGTCTCATGCTGTTGGACTTTTTTTGCTGAGATCGTTTGGGGTGTGGTTGTATTCCATTATTTTATTGTCTCTGTCTACCCTGGCTGTGGGGGGGATTCCTCCAACAGCTCTCCTTGCTGATTGGACAGTTTACCCCACCTTGAATTCCAAAGGACGTGGGTGATAGTCCCGAGTTGGATACCTGTTGTCTGCATGTGTGATAATAAATCAGTTTGATGTTGATGTTCACCCTACACTGTGTCACGGCTGGTGACTGGATGGGCTAAAATATCTTGGATCGTGTGGTACCGGACATACATAGCATTTATGGGGGACATAGTCCTGTTCCTGACAATTTGGGACCATTGCCATTTATACAGCGATCAGAGCTAAAAATAGCCATTGATTACTGTATAAATGACACTGGCAGGGAATGGGTTAACATTAGGGGCAATCAAGGGGTTAACTGTGTTGCCTGGATGTAGGGAGGATGGGACTGTCTAGGGGAGGAGAGAGATTGGTGTTCATACTTAGTATGAACATACGGTCTTTCTCCTCTCCTCCGAGAGGATTTGTGTGTTTTGTTCTCGCTCTCACAAGTCATCGCACCTGCCGGGCATGCGCATTGGCTCTGAGGACACGTGGCGGGTGCGTGGTGATCTTAAAGGAGGAACGTACAGCTACGGCGATTTGCATAGCCGAGCCAACCTGCCTCGGCTGGTCGGCTAGTGGTTAAATTAAAACAAGTAAATATGATATACTTTCTTATCTAGTATATATGATATACTTTCTTATACTTTCTTATCTATTTACTAATGCTAGCAGCATGAGGAGTAAAAATAATCAATGTTGATTGGGAGAGTGAAGTTCCACTTTAAGCCATCTTTACATGTTACATCACTTGCTGCTTTAGCCAATAAGTAAGATGGGCACACATCATACGCCATAGTGCGGATGCAGCACAGTGTACCCTGCGGTTTTCGTGTGAGTTAGCTGCGCTTTCCCCTAAACTTCTATTATTGCCCACAGTTTTGGTGTGCTAGAGAAAATATGGGTAGAATTAGGAAATGAGTGGTTTGCAAGGACTGGAAATGAATCACAGGCCAACACATATTTTGGTGCCTCAAATGTTAGACCTGTTCCTGGATCTGCTAATTCCAAACATGCCACCAATTTTTCCCTATCGGCTCTAGTTTTTGAGATACAGTATAAATAGCATATACCACTCTTCACTCTGTTCACCCATCAAAAATCAGGATATAAATATAGCAAAATATGTCAGAATGATTCAGGCACCACCGTCATGATGCAGTCATAACCTCTATGATGCTCGATCTGCAAAAATGAAATTATACAAGTGGCAATATACACACGCCTCCTATATTTACTTACACTGCTAACTTGTATGCAAAAACACAAACAAGGTAACAGAAGAACAAGTTGATCAGCAAGATCTTTTCAAAAACTGATTAAAAAATTAAATTAATTTGACCATATCAAGAAACTAGAGTTGCTGCCGTCTAGCCAATGGGAATTTCTGAATCAGCACCCCAAATAACCCCAGAAACAGGTCAAGTAGGAAAGGCGCCAAGAAAAATGATTTTTTCGTTGGGCTGTGTAAGTCATTACTTAGTGCATACACCAAATTTGAACAGGCAAGATTTCTAAGCCCCTGGAAGATTCCTATAGTTAGTATGTTTCACTGATGCATAGTGAAAAAAGCAAATAGAGCAAGCAGTGCAGAAATCTATGAACGACAGTTGGCGAGCGTTGAATGAAATTAGGGCAGATGTATTTTTAACAATAACAAATATTGCCCATACAACATCCGTCAAATCAATCACATTAAAAAGATATATCTTCAAAAATGATGACAGATTTGTTTGAGTGAAATAGATGTGAGACTCTTGTTCTTGATACTATAATGGTATTACTTTTATAATGGTAGAAAACAGGTGCCTTAGTGGAGTTGTGTTATCTCAGAGATACAAATGACAGGCTCCATTGGGAGCAGCTACAGCAGATCGATGGTTGTGCCTGCTTGTCAGTTTAAAATTCTGAACATATTCATAGCTTGCACAGACTGTATTATATGACTATTCACAGATAAATGACATTTTTGTGCAGATCAGATAAATTGGTCTTATTTTTCACAGATAATTTCATTTTAGTATGAATTATGTGGACAAAAAAATAACGGGGGTCACCTTGGCAGGCTTGGTAGCTTTAGTTTACTCACCATCAGTTACATTATTGGATCTGACAGTCGTTGCCCTTCATTCCCTGCAGTGATAGATCCACAACAACAATTGTCCCATCTCCTCTCTTATTTACTCAAAATCAATATTGATAAAGGACTGAGTAGATGGCAATGGCTGCCAAAGATATATCCCTTCCTGTCATATCAGAACATTTATTCATGGGAATTGGATGGGAGCAGAGAGACCACAACCACTTTACATCCCCAATCTCTGTGAGCCTCGGTGACCTTTCCTCATCTGCAGTTATACATGATTTTCTATAACTGCTCTATAAAATTCAGGTTTCTTCTAATGGCACCGTAGAAGCAGATTGCTCCAAACTTCAACAGTAGTCTACATTTCCCAGAATCCCTTTTGCCTGCTTAGGTAATAGCCATTCTCCTGTTTTACTACAGCACTGTACTCATACCCTAAGGACAAATTACATTCAGCCTGTTATATGAAATAGGCATTCCTATCCCTAGAATACCATTGGGTATAAATGCTAGTT
Source organism: Lithobates pipiens (assembly GCF_037356315.1). Classification (NCBI taxonomy): domain Eukaryota; kingdom Metazoa; phylum Chordata; class Amphibia; order Anura; family Ranidae; genus Lithobates; species Lithobates pipiens. The sequence continues at coordinate 420,385,709 of NW_027507718.1, forward strand.
GAAGGTCCCAGTGCTATGGAACAAAGTCTCAATAACTAAAAGTTCTGTAGGTGGTGTTTAGTGTCTTGTTAGCTAAATAGACTTGGGATTAAAGTGTATGTGAAGGCAAAACTTATTTTAAGGTTTTGATAATGTCTGGAAGGGTTGGACCTTCTGTATAGTTGTTATTGCTGTCTACATCCCCACTGAGAAGATTCACCCTCACCGGTCCTGGTCCTAATGAATAGAAAGTGATGGAAAATCAAATATTTTAAAGCTGCCACCAAAGCAACAGTGTTTAAGCAAAATTGCCTAATTGAGACAAATGTTATGGTGATAACCGTTTAAGCAGGAAAATTTGTCAACAGGATTTTTAGCATGTCTGTTCTCGATGCAAATAGAAATAACTGCAAACAACATCATCGTTAATTTGATCTTTTTTGCAACAGAATTAGAGATTATTAAGACTTTTGCCTATAATACACATAACACAGCTAGTAATTTTTGAATAAAGTAGAAAAGAGTCAGATTTGGTTACATTTTGAACAGTTTGATTACTCAGCTTGTTCAAATACAGTATCTTTTTATTTTTTATTTTTAACAGAAGGAATGTTTATTGAGATAATAGCACATTACACTTGTAAATCATAACATAGGTAAAATACATGGTACTTGATTAGACGTCATCACAGTTTAAGTGAGCATTAGGGAAAGACAAGGTATATTACATAGGTGACAGGTCATTTTGTAAACTCACTCTGCCACGGTTCTGCAAAAAACATCGGGCAGTCTATATGGCACAGAACACCAGAGAATAGGAATATCCTAAACCACCTTATCATTCAAGATTACCCATAGGTAGAAAGGCAGGGGGGTGGCACATGGAGTATCTTTAGGACGAAACCCATGAGATCTCCATTCCAGGTATCTCCTGGCCCACTTCTCAAACTTTTTAATATTTTGCAGTGTTGCAACCTAAAGTTAAATAGGTTGCATTTGAATTTTAGGTCACAGATTTACACGATATTCCAAAATGTAATGTAGAAATAAATGTACGTTACCAATTCCAAAACCTGGGCGTAGAAGATTTGCCTTAAAGTGTCTCCTACACTTACACCCCTTCCCCTGCTCCTTTTTCCCAGCTGCTCTCGTCCTCTAATCCTGGCAGTCAAAAATACTTGTTCTGTGTATCATAGGAGTGGTCTCACTCCTTTCTAAAATTAAGCTTCCGAACAGTATTTAGAAGCTATTTTGAGAAATATTATCTAACTATATTATTGTTACATTGTATTTGTACAGTAATTACATTGAGCTTGATTTACTAAAGGAAAATAGAGTGTGCATTAGAAGTGCACTGAAAGTGGAGTTGCTCTAGATCAAAGGGCCCCCCCCCCTTCCTTCACCACACACGGTGGGCTCTTCCTTTCCCCCAAGTGGCCTGGAAATGCAGTAAATGGCCAGAACTGTTTCACACAGAGGAGATGGAGGAAATTCCTTTCCCTGATTTTCTCTGTGATGAATGAATCTGTAAACGATGAAAAGCAGCCAACCAAGCATGATTTGTGCTTGGTTAGCTGCTTTGGAGCTGATGTCTTCCTAAAGATGCCTGATGGCTTCATAAAGAATGCCTTTTACTGACAAAAGCTATCACAAAAGGGAGCTTGTTAGACCCATGCTAAAAGCAATAACATTAAATGATTGTAAAAGAGTATATATAAAAAAAAATGTTAATAAAAAGTTAAAAGCACCCCTGTCCCTTGCACAAATACGGAAATGCAACTGCAAGTGTAGGTCCAGCACGCATATGCAAACAGTGATTGCACTATGCATGTAAAGTAATTCCGCATACATTGAAGTGAGAACAGTAATTCTAAGGCCATGTTTTATGTTCAACTCTAAACTCATAAACTCGAAAGGCTTTAAAAGAGCCACATATGGACAATTTTAGGTTCTGTAGTTGGTCGCTATTTCACAGATCCATGCAGTTTTAAATCTTGACATATTTGGTACCTATTTACTTGAGACAACCTCATATTACCAAATATTAGGTATTATATTGTGTTTCTGTGAAGGGTGCCTTCATTCGGGGTAAAGAAGGCACCTGGACAGCAGCATTGTCAGTGGGCGGGGAGGGAAGTTTTGGAATAGCAGATTTGTAATGACTTGACTAACAAATTGAAGCTGAACTCCACCTAACACTTTATTAGCAGTTACAGCAAATAGACATGGGTGATTCGGTGAATCGAAATTCAGACAAAATGTAGTCACATTAGTATTGCATTTAAATTAATCAATAATAAATTATAACGAAAACAAAGAATTAATTTGTTTCATTCTGATGACATGATGTGATAGTTTATGTCTTTTCTTAAAGTGAAGCTCCATCCAAAAAGGTAAACTCCGCTTGTTTGTTTCCTTCCCCCCTCCGCTGCCACATTTGACACCTTTTGGGGGGAGAGGGGAGCAGATACCTGTTTTTGACAGGTTCCCGCTCCCACTTCTGGTGGACTTCCCCATGGCAAAGTCCTCTGGAAGTTCGGGCCCCTCCTCCTTTCCCCGCCACCGGGCCATTCACAAAGCACAGCGCACTTCACGCATGCATGTTAAGGAGCTGGCTGTGAAGGTTTTCCTCACAAGGAATGGCGGCAGCACCTGAGAGCCGATTGAAAAATCGGCTGGGGTGCCGACATCACTGGATCCCTGGACAGGTAAGTGTCCTAATATTAAAAGTCAGCAGCTACAGTATTTGTAGCTGCTGAATTAAAAAAATTTTGGTGAGGGTGCTGGAGCTTCGATTAACCACTTCAGCCCCAGAAGGATTTACCCCTTTTTGCAATACGGCACTGCGTAGCTTTAACTGACAATTGTGCGGTTGTGCGACGTTGTACCCTAAAAAAAAATGATGTCCTTTCTTTTGCCCACAAATAGAGTTTTCTTTTGATGGTATTTGATTACCTCTGCGGTTTTTATTTTTTGTGCTATAAACAAAAAAATTGTTAGAATTTTGAAAAAAAAAAGCTATATTTTTTACATTTTGCTATAATAAATATCTCCCAAAAATATATATATAAAAAAAAAAATGTCTTCCACAGTTTAGGCCAATATGTATTCTTCTACATATTTTTTGGTAAAAAAAATTGCAATAAGCGTATATTGATTGGTTTGCGCAAAAGTTATCGCGTCTACAAAATAGGGGATAGATTTATGGCATTTTTATTAATTTTTTTTGGGCTCACTAGAACATAACAGAGATCACTGCTCCCGATCTCTGGGAGTAGTAGATCCCTGTCATGTTGCTAGGCAGAACAGGGAAATGCCTTGTTTACAGATCCATCTCCCCATTCTGCCTCTCCATGCCACGATCATGGGCCACAGGTAGACATCGAGTCTGCGGGAAACCACAGGCACGTTCCCGCAGCGGGTGTGTGCACCCACTAGCCGTGGATGACGCACCGACGTACAGGTACGTTGTTTTGCACACCTGTGCCACTTTGCTGATGCATATCAGCGTGAGCTGGTAGCCAAGTGGTTAATGTTTGAAGCATCTGAAATAACATAACAACATAATGAATAATCTGAATTTATTCATATCCATTCATGTTTTATTGTAGTGAGTATTACATGAATATTGTAATAAGATTATTTTGGTATTGGAGGTGAGACCATTCATTTAATTTGTATGTGTGCTGCCCAACAAACAAAGTCAGTTGGGAATGGGGAAATTATTTTAACTTAATAACATAACAAATGAATACATAATAATTTGGATTCATTTGTGCTATTCGGATGAGAGCGGCACGCTAGTCTTTGACTCTTGGATAATCAGCCAAATTAGTGAAAATATAGTCCTATATGAGTGAAAATTATATGAATAGGTCCATCAAAAGTCCCAAAAAATGTATAGAGAATAATTAAAGAGACCAACTCATGGCCGAAAAAAGTCTCCAAGGTGATCCTCCAGAAATATTCATCCAAAGGGCACCAATGGTGAGTTTTAAAGGTGTTTACCAGAAGAAGTTGACCCCCAAAGGTCAAGCAGTCAAACAGTGCTTTCAACCAATCATCATTGGAGCTTTCTGTAATGGATGCCCGGCATGATGTCTATGGCACTCTCAAATTCAATTTTCAAGCAGGAAAAGATTTCGAATGATTACTTCACTCATATAAAGTGTAAACACGGCCTCATTTTATAGAATTTCAAGTTATTAAAATAGTTCAAATGAAAAAGTTATTAAAATGAAATATTGCACTCATATAGGTAATTAAATAGCCGATATGCATTTTGAAAACATTCAACAAACCATTCCGTGGTGCTCTGAGTGATGTTGGCATGTGTCACGTAGACTCTGCTCAAAAGTTACAAATTTTCATCTGGTTTTGTTCTATAATGTTGAATATTTTCCCTACACATTCATGTATCTTCCTCAGCTGTAATTAGAGTCAGGAACATACCCAGCTTTTATAGCAATATCAGAAACTTAATCACATTCATCCAGTCACCATGGTGTATGGAAATGTTTCAAGGCAGATGCCGATTGTCCAAGAACATGATGTGGTTTATGAAAGTTTGTGAAACCACTGTGTTCTGGTTTACAAAATCCAGTCACCATTGTATGGAACTGGTGTTAATTGTTCAAGGTACATGGCTAAAGGTGTGTTCTGAGATATGTTGTTTACACTCGTTAAAATGGAGGAAGCCAACTGGACCAGTGGTTTAACATTACAGAAGTCCAGAATAAATACTAAGTGTTTTCTTCTTTGCTTGGTGCATCTCACACCCTTAAGTAAGCAGTCCTGGTGCTTGCTACATTTGTTTTTTTTTGTATTTCAGAGCAGAACAGAATGGATGTCACTTTTGTGACAACTGTATCCATTCACGTTTTTATGCATTTACAAAGAGCTTTCAGGACCCATGTTGGATCTATGGGTAGTCAGACGAAAAGGTACTGTTTACAACCGCTTGCCCATAGACTTACATGGAACGTCTGGTAAAGTTGGACTGAAAAACTGACAGGCAGACCAGATCGTACTGCACATGTGAAAAGGGGCTTAAAGAGGAAGTAAACCCTGATGGGTGTTACTTCCTCTTTGTCTTCCTGCAAAGGTAAAGCATAATGGGCTACTATGCATCGCATAGTAGCCCATTATGTGTCACTTACCTGACACAGGAGCCATCGATGTCACTGCTGTCCCCTGTAGCACAAAGCATCCATCTTTTTCCACATGTGCACGGGAGCCACCACTAACGGTATATCGCCGTTAGCAGCGATATGCTCACTGCACCTGCGCGCCGCTGTCTACGATGCATGCGCCGTAGACAGTGGTGCCTGTCTTTTTGCAAATATCTCCTAAACTGTGTAGGTTTAGGAGATATTTCATGTAAGCCTTAATCAAGGCTTACCTGTAGGTTAAAGTGGTCTGTAAGGGTTTAAAACCACTTTAAGAGAAAGGTATTTATGAAGAAAAACAAATGGTTTTCTTTATGCTGACAACAAGAAAGTCCAAAAATAGTTCATATTATCTCTGCTTTTCTCCTTGGTAGTTAGCTTTTGTTAGCATCAATTTGCATGTGAAGTATGCATTGCTATACAATAAAGAAATCATTGTTGTTCACTTTGGAACAATTTGCTTCATTTGAATTTTTGCGTTGCTTTCATTTTAGGTTGTGTTGATTTCCTTCATTCTCTTGTGTTTCCATAATAAATATGGAAATCTGTATAATCTAGAGTGGGGGTAGGCAACCTGCGGCACTCGAAGCCTTTTTTGCTGGCACTCAACTCTGTCCCCATCAGCAGAGCAGCACAGGGAAGTGTCAGTGAGACACTAATGCATTCCAATTTCAGAATTCCCCACGCCGCACCTTCACTGAGGGGGAAGCACTGTGCCCCCGCACATTGAGAAAGATGGGAAACATTGTTTGGTTCTGTAGCTTTGCTGTAGCTGTGATTGCCAGCTTTTGTGATGGGGACGAGATTGGGTGCAGTTCTACTAGGGGGGTGGTCCCAGTTTCCAGGAGGGGGACTGTCTTGGCCACTGCTAAAGCCAGTAATAGTCCTGCTAGCCCCATCCACCATCTGGAGGAAAATGACTCGCTTGGTTGCCACTACCAATCTCAAAAAGAAGGGATTTCACTGTGATTGTGAAAACCACAATCAGGTGACAGTTACTGTTACTGTTGAGCTTCTAGGAACTTTGTTTAAATTATTCCTGAACCTTTGCGCCACTTACTACTGAACCCCTGCACTCTGTGTGCCTTTAAGCCACAGCCAGTATTCAACAAAATGAAAATCACACCCAACCACTTTTTTTCAGCTGCCGGGGCCTAACTTATGACCCTGCACACAGGCCCACTGCTTTCAGAAAATGCCCCTGACCTGAGCTCATCATTGCACATCCATTCCACATACAAGCACGTGGGCTGGATGCAAGAGGTGAATTAGTAGGATGAGTGTGCCAGGACAGGTAGATGTGTCTCATCTCTGCTTCCTTTCAACACTCTGCATATCATAGATGAGAAGAGGATACAGCAGAGAAGCAGATGAGCAGGAGGATACAGCGGTGGGGAACATGAGCAGGAGGGGCTCAGAGGTGGAACAGAAGAGCAGGATGGTACAGCGGTGGAACAGGTATGCAGGGAGGTACAGTGAGGGAAGAGATGAGAAGGAGATTCAGTAGTGGGACAGAAGAGCAGGGGGTACAGTATTGGGCCAGATGAGCAGGGAGGTTCAGTGTTGGGGCAGAGAAGCAGGGGGGTAGAGCAGTTGGGCAGATGTGAAAGGAGGTGTATTGGTGGGTCGGATGAGCAGGGGATTACAGTGGTGGGGCATGAGAGCAGGGGGAACAGTGGTGGCGCAGGAGAGCAGGGGGAACAGTGTTGGGGCAGGAGAGCAGGAGGAACAGAGGTGGGGCAGAAGAGCAGGGGGGTACAGAGGTGAGACAGATGTGCAGGAGGTACATTGGTGGGGCAGATGAGGAAGCGGGTTACAGTGGTGCGGCAGATGAGCAGATGGGTTCAGTGTTAGGACAGATGAGAAGGTGATTCTGTAGTGAGACAGAAGAGCGCGGGGATACGACGGTGGAGCAGATGTGCAGGAAGGTACAGTGGTGGAGCAGATGAGAAAAGGGGTACATTGATGGGGCAGATAAGCAGAGGGGTTACAGTGGTGGGACAAAAGAGCAAGGGGGTACAGTTGTGGGGCAGATGTGCTGCAGGAGGTACCATGGTGGGAAGGATGAGATGGGGGTACAGTGATGGGGCAGATGAGCAGGGGGTTACAGTGGTGGGAAAAATGAGCAGGGAATTACAGAAGTGGGGTACAGGAGCAGGGGGTTCAGAGGTGGGGCAGATGTGCAGAGGGGTGCAGAGGAGAAAGGAAGTACATCAGTGGAACACATGAGCAGATAAGTTCAGTGTTAGGACAGATGAGAAGATGGTTCAGTGGTGGAGCAGATGTGTATGGAGGTACAATGGTGGGGCAGATGAGAAAGGGGAAACATTGGTGGGGCAGATGAGAAAGGGGGAACATTGGTGGGGCAGATGAGCAGGGGTTACAGTGGTGGGACAGATGAGCAGGGGGGTACAGAGGTGGTGGCAGATGTGCAGGCTACAAGAAAAACAGAAATGGAATGAGCGCACACCTAGTGCATTACCAGAGATAATTTAATAAGAAGAATTTTTTGTATAAAAGTGGGTACTCACAAAATGCAACTGACAAAAGGCCATAAACACAGTGCATGGATATGCACTGAACACGTAGTACAGCTAACGTATACCAGGAATCGGGACTGATCTAAGGCGCGAGAGTGCAGGATGTTAATTTCTCACTAGTAAAGTAGTTTACAGCATTTACTTTATAAAAAATCCTTTTCGTGATTGAGAGTGTGAAGTTGACATTTTTTTGTTGTTAAAACGGCACGCTCAATTTCTTTGAAAAATATTTTTTGGCACACGGTGCTCAAAAGGTTGCCTACCCCTGATCTAGAGTCAAGCAAAGAGCAAATGCAGCAGTGTTCTCTTTTAGATGTTAACTGGAAAAATCACTTAAAGTAAGGCCCCTTTCACACGTGCGGACCGTATGTCCGTATTTCATCCATAAATACGGACATACATGCATCCCTATGGGATAACGGGTGTCAGCAGATCCGTGTTCAGATGTTCCGTGTTCATCCGATCCCCCATAGAGGGGAGTGGAGATCTCACAGGGCGGTCCCTGCACACTGTGGGACCGCCCTGTCATCCGCCGGCTCAGCGGGGGTAAACGGAGCAATCGGATGTTCGCGGAGCGGATCATCACAGATCTGTCCCATGTGAAAGGGGCCTAATAGTGTTAAAGTGAACTTGTCACAAACCTGAGGAACTAATACTGAGCGTATTATGAATAAGCACACGATAACCTGCTTGAATGTAAAAATGGTTGGCAGATCCGGCGATGCTATAATCAAGCTTGCTGATCCTCCACTTATTTAACTCTGTTTATTAGGAATTTCTAAAACAAATTACATTACTTTTCTACATAGTGACCTTCCTTTGTGATGCATTTTTCCCAGTGTTGTACCAATTTTTTATTGCCATCAACCAAAAATGTTTTTGGTTGAGCATGTAGCCACTGATGCACTGCTGCTTTCACATCATCATCACATGAAAATCTTCCCCTTAGAGCAGTTTGAGCGGTCCGAAAAGGTAGAAATTAGATAGGTGTTCCATAACCTCCCATTCATAAATAACTCTACGAGAGAGAACTTTATCCCCATAATAAGCACACATGTGGAGATGAATTTGTGCTCCATGGCACACCTTCTGCCCACAAAAAACGTATGACAGAACGCTGTTGCTCTTTGGTGCAATTTAAAAGTTTGTCAGCCATCTTCACCACAGCGTGACAACTTTTATAATAAACTACAAGGTCAGCCGGCTTGCCAGACAGACTAGTCACATGACACTCTCAGACAAGACCAATTACTTCTCCTCCTAGTCTCACAGTTTTCAATGAAAATATAAAAGTGTGGAAACTTTTTTGAAGACCCCTTATAATTGTTTTCATATGATTTTACTGAACATATGTTTTTCATCACATTCTTCACTTGAATTACCAAGGTTAAGTGAGCAATCTCCATCCATTAAAAGGGACCCTGTTTTCAGACCTTTAATTTTAACAACATTCTTCCCATTAAATTAAATGTACAATAACATATTTCATGCATGTTATTTACTTGTAAAGCCTCCCTTGTGTAGGCATCCAAAAGGCCTGAGAATGCTGCTGGGTACCACTATATTGGAAATGATTTCAGCAGCCTCAGTAGACTCAGAGCTGTCACTCAAGTAACATTCTACAGCAGAGGTCGCCATCCCCGGTACCGGTTTGTGGCCTGTTAGGAATGTTCACTAGATTCAGAGATATAACCAGCTGAAGATATATGTAAATCTTCTCTTTGCTTGTAAAAGATACATTTGGCCCTGGCTCCTCCTGCCACCCTGTTGGTCAGCGGGTGTTAGGACAGATGAGAAGATGGTTCAGTGGTGGAGCAGATGTGTATGGAGGTACAATGGTGGGGCAGATGAGAAAGGGGAAACATTGGTGGGGCAGATGAGAAAGGGGAAACATTGGTGGGGCAGATGAGAAAGGGGAAACATTGGTGGGGCAGATGAGAAAGGGGGAACATTGGTGGGGCAGAGGAGCAGGGGGTTACAGTGGTGGGACAGATGAGCAGGATTAAAAGAATAGTGGGGAGGAGACAGGGCCAGATTTGAACTTTGTATGAGAAGTTTAAACTATAATTGAAGGCAATATTTTTTTGTCTTTAGATAGAGCGGAGGGGGATTAGATCACTTGTCAGATGTTTCCTGCTGTCAGGGAGATTCACCCTCGCACTATTTTTGCCAGTGGCTGTTCCAATGGAAAAGTAAAATAAAATTTGACTGGTAACCAGAGCAGGAATAGGGGGAATATCTTCTAATGGGGACACAAGTTCTGGTGAACCTGGTGTAACAACGCCATCCATTCTCGTTTCCCAAACACAATCCCCTCACAACAGGAAAAACAGGCATCCCCAGAATCATTCCCAGGAACCTGGCAGCACAGCATAAGCATGTTGCACAGCATGTTGCAGAGCATAGGCTCCAAATCAACAACAACACTGTGCAAATACCAGCCCAAAATGGCACCGTTGGAACTGCTATGTTAGCAGCCACAACCTTGTCTGCTAATGTGCAAAAAACAACTGCTTTCAAACCTTTGGCTGGTTAAACAAATTTCCAAAGTCTGCCCTCCAGCCCTCACACCATCTGGAGTACTTGGGTCTTATCTTGGACACAGCCCAAGCCAGAATTTTGTTATAATCCTCTTGCAGTCCCAGTAAAGTGGGGTTATAGTACAAGAGAAAAAAGCTAAGCAAGGAGCCCATCAGTTCATGTGTTGTCAAGAAGCATGCTGATAGGAAGAGATAGCAGAGTGACAAAGAGATAAGCTCATTCCCCCCAGAGAGAACACACTGATCAGCCAATGGCTGGCAGTGCTGGTCAGATGCTGGTTTTCCAGCATGTCCGTTCAACAGAAGCTGCTCATGAGACCGGCTTCTTTAAAACAGACAAATGTGCACAAGGGCTGCGCGTACAAGCAAATATGCAGTCAGTAAAGTCCTGATCAGTACTTGCTAAGTAGAAAACTTATATAATGGAAATAACAAGCAGGTAAATTAGCCATTTCTAAAATACACAAAGTTAACAATGGCACCTACCATAATTATCTAATAATGGTTAACTTTCAGCCCAATTAAGTAATTATTGTTTTTAAGTGCTGATATGTAAAATTCCAGACAAACAACAAAATAAACACTTTACTTATAGTTGCTGATTTTTTCTCTAAGTATTTATAGTTCCGTTCAGCCAATATTGTAATTTACATAGATCTGACACACGGCATAGCCAGGCTGGTGACACAGGTAATTCTTGGTTGAGCATTTATTATTATTACTGGTATTTACAGTATACATCACTGACCATTTACACAGTGCTTTGTATACTGTACATTTACATCAGTTCTGCCCTTGAGCTTACAATCTAAGGTCTGTTTCTCACACATATCAGGGCAAATTGAGATGGGAGCCAATTAACCTACCCGCATGTCTTTGGCATATAGTAGTAAACCCACAAAATCACAGGGAGAACATGTAAGCCCCATGCAGATAGTGTCCTGGCTGGAATTTGAACCAAAGATCCCAGTGTTGCAAGACAGAAGTGCTAACCACTAAACTAATGTGTGGGGAGGTGCAGCATGGCCAGTAAACACTTAGAGTCCAGTTGCAGAGACAGAACTAAATGTAGAATCCAGTGATTCACAACAATCCCAGTGGGAAAAAAACTGACAATACTATATACTATAACAGCAGTGTGTAGCGGAGTAGATCTCAGATGTGTCCCTACTCATCTAAAACCTCTACCTGCTGACACTGTCCCTGTCAGATGGGTGGCCTGTTCATATATTACCCACATACGAAATGTGCACAAAGCCTGAGAACTAGGCTCTTAAATAGACTCTTCCTGACCCAAGATGGCCTCCAGAGTCACATGGGGTGGCAGCATCCAACCAGATATCTCTCCCAGGAACCATTTTGCTTTTGACTTCCTTTCCCCCTGTAATGCCGCTGTGATTCCTTTCTGCCCTGTAATGCTGCTGCAATTCCTTTCCGCCCTGTAATGTTGCTGCGGTTGAGCACCACCTGCAGTGGAGAAAGTAGACTGCACCTGCCTACAACTGTGTTATCCAATTCAACTTACTCTGTCATTACTCATCTCCGACATATTGATTTAATATCAAAGTGGCATAATCTGCTTTGTACAGTTTGCATTTAAGCTATACAGGCAGCCATTAAGTCAGTGAAAGCAGTAATAAAGTGACCCTTCAGCCTGTGTAGTGTAGTAGCTGTGTGTAAATAAGAAAACTGCCTTATTAGAATTACAAATCATTTGACAGGTAAAACATCAAGTCTATCTGTACAGTCGTTCATCTGTGTATTTAGCTGTTTTCCTGGATGTTCTTTAGTACAGTGAGCCATGATAACCACTTAGATTCCATCTTGTTCTGGTTGGATATATGTCAACGGAGTATATTCAGGTTGGTTGCAAGGCTACTACAGTAAAGAATGATTTTCATTCGTTACCAATAAAATGTGATCCAGAGCCCCAAAATATATCCCTGATATTTAGTACCCAGCATACAAAACATAATATACCTGTGATGATGAAAACATCTTTTAGTTAATAAATGTGTATGCTGGGCAATAATGTAAAAGATAAAAACAAGTAATGCCCCACACACTATCAGATTTTCTGATGATTATTTCCTTTAGGTTTACCAAAACCATGTAGTACAAGGGCCTGCCTGATTGCATACAAATCCTAAGGTTTGACCTCATATTATATGATTTTGGTAAATCTGAAGGAAAAAATCAGCAGAAAAACTGATAGTGTGTACGGGGCTTATGACTGTATCATGGTCTGAACTGTCACAGGTTGTACACCTAGGGGTTTATTTACTAAAGGCAAATCTACTTTGCACTACAAGTGCACTGCAAGTGTACTTGGAAGTTCAGTCACTGTAGATCTGAGGGGAAGATCTGAAATGAGGGGAAGCTCTGCTGTTTTTATCATCCAATCATTTACAATCAAAAATGCTGATTTTTATTTTCCTTGCATGTCCCCCTCAGATCTACAGCGACTGCACTGTTTGTTACTCTAAATAAAATAATAATAATTGGATCCTGTTCCTTTAAAGCATGAATAGCAGCACAGTGCTTGTGCTGTGTAATTTGGCCCCTTGTGTCACCTGAAATACCTGGCTGAACCTGCCTGGTTCTGTTCTGCCCCCTGTAAACTGACCATGGATTATCATGGCTGCTGAGTCCTGAAACTGTGGTCAGTTTACGTGCCTTCATCACCTGCAGCTCTCCTGTGCTCCTCTCTTCCATCCTCTCCCCCCTCCCTCCCTGCCTGTCAGCTCCTGTGACATTGCCCCCCCCTCGCCGCTGAAGTTACATACTATCCTCTCTGCTTAATAATGCTGTGTGCCCCTGAGTCTGCACCTCATAAAAAATAAGCCATTCTATACCTGATTTCAGAGTGCTGCCCTCTCTCTCCCCCTCGCCTCCTCCCCTCCAGACTGACGTCAGCGGGGGTTTATCGGCTCCGCTCGCTGCAGCTGTCAGGTCAAGAGAGGAGAGTCATGTGAGTGCCAAGTGGTGCTCTGAAATCAGGTATAGAACGGCTTATTTTTATAAGGTACAGACTCAAGGGCACACAGCATTATTAAACAGAGAAGATAGTATGAATTAAATATAGTGGCTTAATAACCACTTTAAAGAGTTATTACCTTATCACTTGGGCTAACACTGTCCCTCAAGATGTCATATGTCATGTTGTATATACTAAGAGAATACATTGTCCCAGTATGGGATTGAGATGTACTCTGAGAATGTGGAACATTGCAAGGAATGGCCTGGATGGCATGAACAGGTTAACATTTTATAGAATGCCATACAAATTCCAAGGAAGTGTGTTCTTTGAAAGTAGGCAGACTGGCTGTATGTAAGAAAAATGGGTCTGTTTCTGCCTGCATTTAATATTTCAGTCTGTGTATATTTAGTTTGGATTGGTGATTTGTCATTATTATTTAAAAATTAAAAGTGCAGCTGCCAACCTATCACCAATTGCTTCTATAATTGCTAAATCTGTGCAGTAGAAATTGCCAGGTACTCGCATTTTTTCAGATACATATTTGAATCTATAATTATGAAGGTTTATGAAGAATTGGACCTTTACAAATGCCCTGTTGGTAATTTTTCTCTGCCTTCTCAGAGCAGCTGAATGGCTCTTGATTATTCCTCCCTTGAGGAAGATTTGAAAACATAGACTATTAAGGCACTCATCCCCAACCCCATGCAATCCATCAGTTCTGTCTGATGTTGTTGAGAAGATTTTACATAGTTGTATGCCTATTTTAGTAAACTTGTGTTGCATTTTACATTTACCAGGAGTATGAAACCAAAGACGGAATTAAAGGTGACCTAATATTTTTTACATACAAGACAAAGTGGTGGCACAGCACCATAAACTGCTTGCCCCTCTAACTTGGATCACAAGTAGTAGAGTATCACTAGCACACAAAATACTCAAAACAGACCCCTATGTTTAGTCGCAAACAAGTGACGCAATATGGCCTGAACCCCTGAGTATGAAGCACACATATACAAAGTTGCCATTTACATAGGACTTTTGGAAGGCTACAACAGCAGATTGGGGCGGTAGCGGTAAAATAGGAGTGGGAATCCTATGGCACCTGCTAGACAGTCTTTGTTTCATTTGTGCTACATAAAAGTTTAATTTTAAAGCTGAGCTCCAGCCCTACCTTCAGGCCCCTTTCACACATGCGGAACGCTTATCTGTTTTACATCCATCAGTTTATGGATGAAAAACGGACATCAATGCATCTCTATGGAAAAGCAGATGTAAATCGATGATCATTCTGTTTACATCCACTTCTATCAACATCCGAATGGAATAGATCAAAGACCTATTTACAGTGCCTTGCGAAAGTATTCGGCCCCCTTGAACTTTCAACCTTTTGCCACATTTCAGGCTTCCAACATAAAAATATAAAATTTAAATTTTTTGTGAAGAATCACCAACAAGTGGGACACAATTGTGAAGTGGAAAGAAATCTATTGGATATTTTAAACTTTTTTAGCAAATAAAAAACTGAAAAGTGGTGCGTGCAAAATTATTCGGCCCCTTTACTTTCAGTGCAGCAAACTCCCTCCAGAAGTTCAGCGAGGATCTCTGAATGATCCAATGTTGTCCTCAATGACTGATGGTGATAAATAGAATCCACCTGTGTGTAATCAAGTCTCTGTATAAATGCACCTGCTCTGTGATAGTCTCAGGGTTCTGTTGAAAGCGCAGAGAGCATCATGAAGACCAAGGAACACACCAGGCAGGTCCGTAATACTATTGTGGAGAAGTTTAAAGCCGGATTTGGATACAAAAAGATTTCCCAAGCTTTAAACATCCCAAGGAGCACTGTGCCAGCGATCATTTTGAAATGGAAGGAGTATCAGACTACTGCAAATCTACCAAGACCTGGCCGTCCCTCTAAACTTTCAGCTCAGACAAGGAGAAGACTGATCAGAGATGCAGCCAAGAGGCCCATGATCACTCTGGATGAACTGCAGAGAACTACAGCTGAGGTGGGAGAGTCTGTCCATAGGACAACAATCAGTCATACACTGCACAAATCTGGCCTTTATGGAAGAGTGGCAAGAAGAAAGCCATTTCTCAAAGATATCCATAAAAAGTCTCGTCTAAAGTTTGCCACAAGCGACCTGGGAGACACACCAAACATGTGGAAGAAGGTGCTCTGGTCAGATGAAACCGAAATCGAACTTTTTGCCCACAATGTAAAACGATATGTTTGGCGTAAAAGCAACACAGCTCATCACCCTCAACACACCATCCCCACTGTCAAACATGGTGGTGGCAGCATCATGGTTTGGGCCTGCTTTTCTTCAGCAGGGACCGGGAAGATGGTTAAAATTGAGGGGAAGATGGATGCAGCCAAATACAGGACCATTCTGGATGAAAACCTGTTGGAGTCTGCAAAAGACCTGAAACTGGGACGGAGATTTATCTTCCAACAAGACAATGATCCCAAACATACAGCAAAATCTACAAAGGAATGGTTCACAAATAAACGTATCCAGGTGTTAGAATGGCCAAGTCAAAGTCCAGACCTGAATCCAATCGAGAATATGTGGAAAGAGCTGAAAACTGCTGTTCACAAACGCTCTCCATCCAACCTCACTGAGCTCGAGCTGTTTTGCAAGGAAGCATGGGCAAGAATTTTAGTCTCTCGATGTGCAAAACTGATAGAGACATACCCCAAGCGACTTGCAGCTGTAATCGCAGCAAAAGGTGGCTCTACAAAGTATTAACGCAAGGGGGCCGAATAATTTTGCACGCCCCACTTTTCATTTTTTTATTAGTTAAAAAAGTTTCAAAAATCCAATAGATTTCGTTCCACTTCACAATTGTGTCCCACTTGTTGGTGATTCTTCACAAAAAATTAAAATTTTATATCTTTATGTTGGAAGCCTGAAATGTGGCAAAAGGTTGAAAAGTTCAAGGGGGCCGAATACTTTCGCAAGGCACTGTATCTATTTTTATATATATAATATAAAAGTGCATGCAGGGCACTGGACAAGGACTTGTTCCCCACTCCTTTTGCACAATTGGCACTTTTGAGGAGCAGGGGTGGAGCAGGTACTCAATTTTGACAGGTACCTGCTTCCCACTTCCGTTCCGAGTGGTGTCCTCCCTCCCTCCCCGACGTGTCCCAGAAGACTGCACCACCAATCTCGATGTGCAGCACGACTTGTGCATGCACAGTAGGCACCCGGCTGTAAAGTCGCAAACTGTCTGGAACTTGGGACAGGTGTGTGGCCGCTTTTTAAAAGTCAGCAGCTACAGTTTTTGTAGCTGCTGACTCTTATTTTTCCACAGATGGCTGGAAATCCTCTAGCTGGAGGATGTAAAAACGGATGAAAAACAGATGACAACCTATTTTTTCTTTGAGTCTTGCACTTTTTTGGATGTACAGCCAGCAGGCTAATGTGGGTATTGGATAGGGTTGTCTTCTGGTTGGTATTTTACCAGCCTGACTGGTAAAATGAAATATTGGCACAATTATAGTTTATTTTATCTTTTCAAGAAAATAGGCTGTGCAGTCCCCAGTAGGTATTACAAACTTTGAAGCTTTTAAAAATATTTGTTCTACCTGTTGTTCATTTGGAAGCCTGACCAAAAGCCTCCCAGTTAGCAATCCCCATGTCCCACTTTGTTGTTAGGTTGCGAAAACCATTGGGACACTCTCCCAGCTTTGCAGAAATAAAAAACGTTTTTCATATCCTTCTGACAAGGTAGGACGTCGGGATTGCTAACTTAGAGTTTCATCAACCAGGCTACCCAGGAGACCCAAATGGCTCACAGGTAGATAATAAAATGAATGTACAAATTTACAAAGCTGCACATTTTTTTGAAATTGTTAATGGGGTCCCTTTATTGCATAGGCTTTTTCTGGAAAGCCTTTAAGTGTTAGTTGTTTACACAGCCAGTTATTAGTTGCGTTATCTTTGTGTGGCTATGTCCTGGCTTTAGTCTCCATCATCTTCCCCCTTCGTTAACAACAGCAGTCAGTGATATATACTTTTGTGGGTCTCACTGCAAAGGGGGTGCAGCATAGTGGGTGCAGACTGGCAGATGTGCTACGTAGCAGGTCACCAAATGAATCATAATCAAAGCAATTTCATATTGGAGAGGAAATGATGGTAAGGTGCTGATTAATGCAGCACTAGAGAGAAAAATATTGTATTTGTAATAGCTTTGTGGTTTTTTTTTTCTATATGTAATAATAGTACTTAGTAAAGTTATTATACTTTTTACTTCATATTCCTTTTGTTATTTATTTCTCAAGATTTAAATGCAAACCAAACTTTCCAGCAAGTGTGATGTGGTTGAGATAGACTTTAAAGATGCATTCACACCTATGAATGCACCCTCACTCTTATCAGATGTTAGAACCCCATTGGGGGTTCCCGCAATAAGCTACAGGAGGCAGCCACATTGAAAGCAATGGAGGCTGTTGGCTCACACAACTAATCGCGGCACATGTGATTGATCGGCTCTAAACGCAGCTGATTGCAGGAATCCTTCTTGGGGTTCTTACATCTAGTTGGAGTATGGGTGTATTTGCAGGTGTGAATGTACCCTAGACTGCCAGGGGTGCAATCCATGAACAGTTTAACAGCTTCACCCCGGAAGATTTTAGCCCCTTCCTGACAAGAGCACATTTTGCGATTCGCCACTGTGCCGCTTTAACTGACAATTGCGTGGTCATGCGACGTGGATCCCAAACAAAATTGAGGTCCTTTTTCTCCCACAAATAGAGCTTTCTTTTGGTGGTATTTGATAACCTCTGTGTTTTTTATTTTTTGCACTATAAACAAAAAGAGAGTGACAATTTTGAAAAAAACACATTATTTTTTACTTTTTGCTATAATAAATACCCCCTAAAAATATATAAAGAAAACAATTATTTTCTTCAGTTTGGGCCGATATTAAATCTTCTACATATTTTTGGTAAAACAAATCGCAATAAGCGTATATTGATTGGTTTGTGTAAAATCGGCGGTGATCGTGACCACTGGGCACTCGTATCGGCTCCATGGGGGGGGGGGGGGCACGAGAGGGGGCACGCACATGCGTCCCCTAGTGGCCACAGGGCAAAGCGACGTTACATTATGTTGTTTCGCCCAGCCATGCCATTCTGCCGCAGTACAACTGCGGCGGATGGCCGGCAAGTGGTTAAGCAACATTTCCTTTGTAAAATAAAACATTTAATAAAAGGTGGCCATTCTGAGCCCCCCTGGAAATGTTCTAGTTTGTTACAATCCCTGTAACTGTAACTTCTACTGGGTAGCTTGTTCTTCTAGTGCACAGGTGTCAAACACAAGGCCTGCGGGATGAATCCGGCCCTCCAGGCCATTTCATGTGGCCTTCGCAGCCCTCCTCTGGTCCTTCTCCAGACCCTGTACTTTCTGCTTTCAAGCAATGCATTCAGCTTCTTCCCAGCAGCAGCATAAGGTAAGGGGGGTGCACTGTAATGTAAGGGAGGCTGGGGGACTCAACTTCTGATGGTGGGGTGGCTCTCGACATCTAATGTAAGGGAGGGGATGCGCTGGACATATAATCTTACAGATACAACTGAAACAATGAAACCCATGTTCTAGTGCATGTGGAGAAAAATATAAATACAGGCAGGTGTGATTCATATGCCGCAATGCTATTATTACTTGTACAGGCATACTCCACTTTTAAGTACACAATGGGGTTTATTTACTAAAGCTAGAAAGTGCAAAATCAGGCTCACTTCTGAATAGAAACCAATGAGCTTCTAACCTTGGCTTGTTCAATTAAGCTTTGGTAATAAAACCTGGAGTGTGTTGGTGATAGGGTCCAGGCTCCACTGGCAGTCCTTTTGCTGTAAGGATGTTAGTCCTGGTTGTTTTAGCAGCTAAAACAACCAGGACTAACATCCTTACAGCAAAAGGACTGCCAGCTGAGCCTGCACCCTATCACCAACACACTCCAGGATTTTTTAACCTTTGATGGACATTACCACTTTATGAACCTGCAAACCAGTAAGTTAAAAAAACAATATATATTTATGTAATAGAACTACTGGAGTTGGCGCCTCCAAAAAACCCCCTTCCTGTCTTTTTATTTAAATTAATGTACCCCAGTGTGCAGAGCTGATTCCCCCTGGAGTTTTATTCATGATAAGAGCTGTAGACGTTTTGGAAAAGGCCACCATATGTATTTCTTAGAACTTTTTATGTAATTCTTTAAAACAATCTTTGTCTGCAATAAAGTTCAGAAATCTGGTTGGTTGTACTTTCATATGCTGGTCTAGAGTAAAAAAAGGCCTTTGCGATGCCAGCTTAACTTACTACTCCATTTAACAGCCATATTCAGTGGTGGTAACCTCTGTCATATAATTTCAACATTTTATTAAAAATCATAAGTGTGGCGCTAAATCATTGTCCAGACTGCTTCAGTCCTGTGTTAAATCAGATGATAACATCTGTATGAGGATAGTATTTCTCTTAAATTTCAGATTTTCCTGTAATAAATCTCTCAAGTATAGCAAAGCAGGATAATGGAGTTCTGTTAACTAGAGATCTTGTACAGCCCATTAATTTAGGAAACTAACATGATTATTGCCGTTAGCATTTCACTTGTCACTAGATATTATAATTAGACTTCATTTGCAAGGAAAGGCACCAATTTCATTATAAAGAAATAAGTCAACTTAACTGGGCTTCTGTTTAAAGGACATTTTAAAGACAGCCTGTGTCCTGTGTGATTTATAGATAAATATGCCACCCGCAGACAAACGTTAATTGTCGCCTGCATCTAAAAGCCATCACATATCTGTGGGCTAACCCGGAGCTGTGAAGACAAATCAAGGCCAAGGCACTTGGATTATCCAACCCTTCTCATGTCTGTGGATAGCGTGAAACAAGTAAATATCCTGTATAGTGATTGCATAAGTCTGACATTGAAAGTCTTTGTTTGCTAACGATCTCTCTGCCTAATAATGACTTTTTGTTCAGAGGGAAAATTTGACAAATATAGCCATTCATACCACACCATAAGCCCTTGTACACACGGTCGGACATTCCGACGGAACATGTCCGATCGGACCGTGTTGTCGGATAATCTGACTGTGTGTGGGCTCCATCAGACTGTTTCTGTCGGAATATCTGACCGACAAAGTTTTAGAGCTGGGCTATAAAACTTTCCGACAACATGATCGATTTGGCATTCTTGCATTTTGTGCATTTGTCAAATTGTTTCTCAGATTTTTTGTGATACCAGCATTTAATATTTCAGGCTAGTTGGTTCTATTGGGCACCTTTAGTGCCTTTACAATATAAAATATAACTTGTAATACTAATCTTTGAGTTTGAGTTTTATCAACTATGAATCTTTTTTCATTTTGGATGAAGTAAAGTAGGGTTCAGTTCCCAGCCCGTTTTCAGTACTGTTTTTGGGCTATCACCCCCCTCCAATTCACCGCAACAACACATACACAAAATGGTGCCACATGCCTGAGCGCTCCCAGTATATTACTTTGGAGTAAACACTTGGTACAGAATGTCTGTGTCTTACTTTATAGTGGATGCCCCCAAATAATAGTATATAAAATCTTGGAGGGGATGATAAGGGTCTAAATACAAGATTTTAGTAATGAGAATGGTATCATTATCAGTAATCAGCATGGATTCATGAAGAATCGTTCTTGCCAAACCAATCTACTAACCTTCTATGAGGAGGTGAGTTGCCGGCTAGATAAGGAAAGACCTGTAGATGTGGTGTATCTGGATTTTGCAAAAGCATTTGACACAGTTCCCCATAAATTTTTACTGTACAAAATAAGGTCCATTGGCATGGACCATAGGGTGAGTACATGGATTGAAAAATGGCTACAAGGGTGAGTTCAGAGGGTGGTGATAAATGGGGAGTACTCAGAATGGTCAGGGGTGGGTTGTGGGGTCCCCCCGGGTTCTGTGCTTGGACCAATCCTATTTAATTTGTTCATAAATGACCTGGAGGATGGGGTAAACAGTTCAAGCTCCGTATTTGCGGACGATACTAAGCTAAGCAGGGCAATAACTTCTCCACGGAAGGTTTCTGTGGAAACCTTGCAAAAAGATCTGAATAGATTTATGGAGTGGGCAACTACATGGCAAATGAGGTTCAAGGTAGAAAAATGTAAAATAATGCATTTGGGTGACAAAAATATGAATGCAATCTATACACTGGGGGGGGAGAACCTCTGGGGGAATCTAGGATAGAAAAGGACCAGGGGGTCCTAGTAGATGATAGGCTCAGCAATGGCATGCAATGCCAAGCTGCTGCTGACAAAGCAAACAGAATATTGGCATGCATTAAAAAGGGGATCAACTCCAGAGATAAAACGATAATTCTCCTGCTCTACAAGACTCTGGTCCAGTCACACCTAGGGTATGCTGTCCAGTTCTGGACACCAGTCCTCAGAAAGGATGTACTGGAAATGGAGCAAGTACAAAGAAGGGCAACAAAGCTAACAAAGGGTCTGGAGGATATTAGTTATGAGGAAAGGTTGCGAGCGCTGAACTTATTATCTCTGGAGAAGAGACGCTTGAGAGGGGATATGATTTCAATATACAAATACCATATGAGTGGCAAGGGTGGCAAGGATGTGGAATTACCTTCCACAGGCAGTGGTCTCAACGGGGGGGGGGCATTGATAGTTTCAATAAACTATTAGATAAGCACCCGAATGACCACAACATAGAGGGATATACAATGTAATATTGACCTATAATCACACACATAGGTTGGACTTGTGTCTTTTTTCAACCTCACCTACTATGTAACTATGTAATAATATATGTATAACTCTGTTGGGCTGTTGAGAATGGTAGCTTGGTTGAGAAGGTGGACTGTGACAACGGTGCTTACAATAGAGCAGGTTTCACTATCAGGCTGCTGACAACCAAGAAAATTTAGCATGGGCTTAATTGTTACCCTATGCTGCCATAAACATATTCATGAGTTTCTCTATAATATGATGAAAGGATCAGTTCTGTGATAGATTAATGCATTATTTGATTTTTGTTATAATCTGAAATATTACATCCAACATCATAGGATGGTCTAACATCTTCTGTGATGTACAGTACCTGCATGTTTTACAGGACAAATTTGATTCCCCTTTATTTGCTTAGTCTAGCAGAAGCCTCTTGTTATTCTGTACATATGGTTGCCAGGTTTATGTTGCTTTTGCTGTACAATGTTTCTTGAAGTGAACAGAGTTTCAGTACAATGATGCGTTCCCTGAATTTCAATGAACAACCCAGATTTCCAATTAAGCTACATGTGGAGATTTATTACACCTAGGTTTTGCCCATTTACAATGCACTGCAGCATATTTTATTTGTCTCCTTGATGGAAAATATACAATTACACTTTAGAATGACTTATTCCCATTCTTTGTATGTATTAAAGCTACCAGCGACTCAGCAAGTCAGTCTTCAAATCTTTATCAGTTTTTTGTTACCCAGCCACAAAGCAACAAACGTCTCAGGAGGAGCCGAGGAATGACTGTCATTCTCGCTGCAGCCTTGATGCAAAATATTCTGAAATATCTTACTGTGAAATAACGATGTAACATGCCTGCATTTCTTTAAATATGTATGGAACTCAGTTCTTGTAATGTTCTTTGTCTCACAGGGATTTCGCATATGTTGCCAGAGACAAGGATACAAGGATTTTAAAATGCCACGTGTTCCGATGTGACACACCAGCAAAAGCCATTGCAACCAGTCTTCACGAAATTTGTTCAAAGGTAAGATGCAGGAGGGAGTTTCACTATTAAATGAAATAGCTTACTTACTTGAGAGTACAGCCCTGGCCAAACATTTTGAGAATGACACAAATATTAATTTTCACAAAGTCTACTGCTTCAGTGTTTTTAGATCTTTTTGTCAGATGTTACTTTGGCATACTGAAGTATAATTACAAGCATTTCATAAGTGTTAAAGGCTTTTATTGACAATTACATTAGGTTTATGCAGAGTCAATATTTGTAGTGTTGACCCTTCTTTTTCAAAACCTCTGCAATTCACCATGGCATGCTGTATATCAACTTCTGGGCCACATCCTGACTGATGCCAGCCCATTCTTGCATAATTAATGCTTGGAGTTTTTCAGAATTTGTAGGGTTTTTTGTTCACCAGCCGCTTGAGGATTTACCACAAGTTCTCAATAGGATTACGGTCTGGGGAATTTCCTGGCCATGAACCTAAAATGTTGATGTTTTGTTCCCCAAGCCACTTAGCTATCACTTTTGCCTCATGGCAAGGTGCGCCATCATGCTGGATAAGGCGTTGTTCATCACTAAACTGTTCTCGGATGCTTGGGAGAAGTTGCTCTCGGAGGATGTTTTTTTTTACCATTCTTTATTCATGGGTGTTCTTAGGAAAAATGTGAGTGAGCCCACTCCCTTGGCTGAGAAGTAGCCCCACACATGAATGGTCTCAGGCTGCTTTACTGTTGGCATAATACAGGACTGATGGTAGCGCTCACTTTTTACTCTGGACAGTGTTTTCTAAGCATGCCCCAAACAATTGGAAACGGGATTCATCAGAGAAAATGACTTTACTCCAGTCCTCAGAAGTCCAATCCCTGTGCCTTTTGTACTGTAGAATATCAGTCTGTCCCTGATGTTTTTCCTAGAGAGAAGTGACTTCTTTGCTGCCCTTCTAACACCAGGCCATCCTCCAAAAGTTTTCGCCTCACTGTGTGTGCAGATGCACTCACACCTGTCTACGGCCATTCCTGAGCAAGCTCTGCACTGGTGGCACCAACTGTATGAGACGGTCCTGCCGTTTGCTGGACTTTCTTGGTCGCCCAGAAGCCTTCTTCACAAATGCAGTGGAAATGTTTTTTTATAGGATTAATTTCATTTTAATGGCAAAGAGGGACTTCATCTGATCACTCTTGATAAAAATTCTGGAGTATACGCATATTGCCAACATAAAAACCAAGGCAGCAGACTTTGTGAAAATTAATATTTGTGTCATTCTCAAAACATTTGGCCATGGCTGTATGTGTACAAGAAGGGGGAATTGGACAAAACCATCATACTGTTATCTGTTTATTATGCAACTTTACCGAAATACAGATTTGATTCACAGGTTTACTTTTAGAAAAAAAATCTTGCAATTCACCCGCTCCTGTTATGCTGTATGAATGTACACATAGGGGTGGTAACAGTGGGGTTGGTTTACTAAAATAGAAGAGTGCAAAATCTGGTGCAAATGTGCATGGTAGCCAATCAGCTTCTAACTTCAGCTTGGTAAATTAGACTTTGAAAAAAAAAGCTGGAAGCTATGCAGAGCTGCACCAGATTTTACACTCTACAGTTTTAGTAAATCAACCCCAGTGTTTTTTTAGAATGTGCGTTCAACTTCTATGCTGTATTACCTCATCCTGCTGTTCATCAGCTTAAAGATCTGAGACTCTTACTTCAAAGTCTGACTTCAACTTCCCCCTTGCTCATGACAGCTTAATATAAAGACACATTTCAGGTAATGCGTGTTGTTTTTTTCTGTTCTGAACTTACATCATGCTGTTCCTTCTGCTGATGGTAGAGAAATCAACCCAAGCGTACTAAATAAGTAGTAAAGATGATAAAAGCGGAGAATAATGAAATGACTCTATAAAATAAATCCATTAACAGTGGAAATCCCTGGTGTCTTACAGATTATGGCAGAAAGAAAAAATGCCAAAGCTACGGCTTGCAGTTCCTCGCAGGAAAGACCACATGCTAGCCTGGATGTGCCACTGCAAGGTAGACAATGTTACTACACTTTTATGTTGCAGCACTTTTATGATTGTCTTCTTATAATGCAGGATCTGTATTAAATAACTTGCTAAAATACTTAAAGGATAACTAACCCAAGAGCAATATATTACAGCTTGCAGTCCCTATGTGGTGGCTGCATTTGTTTTCTTTTTTCCAAGCTAAGAACATATTCAACTAATACAGAATACCTGTTCATTTTGCCAGAAATGCATTGTCCTTGTCACTTCCTGTAATCTGCACAGAAGAATATCTTCCTTCATAGCTATCTTCTGTAAACAAAAAATTATCCTGCCCCCTGTGTAATGGAGATGAAGTGATACGAACGTTTTTGTAATACATATCAGGAGAGCCGTCTAGGGTGACAATCATGGCTCTCTCAATAGATACAGTGGAGGAGTGACATTGCCAAACAGGGACAAGTATGTTATTTGCAGGATCACCAGGTGAAAATAAAACAAAAGTAGCTTGAAAAAGAAAACAAATGTTGCCACCACATTAAGGACTAGTAAGCTGTATATACAATTTTTGCTTTGGGATTTAGGGTCACTTTAAATGTATAGAGTGTCCTGCAAATGTATGAAATTTGTCACAATCCAACTAGATACTCTAGTTATTGGCATTTTTTTTTAAGTCCAGTAATTTTTATTATTTTTTTCATGGCAGCAAATACGGTCACATAAAACAATACAACAAACATATATTCATTAGCACGATGCAGTATATAAAGACTTCAGTCAGTTAAACAATGCAAGATATTTGCAGTAGAATGACCAGATGGCTTAGCATATGCCAAGTGATCCTATATTCTCCTAACATAAAACTATAGAGAATAAACAAAGTGTAGAAGAAAGCAGGGGGTACAGAAAGTAGGAAAGATTAGAGGGGTGGGGAGGGGGGGGGGGGGTTTAAAGAAGCACCTCAGAATCCATGGAAAAGCCACCTCGCTATCAATTGACACATCACATGCCTCAAAGGTCCAGTATGTGCCGATTGAAATCAGATGTCAATAATGTGAGATCCACAAGTCCCACATTTTGTGAAATTTACACATAGTGGCAGTAAGTTTAGTGGTCAGTTTCTCATTAGTGAACATCCAGTGCGTCTTATGCCACGTACACACGACCACACTTTCTGGCATAATAGGTTTAACAGACATTCCGATCGTGTGTGGGATAATTTTCTTAAACAAATTCTTGACAGACCTGGAAATAGAACATGTTTTAAATCTGACTTAATTCCTATCCGGAAAACCATTTGTCTGTATGCTGGTCCGACGCACCAAATAAGATGCAAGGGAAGCTATTGGCTACTGGCTATTGAACTTCCTTTTCTAGTCCCGTCTTACGTCATCAAGTTCAAAATGAACGGACTTTCGAATGGGCTTTAGTCCGTTTGTGTGTGGGCAACTCCGTTTGTACGGAAGTCCGACGAAAGTCCGTCGGGAAGACCGTCTGACCTTTTCTGGCGGAAAGTCCACTCGTGTGTACGCGGCATTATTCTATACTGCCACTAAACAAAGAGTATCTATGCCAGATTTTAAGCAAACCAAATAATATATGCTTATTGGGATTTTTTTTTTTTTTTTTTTACCAAAGACATGTAGCAGAATAAATTTTGGCCTAAATTCATGAAGAAATTAGATTTTAAATTTTTTATTGGATATTTTTTATAGCAGAAATGAAAAACATTTTTTTTCCTAAAATGTTTCTGTTTATATCGCAAAATTATAAAAAAAAAAAAAAAAAACTAGCGGAAACCACCAAAAAAAAGCTCTATTTGTGTGAAAGAAAGATAAAAATTTCATTTGCATACAGTGTTGTATGACTGCGCAATTTCCAGTTAAAGTAGCTCAGTGACTAATAGCAAAAAATGCTCTTGTCATGAAGGGGGTAAAATCTTCTGAAGTGGCTAGGGAGCGCCAGAATATCAACATTGAATAGTGTTTTCATCATATCGTAAACTTGGCTCCATAGAGTATGGACGATTAGGCAACTCCACCATATGATAAACGTAGCTTTCTTGCAGCCAATTACCACTTGTGCTATGACAGACGAGATAACAGAGACTGTGGAGTCATGCACCCCCCCCCCCCCCCCCCCCGTGCTCTTCTGGCAGAGACAGGACTATGTAGCATAACTTTTGTTGTTCAATTTCCTTAAGGCTCCATTCAGATTTAGGCATTTTGGGCGTTTTTCTGCTCTAAGCCTCAGCTCTAAAAACGCCCAACAAGACAAATCCCATTAATTTCATTGGCCCCTTTTCACATCTGAGCATTCGGTCAACTTAATCAAAACGCCCGTCGCTCATAAAAGTACAGGTGGTTTTTTTTTGGCAGATTACAGGTGTTTTTCATTCTTTTACATTGGTGACCTTTTGACCTGTATAAAATCGCTGCAAAAATCGCGGTAAAATCACTGCAACCACACGACCGGACTTTTCGACGGACTATGTCCGACGGAACGAATCCACCGAACAAATCGATCGCGTGTGGGCTTCATCGGACCTTTGCTGTCCAAAAATCAGACGGACTTTATATTTAAACCATGTTTCAAATCATTCTGGCGGACTCGAGTCCAGTTGAAAAATCAGTTCGTTTGCATGCTAGTCCGACAGACGAAAACCGACGCTAGGGCAGCTATTGGCTACTGGCTATGAACTTCCTTATTCTAGTCCGGTCATACGTCATCACGTTCGAACCCATTGGACTTTGGTGTGCTTGTGTGCAAGTCTGTTCCGGTGTGCAAGTCCGTTCGTTCGGAAAGTCCGTCGGACCTCCGCCGAAAGTCCGTCGCGAAGACCGTCGGACCTAGTCCGTCGAAAAGTCCGGTCATGTGTACATGACATTGGATTTACCTACAACTATGTAGTGCAAGGGCCTGCCTGATTGCATACAATTTGAAAGTGTTTAGGTTTGACCTCATCTCATATTATAGGGTTTTGGTAAATCTAAACGAAAATTGTACAAGAAAATTGTTTAAAAGTTGTATAGTGTGTAGCCAGCTTAGTCAGTTACTTAACCCCCCTGGCGGTGTTCCCGAGTCTGGCTCGGGGTGACATTTTTTTACCATTAGCGGTAACCCTGAGCCACCGCATCGTTGAATCCAGGAAGAGGTTACTTACCTTGTCCCCTGGATCCAACAATGTCCCCCCGCTGAACGAGCTCTGGTCAGGAGCTGAAGTGGTTAAAGTAGAAGTCCATCCTGAAACTAAAATCCCTGCATCTACAGATATCCACAATCTAACACTAACCTGTCTAACCCTCTAAAGAAGAAATCAGTATACATACCTTTTCTGCAGCCGAGCCGATCCGATCCCACGCTGAGCTGTCAGCTGTGGCTTCTCTGTAGAGGTGGGTGCAGAGGACATGTCCGACAATGGAAGCCCCATAGTAAGTCTATGGGGGACATCACTCCCCATTCATTTCAAAGCCAATGTTGGTTGTGTCCTCCTCAGAGCTTCTGCCACTGGAGGCCAGATCGGCTTCAGAAAATGTATGTATGCTGATTTCTTGTTTACAGGGCTAGATAGGTTAGTCTTATAATGTGGATGTCTGTAGATGCAGGGATTTTAGTTTTAGGGTGGACTTACACTTTAATTTGGCTATAGGGCAGAAAATGGCATAAACAAAACTGCGGGGGGTTATACATTTCCCTCACCTGAAAAAAAAAAGTTTGGCCTTTAGTTCTACTTTGAAAAGTGAGTTGAGGGCTTTCATGGTATAGATGTGGCTTTGGATATCTATTGTGTGAATTTTTATTAGAAGCAAGAAATATGCTTTGCCTGTCTACAGAATGTTATATTATGTTTCTAGGAGCACAGTCATGTATCTGTCTGATTTGTATTACTAGTGTCACCTTTTTAACTCATTTGTCATTCTTCATCTGCAGTAGAATTTCCAACACCAAAGACAGAACTCGTGCAGAAGTTTCATGTGCAGTATGTTGGCATGCTGCCATGCGGTAGACCAACAGGTAAATAACAAGTGTATAAGCTAATTGAATTGTATAGAACTTTACAAAGTAATCAATTCTAAAATTCATGCCACCTCCCTACATCCCCCTATACTAACCTTACCAGCAATACTTTGCTGCTTCTTCTTCTCCTCCTCCGCTAGTACTAAAATGACTGTTGTCTTGTTAGCATTGACTTCTCTTCCCCGGTCATGGGACAGTGAAAAAATGAAAAAGGTCAAAAGATTAGTGCCTTTGTAAGCCTAACATCCTACCCGGGCAAACAAATTTACCTTTTATTTGAATGGAAAGCTAGTACTGATGAACAGCAAATATAAGGCAAGTGAGGGAGATTTGCTTTTCCTATTTTTGTTTTATTTGTTGTATTTGATTGCTTCTGTTTTACCTGATTAAATGTAACCTGTCTTGATTTTGGACTTCCAGCCAAAGAGCAGCTACTATGGGACATGAGATGGCTGCTATAATCTCTAATAATCTCTAATATGACACTCTGGGGGTTATTTACTAAGACTGTGCACTTTGCAAAGTGCAGTTGCTCCAGAGTTTAGCAAATGAGAAGCTCTGCTGACTGCCATCATCCAGTCATGTGCAAGCAAAAATTATGTTTTTTTTTTTGTTTTGTTTTATTGCATGCCATTGGGTATTCTTGGCAAAGTGAACCTTTACCTCATTTAATAAGCTCAGGAGCAACTGCTGTTGCTTGTTTCTTTTAGGCCCCTTTCACACTGAGGCGCTTTGCAGGCACTAAAGTGCTAAAAATAGTGCCTGCAAATCGCTCTGAAAGAGCCGCTCACTGCACTCCAATGTGAAAGCCCTAAGGGCTTTCACACTGGAGTGGTGCACTTGCAGGACGGTCAAAAAAGTCCTGCAAGCCACATCTTTGGAGCGTTGTAGGAGCGGTGTATTTACCACTGCAGCGGTGCTTTGCAGGCAGTTTTATCCCAGTTTTATCCCTTTTTCGCCCGCTAGCGCCCGATGAGCGCCGCTAAAACGGCGGTAAAGCGCCGCTAAATATAGCACCACTTTACCGCCAGCGAGCTGAGCAGCCCAGAGTGAAAGTAGCCTAAGTTTCATGTTGTTACTGGCCTGACATACCATTGCTCTGTCTCAAGAGAATGCTCTTGCAAGAAAAAGAGGTTGAGAAATGGAAGTGGGCAGTGTTTGAACTCCAGGAAAAGTTAGAGAGGTTAAATAAACAAAATAACCAAAAGAAAAGGTTTATACGCTGGATCAATATAGATGTGGTGAACTGTTGAAAACGCACTGTTAAAAACGTATATAAAAAGGTGCGCTGTTTCTTTAAATTATATGAAATAAGATAAGTGCAAACACCAATATTACTCCAAAATATGAATAGTGAACAAAAATAAAAAGTAATTAATATATTAAATAGCAT
The DNA here is from genome assembly GCF_037356315.1 of Lithobates pipiens. Lineage (NCBI taxonomy): Eukaryota > Metazoa > Chordata > Amphibia > Anura > Ranidae > Lithobates > Lithobates pipiens. The sequence continues at coordinate 420,416,077 of NW_027507718.1, forward strand.
ATAGCAATCAACAATATGTTTAAAATAAAATAAAACTAATTGATGTAATATATATATATATATATATATATATATATATGCAAAGTCCAAAATGTGCCAAATGAATAAAGTGCTCAGTGTTCCTAAAAAACGTCCACTATAATTGTGCTCCAGTGCTCCAAACATGCTCCTTTAAAAAAAAAGACAGACTCTTACCAGATAACAAACCTTGGTTACAGAGAGCAGACAAGCCCATGTGCAATCTTCAGAAAGGAAGCCCCAATAATCCAGGTAGCGCCACATGTATGCTCCGCCCAGCGCGTTTCCCAGAAATGGTGTTCTTTTGGGATTGAAGGATTCATCATTGGGGCTTCCTTTGTGGAGATTGCGCAAAGGCTTGTCTGATCTCTCTAACTGAGATCCATGTTATGGTAAGAGGCTGTCTTTTTTTCAAAAGGAGCACGTTTGGAGCCCTGGAGCACAGTTATAAAGTGGATGTTTTTTAGGAGCACTGAGCACTTTATTAATTTGGCAAATTTTGGGCTTTTCTTCATACATATATCTATATATCACATGTAACTATGTAACATCAATTGGTTTTATGGACTTTGATTTTGATTTATTTTAAGCATATTGCTTCTTGCTGTATACTTATATGCTATTTGTTTTTTAAATTTGTTTTTATTTTTGTTCACTATTCATGTTTTGGAGTCATATTGGTGTTTGCACTTATCTTACTTCGTATAATTTAAAGGAACAGTGCACCATTTTTATACACAGAGTGAAGAACCAGTAACAAGATAAAACGAAACCAGATCAGGGTGCAGAAGAAACTTTTCCGACTAATAAAGGAATAGTAGGCACTTTGCGATCTAAACTTCTCGTATACACAGTTAAACAATAAATGTTGTTGCCTGGTTATAAAAATGAGTGCCCTTTGCTTTTCTTTTTTTAAGGGATGGATATTGTTAATGACGTCATTGAAGGGCTTATCGAACAATCAGACAAAGAAGAATGGGTTCCAGTTATTATGAATGTAGCTGATGCTACTGTAACAGTTATTAAAGAACAGGTGAGTAACCAAGGGATATACTCTACATATATGTTGTGTGGAGTGTATTATCATCTCTATTATCAGTTCTAAGATGTAATGTGCAGTAGTCCATAGCAACAAGTCACATTTCACTAAAGGCTGAGCTCTTTAGATGTTATTGCAAAAGTATTCACCCCCCTTGGCATTTTTTTGTTGCCTCACAACCTGGAATTAACATGGATTGTTTGAGGATTTGCATAATTTAATTTACAGAACATGCCCACAACTTTGAAGATTTTTTTTTTATTGTGAAGCAAACAACAATTAGGACAATAATAGAAAAGGTCAATGTGCATAACTGTTCACTCCCCTAAAGTCAATACTTTGTAGAGCCACCTTTTGTGGCTATCACAGCTCCAAGTCACTTTAGATAAGTTTCTATGAGCTTGCCACATCTTACCACTGGGATTTTTGCCCATTCCTCCTTGCAAAACTGCTCCAGCTCCTTCAAGTTGGATGGTTTGTGCTTGTGAACAGCAATATTTAAGTCTGACCACAAATTTTCTATTTGATTGTGTTCTGGGCTTTGAGTTGGAGTGGGGGGGTTTGAGGTGCAGTGAAAGGGGAGTGGTTGTTTGCCGCCCCCCCCCCAAACAAAAAAACACCAGGTGCCACTGGTAATGGACATTTTTCAGCTGTCCCCCAGGGGAGGGGTCCCCTTCCCCATTGATCATAAATGTAAGAAGCCCTCTTTTGCTAATCTGCTTTAACCCCTAAAAACCTGCACCAGTTAAGTTGATTAGGTTGTGCTTGGCAAGTGGTGCTGCCCACTGAATGTGAGAGGTGGGATAACTTTTGCCATGGCATGCAAAGTATTATAGGTGTGGCATGTGTACACCCCCATCTGCTCCCTTTGCAGCTTAAGGGGAAGCAGTTGTAGGTAGTAAAAATGCAACTCAGCTGCATGTTTTTATCACCCCCCCCCCACCAAGTGCAAGTGTAAACTTAGCCTTAAAGTGGTTGTAAACCCTTACAGACCACTTTTACCTACAGGTAAGCCTAGATTAAAGCTCACCTGTAGGTGCAGGAAATATCTCCTAAACCTACATGGTTTAGGAGATATTTGTAAAAGACAGGCACCACTGTCTACTGTCACTGAGAATGCCGCTGCTAACGCCGATCACGCCATTAGTGGCGGCTTCCGTGCGCATTCGCAGGAGTGACGCCATCGTGGCTCCGGACAGTCACAGCGCCGGAGCCGCGATACCCAGAAGTCACTCGGATACCCGGATAGATGGCAGCATCGGAGGAGAAGAACGAGGGTCACTTCCATCTCAGGTAAGTTATTTATAAAGAGCTAGTATGCTATGCATACCAGCTCATTATGCCTTTGCCTTTGCCTCGCAGGGTGCATTTTTTTTTGTTTGTTTGACTTTGCTTCCTCTTTCAACTCTTAAAGGTGTAGAGGAGGCAGCATTTGAGCCAATCAGAGCTCTGCTGCACATGTTCAGTTAAACAGAGGAATTAACTAGATGACCTCCTTAACCTGCTTATTCATTGTCCAGTCAAAAGCTGAGGTTAAGTTGAAGAAGCTGAAATTCAAACAGATATAAAAATATTGCAGTGCTGTATTTATTAGTATTTTTTTAATACAAAGTGAATCAGTAGTGATGCAGTGCAAGGAGCATTAGCTGTTTGCCCAGTAAACTGAGGACAACAACCTGGTCATGGAGTCTAAAGTTCAGCTTTAAATGTATTTAATACATCATTTCCAAGTTAATTGGGGATAACGGTAGCCTGTGGAAGTTTTATGGTTGTGGATTTCTGGAAAGACTAAAAGAAACCCTACAGCATTCCTTCTATTATTGCTAGGTGGCTTCAAGGTCACATTTCACTGGAAAGCTGTGCATGCACAATGACATTTCGATGTGTGCACAAAATAATAAATGGTGCTGCAATCACTGAAGCACAATAATCCGCTCATTTTTTTGCATTGTGAATGTACATCATTTAGAGAACAGATGTTTGATTTAATAGCTTTTGTTAGTAATTAAGTGCATCATATGCCTGGAGTTAACCCTTTCTCTTTCCAAAGGAATTCAGGCTCTGGCATAGGCTGTGTGCAATAATATGGGCAGCTTTATAATGGTGCGGGAACAATTGTATGTAATATTTTAACCACTACATTTTTATAAGTGTAACACTATTAGTATTGGGGCTCTTTTACACATGCGGCTGCCCTTGCTGTCCCTCTGAGAAGTGATTTGTGGTGGATTACTTTTCAGAGGGAAGGCACCAGGTGGCTGGAAGGCAATATGTTGCATCCTCACCACCTATTTTGAATAGACTTCCTCAAGAACTAGTTATGGCCAGCTCAGAAGATTGTTTTAACCACTTCAGCCCCAGAAGGATTTGCCCCCTTCCTGACCAGAGCACTTTTTGCAATATGGCACTGCGTTGCTTTAACTGACAATTGTGCGGTCGTGCAACGTTGCACCCAAAAAAAATTTATGTTTTTTTTACCCACAATTAGAGCTTTCATTTGGAGGTATATGATCACCTCTGCGGTTTTTATTTTTTGCACTATAAACAAAAAAAGAGTGACAATTTTGAAAAAAAAAGCAATATTTTGAATAAAAAAAATATATTATTATGATTATTATACACGATTTATATAGTGCCAACAGTTTACGCAGCGCTTTACAATGTATGGGGGGGGGGGGGAGAACAAACAATTACAGTACAGTTCAATACACAAGGTACAGGAGAGCCCTGCTCGTAGAGCTTACATTCTAAAGGGAGGGGGTGTTAGTACAAAAGGTAATATATACATTTTTGAATAGATATACCCAAAAAAATATATAGAAAATAATAATTTTGCTCAGTTTAGGCTGATATGTATTCTTCTACATATTTTTGGTAAAAAAAAATTGCAATTAGCGTATATTGATTGGTTTGCGCAAAAGTTATAGTGTCTACAAAATAAGGGATAGATTTATAGCATATTTATTATTAATTTAGCAATGGCGGTGATCTGAGATATTTATCTTGACTGCGACATTATGGCGGACACATCGGACACTTTTGACACCATTTTGGGACCATTGTCATTTATACAGCAAAGTGCTATAAAAATGCACTGATTACAGGCGGTCCCCTGCTTACGAACATCCGACTTACAAACGACTCCTACTTACAAACGGAGGGAGATAACAGGAAGTGAGAGGAAATCTACCCCTAGGAAGGGAAATTCTCTTCTGTAAAAGTTAATATCGGAAAAAGGTGTCTCCACTGATGCTTTATCACCAATCCTTGTTTCCCTAACTGCCCAAAATTTTCAAAATCCAATTATCATTGGGACAGAAAGTGAGGTGAAATCTTCTGTACAGGGGCACAGACAGCTAAACAAATGTTACACGGGTGATAACCCTATGTTATCCAAAAAGCTTAAAAATAGATTTTTTGACTGGAGCTACAAATGTACCTGTTCCGACTTACAAACAGATTCAACTTAAAAACAAACCTACAGTCCCTATCTTGTTTGTAACCCAGGGACCCCCTGTACTGTATAAATGAAAATGGCAGGGAAGGGGTTAAACACTAGGGGGCAACCAAGGGGTTAAGTGTTTTCTAGGGAGGTGTTCTAACTGTGGGGGGCATGGGCTTCCACTGACATGATAGCGATGACAGGGAGCAGTAGATCCCTGTCATGTCACCAGGCAGAACAGTGGACCCGTGGGCACGTTCCCGCGGCGTGTGGCGGGCGAGCGCTGTGTCCGATTGGGGCGACAAATATAAAGGGACATACAGGTTCCCCCATTTGCCTGCCTGTGCCATTCTGCCGACATACATCTGTGTGCGGCGGTCAGCAATCGGTTAAAAAAAGACCTGGATGTAGTCCTAAATGCACAAAATATAACTGGATACAAATTTTTAGAAGTAATAATGCCTGATTGCCTCCTGGGTGATCAGCAAGGAATTTATTTTTCTACTGACAGCTCACATCTTGCAGGAATCTATGGCAGTTTTCTAAATAGAAAAACTGCAGAATTCCTTCTGCTAATTAAGTGAAGACCTACGCTAGTTTCTTTTTCACTCTGAAATAGAAACTGGGGAGGTGGTGCAGATAGGAAAAAAAAAAGGCCTATCTGCTTAGATAAAGGGGTTTTAATACCTCACCGTTTTTCACCATTCACCATTCTATGCATTAAGGTGGGCGCCAGGGGGCGGAGCCGAGTCCTGCTGCTGCATAAACAGACACAGCAGCAGGACACGGGAGCGCGCCCTCACGGGTGTTTCCCATTGTGGAATGCTTCTCTGGCGGGACATACGAGAAGAGGAGGAGCCAGGAGTGCCATGGAGGGACCCCTGAAGAGGAGGATCGGGGCACCTCTGTGCAAAACCAACGGCACAGAGGAGGTAATTATGATATGTTTTTTTTTTTTTTTTTTTTTTTTTTTTTTTATGGAACCTTTAATGTGGAACAGACACCACTTCTGACAGTTCCCTGAGCCAGGCTGTTTAGTTATTTCCCTGGTGTGCATTTACCTGTTCAGGTGCATTCAGTTTCATTTTTATTTTTTATTAAAAAGAAATAGAAATCTGTGCATCCGGGTTCAGATTAGATACCCTGAATGCACCTGAAAGCATATAAATGTATGTGCATTTTGCATATAAACACAAATAAAAAAACAAAAAACTATATTTTCCCAAATCTATTTCTTCTGACTTCATATAAAGCAAATGCATGAGGCCTGTATGAATGAGGCCAAATTTGTTCCAAGTTCTCATTTATCATTTGAGGCACAGTGATTTTATTTTGTACAAATCCAATTGTTTGTGTGCTGTGTTCATATATAGGAGCATTCTCTAATTTCATAGCTCGTTGACTTCTGTAAGACAGTTTACAGATCATTTGGTCTTTGACTGAAAAGCACACATCTGTAAAATTAAATACTACTACAGTGAAATCCTCATTCATAAAACTCCAGCAGAGTCTCTCTTTTGGTATACTTTCAATGATGAATGCATCAGAAATAAATAAAGCATTTCCATTCATGCTTGTGGTTCCCACATATTCTATCCTCTGACTAGAAATGATACACATTGTAAGATGATAATGGAAAACCATACGTCTGAGGCTGGCGTTGGCTCAAAGTTTTAAATTTTAAAGCCTATATTTGGCCATGGCCTTTTGCACATCTTTTTATTTTTGAATTTTCCTTTATAGTTGGTATAATCATATGCAATAATTTTTTTCTTGTTCACTGAGTGACATATGATTCAGAGACAACTGGGTCATAATGCTGTCTACAGCAGGATTTGGACACTGGCAAACAAAACAGTGACCAACCCTGCATAACCCCTCCCACCCCTCGTATGTCTCAACTTTAATGTCTGAGAAAGAAGAACCTTTTTCTACTTAAAAAAATGCTTTGTATTAGTCATGTTTTCATTCAAGATTATTAATGTTCAATCAAGCTTTTCCTAAGAGCTGCTGGAGCTGGGGTCGATACACACTTATCCAGATCAGTGTATCCTCAGCAATAGCCCTGGAATCTGTACCCAGATCCCACTGGACTGGACGACTGTGGAGCTAGCTCAGACTATGACATTTGGGCACTGGGCTCCACAATGTGGTGCTTCCCAGACCTAAGTGTTTGGTAGTTGCAGAGTGCTTTCTGGGTACACAGCCATGATACAGCCTCTGGTGGGTCTCAGTATCTGAAGATCCATTTTGTGAATAGGCTATGTAGACTGAGTTGAGACAGTTGAGCACCATTATTACTACTGTACTTTGTATTGGTTGCCACAGAAAGGTTTAATGCTAAAGATAAGCGCCCTTAGGGAATCCCTTAGGTGTAGTGTTGTGTGCACATGCTCTGCATTCTTCTTCCTATTCAACATGTAGTAACGCATTCCCGCCTCTGCTCCTTATCCCAAATGATATGGAGATCCTCCTTGGTTGGTGTTTGATGCCTTCCTACAGTGACCTGGTCAACTCCTGATGCCCGAATCTCTCCTGCATCCAGCAGTCAGTTTTTGGGTATTCAAGGCCATGCTTTGTAACCTGGGCTTCTTAATCCCTGCTTTGCAGCACAACATGTTGGGTCTCAGACACACAGGGTGCAGTCCTACTGTAACAGGTCTTTGCAGCTCACAGTCCATTATCAAATTCGGTGCTGCCTGTTTGAGGGCTTGACATTGACATCCTGGAATGTTGCCCAGTCCTGTGAGTCTTCCTTGGTTTCCTCCGGCAAGGCCCTCAACTTGGTTCTGTCCCGGGAGGATTTCACTGTTATGTAGGTTTACAGAATCATTTCCTAATTTGCCTACAGCCATAGGAGTCTCTGAGACTTCTGCTGCAAAGTCTTTGTCTGATTCTGAGTCTCATAACTGCTTAACAGATGATAGTGGCCCTGAGGAGTCGCAGGCAGCTGCCGTTACTTCCAGGTTTAGAGAAACCATTTCAGCTCTTATTGACACGACAGTTTAAAACTGGAAGATTGGCCTGCGGCTTCTTCCAGTGTTCTCTTCAGAGACCGGAGAGTAAACAGTTTATCATAGTTATTGAACTCATCTTTGATATATTTGTACATTTTAATCATGTCCTCTCTTAAGAGCCTCTTTTCCTCATAGCTGAGGTCCTCAATTCCCGTTATTAATTTTGTTGCTCTTCACTGAATTCTTTCTAATTCAACAACATATTTTCTGAGGGCTGCTAACCAAAGCTAAACTGCATATATAAAAGTGAAGCCAAAACAGTGCTTTGGGGGTGAATTGCTGATTTTTCTCTGGAATGCATACCTTTTAATGCATGACATTATTTTGCTTGTTTTGTTAGCTGTAACTTGACATTGCATGTTATTACTAAGTCTGTGACCTACAAGCACCCCAATCTTTTTCCATAACTGATTCTTCCAGTGAATCATCTCCTAATGTGTATTTTGCAAGTGTATTTTTAGCACCTAAGGGCATAACTTTACATTTCTCAATATTGAACCTCATCTGCCATGTAGCTGCCCAACCCCCTATTGTATTAAAGTGATTGTAAAGTGTAATTTTTATTCCTATAAAAATAACAAACATGGTATACTTACCTGCTCTGTTGCAGTGGATTTGCACAGAGCAGGGGGGATCCTCCTCTTCTTGGGTCCCTCTTCTGTGATCCTGGCATAGAATGCATTAAGATAAAAAAAACTTCTGATTTTACAACTCCTTTAAGGTCTTCTTGTAATGATGCTACATCCTATGATGAAGTTATTTCCCAGTATAATTTGGTATAATTAGCAAACACTGAATATGACCTCTTGAATTCATCTGGACCTGATGATTTATTTTCCTTATTGTTTCTCTTGTCTGTTTTGTACCTTGTTTTCAGTCAACCATGGGGGTACCTTCTGTGAAACATCATTAATATTACTGTTAAATGTTTCAAACCTGTCTTTTTCATCCATAAAAGCTGAAGAGAAAAAAATATTTAACACATCTGCCTTATCCTTGTCATTTATAATCAACTTCCCGTGTTCATAAGTTATGGGGCCTATTTGTTCTTTAACAATCTTTTTACTAATAATATACTTGAAATGATTTTGTAGTGTTGTGGCCTAAAGCCTTCTTAAGGTGATGTCAGCCAGTTACCTTAACCAGAACATTGTTCTTCCATTCCACTGTCTTCAGGAGATCAGAAGGAGATCTCATCTTCATTATTTGAATGTAGCCACTGCTTCAGTTAGAAGAACTTTCTATCTTTGACATTCCTGATGGAATAAAGGAGAACCAGCTTCTTGTTCCACCATTTCTAGGTGGTTCAGACATACTATCATCCAAGTTGTTGGTCTTAAGGATTGGTTTCAATCCTTTCCTCTTCTAGGTCTGTTTCTCCTATTTTCAAAGCTGCCACCTGGTCTTCTGTTCACAGGTTCTCTAAGTTTTACCAGGTTGATGTTCAGGTCTCATTTTGTGCCATTTTTTTTGGTGTAAAGTCCTTCAGGCAGCTATTTTCTACAAAAATGAGGCATGCTAGGAGTGAAAGGGGTTATACGGTCTGGTCACTGTTTTTTCATGTGCCTTTGTACAAATCTCTCTTTAGGGATTATAACCCATGTCTGACATACGGGTATTAAATCATGCTAATTCAGCTAAACTCTCACAATTTCAATCCCACTGTCAGTGTAAACATTAGAAATGTTGGAAAATTACAAATACTCACAGATTATTCTGGTTTTGCAAAAGCACTTTATCTATTCAGATCTACCTATACATAATATGTGAATTTGCCACTAAGTATTTCTAATCTGATCTGTCTGGCAGGATGAAGAGGTCTTGGTGGAATGCAGGGTTCGCTTCCTGTCCTTCATGGGTGTTGGCAAAGATGTTCACACATTCGCTTTTATTATGGACACTGGAAATCAGCACTTTGAGACTCATGTCTTCTGGTGTGAGCCTAATGCAGGAAACGTTTCCGAAGCTGTGCAAGCAGCCTGCATGGTGAGTGTTTGTTCCTGTTATTCAATCTTTCCAAAGTTCAATGTAACATAATAATCATGGCCAAAAAGATTTGCAGCTGTAATTGCAGTGAAAAGTGGTTCTAAAAAGTATTGACTCGGGGGGCTGAATACAAATGCATGCCACACGTCTCACATATTTATTTGTAAAACATTTATTAGACCATTCATCATTTTCCTTTCACTTCACAATTATGTGTCACTTTGTGTTGGGCTATCGCATAAATTCCTAATAAAATACTTTTGCATTTTTAGTCGTAACATGACAAAATGTGGAAAATTTCAAGGGGTATGAATATTTTTTCAAGGCGCTGTATATATATATATATATATATATATATATATATATATATATATATATATACAGCCCTCAAATTTTCCACTCGCCTACCGCATTTTGCAAGTGGAAAATGAGGGCTTGCGAGCTGGGCTGGCTGGGAGAGGGGGGAGAACACTGCTGGCGGGGTTGATCAGGAGCCGTTCTCCCAGCGATCTCCCTGAGGAGGAAGAAGAGAGCCACGGGAATTAGAATAGCACGCTGTTACCGGCACTGCTGCGATGCGTTCTATCTATCACAGGTATGGGTCAGGAGGCGGTGCTGTGTTGAGCAGAGCCGTTAACAGCGTGTTATCCCGATTCCCGCAGCTCTCCTCTTCCTCCAGGCATGCATTCCACTGCCCAGGTGAGGCTGCAATGAGCACAGTAAGGCTTAAATGGGCACAGAGAGACTGCAATGGGCAAAGTATGGCTACAATGGACACAGTATGGCTGCAATGGACACAGTATGGCTGCAATGGGCACAGTAAGGCTGAAATGGGCACAGTATGGCTGAAATGGGCACAGTATGGCTGAAATGGGCACAGTATGGCTGAAAAGGGAACAGTATGGCTGACATGGGCACAGTATGGCTGACATGGGCACAGTATGGCTGCAAAGGCACAGTATGGCTGAAATGGGCACAGTATGGCCGCAAAGGGCACAGTATGGCTGCAATGAGCACAGTAAGGCTGAAATGGGCACAGTATGGCTCCAATGGGCACATTTAGACTGCAATGGGCACAGAATTGCTGCAATTGGCACAGTAAGGCTGAAATGGACACAGTAAGGCTGAAATGGACACAGTAAGGCTGAAATGGGCACAGTGGGACTGCAATGGGCACAGTACGGCTGCAAAGGGCACAGTACAGCGGCAATGGGCACAGTGTGGCTGCAATGGGCACATTAAGGCTGAAATTGGCACAGTGGGACTGCAATGGGCACAGTGAGGCTGCAATGGCCACAGTGTGCCTGCAATGGTGGGCACATTGAGGCTGCAATGGGGGGCACAGGTGAGGCTGCACTGATAAAGTTGTTGTTAATATTTATAATATTTTTGTAACTTATTTTTGCATAAAACATCAAGTGTAATTTCATGAGATAATTTATGAGGGGCAGTATTAGGGGTTGGGCAGGGTAGGGATTGAGTGGGGCACTGGTTGCGAGTAATCTTTGAGGCCTGGCTGGTAGCTCAGGACTTGAAAATTTTGAGCCCTGTATATATATATATATATATATATATATATATATATATATATATATATATACATAAAACGCCTTATATCTTTAATGGCATTGTTAGAATGGATGTTTTAAGATGCTGCATAACGTTAATGAATGCATCTGAAACTTTTTTCATCTGTACTTTCTGTATGAGGAATGGGGGAGGAAATTAGAATCTGTTTTTGTGCTGCCCACACAGGTGAGATTTGCCATCTCTTTCTAATTAATGAGAGTCAGAAAGAACTTGAATTAGAACATAGACAGAATTAGGATTTAGGACATAGACAGAAAAAAACAGCATTCATTCTTCTATTTTCACATCTTTTTAAAACTAAAAAATAATATGCTTTTGACAAAGTTGGGCTTTAAGGTTCATACTTCCACTAACATGTGCTTTGTTCCCTTCTAGTTGCGGTATCAAAAGTGCCTGGTTGCCAGGCCTCCATCCCTGAAGGCTCAGCCTCCACCACCTCCTGCAGACTCAGTGACACGAAGAGTCACAACTAGTGTAAAACGGGGTGTTCAGTCCCTGATTGACACTTTGAAACAGAAACGCCCTGTGGCTGACATGCCATAGCTGCAGGATGCAACTGGATCAATGAACACTTGAATCTTATGTGTCTGCTGAAGTTAAAGTAGCTCTCTAATGGAGTATCCTGCAGCCCAGCCTTTCAGTAAACTGCTGCTTTCTCTTCAGAGAATCTCCCTTATCCGATGTTTGACAAGCATGTTCTCGTTCTGACACCATGGCGTACTACAAAAGAAGCATGAATATAAATATATCTACTCATAACTTTTATTTTTCTCTCTCCTGTCAGTGGTTCCTATTACTTGCATTGGATTGTCCGTCTCTGATTGTAAATAAGATGAACATTTCATGACAAGATGACATTATCTGCACTCTTAACAAATGCCATGGAGTCCATTGTTGTTAAGGATTACTAAGCATCCCATAGCTCACTGGCTCATCTTCATCATTGAGAGAAATAACTGCTCGCTGCCATAGATGTTCTCATGAGATGCTGTTTTCTGATCATAGTGGTTGACTCAAGTGTGTTCAGAAAAGGATCTTGGATTCCCCTATTACCTGCACTGGCAGTACTTCATCATTAACTGCACAAAGACATCATGTAAAACAGATTAAAGGAGCCTAGTGGATGGGCTTCCCTGTGGCGGCAGCATAATTAAGTACAAGAAATGAACAATCCCAAGTCAGCTTGTTAGTGTCTTACACTGCGCCTCATCTCCAGCGTGTCTCTGTTACAGAGATTCTATTTCTGATTTTTCAATATTGCAGAAATATGCTCATTAATCCATTTCTAACATCATTCTTGCATATGAGGTCATATAAGAACACTTTATTTCATCTTGTGTAAATTACAGAAGCAAGCAGATACTATACATTCTTCACACTGATTAATAAGAACCACGGTCACCACAGCTTGTCCATTCTAGCTCTTGAGTGGCAATGAGCTGCTATAGTCTTTGTCTATACTTGCCAAGCTGAATCAGCTGCCGAATAGTTAGCTACATCCATTCAATGGTTTAATGTTAATTTATGACCTGAAGACAGTAGCCTTCTCACCTATAGCCTTATTGTGTGCACTTTTTTGATCTGTGTTATGTTTTTGTAATGATGCTTTCAGTTTTAGTTCATTTATTAGAAAGTAATGCATTCTAAGTACAGGACAAGGGATCTTCACATATCACTATACACTTGTACATCCAGGATTGTATGGTTATTAATATGTTCTGGGGAATATATTTATGTTTAGATCACATACATGACATTATATGGCAAAAAAAAAAAAATACTCCGTGTCTAGAGGTCCTTGGGTTAGCTTAGGGATGAAGAAAATATGTCTCTTGTGCCAAAATAGCAGTTGCTTGACTATGGTGGACTATGCTAGAGGTGCAGGTACACATATAGGATCCTTGCAAGCAGTGTTAATTTCGTCAACACAAATTAACACTATTTCAGTAAAATTTGATTCAAATTAGATTAAAACTAAAACAATTTCAAATTCAAGAATTTGACTTAAAAATGAACCCCGGTTATATATCACAACGGGTAAATCTGTGGCTGTAGTGCATGTTCAACCCTTAAAACTATAAATAATAATGTTATTCGATTTTTACTCCAGGAGTATAAATGCTTACGGTGTTACTAAACCCACAACAGTAAAATTAGTGTGTACATACAGTAAAGCAAGCATGTTATACTCACTGTAGAACCTAAGGGTGTAATCCGCTGCACTGTGTAAAAAGGCTGTTTGATCCTGTCTTCTCTGATCCTCCCCTTCTTCCACAGTCCCCAATCCATCCCCTGATAGAACAGAGCCTTGGGGGCACTCTGCACCTGCTCAGTTTAGTGTTTATCGCCAGAGAGTTTTTTCTTTCTTCTTGGGAGAGTGCATGTGATCAGCACAGGGCCAATCAGCACTGTTCAGACAGAGGGTCAGGGGTCTTGCAGCCTCATAGGACAATCAGGGGAGAATGAAAACTCCTCCTACAAGCTTTAACCAGACACTGATAGAAGTCACAAGACAGTTATATACTTTTGACGAGAAAAGGAATTACTAAAACGATTGCATTTCCATGTTCCATGTTCTGTGTACTGTGGGAGACCAGATATAGTGAATGCAGGGTCCTGGGTTTCGTAACACTTTAAATAATGCATTACAATTTAACTAAACCTATTAGATTTTATTTGACTAAAATGTACTGGAGATTTTAGTAGACTAAAACTAAAAGAATTCAGATGACTAAAATACAACTAAAACTAAAATGGCGTTTTAGTCAAAACTAAATCGAAATTTGTCAAAACTAAATTGAAAGACTAAAACTCAGGCCGCTTACACACGGGCGGATTGTCTGTCCAACTTAGTCCGCTGAACCGTGTTTCAGCGGACAATCCGCTCGTGTGTGGGCTTCAGCGGACTTTTTCAGCGGACTGTCTGACGAACAAAGTCTTACGGAATTTCCGTAGTTTTGTCCGTTCAAACTTGGTTTTGTCCGTCCAAACTTGGTTTCAGCGGACAGTCCGCTCGTGTGTAGGCAAGTTGGACGGACTAAGTATGGTGCATGCTCAGAAAGGATTTACACGGCCGAAGGTTGCATTGCAGTGTATAGGACGTCGTTTTTCTAGTCCCGTCGTACGTGCTGTACACGTCATCACGCATGCTTTCAGCGGACTGTCTGCTCATCGTGTGTGGTCAAGTCCGTTCATTCAAATTTTGAACGGACTGTCTGTCGGATTGTCTGACGAACTTAGTTGGGCAGACAATCCGCCCGTGTGTACGCGGCCTCAATCGAAATTTGACGTTAACACCACTTGCAAGAACAGCACATGCTTATAACTGTAAAAGTACAAGATAAGTAAATAACCACTAGTAACCATATAAGTTTTGAAAACTGTCCAGAATTAACAATCCAGATCAGTAAATACACAGAGGAGTATGTCTGCCATATTCATAAAATGGAGTAGTAAATACTTTAGATAAACAAGTGTGTCATGTATGCATTTTAAAGTACCCATGTTCATGTTCATGTATGGCAAAGCTTCAGGCTCTCTTGAATGCCTTGATTGCCAGCAACATGTACTCGCCTTTTCTTTGCTCCCTCACCACTTAAGGTTCGGAGAAGCATGTGGCTTTCCTATTCCTTTCGTTGGAAAGCACAATATGCGTACTTATATCATATGATTAGGTATATCTGCCTGCTCAGCAAACACATTTAGGAAAAGATTTTTTATTAGTATTAACAAACAGAAAAATAGCTCAGTCAATAAACGTTCACACTAGAGATGTCTGCTGCAGACTAAAGTTGCCATAAATAGCAAAATTGTTGCCCTATTCTATTTAATCAACAGAAATGGGTGAAATGTATTTATATTCTGTGTACCTTGAGAAATGGTCCATGCGTTCAGATGTGTCAGCAGTAAAGCTTTGACACCATCATAGAAAAATTAGCTGGTAAGGCATCTGATTGCCATTGAACTTGCCGCCTGACCATCATGACCATGTCTGTTTAACCAAAGTGTACACACACAATGTAACAATGGTTATCTTTCGCAAAAAAAAAAAAAAGGAACAATCAGAGATTGATTTACTAAAGGCAAGTAGACTGTGTACTTTGCAAAGTGCAGTTGCCCCAGAGCTTAGTAAATGGGGTAAAGCTTCACTTTGCAAAAAATACCCAATCACATGCAAGGAAGATAAAAGAAAATGCATTTTTGCTTGCACTTGATTGGATGATGAAAGTCAGCAGAGCTTCTGCTCATTTACTAAGCTCTGGAGCAACTGCTCTTGCAGCGTTCAATTGCGATTAGCAAAGTGCACAGTTTATGTGCCTTTAGTAAACCAACCCCTCAGTGTCTACTTGCACAGAATTACCTGCAAGTTTGGAAATTGCTGCACTTTATTCTACTGGGTGTTTGTAATTGCCACCTAGAGAAGACCTTAATGGCTTAGTCCTTGCCTAACTATAAAAAGCAACGATTAGTTCACAAGCATTATTTTCAAAAACCTCACAAAAGGTTTTCTGACATCTGCTACTAGAATCAGCTGAACACATACAGGAACATTGTTCAAACTGCAGGTACTGGCAAATCTACCACTAGCATTTATCAAGGGTAAAAATAACACAGGGCTTGACTTGGAGTAGGAGTAGTGAAGAGACCTAGGCAGAGTAATTATATTATGGCAATATATCTCCTATTTAGCTGATAAAAAAGATGCAGTCTCGCTGATGTCCTGTTGTTATATTCAAATATATATTGTCATATGACACACAACACTTTCTTAGTCTGTATTAAAATAATTTGATTGTATTCAGGGATAAAGAATCCACTATTTTGCAAGTTCGTTTTAATGAGCTCATTTTAATTATAGTACAAATAGGCTATGGGTGTATTTTGTGCCACGTTTTTATTACCCTGAATCTTGCCCCGATAATGAATTTATTTTGGATTCAGTCTGTGTATTGCAAATTTCTTAATTTCCTGCTAAATGATGTTGTATACTCTCAGTTTAGTGACCAATATATGATTTGTAAACAAAAAACTCAGTTCATTATCTTAACAAATTTAATTGTTGAAGCTCATCAGCAAAATTAGTTGCGGCTGCATTCAGTAATTTAATTAGTCATTAATTTTATGCAGGAGAATAATTAATAGACTTCTCCCCTTGTTTTCTCCTTGTTCAGAGTCTAGAGAATTGCCAGTTCTCCTTTAATGGTTTATAAATGACTAATAGGCATACTTGCTATGTGTAGCCTGACCTGGTATCTGGCAGGGCCATTCTTCATTCCAGATGTCTCTTCTGTTACCTCTAAAGGCAGCAACATGTTATTCATCTGACAACTGCACAGGCATAATGGTCTCCATTCACACTGGTGTTGACTCCAAATTTATGTGTACACATAGACATTGATGGTCACCATTAAAGTGTCCTTGAAAAGAATGTGGTAAGGAAACAAGAATACAGTTTTACTAATAAAAGACAAAATCGTGCTTTGTGTTCAAAATAATAAAGTGGGAGAAAAAAAACGTACCTTGACTTTTTTAAAGTAAAACTCCAGCCATTGTTTTTATTTATTAATTTTAGTTTTATATAGAATGGGAAGGATGAGAACCTAAGTCAGATATGCTTATGTCCTAGAAGAAAAGATTTGTCTTTACACATTGTTATGAGGACACAAAACAGGAAGTTTGAAGACATCTGGGGATACAGGCAGAAATAAAAAAAGCGACAGACATTCTAATTCTTGCCTACTCTATCTAAAACCAAAAATACAACCATTTGGCTGGAGTTTCATTAAAATTGTCTATTTTGCAGTTACAACTCTTGTCTTATTATCTACAGACTGCCTCAACGACATATGGTTACCTGCCCTGTGCAGTCTCCTGGGACAGCTCAGAAACCAGTTCCCATTAATCATGTTGACATACAGAATACTTAAAGTTCAGAGCCGGGTCCCAAATACTGTATAACACTCCAGGTCACAAAGATGAATAGGCTCAAAGCTGGAGCCATACAAACACTGTACATGCACAATATGAAAATCAAGGCGGGGAAACTTCTCTTCCAGAGCCAAATAACATCCAGTTTATTTGTAATATTATAAACAAGCTAAACATGCATACATCTCCTTTATTTTAATAAATAGAAATGCACCAGCCATCCTCCACCCCCACATTGTCCTCTTCAACCTCTGAACTTCACCTGCAGTTATTTCATAGTTGCAATAAAAGATCATGCAACTGCATGGAGGCTGAGTATAATCTCAGGATCACCTACATTGGAATTTGCTTGCAATGTGTACACTGACTTGACCCCACTTGGCTCCTTTTGCCCTCAGCAATTTCTAAATGTCCAGTTGGAATTTCTAGAGGTTTGCATTACTTAAGTGTATTAATTGACCTGATATTTTCACTCTTCCATGGGCATCTTTATACCTGTAGTTCCAAGATATAGGGATCTTAGCACAGGGCCTATGGTTTCTTGTCCTGTGTGCTTCTTCATTAGAAAAGGAAATAAGCTCAAAGTAGTCCTAATCAACATTCACAAATTCTGCTTGGATGTGTTGCAGATTCTGTGGATGTTCCCAGGTCCAGCACTGTTATTATAATTCTTCAAATTTTAATATGTTCATCTTTTCTAAAGTACCAGCAAGTTCTGCATCTCTATACATATTAGAAGTTACAATTACCAGAATGTGGTAAGGAAACAAGAATACCGTTTTACTAATAAAAGACAAGATCCTGCGTTGTGTTTAAAATAATAAAGGGGGGGGTGTACTTTGACTTTTTTTAAAGTAAAACTCCAGTCATTGTTTTTATTTATTAATTTTAGTTTTATATAGAATGGGAAGGATGATAACCTAAGTCAGATGTAAGTATCTGCTTATGTCCAAGAAGAGAAGATGTGTCTTTAAATCTTGTTATGCGGACACAAAACAGGGAGTTTGAAGACATCTGGTGCTACAGGCAGAAATAAAAAAATTAACAGAAATTAACAGAAATGTCAAATTCTACTCTTATCTAAAACCAAAACTAAAACAATGTGGCTGGATTTCCATTAAAATTGTCTATTTTGCAGCTACAACTCTTTTCTTAATACCTACAGACTGCCTCAAAATAAATATGGTTACCTATCCTGTACAGTCTCCTGGGGCAGCTCAGAAACCAGTTCCCATTAATTATGTTGACATACAGAATACTCAAAGTTCAGAGCCAGGTCCCAAGTAATGTATAACACTCCAGGTCACAAAGATGAATAAGCTCAAAGCTGGAGCCATACAAACACTGCACATGCACAATATGAAAATCAAGGTGGGGAAACTTCCCTTCCAGGACCAAATACATTTATTTGTAATATTATAACCAAACTAAACATTTATGCATCTCCCTAATTTTAATAAATAGAAATGCACCATCCATCCACCACCACAACATTGTCCTCTTCAACCTCTGAATTTTAGCGTATTGCTACAGTTATTTTCTAGGTCCTATGAAATAGTCCTATGAATGAAAGATCATGCAACTGTATGGAGGCTAAATACAATGTCAGGGTCACTTACATTGGAATTTGGTTGCAATGTGTGCACTGACCTGATCACACATGGCTCCTTTTCACCTTAGCAATTTCTAAATGTCCAATTGGAATTTCTATAGGCTTGTAATTGTTAAGTGTATTAAATGACGTGATATTTTCAATTTTCCATGGCCATCTTTAAACTTGCAGTTCCAAGATATAGGGATCTTTGCACGGGGTCTATGGTTTCTTGTCCTGTGTGCTTCTTCATGAGAAAAGGAAATAAGCTCAAAGTATTCATAATCAACACTCTCACAAATTCTGTGTGGGTGTGTTGCAGATTCTGTGGATATTCCAGGGTCCAGCACTGTCATTATAATTCTGCAAATTTTAATATGTTCATCTTTTCTTCAGTACCAGCATATTCTGCATCTCTATACATATTAGCAATGTGAGGGACACTTTTGAAATGACCCTTTATAGCAGTGATTCTCAACCAGGGTTCCGTGGAACCCTAGAGTTCCTCCAAAGGTTGCTAGGGATTACTTCAGCATTGGGCAATTTCTACCTCTCAGATAAGTTCCCACTGACACCATTGGACTTTTTAGCTATCTGTAAGGAGGTAATTCTTCCCAATGACCACAAGTGTAAGGACCATTCTTCCCACTGACCATCAAACTATTGTATCATGAGTTGTAGATTTCTAATTTTTAGCAGGGGTTCCCCCGAGACTGGAGAACTATTTTAAGGGTTCTTCTGTGTTGAAAAGGTTGAGAAAGGCTGCTTTATAGGGTCAGTCCAACCACATCTGATGTCTCATCAATGGATGGACACTGACAGGTTGATTCACCCAGCGTTACATTACCTGTAATGTAAAAGTGAGCTCTCCCTCTCAATAGCAGCAGTAGATGGGTAGACATAGGCACATAAGCTTTGCCTTCTGAGAAATAAGCCTGACCAGGATTCACCCCACTATTACCTGTCCAAAAAAAATGTTTTTAGGTGAACTGACCCTTCATTTCTTGTTTCCTGTAACTCGTGTATGTTGACAGCTGCAGTATTGCTGTGAAATGCTACAGCTTAACTGCAAAGAAAAAAAAAGTAAGTTCTGCTTACACCTGCTACAGACATATCTAGATTAGTGATGATGACAGTAATGTTCATAGCATTTCATATCTTCTGGAAAACTGTCTTTATTGTATAGACTTGTACATGACAATGGTGTGCACACCTAGATAATTCTGCCATATTCCACTATCAGGTGGTGTGCACATCTAACCCTCTCTACTACGCCCCACATTCATGTTACCACACATATCCAACCTGGTTGAAGATGCAGTGATCTATGGGGAAATGCCAATCCTTTGCAGATATTTTGTTTTAAAAATAGCTTTGCATATTTTAACTTAAAAGATTATTTTGTAAAACAAATTGTAATTAAAAGTCACTTTTTTTTACGGCCAAAAAGTATGTATGTGGTGTGTATGTATGACTAAATGCCAATGTGTTAGTAAGAGTCCATTTATCTATGCATTCTTTGTATGCACTGGCTCTATAAACAGCCATGTTCACTATGCCCTGTATGTCTTGTGTTTTTTTTTTGTTTTGTTTTTATTCACATGTCACAAATATTTATTTGATTTATAAATGAATAGCTGACATTGCATTTTGTGCTAGTGCTTCTCATTCTCTGATTTCTTACAGTTTCATGCTTGATTGCTTATATAGTGTTTCGTAAACTAGAGTATAAAATAAGACCCAACCTGGAAATACTGTTTGTGTGCTATAAGTACAAGCATTCTGAAAGCTAGCATTGCAGTTTAGACTACTTTGCCTGGGTCCAACACAGGAGGAGATCAAGCCAAAATCCAGATATTGTGAGCTCAGTGAATATTGAGAACGTTTATTAATAAGAACTCGTCTCAAACATCTTCTACTGAAGTCCTTGTTTTCTTTCTAGAAGGAGGAGGAGGACACGTTTTCAACAACATATTTTCTGTACTTAAAGTGGATTTTTCTTGTCAGATGGATTGTCCACTTTATTGCCAGCCTCATGATGTCCCCTCACTCCCTACTACAAGTGGGTCTAAAAACCCATTAGTAAACACACTGTATGCTAACAAAATAAAAATATAAAGTACTTAGCTTAGTTCCATGCTGCAATGTTTCCAGAAGGTGTGGTTGATATCACAATGCCTCCTGGCAGATTTGGGAGCTTGAAATTATGCAAGATCGCACTTCAGCCTATGGCAGGAGTGAATTTTCATGGGATTTTGCGGTTTTGCAATGCCAAACCTGACAGCACATTTCAGCACTGCACACCCTGAGACATCTACAGGGTACACCTAAGTTCAGCCATACAGCCTGGTCTAGGACATCTCACAGGCTGTGAATAAGAACTAGGGTTATCCATCTGTTCCCTCTGTCTGAGCAAAGAGCTGTGCAGAATCAGTCTAATGCCCTACAGTCCTACCCAGAGGCATAGCTTGAAGCTTGTGCCCCCCCCCCCCCCCACTACCACCCACCATTTTCACTGTGCGTGCAAATACACCCACCACATGCCAAGATACTCAAAGTGGCTCAAGAGTTTTGAGTTTCCAGAGTTCCTCCTTTCATCAGAGGACAGGGATCACAGTGAAGAATCAGAGAGCAGGGATCACCTCTGGAGAATCAGAGGACAGGGACCCCTAGCAGGTCACTTGGCAGAGCTCCTTTCCCATCGCATCACTGTATGCAGCTCCTCCCCCCCCCCCCCCCCACTACACAGGGCTGGAAATTAAGCCCTGTGGAAGTGCCATAATGAGAAAGGAGCTCAGCAGCCAGTCATAGCATCCAGGGATGGAGGGGATGGTCAGGGGGCTTTGGGGGTGGCCCAACTTAGATCCGGGGGGCAAAGTCATGTGGCCTTCAGCCCCTCAGGAGGTGTTAAGGGATTTGTCTTTTCCCCAGTTGCCAGGAAAGTGGGGTAAGCAGACATCTCCGGGTGGGGGGGGGGGGGGGGGGTACAAGGAATACCAGCTGGTGACTAGGAGACACTGAGTGATGTCTTACCTCACCAGTAACATCCGTCTCATTGTGGCTACAGGATGGCACTCTTCCCTTAACTCGCTGAGCTTGGTTATCATTCCATGTTGCCAGCACACAGCACAGACACTTCCCCATCCTGGGCTGTTCTCAACCCATGCTCCCCTCCATTCAGGAAATGGCTCACAGCTTTTCCCCAGCCAATGAGAACAGAGGGGTGTGGATTGTGGAAGGCAAAGTGAAAGCCCAGTATTGGAACGGGGCTGTGGAGCCCTAGGGCAGATCGGAGCTGGACTTTGTGGAGGATATGATAATATGACAGGGAGGCTGCAAGGGCCCCCTGGAGCTAGTCGATTGTGACCCTGCAACCCCTTATGCTACGCCCATGGTCTTGCCCCTTATTCTCCCAGTCTGATTGTTGCTGCGCATTACAGAAAGCTTATATCAAAAGAGATTTGGGCAGTTCAGTTTTAAGATTTTTTCCCCCCTTTTGTTGGTTGAATTAGATGGTATTTTTTCAACCAGACTAACTATGTAACTATGTAAGATAAGTCTTCAACCTGAGACTTGTCCCAAAAGTTGCAGTGTAAATTAAAACCATCTAGGAAAGACAAGGGGTACAAGTATAGAGAGCAGTACTTTTCTGTTATAACAGAAATTGTTTTAGATCTACTTGGTACTTTATCAGGTATAACAGTATAATACCATAAAGTGTAACCAAGCTTAATTTGTTTGTAAACCCTGTGTATTTTATAGTATAATGGTCATTATGCCACACTGTACAGTTTTATGGAGCTTTTTGTTTTTGTAAACCTGTTGCAGCGTTTCTTACCTAGAGATCCAGACAGTACCAGTACTTCCTGTTCCAGGCTGACAATACTAAGCCATTGCCTCACAAATAGCAGCAGCCTTGTCAACCTGCTGTGTGCACTTCTTCAGTTGACTATTCGACTGGTAACAACTATAAACCTGCTCTCTATGCCTTTATAGTTGTTACCATTGAGGGCGTCAAATCATATGGAGATTTCACCCTCGAAAAAAACAATGCCTGTAATGCTTCGGTGGAATGTAACACCGCTGCCTCCAACATTATAGCAGGATTATATCTGTCTGGATTTAACCATCCCCCTGCCGTTACCAACTGTGCTGCCTGATAATATTTATGAAAGTCTGGAAAGGCCAGTCCCCCTTGCGCCAATGGTCACATAAGTGTAGTCAATTTAATTCTAGGTAGCTTATTTCTCCACAAAAATTAGGAGAAAGTGCTATTTAAATTGTTAAAAAAACGATTTTGGTATCCGCTGTGGTGAATTTCTGAATAAATACAAAAATTTGGGAAGAATATTCATCTTTATTAAATTTCTGCGACTTGACAGCGATAGGAGTAGTGTCTCCCATATTTTTAGCTTTTTCTTTGCTTCTTGTACTGCTGGGTACAGATTAAACATAAAAAATCACTGGCCTGTCGTGTAATCTCTATCCCAAGATATTTAAATACCATTACCCACTGCAGTGGCAAATTCGAAAGGGCCATATCTACTGCACCTTAATCGATGGCAAACAATAGGGATTTACCCCAGTTTACCTTAAGCCCTGTAGATGCTGAGTATGTATTTAATAAATCTAAGGCTCCCTGCAACGATGGCCCAGTGTCACCCAAAAATAGTAACATATCCGCATATAGGGTTACCCTCTCCTCCAGCCCCCCTATTTGTAATCCCCAAATATCTGGGGAAGTCCGAAGAGCCTCTGCCACTGGCTTGATTGCTATAGCAAAAAGGGCCACAGAAAGCTTCTATATAGCTGGAAAAACATTGACAATATCCCCCCCAGCTTGACCGCTGACATAGGATTGTAGTATAATGGTTGAATCCAATTAATAAACACTAATGGAAATCCCATTCTTCTAAATATTTCCCATAGAAAATGCCATTCAATGGTATTGAAGGCTTTTTCTATATCCAGAGAAGCCACTGTTCTGGTCTCCTCATTATTATATGCTGCGCATGTATATTAGTATGCAGTCTACGTAGATTAATGTTTTGTTTTATGGGGCATGAATCCTGTCTGGTCTGAGTCAATGATAGTTGTTAACAATGGTTGTATTCTCAATGTCAGTATTTTAGTCAATATTTTAAAAGCTTTATTCAAGAATTCTATTGGTCTGTATGAAGCACATCATTTTGGATCTTTCATTCCTTTATATATAAGAGGTATATGGGCCAGTCTCATTGACTCTGGAAGAGCCCCTTTCAGTTGTCCATTAGTGAATACTTCCACTAGTTTTGGGGCTAAAAAGTCCCAATACTTTATATAAACTTCGGTAGGGATTCCATCAGGGCATGGCGCCTTTCCCTTTGGAAAGGTATGAATAGTCTTTTGGATCTCCTTCGTTGTAATAGGTCTAAGCCTCTCTCTCAGCCACCCAAGGGCTATCCAATCTAAAAGATCAGACATCTCCCTCCAGTGGAGGTCGAGGGGAGCGAGAGGGCATACAGGGAGCTGTAGTACCTCCTAAAAGCCTCTGGGGTCCTAATTTCAGATATGAGTTTAGCTGAATATTTCTGTTGTGCCAACATTCCCAAAAATCTTCTACTTTTATCTCCTTGTTCAAAAATGTTCTGTCTATTTTTATACAATTCTAGCCTAGTTATTTCTACCATATGCAGATGCAGGTCCCTTCAGGCCGCCATCATTTTAATCAAAGCTTGTCGTATTGGGATCCAGAATATACTTTTCCTTCTGTAGTTCTATCTGCCTTTGCAATACCTGTATGGTGACCTTCTGCTTATTTTTAATCGCCGCAAAAGCTGAAATATATTGCCCTCCTACATATGCTTTAAATGCATCCCATACTATTTCCAAAGAGGATGAATCAGCATTATTTCCTAGTATTCCGCTAATATTAATGGCATTTTTTCTGCTATTTCCAGATATAGTACCTACTGAGGGACCAATCTCCATAATGATGCATTTTTCAGAGCAGGGGTATGTATTAATAAGAGTAAAGGGGAGTGATCTGAAATACCACTTGGCAAATATGTAGCTTTTATAATATCCGCTAACAATGCCGAATCTGCAAAAGCTAGGTCTATTCGAGAGTATGTTTTATAGGAAGCAGAATAACAAGAATATACTCTTTTTTTTCCAGATTCTTCCATCTCCAAATTTTAATTACTCCTGTCACCTGTGCCCAATTATATAACTCTGATGAATACTGCTTGGGAGGTCTTGTTCTATCTAGGTTTGGAGATAGAATAGAATTGAAATCACCAATAAACAACAATTTTGCTGGATAATGTTGAACAACTTTCTCTAATATTATATTTAATTTTTGGAAAGAAAAGGGAGGTGGAATATAAATTGCTGCTATGACGTACCTTTGTTGCCCTAACATATATATACTAAAAGTACTTATTTACCCTGTACATCTGTATATACCTTCTCAATTAAACACGAGAAGGATTTATTTATTAAAACTGATACCCCTCTCGTGTAGGAGGAATATGTGGCATGATATGCCTTATAAATCCATGTTTTTTGTGTCATTACTTTCCCTCCTACTAAATGTGTCTCCTAAAGTAAAATTAACTGTGGATTGTACTTTTTTATATACTGGAACATTAATGCTCTTTAAACTTTGAATTTAATCCCTGAACACTCCATGATAATATAGAATAACAATTATTTTCACGTAGCATCATATATAAATGCCAAATGTAAAAAATAGGGAAAGCGTAACGATCTAGATCGTATAGATCTTCCAAAGCATATTACCAGGGCAACAAAACCACACCATATCTCAACCTTAAATACCAAAACCACCAAACCTCCCTCTTCTTCCCCCTCCCTTGCCACCCTATCCTTTTCCACTCTCCTCCCTACTTCACAACTCCATCCATCCATGGACGGGAGTGGAAGGACCTTAACCCTAACTCTAAACTTCACTGATTATAGCTTATATTCTATACTCAGTATATTAAACTATATATTTATAGCTGGAAGGAAAAGCCAGGTGCCTCAAAGCTGTAACTCCTGTGTTCACAGGTGTTTAATAGGCAGTAGCCACTCAATGACAAAAGAGAAAAGACTTCAGTATGGAAGAAGACCAAAATATGTCAGGAAATGCAACAGAGTGAAAAGGGGTGTCGCAGATCTGTTAATGATGGAGAAAAGCAGACTATTTAGTAAGTCTGTCATAGTATGGAAGTATTCTGTTAAAGTGAGCTACGATCAAAATTAAAACTCATACAGTGGGGAAAATAATTATATGATCCCCTGCAGATTTTGTAAGTTTACTTACAAAGAAATGAAGGGTCTATAATTTGTTATCATAGGTGTATTTTAAATGATAGAGACAGAATATCAACCAAAAATACAGAAAAAAAACACATAAAACAAATGCTGTATTGTAAATTAAGTTGCAGTTCAGTGAGTAAAATAAGTATTTGATCCCCAAGCAAAACATGACTTAGTACTTGGTGGAGAAACCCTTGTTGGAAAGCACAGAGGTAAGAATTTTTTTATAGTTGGTGACTAGGGATGCACACATCTCAGAAGGGATTTTGGTCCACTCTTCTTTACAGATCTTCTTTAAATCCTTAAGGTTTCTTGGCTGTTACTTGGCAACTCGAAGTTTCAGCTCCCGCCATACATTTTCTATAGGATTAAGGTCTTGTGTCTGACTAGGCTACCCTATGACCTAATATGCTTCTTTTTGTGCCACTCCTTTGTTGCCTTGGTGGTATGTTTTGGGTCATTGTCATGCTGGAAGACCCATCCACAACCCATCTTCAGTTTTCTGGCTGAGGGAAGAAGGTTCTCATCCAAGATTTTACAATACATGGCCCTGTCCATTGGCCCTTCAATGCTGCAAAGTCAGTCTGTACCTTTAGCAGAGAAACAGCCCCAAAGTATCATGTTTCCACCTACGTACTTGACTGTAGGGATGGTGTTCTTCGGGTCATAGTCAGCATTTTTTTTCCTCCAAACATGGCGAGTCCCTTTCCTCAAGAAGGTACATGTATAGAGCACATGGATACTGACAATCACCAGCTCTCTGTGCAGCCTGAAGACCAAGAGCTGAGTGATCAGTGGTGTTTGATTGATCAGTTCTTGGTCTGGAGCTGGCGGGGGACAGATGCAGCATCAGACCAAATCTGCATCCACCTAGGTGAGTATAATTTTTTTTCACGAGACCCACACTTCTCTTTTAAATGCAGAGACTTATATTCATTGTGCCCTGGGCATATGCACTACTGTATCACCCATTTCACAGAGCCAACCTTCTGAACTACAAATATACTACAGTGATGCAGAAGAGGAGGAGTTTCAGGAGGAAAAGTGAGGCAGCAATGTCACATGGGATATATAGGCCTTAGAAATCAGTTGTAAACCACATGAAGCAACTGAGAAGGCATCCCAAAGCATGCAGGGAATCCAGGAAGATGCTGAAAGAGATAGCCAGCAAATAAGGAGTACTCACAACATGAAAGGAGATTTTTCACCTAAGCTTATATTGAATTAAAAAAAAAAAAGATAATTTGTATTGTTGTTACAAAGCTGATGTTATAAAAGAAAAACTTTTAATTTAGATCGCCTTTAGTACATAACAGTGTAACTGCAGCATTGAAGAAATCTGTGCAACAGGAAAAAAATACAATTATTTTTCACTTTTCCTTTTTTACTATTGTAGCATCTGAGAGCCACACACAACCACCTGGCCACTACTTGTGCAAAACTGCTATACAGTGCTGTGAAAAAGTATTTGCCGCCTTTCTGTTTTTTTTTTTTTGCATATTTGTCACACTTGTAGTAGTAGATAAAGGGCAGCGCTAATAAAATTACACTTGATCCTACAATAGGTTAAGAAAGGTTTGGTAAGAGATGATCTCACAACTGTTCATAAACTTGCAGCATAACTAGTTGAATATAATACATGTAAAAAAATTGTTAAAAATAAAGTCCATTTAAACCAAGACCAAGTCCAAGCTATTCACAACACAGGTTTCCTCGGTGCTCCATAATAAGGTAACAAACAAGTAAAGATTTCTGTGATGTTAGATCAAATCCGCAGCCAGAAAAGTGATTCCCCACACCCCACACAAATAACGAGCTGCTTACCAGGCAAAATTGACTACTAAATCACAGGGGATCAAAGAGAGTCTCCCTCCAAACATATATGGCTCACGCTGTTCCACCAAAACACATTCTGATACTTTTCCCGAGCATAGGGATAACACATGTGTGAGACTTTTTGGGAGCCTAGAAGGTAGATACCTCAAGCTATCTGCTGAGAGGCATGTTGAGTCCATGGAAGATTTTTTTTTTTTTTTTGCCACAGGTTTCTGTCAAATGACAAAAAATAAATACATTTGTTTTTTATACAAAAAAGTTAAGTTAAGTTGTCACTTAAATGTTATATCGCTCACGTATGCCATGGGTATATGTGGAATAACATCCCAAAACACATTCTGCTGCTTCTCCTGAGTATGAGGATACCACATGCATGAAACCTTTTGACAGTCCAGCCACCTACAGACCCCCAAAATCCAATGACCACCTTCAGGCTTTCCTCATGTCATTTCCTCACTACCTATCACAGTTTCAGAGGCCCGGAAATGGCAGGATAGTACAAACACCCCCCCTCCCCCACCTCTCAATGACCCCTTTTTTGGAAAGTAGACACCCAAGGAATTTAATAAGAGACATGGTGAGTATTTTGCAGATCAAATTTTTTGTCACAAGGTTTTGAAAAATAAATAATACACTTTTTTTTTCTTTCTTCATTTTCCAAAAAACCTCCAAAATACTCACTATGCCTCTTAGCAAATACACTGGAGTGTCTCATTTTCAAAAAGGGGTCATTTGAGGGATATTTTGTACCCTTCTGGTATTCCAGGATCTCCAAAACTGTGATAGGTAGTCAGGAAGTGTAATGAGGAAATAACGCCCTTTAAAAGCCTGAAGGTGCTTATTGGATTTCGGGGTCCTGTACGTGGCTAGACTGCCAAAAACTCTCTCACATGTGGTATCCCCATACTCAGGAAAAGTAGCAGAAAGTGTTTTGGGGTGTTATTCCACATACTGTATACCCAGTGCATGTCTGAGAATGTGAGAAATGTCTTATTAGAGGGACAACTTAAAAAAAAAAAGTTTTTATCATTTTCAACGTGCCTCTCTGCAAACCTTGGCGTGTCTATTTTCCAATAAGGGTTAATTTGGGGAGGGGAGTGTTTTGTACTAGCCTGGCTTTTTAGGGCGTCTGAAACTGTGATAGGTAGTCAGGAAGTGTAATGAGAAAATAACACTCTTTGAGGGGTGTATGAACTGTCCTGGCATTTTATGCCCAACATTAGAAGCTTATGCCACACATCACCCACTCTTCTAACCACTTGAGGACCAAGCCTTTTCTGACACTTTTTGTTTACTTTAACAAATCTGTATTTTTTGCTAGAAAACTACTTTGAACGCCCAAACATTATACAGTCAGGTCCATATATATTTGGACACAGGCAAAATTTTCATACTTTTGCCTCTGTATGCCACCAGAATAAATGTAAAATTAAAAAATCAAAATGAATTTGAAGTGCAGACTTTCAGCTTTAATTCAAGGGGTTGAATATAAATATCAAGTACACATTTTAGGAACTACAACCATTTTTATACACAGTACCCCCATTTTCAGGGGCTCAAGTGTAATTAGATAAATTAATATAATCATAAATAAAATGTTAGTTTTTAATATTTTGTTGAGAATCCTTTACTGGCAATGACTGCCTGAAGCCTGGAACCTATGGACATTACTAAAGACTGGGTTTCCTCCTTTCTGATGCTTTGCCAGGCTCAACTGCAGCTGTCTTCAGTTGTTCTTTGTTTGTGGGTCTTGTTCTTCGACTTCAATATAAGCAATTCATTATTTCTCAAGCAGGCTTTCTCCCCCTTTTTATGTCAGGTTTTTACAAGCCGTTGTGGGAAGCCCTGGCGATTAGGTCGCATGGTGCCACATGAGCCAAGATCAAATAAGGGTCTAAAAAGTGGCATACATGTATAATAATTGTCCACGTACAAGTGGTACCCCTTACGGAACAAGGGTGACACCATAGGCGTGTGCGGAAGGGGTGTGCCAGGTGTGCCTGGGCACACCCTAATCCTGGAGTTGGCAACCCAACAATTGTGAGCAGGTGACAGGTAAGCCAGAACCTGGACAGGATAGGCGGTTGGAGTAGAAATTAATGGACCAATCTGTATTTTTTTTTGCAGCAGCTGAAAGAAGGCTTCTCCTCCTCATTCCTCTCGCCGATATTCAGCTACAACGGGAGGAAAATAGAGGGGATTGGTATCAATGTATGCCACCCCCTTGTCCCAGTTCCTTTTCTGTCTGCTGCCCAGGTCCCCCTGTGTGCTCACCTGCTCCCCCCCATTGTTTTAGGATGACGAGTGGGGAAGAGGCCGGTTAATTTGTCACAAAGGCATATGTGTTGGAGCTTTGAGGTGCACACCCTACCTAATACAATAGGCTGCGCACAACTATGGGTGAGACCAAGTCCCATGCAATCTTGCCACTGCTCCCCATGTAGTCTGGGCATCAGAGGGGCTCTACATGACTATCTTTATACATTTTGACCCCAGATCTGGCACGCTTGCTGGGGAGTGACTCTTTGAATGCAAGGCAGCCAGGAAAATGAATGAGCGACTCATCTACTCAGATGTTTTATTGGGAGTATACACATCTGCAAATTTCTGGTTAAGGTGATTTATGAGGGGGCCGAATTTTGTGGAGCTGATCATATTCAGGGTCTTCCCGAAGACGACAGCATGTATTTTACTCGAAATGCATAAATCACATTAAATTCTCATATCTATGCCTTGCCATGGCAGCAGAGAACATGGCATATGAGGAATCAGGCCTCTGGACCAATTTGACCGCAATTCATTTTTTTGAAGATTTAAAACTTGGAAACCATGATAGGTTTCCATGCGAATAGTCTGGCAAGGCTTAAATATGGGTTGGCGGTGTTGTACTGTTCCGCATTAAAATTGCTTTGGTCTACAATCAATCGATACATGAAAAACAGCTAAAAAAACAAAAATCGAGGGGAGTAGTTAAATTAGTTGTTTCCACTTCAATTCTGGGTTGAGCAGTAAATGGGGGAAGTAAAGGTGCTGCAGAATCTTGGGCTGCCAATTAGGGCTTGAAGCACATCCAGAAGGACACTATGGGCTCTACGGTCCTGTGTTCGAATTCTTGGTGGCTGCGGGAACAGCTTGAATTGCACTTCTGGGACTCGCCATGTCACCATGAGATACTGCAGTGTTGGTGTGTAAAGTGCTAGGATGCACTAGACCACTGGTGCCGGCCAGTTCACCAAAAGATGGTTTGGCACTAGTACAGGTGCTCTGCTGCATATGAGAATAATCGTGTGATTCTAGCACCTCAGCAACCTGGGCATGGGGCCGGGTACGCCTGACCTTAGCAGGGACCTTTTCTTCATTGTATTTATTCTGATGGTGTCAGTAGGTCAGGAATAGGTGTCAGTAGGGAAGTGGATGGTGTCAGTAGTTTTTATTTTATTTTATTACAATTTTTTTTTATTTTTTTTTACAATTTATTTTAGGAGCCCGTTATGGAGCTTTGGTGAAATAGAAATACCTTCCCATAGACACACTCCTAAACCTTGTGGACAGCCTTCCCAGAAGAGTTGAAGCTGTTATATCTGCAAAAGGAGGGCCAACTCAATATTGAACCCTACGGACTAAGACTGGGATGCCATTAAAGTTCATGTGCGTGTAAAGGCAGGAGTCCCAATGCTTTTGACAATATAGTGTATATACATCATACCATATTATTATATATTGTAAATAAAATGTGTAGAATTCCCCATATAAAGATATTTCAGATCATTAGAAGACTTATTTTTTTTCTCAATGTCCCTTTGGAATGCTGTCTATTGCCATGTTAATGTAACCTTAAATGTAAGAATTGGACACATTACATTTCCAATCTACTTCTAATCTAGAGAGGATCAATTTGTATTTAAATTCTAGGCAGCTGTGTTTGTAACATCAGCCTCAATTCTTCTTATGAAAACGATTTCCCTGCACGACTGCAGTGTCAGCTGTAATTGAAAAGTATAACATTTAGATCAAGGGAAGCCATGAATTAGTGTTTTAATCAGGCAGGGGTATTATTGAAATGCTGTACAGGTCACACGCTCTGTGAGGAGGTTGGTGCCTTTCTACTGCATTTGGAGAAAGATTTCTAATCGAATCTGCAATGTTTTACCTGGCCAGAGGTAATAGAGGTTAATACAGGAAACAAATTGCTTGCAATAGCCAGCAGGGTTTGTGTGCAGAGGAAAGGCCAGGGAGGAACTGGAATCAATTATTGATATCTCTGGCAGAACCTGCTTCGGCTGTGTGTGTTTAGAAAAAAATAAAAATGGTCCATAAAAAAAGAAATATTAAAGGAGAAAGTGCCATTATACATGCACACATAATGTACAGTTTTACATCTTTTCGAACCATTAAATTTGGCATTGTTATACTATGTAAATGATGGTTAAAACCCATAAATAGATGATACAATATATATATATATATATATATATATATTTATGGTGTGGAGCCCTCTGACCGATACGGTTAAGGATGACAAACAAGGTTAACATAAACTCGCTTACTTGAAATGGACCTGAAAGTGTGCCCTGGTCTGACGTACGGTATACCAAAATAAGGGGGCATACCTTAGATAGAAAGTGGGTGATAAATGAAATGAATATGAATGGAGTGAAATGAGTACTCTCATGAGGAGTATGATGCTTGAGAAATGCCCTGAAAAAGGGGATGGGTGGGTGGGTATCGCGCACCGGAACCGACGAGGAAGACAGGCGAACGGGCTGGTTATATACTCCACCGGGCTCCTCCCATAATTTCAGGCCACCATACTGGCCTTTCTATTTATGGTGTGGAGCCCTCTGACCGATACGGTTAAGGATGACAAACAAGGTTAACATAAACTCGCTTACTTGAAATGGACCTGAAAGTGTGCCCTGGTCTGACGTACGGTATACCAAAATAAGGGGGCAAAAACATTCAGGTAGGGGTTGCATTTTATTGATCCAAGTTTGTTTACTGGGTGAGCTCGACAAAGGCCTGGGTCATCTCCGCTTGCGGAATGGGTATGTAGCGGGCGAAACAGGTGGACCTCCATCTGCCCAACTTCTTGACAATGTGAGTAGGACAGAGGTGAAGGATACCCGGGAGTATCCTAACACGTTCCACCGGGCAGCGTTCAGAGGTTTAGTGAGAAATGGCAGAAGAGGACTAACTCCTGGTTGATCAGCCAAAAAAGGGGCCGACAGGCGCGTGAGAATGGCGACCGGGTACCAGCGGTTGTTGGACTTATAAGGTGTATGTCCGAACCCGAGCCAAGCTGCTGCGTCTTGGAGACTGCTAAGTGTAAGACGAAATGGTCTTCGTATCGGACCAGGTGGTGCTCGCACAGCATGCGTGCTGTGAGGCTACAACAAGTAAAACTCGCTTGGCCGTAAGAAGCCGTAGAAGGCCAGGTGTATGGCTGCTTGTAAATGACACTAATGTGGAGACCGAAAAGGTGAAGTGGCCAGGAAATCTGACATATTTCTAAACGTCTCCTGTAACAGGCAGTCGTTTTGGTGCCGGCCCTCGGCTGGCGCTTTCTGGATACCGCGCATAACAGCCCGAACGGCGTGGTAAAATAGGAAGGGTACGGTAGGGTCCTGGAGGGACGTGAAATGTTGTACACCGGTCAGGTATAGCCGGATCGTATTAAAGGATAACGCCAACTGCGAGTGGCAGTAGGCAACGAAGGCTATGATTTGCTTGACACGGGACGTCTCTGTACTGTGATACGTGATGAAGTTGGTTAAAGGCCCTCCAGGCTGATTGATAGGCTTTGAGGGTATTGCGGGAAAGGGAGTGATCAAATGAGTTGGGTAGCCGCTAGGAGGTGAGGGGCTAATCCAGGGTCAGTTGAGACCAGTCCGAGATAGCTGCTGATGTTAGTCCGGCTCCGGGTACCTGAGCGAAAACGAGACAAGGTTAAAAGCGGGAGAGGGCGTCCGCTGCCTGATTGACTTTACCGGGGATAACGGAAGAATGGATGTTGAACTGAAACAACAACAAGAGCTGGACCAGTCGACGTAGGAAGGACATAACCAACAGAGAGGGCGCCTTGGCGCAGCCAGGAATTGCCAGTAACTGGGGAGGCCAGGGAGCTGCGAGCCAGAGGTGGCCAAAAAAACAGCCGCAAGCCCGTGGAGGCCGCTGCGTCGGTCATCACCTGGGGAGAAAGGGAAGACACGGAGGGAATGAACAGGGAGACGTCATTCCCAGACGATAGGTATTCCTCCCGCATAGCAAGGACTGCTATTGCCGCGGGAACCCGGCTGAGGACTTGCTCTGGATCCTGTGAGAGGGACAGTAAGACCAATAGGCGTGACACAAAGGCGCGACCCCTGAGGGATGATGTGCATAGCGACGCTCGACATGCCGTGAAGGGACTGTAGGTGTCTTTCGGATGACTAAACTGGGGAATATGCGAGGATATTATATGTCCGTAAAGATGGCAGTTGTAATGGGCGAGCATTGGCCCGATGGCTATGGGCTGATGCCTCTGGACGCCTCGTAGTGGGGATCTTGCTGTATGGGCCGTAGCAACAGATGGCTCTCCGAGCATTGTAAGGATAAGAAATGTTGAACGCTGGCTAGAAATAGCCTGGACGTGCTACAGGAAGAAGCCAGTCGCGTGTGTCAACATGATCCTGGTGCGGACAGAAGTAGAACTCAACTGTCCTAAGGAAGAGACGGATAGACAGACAACAGTGAATGGTTTGTAAGAAAGCCACGGGAGACGAGAGGCCAATTAAGTGCTGCTGAAAATGACGTGTAGCCAGTTTGTGTGCCACTGAGAACGTGCTTGCCAATGAATGATTGCAAGAAGTTATGCTAAGTCACGAGCCTTGGCGTGACTAAAAGTTGTGTTTAAACATGTGCTTGCGACAAATGCCCGGGAGTTTGTCACTGGAGATGTATACGTAGTGACTGTGAGCCATTCGTGTTACCGCATGTGCACTGCGAAGACTACAGGAGTTGTGCTTGAATGCATGTTTGGATGCGTGCTTGCGATGATTGCAAGATGTTACCCAGGATGCGTGCTTGCCATGACTGCAAGATGTTATGCTAGGATGCGTGCCTGCAACTAATGCAAGGAGTTGTGCCAGGACTCGTGCCTGCAACGACTGCAAGGAATTATGGTAGGCTTCATGGGTAGCCAGGCCGGAAAAGACAGAAGTCCATCCGGTCCAACCCAATCAAAATAAATAAGGTATCACACAACCCGACACCCAATTCTACGCCCGCAGCTGATCCAGAGGAAGGCAAAAAACCCCCAACAGAGCATAGGCCAATTTGCTACAGCCGGGGAAAATTCCTTCCTGACCCCTCGAGAGGCAATCGGATTTTTCCCTGGATCAACTATACCTATAAATATAAGTACCCCGTAATACAACGTACATTTAGGAAGGTATCCAGGTTTTCCCTAAAGCAATCTATTGAGCAAGCCAGAAGTGCCTGCCAGCAATGATTGCAACAAGTTGTGCCTGGACACCTGCTTGCAACGATTGCAAGAGGTCTATGCTCAAATGCGTGCTTGCCATGATTGCAAGAGAACTATGCTCGAATGCGTGCTTGTAATGAGTGCAAGAGGTCTATGCTCGAATACGTGCTTGCAATGATCGCCAGAGGTCTATGCTCGAATGCCTGCATGCAACGATTGCAAGAGGTCTATGCTTGAATGCATGCTTGTAATGAGTGTAAGAGGTCTATGCTCGAATGCGTAATTGTAATGACCGCGAGAGGTCTATGCTCGAATGCGTGCTTGCAGCGATTGCAAGAGGTCTATGCCCGAATGCGTGCTTGTAATGAATGCAAAAAAGGTCTATGCTCGAATGCGTGCTTGCAACGATTGCAAGAGGTCTATGCTCGAATGCGTGCTTGTAATGACCGCGAGAGGTCTATGCTCGAATGCGTGCTTGCAGCGATTGCAAGAGGTCTATGCCCGAATGCGTGCTTGTAATGAATGCAAAAGGTCTATGTTCGAATGCGTGCTCGCAACGATTGCAAGAGGTCTATGCTCGAATGCGTGCTTGTAATGACCGCGAGAGGTCTATGCTCGAATGCGTGCTTGCAGCGATTGCAAGAGGTCTATGCCCGAATGCGTGCTTGCAACGATTGCAAGAGGTCTATGCTCGAATGCGCGCTAGTAATAAGTGCAAGAGGTCTATGCTCGAATGCGTGCTTGTAACGATGCGAGAAGTCTACGCTTGGATGTGTGTTTGCAACGATTGCAAGAAGTCTGCGCTTGTATGTGGAGAAAACAGCGAGACACGCCTAGACGAAGCTGTGTTTCCCTTTGAAGGCAATCTATAATGAAATGAGGCCGAGGAGCAAGGCCCCCCGGCAGGCATCCAAACATTGAAGAATCAACTGGACCCAAGCCGGGAAGCGGTATGTGACAGTGAAACGAGAGAACCTGCCATGACAGAGATCCGGATCGCCATGCCACAACTTGCGACCGAGCACGAAACGGATTCTGGAGCATGTACTGAAATGAGGCCATTCCTGGGGCACGCCGAGACGAATTTGGTACACCGATGTGACTATTCGTACCGGAACGTGATAGGTGAAATGAAATGAAAAAACCCATGACAAAGACAAGAATCAGAGGACGAGCCCATGAACCAAACAGATGAATCCTGTCTTTGGAGCATGTACTGAAATGAGGCGTAGCAGCTGGGCACACCAGAACGAATCGGTGCATAAGGAATGCGACAGGATTCGAATTGGCGCGTAATAAGTGACAGAAATGATATGCCATGACAGAGACAAGATTCAACGACTGGACTGATGGTTACAACAAAGAATCCGTCTCTGGAGCATGTACTGAAATGAGGCGTAGCAGCTGGGCACACCGGGACGAATCGGTGCATAAATAAACGCAACAGGATTCGAATCGGAGCGTAATAAGTGACAGAAATGATATCCCATGACAGAGACAAGATTCAACGACTGGACTGATAGTAGCAATAAAGAACCCGTCTCTGGAGCATGTACTGAAATGAGGCGTAGCAGCTGGGCACTCCAGAACGAATCGGTGCATAAAAAATGCGACAGGATTTGAATTGGAGTGTAATGAGTGACAGAAATGATGTCCCATGACAGAGACAGGATTCAACGACTGGACTGTAGGTTACAAAGAATCCGTCTCTGGAGCATGTACCGAAATGAGGCGTAGCAGCTGGGCACACCAGGACGAATCGGTGCATAGAGGAATGCGACAGGATTCGAATTGGAGCGTAATAAGTGACAGAAATGGTATGCCATGACAGAGACGAGAATCAGGGACCGTGCGTGAACCTGCGAGTGATTCAGTCTCTGGAGCATGTACAGAAATGAGGCCGAACCCTGGGGCACTTCAAAGCGAATCGGTGCACCAGAGGTGCGACAAGATTCGCGCCGGAGCGCGACTAGTGACAGACATGATTTGAAACGGTAGAAATGACTGGGAGTGAAATGATTTGACATGAGATAAAATAAGATACATAACATAACTGCATGAATGAAGAGACATATATTCGAACTGGAGCAGACAAAGCGAAACGTGCGGACTGCTTGCCTTGTCGTAACAAGCAGTCGGCTGTGAGTCGAACGATTCGACCGATACTAATAGAAATGCTCGGGCAGACGAATGGTTTCGAATGCCGTACCTGCGAATGAATCGCCTGACGTGGCGTAATCGAACGTGTCGAAAAGTGATAACGACTACATCGAAAATAGAAAATAGTGACATGCGTACGAGGGCCACAGTAAAACATTCGATTTAAAAGAAGCGAGCGGGTCGAGAGTACAGGGAATGTTGATGGTACATCGAAATACATATCTGAAAAGGGGATGCCGAAGCCAAACCTGCGACAGCCGGCCCAACGTGAAACGACAAATTCGATGGGTACGACGACACTCCGACGGCGAAACCCACGGACGCTGGTGTACGGGTAGACGAGTTGTCAAGACGGAAACGAATAACGCGGGAACTCATGAACAGGCTCACTGCCTCTGGTCTGGATAGTCGGCCCTTGATGTCTGACGTATCAGATATCGCGCACCGGAACCGACGAGGAAGACAGGCGAACAGGCTGGTTATATACTCCACCGGGCTCCTCCCATAATTTCAGGCCACCATACTGGCCTTTCTATATATATATATATGCATTTATAAGTACAGATATATATGTGACCACTTAAGCCCCGGACCATTTTGCAGCTAAAGGACCAGGCCCCTTTTTGCGATTCGGCACTGCGTCGCTTTAACTGACATTTGTGCGGTCGTGCAACGTGGCTCTCAAAAAGAATTGGCGTCCTTTTTTTCCCACAAATAGAGCTTTCTTTTGGTGGCATTTGATTACCTCTGCGGTTTTTATTTTTTGCGCTATAAACAAAAATAGAGCGACAATTTTGAAAAAAATGCAATATTTTTTACTTTTTGCTATAATAAATATCCCCAAAAAATATATAAAAATGTTTTATTTTCCTCAGTTTAGGCCGATATGTATTCTTCTACATATTTTTGGTTTATTGATAGTTTTATGGCATTTTATTAATATATATTTTTTTTAACTAGTAATGGTGGCAATCAGCGATTTTTATTGTGACTGTGACATTATGGGGGACACATCGGACAATTTTGACACATTTTTGGGACCATTGGCATTAATACAGCAATCAGTGCGATTAAAAATGCATTGATTACTGTAAAAATGTCACTGGCAGTGAAGGGGTTAACACTAGGGGGCGGTGTAGAGGTTAAGTGTGACCTAATTTGTGTTTCTTACTGTAGGGGGGCGTGGCTTGGCGTGTGACATCACTGATCGTCGTTCCCTATGACAGGGAACAGACGATCAGTGACAAACTCACTAGGAAGCATGGGGAGAGGTTTGTTTACACTTACCTCTCCCCGTTCTTCAGCTCTGTGACCCGATCTCGGGACACCGGCGGCAATCAGGTCCGCGGGTCCTGCGGCCACGGTCACGGAGCTCAGGATCGGGTTGCGAGTGCGCCGCCGGCTGCGCACGCGCAACCCACGGCTGGGCTCTTAAAGGGCAATGTACCTGTACGTGCTTGTGCCGTGCCATTCTGCCGACATATATCGGCATGAGGCGGTCCTTAAGTGGTTAACGTCATACCTTCCAACTTTTTGAGATGGGAATGAGGGACAACTATCAGCACAAGTATACAGGCATAGAACACACCCCCTGTCACGCCCCCTTAAAGGAGAATTGTACAAAAAAAATAGATTGGCTACACCCACAAGTGCTTTTTTTTACCACTACTGTTCCTTTATATTGGCTTTTGGAATTTTACAGATGCAGCAATTTAGAAATCAGATGAAAGGTTTAGCACTGGGAAACACTTTTTGATGGATAGAACATTGCTCCAAATCAGGGACAGTTGGAAGCTATGCCACATACTGTACATACAAATGATTTTTGCTCAGATTAATAAGCTCATAAAGAAGCAGGGTTTAAAGTGTTTGTTACCCTAAAAAAAAATTTGATCCTGTTCCCTTAAAGCATGTTATACAGCTTAAGCCCATACACACTATCAGATTTTCTGCTGATTTTTTCGTTCAGATTTACCAAAACCATATAATATGAGGTCAAACCTTAGGAGTTTCAATATGTATGCAATCAGGCAAGCCCTTGCACTACATGGTTTGGGTAAATCTGAAGACAAAAACTCAGCAGAAAATCTGATAGTGTGTATGGGGCTTTAGTGCTTGCATAACTCCCAACTTTTGAACTTCAGAATGGGGGACACTGGAGAAGTGAAAAGACCTGCGGCACCCTATGTCGCAGTAAATTGTGAACGTAGTCAAGCGCCTAGCAGTGGGAGGGGCTTAAGAGATGTGGTTAAACACAACCTGTGCTTCCTTGTACCTATAAAATAGGCTTTGATTGCTTTGTCTGAGCCTAACATAAAGAATTTAATTTAAAAAGTCAGCGACTGCATAGCAGAGGGATGGGCATAATACAGAAGATGGTCAGAGACTGCAGAGATGATACAAGAGACAGCAGACATGATACAGGAGACGGTCAGAGACTGCAGATATGATACAAGTGACTGTCAGAAACTGCGGACATGATACAGGAGACGGTCAGAGACTGCAGACATGATACAGGAGATGGTTAGAGACTGCAAACATAATACAAGAGATGGTCAGAGGCTGAAGACATGATACAGGAGACTGCCAGAGACCACAGACACGATACAAGCGATGCCATTGACTGCAGACATAATACAAGAGATGGTCAAAGACTGCAGACATAATGCAAGAGACTGTCAGAGACTGCAGAATTGATACAGGAGATGGTCAGAGACTGCAGACATGCTACAAGAGACTGTCAGAGACTGCAGACATAATACAAGAGATGATCAGAGACTGCAGATACAATACAAGAGACTGTCAGAGACTGCAGCCATAATACAAGTGATGGTTAGAGACTGCGGACATAACACAAGAGACTGTCGGAGACTGCAGATATTATACAATAGACTGTCAGAGACTGCAGACATAATACAAGAGACAGTCAGTGACTGTAGACATTATACAAGAGCCTTTCAGAGACTGGAGACATGATGGCAAGAGGTGGTCAGAGACTGCAGCCATAATACAAGAGACTGTCAGAGACTGCAGACATAATACAAGAGACTGTAGACGTAATACAAGAGATGGTCAGAGACTGCAGACATGATACAGAAGACTGTCAGAGACTGCAGAAATGATACAAGAGATTGTCAGAGATTGCAGACATACAGTGCCTTGAAAAAGTATTCACACCCTTTGAAATGTTCCACTTTTTGTCATGTTACAACCAAAAACGTAAATGTATTGTATTGGGATTTTATGTGATTAACCCAACACAAAGTGGCACATAATTGTGAAGTGGAAGGAAAATTATAAATGTTTTTCCATTTTTATTACAAATAAATATCTGAAAAGTGAGGCGTGCATTTGTATTCAGCCCCCTTTACTCCGATACCCCTAACTAAACTCTAGTGGAACCAATTGCCTTCAGAAGTCGCCTAATTAGTAAATAGAGTACACCTGTGAGTAATTTAATCTTAGTATAAATACAGTTGTTCTGTGAAGCTCTCAGAGGTTTGTTAGTGAACAAACAGCATCATGAAGGCCAAGGAACACACCAGATAGGTCAGGGATAAAGTTGTGGAGAAGTTTAAAGCAGTCTTTTTGACCGGACTACGAGGAGAAGACTAAAAGTAAGTGTGCACCAACACTACACTGACATGTAGGTACACACAGGCACACAAACCCCCCCCGATCCCCCCCGCCCCCCCCCCCCCCCCCAGTCACAGTGTCACTGATTGCATTGATCATTTCTTTACTGATCACTGCATTCAGTGTCAGTTGTAACAGTAAAAACTGTCAGGGCAGTTAGTGTTAGGTCCAGGGTAGCCCCCTATCACCCCCCAATAAAGATTTAACCCCCTGATTGCCTCTAGTTAACCCTTTCACCCCCTTTTGCTAGTGTCACTAAGCGATCATTTTTCTGATCGCTGCAATAGTGTCGCTACTGTCGCTAGGTAGCTATTTTTTTTTTTAGGTTCACCGCCAGGTTTTTATATCGCTAGGTACCCCGATATACTACCCAATAATGGTTTTAACCCCCTGATTGCCCCTAGTTAACCCTTTAACCCCCTTTTGCCAGTGTCACTAAGCGGTCATTTTTCTGATCGCTGCATTAGTGTCGCTACTGTCGCTAGGTAGCTAGTTTTTTTTTTAGGTTCACCGCCAGGTTTTTATATCGCTAGGTACCCCGATATACTACCCAATAATGGTTTTAACCCCCTGATTGCCCCTAGTTAACCCTTTAACCCCCTTTTGCCAGTGTCACTAAGCGGTCATTTTTCTGATCGCTGCATTAGTGTCGCTAGTGTCGCTAGGTAGCTAGTTTTTTTTTTAGGTTCACCGCCAGGTTTTTATAGCGC
Source organism: Lithobates pipiens (assembly GCF_037356315.1). Lineage (NCBI taxonomy): Eukaryota > Metazoa > Chordata > Amphibia > Anura > Ranidae > Lithobates > Lithobates pipiens. Next base: position 420,457,797 of record NW_027507718.1, read on the forward strand.
TAGGTACCCCGATATACTACCCAATAATGGTTTTAACCCCCTGATTGCCCCTAGTTAACCCTTTCACCCCCTTTTGCCAGTGTCACTAAGCGATCATTTTTCTGATCGCTGCATTAGTGTCGCTAGTGTCGCTAGGTAGCTAGTTTTTTTTTAGGTTCACCGCCAGGTTTTTATAGCGCTAGGTACCCCGCTATACTACCCAATAATGGTTTTAACCCCCTGATTGCCCCTAGTTAACCCTTTCACCCCCTTTTGCCAGTGTCACTAAGCGATCGTTTTTCTGATCGCTGCATTAGTGTCACTAGTGCCGCTAGGTAGCTAGTTATTTTTTTAGGTTCACCGACAGGTTTTTATAGCGCTAGGTACCCCGATATACTACCCAATAAAGGTTTTAACCCCCTGATTGCCCCTAGTTAACCCTTTCACCCCCTTTTGCCCGTGTCACTAAGCGATCGTTTTTCTGATCGCTGAATTAGTGTCACTAGTGTCGTTAGGTAGCTAGTTATTTTTTTAGGTTCACTGCCAGGTTTTTATAGCGTTAGGTACCCCCATATACTACCCAATAATGGTTTTAACCCCCTGATTGCCCCTAGTTAACCCTTTCACCAGCGATCACAGTATAAGTGTCACTGGTGACGCTGGTTAGCCAGTTAGTTATTTAGGTTCCCCGTCAGGTTTTTATATAGCGCCAGGGACCCCCATATACTACCTAATAAAAATTTGAACCCCCTGATTGCCCCTAGTTAACCCTTTCACCACTGATCACTGTATAAGTGTTACGGGTGACTCTGGTTAGTTTGCTTTTTATAGCATCAGGGCACCCACCATTTATTACCCAATAAAGGTTTAACCCCCTGATCACCCGGCGGGTGATATCAATTAGGTTTTAGGGTCAGGGTCTGCGTCGCCCCAGGCAGCGCTAGGTTAGTGCCAGTACCACTAACATCCACACGCAAAGCATAAACCTCCCGTAGTGGTATAGAATCTGAACAGATCAATATCTGATCTGATCAGATCTATACTAGCGTCCCCAGCAGTTTAGGGTTCCAAAAAAACGCATTGTTAGCGGGATCAGCCCAGATACCTGCTAGCACCTGCGTTTTGCCCCTCTGCCCAGCCCACCCAAGTGCAGTATCGATCGATCACTGTCACTTAAAAAACACTAAACACATAACTGCAGTGATCGCAGAGTCAGGCCTGATCCCTGCCATCGCTAACAGTTTTTTTGGTAGCATTTTATATTTAAATCCGGAAGGCAGTGCTTGGTTTTCGGGGTCCCGTATGTGGCTAGGCTCCCAAAAAGTCCCCCACATGTGGTATCCCCATACTCGGGAGAAGCAGCAGAATTTATTTTGGGGTGTAATTTGACTTATGCCCATAGCATGTGTGAGCAATATATCATTTAGTGACAACTTTGTGCAAAAAAAAAAAAAAAAAGTTTGTAATATTCCCGCAACTTGTGGCAAAATATAAAATATTCCATGGACTCAACACGCCTCTCAGTAATTAGCTTGGCGTGTCTACTTTCCAAAATGGGGTCATTTTGGGGGGTTTTGTGCTATTTTTGCATTTTATGGCCTTCGAAACTGTGATAGGTAGTGAGGAGTGAAATCAAAAATTTGCACCCTTAGAAATCCTGAAGGTGGTGATTGGTTTTCGGGGTGCCGTGCGCGACTAGACTCCCAAAAAGTCCCACACATGTGGTATCCCCATACTCGGGAGAAGTAGCGGAATAAATTTTGGGATGCAATTCCACATATAACCATGGCATGTGTGAGCAATATATCATTTAGTGACAACTTTTTGTAAAAAAAAAATTTATTTTTATTTTTTGTCATTATTCAATCCCTTGGGACAAAAAAAAAATATTCAATGGTCCCAACATGGCCCTCAGCAAATAGCTTGGGGTGTCTACTTTCCAAAATTGGGTCATTTGGGGGGGTTTTGTGCCATCTTGGCATTTTATGGCCTTCAAAACTGTGATAGGTAGTGAGGAGTAAAATAAAAAATGTATGCCCTTAGAAATCCTGAAGGCGGTGCTTGGATTTTGGGGTCCCGTATGTGGCTAGGCTCCCAAAAAGTCCCCCACATGTAGTATCCCCGTACTCGGGAGAAGCAGCACAATTTATTTTGGGGTGTAATTTGACTTATGCCCATAGCATGTGTGAGCAATATATCATTTAGTGACAACTTTGTGCAAAAAAAAAAAAAGTTTGTAATATTCCCGCAACTTGTGGCAAAATATAAAATATTCCATGGACTCAATATGCCTCTCAGTAAATAGCTTGGGGTGTCTACTTTCCAAAATGGGGTCATTTTGGGGGGTTTTGTGCTATTTTGGCATTTTATGGCCTTCGAAACTGTGATAGGTAGTGAGGAGTGAAATCAAAAATTTGCACCCTTAGAAATCCTGAAGGTGGTGATTAGTTTTTGGGGTGCCGTGCGCGACTAGACTCCCAAAAAGTCCCACACATGTGGTATCCCCATACTCGGGAGAAGTAGCGGAATATATTTTGGGGTGCAATTCCACATATAACTATGGCATGTGTGAGCAGTATATCATTTAGTGACAACTTTTTGTAAAAAAAATTTTTTTTTTTTGTCATTATTCAATCCCTTAGGACAAAAAAAAATAAATATTCAATGGGCTCAACATACCCATCAGCAATTTCCTTGGGGTGTCTACTTTCCAAAATGGGGTCATTTGGGGGGGTTTGTACTGCCCTGCCATTTTAGCACCTCAAGAAATGAGATAGGCAGTCATAAATTAAAAGCTGTGTAAATTCCAGAAAATGTACTCTAGTTTGTAGACGCTATAACTTTTGCGCAAACCAAAAAATATACGCTTATTGACATTTTTTTTACTAAAGACATGTGGCTGAATACATTTTGCCCTCAATGTATGACTAAAATCTAGTTTATTCGATTTTTCTTATAACAAAAAGAAGAAAATATTTTTTTTTTCAACATTTTCGCTCTTTTTCCATTTATATCGCAAAAAATAAAAATCGCAGAGGCAATCAAATACCATCAAAAGAAAGCTCTATTTGTGGGAAGAAAAGGACGCAAATTTCGTTTGGGTGCAATATTGCATGACCGCGCAATTACCAGTTAAAGCAGCGCAGTGCGAAATTGGAAAAGACCTCTAGTCCTTAAGGTGTTTATTGGTCCGGGGCTGTAGTGGTTAAGGGCACCACCCCCTCTCTCCAGCCAGCCCCTGTGTAGTATGGATAGATTCATGCATTGCATCATGCTGGAGTCACCCCCTATTCAGTACTTATCAGCCACAGCATCTTTAAGAGGTGGTGGACTGGCTTACTAAACCATCTTCATCCTCTATCACTCAATCTGAGACTAGTGTGCAGTCCAACGCAGCTGCCAGAGCCGCTTATTCTGCCTCCTTGTCCACAGCTACTCCTGCATAGCCCCAGCATCATGCAACAGCTGAATTATTTGAACATAGCCTCAGCCACTTGCTTCTTGAGGATGCACAGACATTACACATTTCCCAGTATCTATTACATTTGGGTAATAAGCCCCCCCCCCCCCCATCATTTCTGGAAGGCCAAAAAGGAGAGGCAGATGTCTCCATGCCACTATGCGGGGGCCAGCGGCATCTGTGTCCACAGGCAAAGGTGGACGTGGTCCGTCTTCAGGCAGGGTATGTTTTTCTCTGTTTCGTGATGTTGCCCGTGCTATCCAGCCACAGCATTCATAGGAGGTGGTGGACTGACTTAATAAACCATCCTCAATCACCCGAGCTGAGACTAATGTGCAGTCTAGACATGTGCATTAGTTTTCACCCGAATGTATTGTCATCCGAATTTCGGGTATTTTCGTTATCGTTTTAACAGACGATAACAAACGTGCAGAATCCGAAAACCGAAAGATCCAACATAAACAAATGCTTTATTTTTGTTTTTGTTGGGACAACAGTTTGATATAGATAGGAAATTCAACATGATGCTGACAATAGCGATCTGTATCCATCGAACCTGTGGTCGAATGTGCCTAACCTTAGCTTTATTAGTCCAAGATTATTCTACATAGAGAGAAAAGATTCAACATGAAGATTGGCGAAGCTGTCGCCGTCGAATGCTCCGCCCATAGGCTATAGAAGAATTCTAATGTTGATTGACTAGTAATAATAATTAATAAATATAATTATTACTAGTGTCATACAATATTAGAATCCTACTATAGCTTGTAGGCGGAACATTTGATCGGAAATGTACGATTGCGGCGTCGTACAGTTTAGCTGCTCCGTCAGATCTTCTTAGAACATTTGACAGACACCATAAGCCTTCAATGACAGATTCGACCTTAATTATTTTGGATTTTTGGAAGAATGCATTTTTTAACAAAGCAAAATAAATAAAAACAAATTTCGGGAGTAACTGAATAAATTTATTTTTCGGACGAAAACGAAATTCCGAAACAAAATATTTGACATGTACTAGTCCAATGCAGCTGCCAGAGTGGCTTATTCTACTCCTGCCATAGCCACAGCATCATGCATGGAGTCAACTGAATTATTTGAACACAGCGTCAGCTACTTTCTTCTTGAGAAAGCCGCAGTGTATTGCCATGTTGGCTCTAGTGATGATGAGGATGGAGGGGATGATGATGATGAGGTCATTGACACAGCTTGGGTGCTGAGTAGAGCAGAGGAGGAAAGTGAGGGGGAGAAACAACCCAAACAAGGCAGTATGTCCTCCAGAGGCAGCTATCATGGAACAGTAGAGAGAAACCCTCCTGTTCCATCAGATTGTGGAGCATTTATCTCCCAGCCCACTTCCCACAGCTCAGCTGTGTGCGCTTTTTTAGCACACGTGCAGCCAATCACACTGTTGCAATTTGCAATCTCTGCCGCAAGCAGATCAAGTGTGGAAAATACAGAAGCCATTTGGGTACCACGTGCTTGACAAGGCATTTAACCTCCCACCACTCAGCCCATTGGCAGGAGCATCTGAAAGCCACACACAAGGGACAATTCTTCTCCTCCTCACTCCTCACCTTTCATGTCTATCCCCGCTATATCTCATGACTTCTCAGCAGCCTCCACTGACAGGGATGATGGTGTAGCAAACATTGTCCTTGCAGCACGTCTGCCAGAAGCACACCACCAGCTGTAAAGTATAGCAGGCAAATTTATCTGTCCCAGCTGAAGTAAAAAAAAAAATACACTCCCTGCCACCCACATGCCCAACATCTAAACTCCAGCTTGTCCAAATTACTGGCTTTACAACTCCTGCCTTTCCGTCTGGTGGATTCTGCCCCCTTCTGTGATTTTGCAGAATGTGCAGGTTCCTAGTCACTATTTCTTTGCCCATAAGGCCATTCCAGCTCTGTACCAGTATGTGGAAGGCAATGTTTTGGCATTGTTGGGCAAGGCAGTCAGCCGCAAGGTCCACATTACTGCTGACATGTGGTCTAGCAACAGGGGCGGACTGACAACTCATGGGGCCCCCCAGGGACTAGGGGATTATGGGGCCCCCAGGTTTAAAGATGGCCACCACAAAGCAGACATCTTTCTGATGCAACATTAATGTGGCATGGCCTTTGTGGAGGGGCACCTAGCTTGGTGATATGAAGACTGGCAGGAAACTTAAAGCTGGTGACCCAATAAATGTACTGGGAGCCTCTCATGGGCGGTGCCACCTTAACAGCATGGGCTCTGAAGGTCCGGCACTATAAGCCGAACTTTCAGAGTGTATGTGCTGATGATGTCACCAGCTGCTGGCACTTTGAATATCTCCTAAATGGTGCAGGTTTAGGAGATACTCACAGTACCTACAGGTAAGCCTCATTATAGGCTTAACTGTAGGTACAAGTGGTAGTACAGTGTTTAATACCACTCAGATTTTTTACAAATATATATATTTTTTTTTACAATGTTACTTTTTTTTAATCAAATTTTTAATTTAATCATTTACATTTAAAAAAAAAATTCACAACTCTGTTGGCGGGGGGGGGGGGGGGGGGGGTCTTTGGTGAGATATCAGGGTAAACAGACCCCCTGAAGTCTCACTTTTGAGACAGGTACTGCGGACACAGATTCCCCCAGTCCCTTTCTCTGCAGCCACTGAAAATGAATGAATAGGAGATAGAGACTACTGCCCATTCATAAACTGAAGCATAGGAAACATAGTTTACTATGCTCAGTTATGAATGAATAAAGTGAGTGATCAGTATCAATCACTCCCTAGAAAAGGAATGCCTTTGGGAGAGGAAAGGAGGGAAGCCGATAGAGCTGCGGGGGGGTCCAGACATTGAGAGAAATCCAGATTAGTGCAGCAAGTGAGGGAAATAACTGAAGCAATCTTTCAGCTGCTGTAGTAAGAGCCACAAAAGATCGGTTTCAGTTATTTCCCCCACTTGCTCTATCCACACACCATCCCCTTGGGAATAACTGGGAATAATTGCAGGTGCAGGGGTCCCCCCCCCCCAAGCACCAGTGGGATGGAGGTGTGAGACAGTTGGTGGAGGTGAGTCAGTTGTAGAGGGATTCATTTCAGTGGCAGTGTCTGTTGGGTGACCAGGGAGCGATGTTGGGAAGGTAGAGAATGAAAAGTGACCATGCAATAATGTCACACAGCTGGGGGGTAGGAAGTAGCTCAAAGTGATGCCTGTCAGCTGGATGTGTGAAGTAGCCTGGGGGCTATGCAAGCTGGGGGGAGGCAGGGGCGGAGAAATATTTAGATAAAGATGTCTATAATTAAAAAACATCTGCACTTATCTGCTAATAGGTAAAACAATAAATAACACAATGGTTCTGCTCAAAGAGAACAACTCCTTCTTATAATAATATGCAACCCCTCATCACTCTGTGTATGTCCAGATAATGTGAAGTTGTTTTATGACCATTCTTTTTAACCCTGTGTTGTTAAATTCTGTATCAGCAAAAGTTTAAACTCAACACTTAAACAAAACACTCAATGGAGTTAATTTGCTAAAGGGAAAAATACTGTGCACTTTGCAAAGTTGCAGTTGCTCCAGAGCTCTTAGTAAATGAGCAGAAGCTCTGCTGACTTCTATCGTCCAATGATACAATATTCTTTGCAAAGTGAAGCCTTACCTCATTTACTAAGCTTTGGAGCAACTGCACTTTGCAAAGGGCAGTCTATTTGCCTTTAGTAAACTAACCCCTATGGCTAAGTTCACATCTATGCATTGGGGGAATGCTTGAAAAGTGTATGCTTTCCCAACATGCACAGAAATGAGCTGCCTTTAACCTCCCTGGTGGTATTCCCAAGTCTGGCTCGGGGTGGAATTTCAGTACCATTAGCCATTTCAGTAAAGCCAAGCCAGACTTGAGATCGCATCGCAGGATACAGGGAAAGTTACCTTGTCCCCTGGATCCTGCAATGTCTCCCTGCTCTATGTGTGAGCTGTCTCCTCGCTCGATTCACACAGTGGCGAGTTCCGCCAGCCTCCATTCCCTGTGAACGTTGCGACGCATGGGGACGGAGAACGGCGCCAAATTCAAAAAAGTAAAAACACAGTACATATACAGTACTGTAATCTGTATAAAAAAAATACACATCCCCTTTGTTCCTAGTGGTCTGTCCAGTGCCCTGCATGGACTTTTATATTATAATACAGTTTTTTTCTGCCTGGAATTTGGAGATTGTCCATAGCAACCAAAAAGTGGTTTTAGACCAGCTAGAAAACAGCGATAATAAATTAGAATCACTTGTAGAATTGAGCGGTAATGATTTGTGGGGAAATTCATCATCAAACACTAAATCTAATGACAGCAACAATTCTGCAACTGAGCAAATTTCAGTGTTTTTATATTGATTACATTATTGAATAATTTTTATTATTATTATATTATTATTTGTTAGAATTATTTATAGTTATTTATTATATTATAATTTATTATTAATTTTTCTAACTTTATCATACCCGGGGTGTCTACTAGACTCTGGTTTGGACAGATTTAAGTGAGTTATTCCTAAGAATTACAGGCCTACAATATAAAATGCCAAATTTCCATGAAAAATAATTGTACCGCTTTCAGCACCTAAAATCTGAAACAATCATCCAGCCAGGGAGGTTAATCAGATGCACAGCAGTTCTATTAATTGGTAATGGCACCCCCGTGCATCTAGAAACGTGCACACCGAACTGGACTTTTTCATGGCTTTTCCATGTTGCTTGTGTGTAAGGCAGACCATTGAAATTAATGGGCTGCCCTACACGTGATATGTGAAAAAACATGCTCATGCTTGGTTGCACATGTACCCTAACTGTTAGCACGCAAACAAATAATCCTCCATAAACATAGATGGTTCTCTAATGATCAGTGTTCATACAGTTGTGGTACCATGCAGATAGCCATGAACATTGTGTTATGATATGTTTATAGTTTATGTGGTGAGTGTACACTTTTTCTTTTCAAATGTTTTTATTGAGATTTTTAGCAGAGTTAGTTACAACAAGGGTTACAAAACAAAAAAAATAATATATAGTAATAAAAGTAACATAACACAGTATAATGTAGTGACAGAGTTTTCTCAGCACAATATAGCATAGAAACAAATAGTCCATAATAAAGAATAAAGTAGTATTCCCAAGTATCTAATATTCATAGTCATAAAGGGACTCGAACAAGAGTAAGTCTCTTAGAACTTGTATAATAAAGTCCGTAATATAATTATTGTAAGATTTATAAATAGCGATATGGATAATGGCCACTTCTGGACCCCAAGACACCCCTCACAGGGATCTATCTGTGTCTTGGAGTACCTAGGCCAACATCCTAAAGGAAATTCAAACACAGTAGCTATCTTTTTTGAAGGAGAATAAAGATCTATTCTTACTCCGCAGCTCAATTCAGATAAACAGACATGTGATACATTTGTCACTTTGTTATGAAATTATTTTTAAAGCCATCCAAAAAATATTAAAACGCACAGGAGTTCTTTCTTCTATATGATTAAAGAATCAGCATTATCTAAATTGTGGAAGTATAATTTTTGTACCATGTACTCCAAGGTTCCCATAGTTGTTGTTCCTTAATATATAGGGATTTGTCATTAGGAAATAACAATTTGTAGGAGTGGTGGAGTTGGGTTAATTCTATAACTTCTGTCATAGTAGGAAGAGAGTCAGTTTTCCATTTTCTAGTTATGGATAGTCTCGCAGCTAAAAGTATATGTGTTACTACTTTACGATATTGTTTGGGAATCGTATGTAAATTCATATTCAGAATGGCTACTTCTGGTGAAAGTTGAAGGACAATACCTGTTACGGAAGTGAGTAAATGGGAGATTGCCTGCCAGTAGTTATGTAAGCTTGGGCAGTCCCACATAATATGAAATAGGGTCCCCAATTGGGTACAATTTCTCCAGCAATTAGGTGACGAGTTCCCCTTGAATTTTGCTAGGATATGTGGAGTCAGGTATTGTCTTTGAACAATTTTTTGTGCCAATTCCCATAGTGTAACACATGCAGTGGCCCTATATATGCTTCGTAGGGAAGCCATCCATTGTTTAATTGAAAAGTTTTGCCCCAAATCTTGTTCCCATTTAAGGAAGGAAGGTAGTTTGCTGGGTATGTTTTTTTCCCCTAGAATTGGGTATATTGTAGCTACTCCTTTCTGTGAGGTGGCATGGTTATTGAGGAAAGACCATATTTTAACCGGGATTGAAGCTCTGAGTTGTGGATTGTGTAGCAGACACTTTTCTATTTGAATATATGTAGATCGCTCAGAATTTGGAAGCTGTAATTCATTACTTAACTGAGAAAAAGACTTTAATGAGCCCTGTTGGAAGAAGGAACCAAGTTTGATATCCCGACCCAAATTCCAGTCGTGTATTTGTACGCCAGGAATTAATGTTGGTATGATTGTTAGAGGAGGGTTTAACACAGTGATTGGAGTTTTATCCCATTTGTATGTGATGATTCTCTGCCAAGAGTGTAGCGTCGCGTTCACCGTTGGTGGGTATTGAGCTGTAATTGTGGACTTAATTTTCCTACTAAGTAACCAGAATTGCATATTAGGCTGTCGTGTGATGTCTTTCTCAATTTGTCCCCATAAAGTTTTAGGAGTAGGCAAGAACCATTCTTGCAATTGGGTCAAAAGAGTTGCGTCATAATAATCCTGTAGATCAGGTACGGTCGCACCACCTATATTTCTATGTTTAATTAGTATATGGTATGCGCAACGGGATTTTTTGCCATTCCATAGATATTTTCCCAAACTGCTTTGTAAGGATTTAAAGTAGTATTTAGGGATACATATTGGAAGGGACCTGAGTTGATATAATAATTTTGGTAAGGTCATCATTTTGAAAGCTGCCAGGCGACCAGCTCATGTAAATTCGAATTTACTAAGTGTTGTCAGATCTGTTTCAAAATGTTTCTTAAATGGTAAAAAGTTTGTTTTAAATAACTGTTTTGTTTTGTTAGTGAGAGCGATTCCTAAGTAAGAAATCCCCTCGTCTTTCCAGTGGTAGGGGTATTTATTAGACAATAACTGCCTGGTTGTGTTATCTAATCCTAGGTCAAAAATATGGGACTTGGTTTCATTGATTTTATAATATGATGCTGCTCCAAATGTTGTTGGTATATTTTGGAGATTCAGGAGAGATGAAATAGGATCAGACACTATAAGCACTATGTCATCTGCGAACAGACTTATTTTATTATCTATTTGCCCAATTTTTATACCAGATAGTTTTGTGTCAGATCGTATACGTTCTGCTAGAGGTTCGATGGCTAAATTAAATATTAAAGGAGATAAGGGGCAACCTTGTCGTGTTCCATTCGAGATGCCAAAGGGCCTAGACATCATATCATTTGTGTATACTCTCGCTGAGGGGCCCTTATACAGTGCAAAAATTGCCGAAAAATATTTCCATGAAAGCCGAATTTTAAAAGCACTGACTGTAAATAGCCCCAATGGACCCTATCAAACGCCTTCTCTGCATCCAAAGAAAGGAGCAGAGAAGGCGTTTGATGTCTCTCAGTGAAGTGTATAATATCAATCAGACGTCTTGTTGCATCTGAAGATTGTCGACCTTTAGTAAAGCCAGATTGATCTTTGTGAATGAGGTCTGGTATGTAGTTCATCAGTCGATTCGCTATTACTTTGGTGTATATTTTGATGTCAATGTTCAATAATGAAATTGGTCTGAAATTTTGGGGAGCGTTGGATCTTTGCCTGGTTTCGGCAGTGTTATGATCAAGGCCTGAAGCATCTCATCCGGAAATTCTGATTTGGATGCCGCTTCGTTAAAAAGTGAGCATAAGTGGGGAGCCAGTATATCTCAAAGTAATTTATAGTATTCTCCTATCATTCCGTCTGGGCCCGGAGATTTATTGTTGGGCAGAGAGTCTATAGTTCTAGCAATTTCTTCCACTGAAAATGGGACGTTAAGATCAGAGATTTGATCAGTAGTCAATGATGGGAGACTAATAGTATCTAAGAAATCACTTATTATCTTTGGGGTAGGTGTGGGAGTTTTTAGAATCATCTTTAAGATTGTAAAGGGAGCTATAATAACAGCTAAATGCATTCCCTATGTCTTGGGGGTCTTTCAATTTTTCTCTAGTAATAGGGTGGTATAGATATGGAATCTTTGATTTGGAATATCTGCCTTTGATCCGAAGTGCCATGTTTTTTCCTGCATTGTTGCTAGTATGGTAATATTTAGCTTTAAGTTTTCTAGTATGTTTTTCAAATGTATCCAATAAAGTCGTTCTGAGTTCCTGTCGTAATATTTGTAGTTTAGTTTTCAGTTGTTGTGATGGGTGAGATTGGTTTTGGGAATCCAATGCTTTAATGTCAGCAGTAAGTTTCTCAATGAGTTTCGTTTTATTTTTCCTGAATTGAGCATTCAGTTGCATTAGGATTCCCCTACTAAATGCTTTATGAGCACCCCATAGGGTGGCGGAGTCTGACACCGATCCCACATTATATTTAAAGAATTCAGTTATCTGGTTTTGTATAGCTGTAGCATAGGTAGGCATTTTGATAAGATATGCATTTGTTCTCCATAGAAAATGGGTCGTTTGAGAGTGTTTAGGTAGAATAGTCATACTAATTGGGGCATGATCAGTCCAAGTGATGGGTGCAATGTCAGACTCCCTCACCCGCTGCAATAACCACTTATCCGTAAAAATATAATCGATACGAGTATAAGTATTATGTACCAGGGAATGATATGTGTATTCACGATCTCCAGGATGATGGCATCTCCATACATCATAGAGATCGCTTTTATTCAAAAAATGTTTAAGTGCACAGTTGGATCTGGTTTTGGGATTAGAAGTGTCTAGTTCTTGTTCATGTATTGTGTTGAAGTCTCCACAAATTATTAAGCCACCTTTTCGGCATTTACCTATTTTTCTCATCAGGCCATTCAGAAAATGGGATTGCCTTTTATTAGGCGCATACACATTTACCAATGTAGTAAGTGTATTATCAATGGTACATATTAATATGAGGTATCGTCCATTGGTATCTACAATAGATTCATGTAATTGAAAATTAACTGAATGATGTATGGCAATAAGTACTCCTCTTTTTTTCTGTTGGCCTGAGGCTATAAATATGTGAGGAAAGTTCTTATGGGTGCAAGTGGGAAAAGCGCCTGTTTTGAAATGGGTTTCTTGTATACACAATATTTGACATCGCTGGGTGTTAGCCATTTGCCACATCGACGCTCTTTTTGCTGGATGGTTAAGACCATTAGTATTTAAAGATATTAACTTTATACTCATAAAAGGATATTAAAGAGGGATTCCACCAACAAAAAAAAAATATTAAAAGCCAGCAGCTATAAATACTACAGCTGCTGACTTTTAATAAATGGACACTCACCTGTCCCGGGTTCCAGCGATGCCGGCAGCCGAGGCCGATCGATCGCTCGGCCCTCGGCTGCTGCCGCCACCATTCTAGGTGAGGGAATCAGGAAGTGAAGCGAATCGGCTTCACTTCCTGGTTCCCTACTGCATATGCGCGAGTCGCGCAGTGCAATAGGAATTCTCCGCGCTGTCTCTGAGACCCGTGTGTGTCCCAGCAGACAGCGCGGCAGGGCAGGAAATGGCGTAGACTCCCACGGGAGTCTATGCCCGGAAGTGGGTGTAAATACCTGTTTTTGACAGGTATCTCCACCCCCCTCCCCCCTGAAAGGTGCCAATTTTGACACCGGAGGGGGGGGGATCCGATCAGCGGAGGTTCCACTTTAGGGTGGAACCCTGCTTTAATAAGATGGAAAAAGTAAGTAAGTACATACTAGCCTGATAATAGCTTTAAATTCTACTTCCATGTGAACAATCTGTAGTCTGAAATGACTATGAATGTCCAAAAATTTAGTGACTGAAAAGTTTTGATTCAAATTTTGTAGGTTCACAACATACCTGTCCCTTTGAATGCTATGAGTTGTGTATAGGATACTGTGAAGAAAAAAATAAAAGTAAAAGCACAAACAAAAATATAACCAAACATTAAACTTAACTTGCAGTGGTAAACATTTCAATGTATACTGCAACATTATAATGGGGAATTAGTTCAAAGGTCAGCTGTTCCAAAGATTTGGTATCGCACGGCACGGCGGGCAAGCTGATAGATCGGTTTCCTATAGATAGGATTGTATTTTGACCGGATCTAGTCAATGAAAGCTAATGCCATTGTGGCGTAAGTTTCTCCGGATTCTTCTTAGCTCCAATAGGTGGAGTTGGTTCGGGGATAATACCCCATGCATGAAGTAACTTAATGCCTTGTTCCACAGAAGTGATTGTATGGTAGGTGTCGTTCTTCTGTATCAGTAGTTTAGATGGTTGTTTCCAACGGTATTCAATTTTATGATTACGCAGAGCTTTTGTAATCGTGGAAAGTTGTCTTCTCATATCTAGAGTATGTTTAGACAAGTCAGCATAAATCTGGATTGTATTATATGGTTGTGGAAGTTGTCCTAGATGTCGCACTTTATATAGGATTTGTTCTTTAAAATGGTAGAAGTGTACTCTAAGTAGTACATCACGTGGTAACAGTGGAGGGAGAAATTACGGTTTCGGAATCCGATGGATACGATCAATTGTGAGCTCTAAGGCTGGTATAGCTGGCAGCAAGTTGGAGAATAAGTCAGTGGCATATTTTTTAAGATCAGACTGCTGTATTTTTTCAGGGATACCCCTGATTTTGAGATTGTTCTTCCTTGAGCGGTCTTCTAAATCTGCGATTTTAAATTTAAGCCACTCTTTTTCAGCTTTATTTTCTTCATGAGCATCTATTAAATCATTAATAGTATTGGTCATGTCTCCCATAGAGTTCTCAATAGTGTGTACTCTTTCACCTAAGGAGTTCACTGCTTTGGAGAATTGATTTGTGAGTTGTAAAATATCCGTATGAAGCGAAGTATGTAAAGTTAATAGCATTTATTTTAAATGGGTGTCCAGAATAGGCTGGTTATTAGTGGGGAATGCGGCTATAGGCGAAGCTATAGGAGTTATGACTGTGTTATCTTGACTAATATGAGGTATTTTATGGCTTACCTCCTGGCCTGTGAAATCCAGTTTGATACGAGTTTTAGCCGGGCTGCGACATGTAGGGCTGAGGCAATCTTCCTCATGAGGAGATTCCAGATGTGTTTTGTGAGGTGATTCTTCTAGAGCAGCATCAGGCATGTCAGTGCAGTGCGCTCTCCCTGAGGAGGCTGTTGCTGGTACAGCAGCTGTGAGAGGATCTGCGCCATCTTTTTTTCTACCTCCCGCTGACTGAGAGGAGAATGTCGTTAGTTTTTTCATTTTCCGTTCGTCTTTCCGCTTTTTCGACATCACCTTCGGATTCAGGAACTCTTCCGTCGTCTGTTCGTATCTTTTTTACCGATATTCGCTGTGAATTGTCGCTAATATGTCCGTTCGTGTCACGGAGCTCTCTCACAGAGCTTCCATTCAGCTCGTGCGCTGGCCACGCCCTCGAGTGTACACTTTTCATTGTACAGGTTGTGCATAACACAGGGTTAAATGGAAAGGTCCTTCCTTGTCACCTTATTTATCCCTTCACATGTTCCCACAGAAGTTTCCTCCTGACATGAAACTTTGTAGTGTGTGCAGCTTACCTCCAGGACAACTTTCCTCACTCGCTCACCTCCCTCTCTGTATATATAGAGTGCAGTTAGTAGTCGGCAGTAGCTATTCCCCTCTTCTGGGTTCTCCCATCACACTGCACTGAAGGGGGGATCTGACTGAGTGGAACACAGAGCGAGTGTGCAGGAGAACACTGAAGGGTGAGACAGAAAGAAGACTCTGAACTTCTAAATACATATACTGCTAGACAATGTATGTATTTAGAAGCAATGACACTGCTACTGACAAACCCTGGGGTTGAGCTGTAACGGAACAAATTCTTAAAGAGTGTAACTGTCCCTGCTCATGGGGCCCCTTACTGGCCACAGGGCCCTCGGTCAGTGCCCGAGTGCCCTAATGCTCACTCCGCCCCTGTCTAGCAAGCATGGTCAGGGATGATATATTTAATTCACAGCACACTGGGTAACTCTGCTTGCAACTAGGAAGGATGCAGGACAGGGCTCAGTGCTGGAGTTTGTTTTGCTGCCATGCCTCCATACATCTAGTGGTGATGATGCAAGATCTGTCAGCTCCACCCCCTCCTTCTCCTCAATGCCCTCCTCTGCTGGATTGTCCTATGAACCACCAGTACCCCCTAAGCATTCAAGGGGCCATTCAACATGTCAGGCTAAAAGATGTTATCCAGCGCTTCAGCTGGTCTTTCTAGGGGACAAGAGCCACTCCAGAGCATAGATTATTTTAGCTCTGCATGGGCAGGCCCAGAGGTGGTTCACACCATGGAAGCTTGAGCCAGGAATGGTGGTGTGCAATAATACCACTGACCTTTTGTCTGCTCTTTGATAGGGAAAGTATGCACGTTTGCTATGCATGGCGCATTTCCTGAATTTTGATCTTCTAGAGCAGACCAGAAGAGTCTGTAGCCATTTCAGGCGGTCATACACAGCCAGTGCTCGGTTCGCTGAAATTCAGAGGGAATTCCACCTGCCCGTAAACCGCCTGATTTGTGACGTGCCCACCAGGTGGAACACAACTTTGGCAATGCTGCAGCAGCTGCACATGTAGCAGAGGGCCGTCAATGAGTACCTGTATGAGTATGGCACAATGACAGGCTGAGGGGCTCAGGGGAGGGGGACGGATTCTAGCAGTTTTGGAGGCATTGAAGCAGAGGAAGACATACGCCAAACCTTAAAGGCTAAGTTCACCTTTTTTCACTTTTTTTTCTAAATTACAGCTCCCCTTTGTACCAACATAGCATTAATGTACTTATTTTGCAAAACTAAAACAGCTTTCCATTAATTCTACATCGGCTTACCTCACTCTCTTCATAGCTATTTAAACACACTACTCGATTACTTCTGGCTTACTTCCTGGTCAGACTTTAGCTTGACCAGCTGATCTCTTTAGAACACACCCTACGTCATCTACCCTCAGCTGAACTTAGCCTTTAAGAGATGATTTTTAGTCCCCAGAAATCTTGGGAGTAGTATGTGGCTGGGAGCAGGCAGTTCCAGATACTGTAGGCCTCAGTAACCACGAGGACTCCGCAAACTTGTGCTGCATGGGCTCCCCTATTCTTTGAAGCCTGCCGAAAGGACCTGAGAATTTGTGGCATCAAGGAGAAGGATCATTATTGGTTGGCAACCCTCTTTGACCTCCGTTACAAGGACAAACCCTTGTAACTCATTCTGCACTTGCAGAGGGAGCACATGATGAAATATCTTGAGGACGCCTTAAAGAGGAGTTTATGTAACACCTTTCCAGACTCCAGGAGCGGTGGAGAAGGGGGGCCACCTCAGTGATGCATTTTAATAAAATGTCTTCTGCGCCCAGGGCTGCCAGCTTCCACATCCCATTGGCAGTGTCTGCATCATATGGCGGAAGATTATCTAGGGGAAAAAACAGACAAGGAGAGCTTTCCAGTAGACGATCCAGTGGGTTTCTGGGTCATGAGAATAGACCACTGGCCAGAACTTGGCCAGTATACAATTGCGTTGCTGGGCTGTCCTGCATCCAGAAGGGCATTAAGTGCTGCCAGAGGTTTTGTGACAGATAAAAGAGCATGTCTTTCCACAGACTCTATTGTCTGGCTGACATTTGTCAAAATGAATCAGTCCTGGATTAGCAGCAGCTATCAAACCCCTGATGCCGATGTTGCTGATTGAGTGTTTTTGGTATCTCAAATCTCTACAAGACTGTCTAGGCCTAGCTTTGTGGGTGTTGATTTTATCTTGAAAGAATTTTTTGGTATACGTTTCACGGGCACAATTAACA
This sequence comes from Lithobates pipiens, assembly GCF_037356315.1. NCBI lineage: Eukaryota > Metazoa > Chordata > Amphibia > Anura > Ranidae > Lithobates > Lithobates pipiens. Next base: position 420,475,110 of record NW_027507718.1, read on the forward strand.
CTCAAGGCCTCATTTTTCCACACCTGTTTGACAGGTGCATCAAATTTCTATTTTTTACAGCAAGACCAATTCTCGCTTTTCTCAAGAGTACTTTTATAAGGTTACGGGGTGAAGGCACCACCAATGCCTAAAGCCCAATTTTTCCGTACCTGTTACTTCTATCCAAAGTTTGTGAAAGAGACACAAGACTTTATTAAAAAAAATTGTTGATTTTTCAAGGTCGGGCCCCATAGACTTCAATGGGGTTCATCGATCGGGTCTGAACTTCTGCAATGTTTGGGAGTTCTGGTGCATCTCTAGTTTCGGCCCATCTCTAGTTTCCATCTGATCTTCTGTTTATACATTTGCTAGGTTTTACCAGGTGGATGTAAATGCTTGCTCCAATGCCAGATGAAAGGTGCGACAAGCTGCTCTCTGAGTTCTGTCGAACCGTTCTTGACCCATTTGTTATGTGGGTCTGTTGATATTTTTTGAAATGTCAGTAAAATCTGTTACCTTGTGTATAATATGGGACACAGGTCCCTCCTCTATGTGTTTATGATCTTCCTTGAGAATAGCTAGGAGTGGGGTGGGGAAGGGGGTGGTTATATAGGGGATATTCCAGCAACTTTTGCCAGTGCCCAATCACCTGAAGGTAGCTGTGCATAATCTAGTCATACTAATTTAAAGAAACCCATGTTCTATATTGTTCTCCAAGGAATGGATTTTACTGGTAAGTCAAAAGTCCAATGTTACATGATATTTGACATCTGTTGGTTCTGAGATATTTGTTTTATATGTGTTTGATTGTTGTGTGGTTATTTATAGTCATTCTTTTTGCAAATAGCAATAACCCGATTTTAAATAGTATATTTTGAAAATGTTTTGTTTTTCATTAGCTCAAGTTTTGTCTTCTATGTGCAGGGCTGGACTTACCATTGGGCTTGACTGGGCTCAAGCCCATGGGCCCCACTCAATAGGGGGCCCCGCAGGCCCCACCGAGATACATAGCCGAGTGTACTCGGCTCCACTCCGCTCACAGTCATGCCCAGTCCCGCCCAATGATCCACATAACACAGGGACTGGGCGTGACTATGAGCCGAGCCGTGTACACTCGGCTACTCTCGACTCCGCTCGGGACTGCGAGAGGACCCTTAGCCACCGAGAGGACCCCAGAGCCGCTGAGAGGACCCGAGAGCCACCGAGAGGACCCGAGAGCCTCCGAGAGGACCCAAGAGCCGCCGAGAGGACCTGAGAGCCGCAGGACTCTGTATCTCAGCAGCGCCATTTTTAAACTTCAAAACTGCAATGACAAGGCTGAAAATGACAAGGCTGCAATGACACTGGACAAGGCTGCAGATGGACACTGATAAGGCTGTATTGATGGGAATTTAAATTTAAAAGTTTTTCTCCTTAAACTTCCCTCCTAAACTTGGGGTGCGTGTTATACTCCAGCGCGTGTTATACACCGATAAATACGATAATGTATAGAAGGTAGGACCCGAAAATGACTCAAGCCCAGGGGCCCCCACCACCCTAAGTCCTGCCCTGTCTATGTGTATTAATAAATAATGGCTTTTGTTTAATTGCCATCTAAATATTATCTGGATGAAAGCGTTTTTCAATGGTCAGAACACATTTAGATAGGATGGTAGATATTTAAAACCCTTTTCAGTTCACTGACTTAGCTTCTTACAGTTTTTACAGTTATTTCAATTTTGTTTCCTTGATAGTAGAAGAAAATTGAGAAATTTGAAAGGCAGATACAATACTGAATCGTCAGTTTCTCTTGTCATTTAACAGAGAAAGGGCCAATTGTAGCCTTTCAGAGATGCCTAGATGACATGTGCATATATATGAATTTAAAGAATTTATCCATCAATTTTTCTAGATCACCATGTAGTGGCAAGTTGATATATATCTATGTATCCTTGATGTCCATGCCACATGCGCATATCTATGTGTGTGTGTATATATATATATATATATATATATATGAATAATACTTTGTATTTGTCTTGCATTATTGATATGTATTTTATACATCTTTCTATGATAATAAACATGTCCTTTTACCAATTTACCTCCACAACGTCAATAGCCTCATTTAAAGTCCCAATTTTTCTTCTTTATTTACTTGAACCAGGGATGGTGGCACACCACATATGTGCCTTATCTAAAGTCCCAAAATTCCTCCTTTTTACCTTTCAGAGATGCCTATACATGCTTGATATACGAAGGCAACCTCATTGATCACTGGTGGTCTAGAATGACGAAATGATCAGTGATCCAGATCAAATTGTATGTTTTCTCCAATGCAAACTATGAGGGAAAATTTAAAATGAATTGGAGCCTGTGTAAAAAAATGGCCCTAGTACAGTATATGCATAAATGTGTCTTAGGGACCTTAGGCTGTAAGCTCCTTGAGGGTAGAGACTGATGCAAAAGTACAATGTTTATGTAAAGCGCTGCGAAAATTGACAGTGCTATATACAGTGCCTTGGGAAAGTATTCGGCCCCCTTGAACTTTTCAACCTTTTGCCACATTTCAGGCTTCAAACATAAAGATATAAAATTTAAATTTTTTGTGAAGAATCACCAACAAGTGGGACACAATTGTAAAGTGGAACGGAATCTATTGGATATTTTAAACTTTTTTAGCAAATAAAAAACTGAAAAGTGGTGCGTGCAAAATTATTCGGCCCCTTTACTTTCAGTGCAGCAAACTCACTCCAGAAGTTCAGCGAGGATCTCTGAATGATCCAATGTTGTCCTAAATGACTGATGGTGATAAATAGAATCCACCTGTGTGTAATCAAGTCTCGGTATAAATGCACCTGCTCTGTGATAGTCTCAGGGTTCTGTTGAAAGTGCAGAGAGCATCATGAAGACCAAGGAACACACCAGGCAGGTCCGTAATACTGTTGTGGAGAAGTTTAAAGCCGGATTTGGATACAAAAAGATTTCCCAAGCTTTAAACATCCCAAGGAGCACTGTGCAAGCGATCATTTTGAAATGGAAGGAGTATCAGACCACTGCAAATCTACCAAGACCTAGCCGTCCCTCTAAAATTTCAGCTCAGACAAGGAGGAGACTGATCAGAGATGCAGCCAAGAGGCCCATGATCACTCTGGATGAACTGCATGAATCAGTCGTACACTGCACAAATCTGGCCTTTATGGAAGAGTGGCAAGAAGAAAGCCATTTCTCAAAGATATCCATAAAAAGTCTTGTCTAAAGTTTGCCACAAGCCACCTGGGGACACACCAAGCATGTGGAAGAAGGTGCTCTGGTCAGATGAAACAAAAATCAAACTTTTTGCCCACAATGCAAAACGATATGTTTGGCGTAAAAGCAACACAGCTCATCACCCTCAACACACCATCCCCACTGTCAAACATGGTGGTGGCAGCATCATGGTTTGGGCCTACTTTTCTTCAGCAGGGACAGGGAAGATGGTTAAAATTGAGGGGAAGATGGATGCAGCCAAATACAGGACAATTCTGGATGAAAACCTGTTGGAGTCTGCAAAAGACCTGAAACTGGGACGGAGATTTATCTTCCAACAAAACAATGATCCCAAACATACAGCAAAATCTACAAAGGAATGGTTCACAAATAAACGTATCCAGGTGTTAGAATGACCAAGTCAAAGTTCAGACCTGAATCCAATCGAGAATCTGTGGAAAGAGCTGAAAACTGCTGTTCACAAACGCTCTCCATCCAACCTCACTGAGCTTGAGCTGTTTTGCAAGGAAGAATGGGCAAGAATTTCAGTCTCTCGATGTGCAAAACTGATAGAGACATACCCCAAGCGACTTGCAGCTGTAATCGCAGCAAAAGGTGGCTCTACAAAGTATTAACGCAAGGGGGCCGAATAATTTTGCACTCCCCACTTTTCATTTTTTTATTAGTTAAAAAAGTTTCAAAAATCCAATAGATTCCGTTCCACTTCACAATTGTGTCCCACTTGTTGGTGATTCTTCACAAAAAAAAAAATTGTATATCTTTATGTTTGAAGCCTGAAATGTGGCAAAAGGTTGAAAAGTTCAAGGGGGCCGAATACTTTCGCAGGGCACTGTAAGTACCTACAATAAATAACTGCATTAGGCAAAGAGCATTCCCTGGGGATCTGATGAGTCATTGGAGTTCCAAAAACTTTGCAGTTTATTCTGCACAGCTTAAAAAGAATCATGCTAATGAAGTCAAAAGTTGATTTGAGCTCCAACTGCTGACTCGATTTACCTGGTTCAAAACAGTTACATTCGAGGTATGCATTTGATAGCTGTAAGGCTCCATTCACACCTGATCGCGGTGAAATTGGGTTGCCATTAAGAAGTAATCACAAATGCATCCAGTGTTTTGCAGCAATTTGAAATCGGTGATTCCCCACATGATCAGGTATGAATGGAGCATAACAGTTGCCAGCATTATCTCAGGATGACGCACCTTGTTTTTCACCATATGCTGGCTTTGCTGACCCCTTATATCAGCAGGCAGGATACCTGCATGCGGCAAGCCATCACTCCGGAGCAGAGATTAGTCACCACGTTGCAGTACTTGGCGACAGGGAAAAGCGAGCAGGACCTCAAGTTCATAACAGGCATCTCCCCCCCAGGCTCTGGGGATCATTATCCCAGTGACCTGTTCTGCCATTATTCAGGTCCAGCAGACCTGCAACCTTACAATGGCATGTTTTCTTACATGTGTATGGCTCAAATGGCTGGTTTTCTTACATGTGTAGCACCACTGCAACTACAGATCTAAATAGAAATTGTGATGGTGTTGTCTGATGGAGTAAAGTGTTTTGTTCCGCTTTAGTATACCAAATATATATTTACCTAATTAAAGAAAAAAATGAAAATATTTATAAAATAGTATTTTAAATGATAATAATATTAATAAGTACACACCTGCTATGTATTCCCTTTAAGGGCTAGGTTGGTGGTTTAGGGTAGATTTAGATGTGTGTCTAAATCTTCCTTGCCTCAGAAGCCTGATCCACTTCTGGACCGTGCACCACAGGCTGTGAGGAAGTGATGCAATGCCTCCTCGCCGCCTGCTTTAACCCCAATTGTGCTGACAATCGCGCTGCAACCGCATGAATGGCACATGATTGCGGTGTTTCCCTATTAAATTGCATGTGTAGCGTTCGGTGAGTGCTCCGTATAAACATCCATTTCTGTTGCCTATTGCAGCTTAAGGGGGAGTGGTTGGTGGGTGGCAGAAACATGGCTTGACCGCACATTTATGCTGCCCCCCCAACCACAAGTCTAAATGAGGCCTAAGTGTTAAACATAGATTATAATTTTAGGGGTTGGGTTTATGGTTAGGGAATGTTTGATTTTTTTTTTTTTTTAACATTCAGTTGTTTAATTATAACTTTTCATCAAGTTACAAAACCTGAAGAAGAATGATCAAGGTTAGGAAAGCCAAATTAGCGAAGAGTTTTGTTCTATTAGCTACCCAACTAGGCTAAGACATTTTACATTTTAAAAAGCAAGAAGTTAGCTGCGCATTTGAGCTTACAGAATCTAAACCTGGATTGCTTATGGCAGAGGCTCAAGATATTGGAATGTCTTTGTCCATCTGGGCTTACAGAATATGAGCAGGTCTGTGCAGAGGCCTAAGAAACTGGAATATAGCTGCCCATCTAGACCTAAAGAATTATTGGAAAGATTTGATCTGCAAAGGGATCTTTTCTGCATTTTTGGGGTATCCTATACCCCTTTGCTTCTCTTCCCAAGGTAATCGAGCCAGTCGAATTTCAAAAAGAGCATTGAAGGTGCTGAAGTCTGTCTGTTACAGTCACTGGGTCAGTGGGTTTTTGAGTGCAGCTATAGCATGGATCACCATTATAAAAGCAGAAGAGCCCATTAAAATACCAGCAACTCTTATGGTAGTATTTCTATACTATGCTGTGGTGTTAATCACTGCCATCAAATAAACCATACTTAAGATGGCAAATTTGAGAAGTTTGTGACTTGACAGCAGACTTTGTAAGCATCACTTTTTGGATATAAGTAACTGAGCTATGCCATGTTTACACTGTTCATGCTGAAATACTTGGAACATTGTACGTAATGATTATTGCTCCAGCTTTACTATTGTGCACAGAATAACCAGAGACAGCTAAGATGTGGGCTATTAGCTGCAGTAATAAGATGCTGATTGCCTGCCTGCCTTGAGGAAAGGTTCTAATGAGGCCAATAAATTAAACAGGCAAGAAATTGCTCACATAGAATATCAACTAATTATATTCCTTCCCGCCTTATTCTCGCATTTCAGCAAAAATAAATAACGTAAAACGAACCTCTCATCACTGTAAAGTAATTGTAGGAAAGTAAAGCACGGAACAGAAATAAATGTTTAGATTATATGGCTTCTAATAAATTGGAGATAGAACAGGAAATATATTGAGAGGTACTCACTAACACAGTAAAAACATTTTAAAGAATACTGTATTTTTCGCTCCAGTAGATGCACCTGACCATAAGATGCACCTAGGTTTTAGAGGAGAAACACGAAAAAAAATTCTGAACCAAATGGCTGCGGGTCCTGCTGGGAGCTGGCCGCAGACCTATGGGTCCTGCTGGCTGCTGGCCTGTAGGTCCTGCTGGGAGCTGGCCATGGTCTGTGAGCCACAGGCCATGGCTAGCTCCCAGACGGACCTACAGGCCAGTGGTCAGTAGGACACAGTGGCTAGTAGGACACACAGGCCAGCAGGACCCACAGACCATGACCAGCTCCCAGCAGGACCCACAGTGTTGAGGGCTATCTTGAGGTTACTGGGTGGACATTGGGGCAGAGTAAATGAGGTGTTAGCATCTGCTAGTGCCAGCTCAGCAGGTCCTTGCATGGCCTCCTCCAGTCCTGGGGGGGGGGGGGGGGCTTGGGTAATGTCCTGGGGTCAAGCAAAGTTGCAGCCCGAGCCAGTCAGGTTTTTCCCAAGTCCAGACTTCCTGGCACGCCCTGCCTCCAAGATCCTGGGAGTTGTAGTTCCCTGGCTGTGCTGCTTCTCCACCCACCAGGAGCTTGAGCGTGCGTGGAGTGGACTACAACTCCCAGAATGCAACAGCGTCAGTAGGTGTCAGCGCACCCATGCCCCTGGTGCAGTGGAGACGGGTCAATATTCGCTCCATAAGACGCACAGACATTTGCCCCAATTTTTTGGGGGGGAAAAGTGCATCTTATGGAGTGAAACATACGGTAAGTGCACTTTTCATGAAGTCACTTACTAAACACCCCCAAGCTTCTACAGCCAAAGGGAGGAGTTGGGTTTTATGGACAACCGGACATCATCTATAATAAAGAGGCTGGTTAAACCCAAGCTCACTGTCATTATTGTGGTGAAGGTGCCCATCCAGAGGTACAGGGATCTGCAGCTCTTCACTGGTCTTTACAGCCAGGTCAGCAGTATGTTATTAATTTTTTAAGACAAAGTTACTGTGTTGTTGCACTGTCCTCCTCTCTGGTATTGAGAAGGGACTGGTCTTCAATAGTGCACAAAACAACACTCACATTGTGATGTGTGTGCACCATTTTATTTATCTTTACAATGTAAGCCCAGGCTGCATGATTAGACTGAACTGAGGGGGTTGTGTCAACCTTAACTTTGGCATATGGTTGGATGATGTTGGGTGCAGGGCAGGGCTCAGCGTGGCGGGGGCCCCTGGGCTTGAGTCACTTTCAGGCCCTTCCTTCTATACATTACCGAATTTATCGGCATATAACACGCAATGTCGTATAACACACACCCCAAGCTCAGGAGAGAATTTTAAGGGAAAAAACTTTTAGGAGGGAAGTTTAAGGAAAAAACTTACAATGATATGCACATCAATGCAGCCTTATCAGTGTCCATCTGCAGCCTTGCCCATCCATCTGCAGCCTTGTCCAGTGTCATTGCAGCCTTGTCAGTGTCATTTGCAGCCTTGCTCCAGTGTCATTTGCAGCCTTGTCATTTGCAGCCTTGTCATTGCAGTCTTGAAGTTTAAAAATTGAGCCGCCGAGATACAGAGTCCTGTGTATCTCGGCGGCTCTCAGGTCCTATCGGCGACTCTCGGGTCCTCTTGGCAGCTCTCGGGTCCTTTCGGCAGCTCTCAGGTCCTCTTGCAGTCCCGAGCAGAGCCGAGAGTAGCTGACTGTACTCGGCTCAGCTCACAGTCACACCCAGTCCCTGTGTTATGTCCACCATAGGGCGGGACTGGGCGTGACTGTGAGCGGAGCTGAACCGAGTACACATGGCTATGTATCTCGCCGGGACCCGTGGGGCCCCCTATTGGGCGGGGCCCACGGGCTTGAGCCCATCAAGCCCAATGGTAATTCCAGCCCTAGTTGGGTGTCATTCAACTTGTAAGTGAACAGATTGGAGTTTCTGCAGTAAACAGTGCTAGGGGAGAGGGTGAGGGTTGTGCATTGTGATGTGTGTGCACCATTCTATTCATCTTTACAATGTAAGACCAGGCTGCATGATAAGGCTGAACCCAGGGGGTTGTGTCACAGTCAACTTGGGCATATGGTTGGGTGATGTTGTGTGTCATTCAATTTGCAAGTAAACTGAGTGAAGTTTCTGCAGTGGACAGTGCTGGGGCAGAGGGTGAGTATTACATATATTTATTTGAAGTTTTTGTATAGCTGTTTAAGGTTCATCTTTAACCACTTGAGATCCGCGCTATAGCCAAATGACGGCTACAGCGCGGATCTCCTTTTCCGGGACTACGTCTATTGACGTCGTCCCGTGCACGAGCGGCCTGCACGCCCCCTGAGGGGCGCGCGCGGCGCGCTCTGTGATCGGCGAGTCCATGAGACTCGCCTGATCACCGATCCGTGCAAGGGGTCGATCCCGACCCCTTATCACGTGATCAGCTGTCAGCCAATGACAGCTGATCATGTGATATAACGGAGCCGGTAATCGGCTATTATTCCTCCTCGCGCTGTCAGCCCACCTGCCCCCTGCCAGTGCCCACCTGCCCCCTGCAGTGCCACATGTTTTAAAAGTAAGTGCCCCCGTCAGTGCCACCCAGCAGTGCCCATAGTGCCACCCAGCAGTGCCCACAGTGCCACCCAGCAGTGCCCACACTGCCACCCAGCAGTGCCACCCAGCAGTGCCCACAATCTGCCTCAAAGGTGCTGCACCCCAGTGCCACATATCCGTGCCCATCAGTGTCATCTACCAGTGCCCAGCAGTGCCGCCCATCAGTGCCCAGCAGTGCCACATATCAGAGCCACCTATCAGTGCCACCTATCAGTGCCCATCAGTCCCATCTATCAGTGGTACCTATCAGTGCCCATCTGTGCCACCCATCCGTGCCACCCATCTGTGCCACCCATCCGTGCCATCTTATCTGTGCCCATCTTTGCCCATCAGTGCCGCCTTATCTGTGCCCATCGGTGCCGCCTTATCTGTGCCTATTAGTGCCGCCTTAACTATGCCTATCAGTGCCCACCAGTGCAGCCTATCAGTGCCCACCAATGCAGCCCATCAGTGCCCACCAATGCAGCCCATCAGTGCCCACCAATGCAGCCCATCAGTGCCCACCAGTGCAGCCTATCAGTGCCGCCTAATCAGCGCAATTCAATGAAGGAGAAAAATGACCCGTTTGCAAAATTTTATAACAAACTATTAAAACATGATTTTTTTTTTTTTTTTTATATCTTTTTTTGTTTGTTTAGCAAAAAATAAAACTCCGAGCTGTAACTAAATACCACCAAAAGAAAGCTCTATTTGTGGGAAAAAAATGATAAAAATTTCATTTGGGTACAGTGTTGTATGCCCGCGCAATTGTCATTCAAAGTGCATCAGCGCTGAAAGCTGAAAATTGGTCTGGGACTGAGGGGGGTTTAAGTGCCCAGTAAGGAAGTGGTTAAAGGATAAGCTCACCTTTTTTACATGTTACATCTGTATTTAGGGTGTAACATGTAACACCTGTCTCTCCCCTCCCATTGAGGCAGTGGGTGTGGGGAGACGGCTTGTAGTTATCAATCAACTTCCAGGGCTCCCTGGTAGTTCACTGGCAGTTCCTACATCTGAGGAACTGTCTGCTCATACAGGAGGTATGGCCAGACAGCGCGCCGTTCAGCAGCCTCTGCAGGAGCCTGATATTACATCCACATTGCTGACGCAATACTCTTTAGTACTTTAATGGCAGCCCAATCTTAGTCCGTGGGATTAAAAATAGATTTGGCCCACCCTTTGCAGCTAAAACAGATTCTGGGAAGGCTAGGGAGGCTGTCCACAAGGTTTAGTGTGTCTATGAGAAGGTTTGACCATTCTTCCAAAAGTGCATTTGTGAGGCTAGGCACTGATGGTGTATGAGAAGGCCTGGCTTGCAGTCTCTGCTAATTGAGCCAAAAGGTGTTCTATCGGATTGAGGTCAGGACTCTGTACTGGCCAGTCAAGTTCCTCCACCCCAAACTTGCTCATCCATTTCTTTATAGACCTTGCTTTGTGCACTGATGTGCAGTCATGTTGGAACAGGAAGGGGCCATCCCCAAACTGTTCCCACAAAGTTGGGAGCATGAAATTGTCCAGAATGTCTTGGTATGCTGATGCCTTAAGAATTCCCTTCACTAGAACTAAGAGGCCAAGCCCAACCCTTGAAAAAAACCCAAATTTTAATCCCCCCTCCACCACATGATTTGGACCAGTGCACAAAGCAAGGTCCATAAAGACATGGATGAGTGAGTTTGGGGTGGAGGAACCCTCCTCATCCTCTCGATCTGCACCCTCTTCACTCTCTGCTGTGTGCACCCCCAAAGACACTACCACCAACAGTGCTCTCTATCACGGTGCTGGTGTCAGTGCTCTCTATCGCGGTGCTGGTGTAGTGTCAGTGCTCTCTATATCGGTGCTGGTGTCAGTGCTCTCTATCTCGGTGCTAGTGTCAGTGCTCTCTATCTTGGTGCTAGTGTCAGTGCTCTCTATCACGGTGTGCTGGTGTCAGTGCTCTCTATCACGGTGCTGGTGTGGTGCCAGTGCTCTCTATCTTAGTGCTGGTGTCAGTGCTCTCTATCTCGGTACTGGTGTCAGTGCTCTCTATCACGGTGCTGGTGTCAGTGCTCTCTATCACGGTGCTGGTGTCAGTGCTCTCTATCACGGTGCTGGTGTCAGTGCTCTCTATCTCGGTGCTGGTGTCAGTGCTCTCTATCACGGTGCTGGTGTCAGTGCTCTCTATCATAGTGCTGGTGTGGTGTCAGTGCTCTCTATCTCGGTGCTGGTGTCAGTGCTCTCTATCATGGTGCTGGTGTCAGTGCTCTCTATCATGGTGCTGGTGTGGTGTCAGTGCTCTCTATCTCGGTGCTGGTGTCAGTGCTCTCTATCATGGTGGTGGTGTGGTGTCAGTGCTCTCTATCTCGGTGCTGGTGTCAGTGCTCTCTATCACGGTGCTGGTGTCAGTGCTCCCTATCATGGTGCTGGTGTGGTGTCAGTGCTCTCTATCTCGGTGCTGGTGTCAGTGCTCTCTATCATGGTGCTGGTGTGGTGTCAGTGCTCTCTATCTCGGTGCTGGTGTCAGTGCTCTCTATCACGGTGCTGGTGTCAGTGCTCTCTATCATGGTGCTGGTGTGGTGTCAGTGCTCTCTATCTCGGTGCTGGTGTCAGTGCTCTCTATCACGGTGCTGGTGTCAGTGCTCTCTATCATGGTGCTGGTGTGGTGTCAGTGCTCTCTATCTCGGTGCTGGTGTCAGTGCTCTCTATCATGGTGCTGGTGTGGTGTCAGTGCTCTCTATCTCGGTGCTGGTGTCAGTGCTCTCTATCATGGTGCTGGTGTCAGTGCTCTCTATCATGGTGCTGGTGTGGTGTCAGTGCTCTCTATCTCGGTGCTGGTGTCAGTGCTCTCTATCATGGTGGTGGTGTGGTGTCAGTGCTCTCTATCTCGGTGCTGGTGTCAGTGCTCTCTATAACGGTGCTGGTGTCAGTGCTCTCTATCATGGTGCTGGTGTGGTGTCAGTGCTCTCTATCTCGGTGCTGGTGTCAGTGCTCTCTATCATGGTGCTGGTGTGGTGTCAGTGCTCTCTATCTCGGTGCTGGTGTCAGTGCTCTCTATCACGGTGCTGGTGTCAGTGCTCTCTATCTTGGTGCTTGTGTCAGTGCTCTCTATCTCGGTGCTGCTGTCAGTGCTCTCTATCACGGTGCTGGTGTCAGTGCTCTCTATCTTGGTGCTGGTGTCAGTGCTCTCTATGTCGGTGCTGGTGTCAGTGCCCTCTATCTCGGTGCTGGTGTCAGTGCTCTCTATCACGGTGCTGGTGTCAGTGCTCTCTATCACAGTGCTGGTGTCAGTGCTCTCTATCTCGGTGCTGGTGTCAGTGCTCTCTATCACGGTGCTGGTGTCAGTGCTCTCTATCACGGTGCTGGTGTCAGTGCTCAGTCTCTATCGTGGTGCTGGTTTCAGACAGTGAGGGAGATAGCAGTGGAGAAGCCAATCAACAAGCAGTACTAGACTGGCACCTCCGGACCAGGGCAGTGGAGCCCTGCATAGGTGGGGGTAAGGGCCGGGCAGAGGGAGGGGCTCAAGCACAGGTTGGCACACTGGGACACTGGCACAGGACTGCGCTGCCCTGACTGTGGCACTGATGATCTCCTGCACCCCCTTCATAGCCTGCCCTGACCTTGCATCTCCTCCATGGCCTTCATGCGCTCCTGAATTGTCAAAATTTCACAGATAAAAAAAGAATGCTTGTCGTTGTCGATCCCGGATTCACTTAATAATTTTGTTATGTCAGTGTCCATGTTGTGGGACTATGTGTGCACAGCTAGTAAGTATTTTGTGGCTGAAAATATGACCTGTAGGTTTCTAAGGTTCGCCTGCCATTAAAGTGAATGGGGTCCACCGCAAACTTTGCCGTTCGCAAACTGTTGGACGCGTTTGCGGTCCCCCTGGCCTGAGAAGGCCAGGGGGAGAAGAAATGATATTGTGCCTATTGATAAATGCCCAACTAGGTCTGGTTGTTTGCTCAAAATAATTTTTTTTCCATCAAAAGTGGGTTTATGTGGCCATTCTGTCAATGTTGTGTGTGTATTGTTCCTGTCTGACCATGCAAATATGGTTTGGGAGAACCTGCTGAATCTTCTACTCTTTGATCTCATTTCTTTCATGTACACAGAAATGTAGCTTCCATCAGAACATGGTCACCTATGTATGTGTGTGGATTGTGGGTGTTATATTTTGAATATGTGCCTTTTTTAATATTATGTTTGAATGCTTTGTAAGAATAATGACTGTTAAGTATGTTTCTATAATCTTGCAGATAAAAATGTGGGCCAGTGGGTGAGTAGTTGTACGAAATGTCCACTCTAAAGTTTAGACACATTTTAGATTGTAAGCTCCTATGAGTAGGGCCCTTAAAACCCAATTGCTAACTGTTTTTGCTAAATGAAGCACCATATATACTGTAGCAAAGAGGAAGTGCTGCTCATTTGCCGGGTAAGTGTAGGATATGTGCTTGTGCTTACTCAATGTGGGGATGGATGTGGTACTTAGATTTGGTTCATTGATTTGTTTGGCATCACCACACATTTGCTTCTGGCCCATGTGCACACATCACTTCCTGCATTTGTTCTGCTGATGTAAATCAGTAAGGACTATGCAAATATAAATGAGATCTCCTTTCTATTAAAATATATATGACTTAACAACAGCAGCTAAAGGGGTGAAGATCACCCGTTTCTCACCCAGGGTATGCCACAACACCGCCGGGCATCCTTACAGCCCGGGAAAACGTCCAGCACGGGCAGGGCTCGCTGTATTCGTTCCTCGCCGATACTCCCCGCCAGCAGAGAGGGAAATCCAAGATGGCACCGGAACAAACGGCCTCGCAGCAGCAGCACGAGGCCCAGCTCACACCGCCAGCGCTGTCTCCTATTCCCTCTCCCAGGGAGGTAAGCGAATCTATCCCTCCTGCATCCACTCACTCCATCTCGTCCCCGGATCAGGGCGCGGAGATAGCGGACCTGGCTAGGGAGAGGGATATAAGGAAACATCTGTTGTCCCTCCCCACTAAGGAAGACTTGGAACATTTTACCAGCAGGATTGAAAGGGCTTTCAAGAAGGACATTGAGCAGTTAAAGGCAGACACCACTGAGCTGGGACACAGGGTGGAGACCTTAGAGCAGAAATTTGATGACACTCAGACAGCAGTCCTTGACCCACGGTCATCAAATTGAAGCCCTTCTCTGTCAATTAGACGACATGGAAAACCGCAGCAGACGGGCGAACATTCGCATACGCGGCTTACCTGAGGCCACAGCGCCCAAAGACATTATACCAACGCTGCAGGGGGTGTTCAGAGAAATTCTAAGCCTTCCACCCTCAACACCGATTGAAATAGACAGGGCCCACAGGGCTCTCAAACCTCCATCTGAGGGCCCAGGCAACCCCAGGGACATCATTTGCAAACTCCATAAATATACTCTGAAGGAGCGAACTATGCAAAAGATGCGCAACAGACCGGTCTTTGACTTCGATGGAACCCAGCTGTCCTTTTACCAGGACCTCTCCAGGCGCACTGTTATGCAACGGCGAGCTGTTCGCCCACTCCTGGCGGAAATTCAAGCAGCGGGCCTCACTTATCGCTGGGACTTCCCGTTTAGCCTCCAGGCATCCAAAGATGGCCACTGGGCCGTGCTGCGCACCAAGGATGACCTCCCCCGCTTCCTTCACACCTTGGAACTTGGCCCTGTGGATTTTCCGGATTGGCGCAACATCCCAGATATCCCACTCCCACAGCTGCTGCAACCATGGATCCAGGCGGCAGGTGGACATCGCCCCCGGGGACGCAAGAGGCAGACGGAGGGACCTTCCCCGGGCACCTCTGCTCTTAGAGACTGACTATTCTGTCACGGAACTCATAGACGGCCTGTAGCCTCTTAAAAGGACAGAGCTTGCCTCCTTTTCTCTAACGGTCACCTGGACCATGCGAAGGGGCCCAGAGGCACAACGCTGTAAGCTAGGACTCATCTCAGGACCGACATTGCATCTGACTACCTCTGTGTTCCTATCCAGTATTAAGTTGACATTCCTGCCAAGCGTTGGACTGGAGGCCTACTTTGTCACCCACTGTTTGGATGCTGTTTCCCTTTGCCACCCCCCCCCCTCCCTTTTTTCAAAGCCCTTTGTTTTTTGCACTATTGGGGAGTACAAGTTATAGTACTCTGTTTTCACACCCTGTTCATTTGGACTCATGGACCGGACGGGGCGCTGGACCCCGTGTCCCCTTTGGGGTTGTTTACGTTCCCCACTTAGGCCCCACCTAACTAGGTGTTTGTCCCGATCGGGACTTCTAGCTAACACCCAGGAGGTGGATGCTCCCCCTCTCTCTCTCCCTGGGTGGGCTGTTTAGTTTTTACTGTACAGTGTTCCAGGCCCCCTAGACAGGGTCTGGCCCTAATCTACCCCCTTTTTTTTTTCCTCTGTGTGCTACCGCCCTGCCTCTTCTCTTTCCCCTTCCCCTCCTCTCCTTTCTCCTCACCCTCCTTCCTGCCTCCCCTGCCTCCCCTACCTTATCAGTATTTCTTATACCACTTCTGCCAACTAACGGTTTGACGCTTTGTTCTGTAGGGTTACTTTTCTCACGTTCGCAAAAGTACAGGGGAACTCAGAGAGGAACAGACGGATTGATCATCAGCGATTTCAGGTATGTCGTCACTAAAAATACTGTCCTATAATGTTAGGGGGCTCTGCTCTCCACAAAATCGCAACAAGCTATGGCTCGAACTGAAACGTCTCGGGGCCCAGGTGGTGTTCTTGCAGGAGACTCACTTTAGACAGCAAGCACCTCCTAAGGTTCCCGTGCATCTTTACAACCAGTGGTTCTTTAGCAACTCCCCGGTAGCGAAATCGCGAAGCACCGCCATCGCATTCCACAAATCCTGCCCTTTCCAGCCTTCAGAGAGCTACGTAGATCCACAAGGCCAGTATGTCTTTGTGAAGGGGACTATGGCCAATACAAAATTCACGTTTGCAACTCTCTACGCACCCAATACCCAGCAACTTTCCTTTATAGACGTGGTATTAGATAAACTGACGGAGTTTAGGGAGGGCCAACTAATACTTGGAGGTGACTTTAATGTTAGTCCGGACCCGCTACTGGATAAATCTCCTAGCCGACCTACGCAATCCCAGGCCTTCCTCAGGCATTTTCGTAGATCATTACAAAATAGTTTCCTTATAGACACATGGAGGGCATTGCACGCGTCAGACAGGGACTATAGCTACTACTCTGGGGTACACGATGTATACACACGCATTGGTCTCATGTGTGTAGATCATGGTACCCTGGAATTGTTGCAGTCAGCTGAAATAGGGAATATCACCATATCGGACCATGCCCCCATTCTCACAGTGATCCGGGTCCCCGGTGGGTCGCAGGGGGCCTGGTCTTGGCGTCTCAATGAAAATCTCCTGGACGATGCCTCAGTGGTGGCCAAGGTGTCCGAAACTATCACGCACTACTTTGCGGAGATGTATCTGAGGAAGTGGCAGAGGGAGTAGTGTGGGAGGGCCATAAGTTAGTACTTAGGGGGAAATTTATCTCACTGGGCTCTAGACTCGAAAGGGAAAGACAGATTGATTTTCAAAGGGTCCTGTCAGCTCTGCAACAGGAAGAACTTAGACATGAACGCCAGGAGGATGTTGAGGCCCGTGAGCGACTAACAGAGCTGAGGGAGTTATTCTCACGCCTCCTTGACCGCCGCGCCCACAGACAACTATGCTACTTATCCCATAAATACTATGAGCATGGCAACAAGTGCGGTAGAATGCTGGCCAGGACCCTTAGGCAGCGCAGATTAGCCTCTCACATACACAAGCTTTGTTCCTCAGATGGTACGATGTCCCTACACTCTTCGAAGATTGCATCTATTTTTAGAGACTATTTTAGAGACTATTATGCAGACCACCTAGACGGGGGCATTTCTCAGACGGCACAGACTGCTAAACAAATACTCATTGGCGACTACCTTGCCTCGGCAGGGCTCCCCTCCCTGATGCCAGAGCAGCAGACAGAACTTGAATTACCGATTTCCCCGCAGGAGGTTATAGGGACGGTGAAGGCCTTGCCTAGTGGGAAGAGTCCTGGCTCAGATGGATACACTAAAGCGTATTATGCCAAATTTCTTCCTCTGCTACAGAATCACATGTGCAGGTACTTCAATTCCTTCGCCACAGGCCACACGATCCCACCTGAAGCCTTGCTGGCTCACATCACTGTGCTGCCCAAGGAAGGCAAGGACCCTACCCTCCCACAAAGCTACCGACCTATATCGCTACTTAACCAGTTCCAGACCAGTGCATGCCGATGTACGTCGGCAGAATGGCACAGGCAGGCATATTGACGTACAGGTACGTCCAATCTTCAATGCCGCCCTGCCATCGCGAGTGTGCCGCCGGCAGCGTGCTCGCGTGCCGGTCGGGACCCCCGTGAGTCCAGTCGCGGGTCCCGCGGACTCGATCGCCGCGGGCATACCTGTGATCGTCTCACGGGACGGCTGAATGGAGAAGTGCCGTTGTAAACAGCATTTCTCCATTCTGCCTAGCAACTAGTGATGCTGATCTCTGCTCCATGTGATTGGAGCAGAGATCAGTGTTCACTAAATGAAAGCCCAACCCCCCACAGTTAGTAACACACCCCTAGGAACACTTAATCCCTACACTGCCACCCACTGGTTAACCCCTTCACTGCCAGTGTCATTTACACAGGAATCACTGCATTTATATAGCAATGGTTGCTGTATAACTGACAATGGTCCCAAAAATGTGTCAAAAATGTCGCCGCCATTACTAGTAAAAAAAATAAATAATAAAAAATTATTAATAAAAATGCCATAAAACTATCCTTATTTTGTAAACGCTATAACTTTTGCGCAAACCAATCAATAATCGCTTATTGCGATTTTTTTTTACCAAAAATATGTAGAAGAATACGTATCGGCCTAAACTGAGGGAAAACATTTTTTTTATATATTTTTGGGGGATATTTATTATAACAAAAGTAAAAAATAATGCGTTTTTTTCAAAATTGTCGCTCTATTTTTGTTTATAGCGCAAAAAATAAAAACCGCAGGGGTGATCAAATACCACCAAAAGAAAAGCTCTATTTGTGGAAAAAAAAGGACGTCGATTTTGTTTGGGAGCCAAGTCGCACGACTGCGCAATTGTCAGTTAAAGCGACGCAGTGCCGAATCCGGTCTGTAAGTGGTTAATGTAGATATAAAAATTTTCTCAAAAATGATGGCAAACCGACTCAAGTATATCATTCCCTCCATCATTCAGCCCGATCAGACAGGGTTTATATCAGGTAGGGAGGCCAGAGATAATTCCATCCGGGCCGTACAACTCATTCACTGGGCACGTCTCCACAATGATTTCACTCCCTACCTCATTCTGTCCACAGATGCCGAAAAGGCCTTTGACAGAATAGATTGGTTCTACCTAAAGGTGGTTCTAGAAGCCTTAGGATTGGACCCCCATATGGACCCCCATACTGGATCATGGCCCTATACACGTCCCCCAGCACGCAAGGTTAACGGCCATCTGTCTCCGGGATTCCCTATTCGGAACGGCACTAGGCAGGGGTGCCCCGTATCTCCCCTCCTGTTCGCTCTGGCTATGGAGCCCCTGCTCAGAACAGTGAGGGCGAGTAGGGATATCAACGGGGTGCGGGTGGGGCCCACGGAGCACAAACTCTCAGCGTATGCTGATGACGTGCTTTTCCACCTGACCAACCCCCTCATCTCGTTCCCTAACCTTATGAAGGAACTTGACATTTTTGGTCAAATATCCAACTTCAAGATTAACTATACTAAATCTGAAGTCCTACCTGTCACTATACCCGAGACGATGGCCGTCAGCTTACAGCAAGCTTTCCCATTCCAATGGGCCATGGCATCCATTAAATACATAACGATCCATCTCACAGACCAATTCGATACACTATACTCCGCTAACTTCCCTTCCCTGTTGAGCACGGTGCGTAGAGACTTGCAGAATTGGAACAAAACCTCCTTCACATGGCTAGGCAAAGTAAATATACTTAAAATGAATATCCTTCCCAGAGTACTTTTCTACCTGCAGATGTTACCTATTCCCCTCCCCAAAAGCTTTTTCTCGTGACTCCAAAGCCTCATGATCGGGTTCATATGGCATAACAAAAAACCTAGGCTCGCCATGTCCGTACTGCAGAGATCTAAGGAGAGGGGCGGGCTGGGTCTCCCAGACGTTCGTCGCTACTACAGGGCCATTGCGCTTCAACATATACTAAACTGGCGCCACCACGCTGCCACCAAACTGTGGGTCCCCCTGGAAAAAAGCCTAGCTGGTTGCGACCTAGCTTATGCCCCGTGGCTTCTGCGGGAACATAGGGGACTTTCACAGACAACTTCTCTGCTGACCACCCATGCCCTCAGGGTATGGGATCGATCCAATGCTCTGTATGCCCTGGCACCCCGGGATCTCCATTGGCTCCTCTGGGAGGGTTTGGGTGGTTCCCCCCTGGAGAGCAGGTAGCCTTTTTTGGGTCATGGGCCACTGATGGCAACTATAGCTGTGGCAAATTTATAGATAAGGGTAAGCTGATACCCCTAGATACCTTGAGGGATAGATACGGACGCTTTCCAATAGACTGGTGAAGATACAAGCAGCTTCACCGCTTCATTGCGAACCTAGGAGTTACGCTAAGAGACATTGAGACTCTTACCTCGCTTGAAAAAGTGTTTATTGAAGAGGTACCCACTCCCCACTTAGTTTCCTAACTTTACCGGCTCTGGGGGTCGAATTCTCACCAAGTCAAGGATCGCAAGTATATCGATTGGCACACTCCAGCTCCATTGATTCCTGGACACAGGAAACTAACTACAAACTTTTGACCTGTTGGTATCAGGTTCCGGCAGCACTGGCCCGCATCTACCCCTTGGTCCCGGATCGTTGTTGGCGAGGTTGTGGCCAGAAAGGCACTCTCTTACATATTTGGTGGGATTGTCCTGTAATACACACATTTTGGGTTGACATTCACACCTTTATAAAAAATGCTCTGCAGATTGAGATCCCTTTCACCCCATCGCTTTTTCTCCTGCACCTCCCCGCCCTTCCTCTGAGCCTCTATACGAAGAGTGTACTCCCCCACCTCTTAAATGCCGCTAAGCGTCTAGTACCTATCTACTGGAAACGCTCACAGATTCCTACCATTACTGAGTGGCTCAAGAAGGTGGAAGATATTAGGGAGGCAGAGGAGTGGGTGGCGCGGTGCAGGGACAGGAGTGACCATTTCAATAAGATCTGGGCCCGGTGGCGGTAGCATACTGCCGACACGGACCCAATGCCATCTAGCCTGGATGTTGCGCTGTTGGAGCTAGCAGAGCCCTCACTGAAGTTGAAGAGGCCAGTGAATAGTGATGTACATACCTGATCATGGTGTTTTGACGACCTAATCGCAGTGAGATGACCTGTACCCTCCCTTCCTCTTTAAGATTCTCAGGGCCCTAGGGGGGGAATTACCCCTTGGGGCGGCACAGCCTTTGTAACCTGTCGCTGGGGCCCACACCTTTGGCTGCTGTCTTCTGGGCGTTCTGATAGTTGACCGGTGCCCTAGGGGGCAGTGGCTGGGTTCCAGGGGGATGCTTCCCCCCAGACGGAGTTATGATGGAGGCTTTTGGCCCCACCCCGGGGGGGGTGTCGGCCGGGACCCTCCTGAGGGCCGGGGGTGTTTTGCCCCATTACAAGTACCGACTGCTGTTGGGGGGCATGGGCCTTGTGCTAGGCCTCTGGAGGGGGTCTCCCCCTCCATGTCGTAAACCGTGTCGGTAGGGCCCTATTTCCCCTTCCCCCTCAAAGGTTTTTTCCAGTTGTATGGTTACTGTTTTTTCCCTTTTGCCTTGATTTTACTCAGGTGTTCTGCACAATGTTGGATCTCTTTGACGAGGTCAATTACGTAAGACCTAGGATAGTGATACGTTGTCGACTGTATTGTGCACTGTATGTTTTGATATGTTTTACGAAACTAAAATAAAGATTATACAAAATATATATATATACGACTTGTTTCACAGTTGGGGGACTTTTCCAGCATATTTGGACCTCCGAGTTGCATGACAAGTTGTACCCCATGATTCTCAATGATAACCATTCATATCTGTGCTACTTCAAGTTGGAACAACTTCAAAATAGTCCTTGTATTATTTTGGTGTGACTTTCATGTGACTTGAGGTATATAGGGCGCAATATTACACAGGCATTCCCAGAAGTTGGGGCCAAGTTGCAGCAGCAAAGTGGCAGCAAAGTAGTATGACTTTAAGGTCGCAGCAGTGTGAAGGAGATTCATGGATAGTACCTTTAAATTAGGTGCTATTCTCACTCGTGCATCCTGCAAGTGGGTCAAATTTGTCCCTGCACTACTTTGGTTTGACTTTGAAGCAACTTGAGGTCCATATACCGCAAGATTATACAGGCATTGGTCGCATGGGGCCTAATTCAATGGTGTTATCAATGAATCTCGCTAGGTTCCTTTCACACTTGGCCAACTTTTCACAGCAGTGGGCGAAGGAGGCGGTGGCGGGAGAGACGGCGACAGAAGACTTCTTCCCCCGCTTCTTCCTCTGCTTCTTCTTCTGGTCTTCTCCTTCTTCCTGCGGCTTCTTCTTCCTCCGCTATGTCCTCCGATCCTCCGATCCTGCCCCGCATTTCTGCTCTCCTGCCCTCACTGGACCCGTGCTGCCAGCCTGCCACCAATGCAGTGACAATGCACATTTGGTGGAACTAGCTTGCATGGCAAGTGACAATCTGCAAATAGTGGCAAGTGAAGTGGCAAGTGAGAATCTTCAAATGCTGGCACGTGACGTGACAATTGACAACCCACATCTAGTGGCAGGTGACGTAAGCATGTGACAATCTGCAAATGGTCGCAAGTGACAATTTGCAAATGGTGGCAAGTGACGTGGCAAGTGCCAATCTACAAATGGTAGCAAGTGACAATCTGCAAATGGTGGCAAGTGACGTGGCAAATGACAACCCACATCTAGTGGCAGGTGACGTGGCAAGTGACAATCTGCAAATGGTATCAAGTGCCAATCTGCAAATGGTGTCAAGTGCCAATCTACAAATGGTGGCAAGTGCCAAAACCAGTCTTCCTTTGCCTGCGAAAAATTGCTTACCACCGGTTTGCCCCCCCTCTAGCTTGGTGACTACTGCTATCAGGGCTGCTGATAGAAACCATGGGGCCCCGTACATCCTACCTGATGATGGAGCCCCCTTCTGCCCCAACCTCAACCCCACCCCTCCATCAAGTGAAAGGGCTTATATGGGTGGGAAGGGGTTAATGATGCCAAGAGGTGCCCATGTCTTACTATGTAAACTTACAATCTTTTTTTTTTATGTGCATTATATTAAAATATGCAGCAAAGTCAGTATAACTGGCAGAAGATGCGGGGGGTAAGTCAGTAGAACAATGGACAGAGTCCCCCATTTCACATCAGAGCCCCCTCCATCACATCAGAGTCCCCTCCATCACATCAGAGCTCCCTCCATCACATCAGAGCCCCCTCCATCACATCAGAGCCCCCTCCATCACATCAGAGCCCCCTCCATCACATCAGAGCCCCCTCCATCACATCAGAGTCCCCTCCATCACATCAGAGCCCCCTCCATCACATCAGAGTCCCCTCCATCACATCAGAGCCCCCTCCATCACGTCAGAGTCCCCTCCATCACGTCAGAGTCCCCTCCATCACGTCAGAGCCCCCTATATCACATCAGAGCCCCCTCCATCACATCAGAGCCCCCTCCATCACATCAGAGTCCCCTCCATCACATCAGAGTCCCCTCCATCACATCAGAGTCCCCTCCATCACATCAGAGCCCCCTCCATCACATCAGAGCCCCCTCCATCACATCAGAGCCCCCTCCATCACAGCACCTCTCAACATCAGTCCCCATTTCAGGTTGGTGGGGGAGGGGGCCTCTCAGGAGGTGTTAGGATCGTTTACATTACAAAACATTTCTGACTATTCATGTTGTGTCTGTGCTGGCAGGCCAGATGCAGTGTCAGCGGGCCTGTTTTAACCTGTGCCCACATGAGAGAACTCTCCTGCACAGCAGCATGTCTCTTACCTAAGAAGCTCCTGTCCCGGGCTGCTAATCCTTAGACTTCTCTCCTCCAACCAATAAGAGCAGCAGAGGGGTGTAGTCTTGGGTCTGGGGAGAAGGCAAACTAGAAGCTCTGGACTGGATTACAGAGCTCAGCTGAGGTCCTGGGAGACACAGATTCCTGGATTCTGTTTCCAGGATTTTGTAATGGAAAGATCCAGTGTGTAGTGTACAATGAGCGCAGGCAGCCATGGGCCCCCTGGGGGTGTAAATTAGAAAGCATTTTTTGGGTTTCCTCCACTGAACTGTCTTTGAAGCTGCACAGGCCCCCCCTGCTGGCCGGGCCCGGTACAACAGGGCTGGTTGTACTGGCTTATCAGCGGCCCTGACTGCTATGGGTTCTAGCCCCAGATCTTTTGCAGACCTACTAACGCCCCTGCCACCCAGCATGTCTTATACAGCATCAACTTTTTGACTCCACAGTGATCAAACTCGCTCAGATTGCTTAAACTTCCAAACAGCATGAGTTGGAACTTATCATAAGCTGGGGAGGGGGCCGTCATCAAATTGGAAGCCAAGTATGGGCGGATTAGGGACAGTAATTTACTGTGTGGGCTTATCATCATGAAAGTGTGCAAGGTACAGTTTACTTAGTCATCTTATTGTGAAAGAAATGCTTTTCTACTTTAACAATCCAAATGGGAAAAATGACTTCTAATTTACTTTTCCTTTGTTAGAAACATTGAAAGGAGTCCAGTTAAAAATATAGTTTGAAAACTTTTATTAGTAATTGTACTGACATCACGTATGCATTTTACATTTTATTTTCATGACAAATCAGTGACAGTATAATTATAACTTTACAAGAGGAGACGAATGTAAGCCACAGATTCTGCTGCTAGGACCTTGCAGAGTATTTAAAGTTGTGTCCATTACACATCATGTATATATTTGCACTGTAAGTACCTGTATTTGACCTGCTATCAGCCTCTTGCAGTCTCATAGGGAGAGAAATAATAGAGGATTTTAGCTTATTGTAGTTACCTACTTGCCTGTGTTCTGCAGATATACAAGCGTTTTAACCCTTTCTTTCGACCGCTAGCGGAGGTTAAAAAAGCACCGCTAAAACAATGGTAAAGCACAGCTAAAACGAGCAGCTTTATATTTGTTATGTTCCCATTCACATAGCATAACTAAAAGAAAATTTTAAAATCGATGCCTACAGTGCACCCGGAAAGTATTCACAGCGCTTCATTTTTTTCACATTTTATTATGTTCCAGCCTTATTCCAAAACAAATTAAATTAATAATTTTTCTGAAAATTCTACAAACAATACCCCATTTTGCCAACGTGAAAAAATCTTTGCAAATTTATAAAAAATAAAAAAATAAAAAAGCATGTGTACATAAGCATTCACAGTTTTTGCTCAATACTTTGTTGAAGCACCTTTGGCACCAATTACAGCTGGTGTAATTATAGGGTATTGTTTGTGGAATTTTGAGTAAAATAACAAATTTAATCCATTTTGGGATAAGGCTGTAACATAACAAAAGTTTGAAAATGTGAAGCACTGTGAATAATTTTCCGGATGCATTGTACATGCTCTTTTTTAAGAAATCCACGATGGAAAAATCCTATGCAATTCCTTTCTATGTAATGTTTATGAGGGGCTGGAGGAGTTGAGTATGCCATCTGAACCAAATACATTTATATTGGTCTCATCAGACCACAGGACATGGTTCCAGTAATCCATGTTCTTAGTCTGCTTGTCTTCAGCAGCTTTCTTGTGTATTAACTTTAGAAGAGGCTTCCTTCTAGGATGACAGCCATGCAGACCAATTTTATGCAGTGTGCGACCTATGGTCTGAGCACTGACAGGCTAACCCCCCCACCCCACCCCTTCAACCTCTGCAGCAATGCTGGCACCACTCATATGTCTATTTCCCAAAAACAACCTCTGGATATGACGCTGAGCACGTGTAATCCACTTGCAATGGCAAGGCCTGAGTGGAACCTGTCCTGTTAAACTGTATGGTCTTGGCCACTGTGCTGCAGCTCAGTTTTAGGGCCTTGGCAATCTTCCTATAGCCTAGGCCATCTTTGCGTAGAGCAACAATTCTTTTTTCAGATCCTCAGAGTTCTTTGCCATGAGATACCATGTTGAACTTCTGGAGACCAGTAAGAGAGTGAGAGCGATAACACCAAATTTAAAACACCTGCTCCCCATTCACACCTGAGACCTTGTAACACCAACGAGTCACATGACACCAGGGAGGGGAAATGGCTAACTGGGCCCAATTCGGACATTTTCACTTAGGGGTGTACTCACTTTTGTTGCTAGTGGTCTAGACATTAATAGCTGTGTGTTGAGTTATTTTAATGGAAACAGCAAATTTACACTGTTATACAAGCCGTACACTCACTACTTTACATTGTAGCAAAGTGTAATTCATATGTTGTCATAAAATGCAAACAGAATTACACATAGTGTAATACCATTTATTAAAGACAAACCCCCCCCCATGCACAAAAGGATCCCTTAGTAAAAACTCTGTTGAAGTCCGTGGTGACGAAACCGGTCAGGGCGTGACCTACACGACAGCCCAGCAGTGACGCTCTGCGCTCCACAGCCCTCCTGTGCTCTAACCGGCAGTGCTAGCAACACTCTGGACGGCTGAGTATAGCGAGAGCGCAATCTGCTTGTTTACATTGATGCTTGTGTTGTTTTCACTTGATGTACGCAATTTTTACTAAGGGGTACTTTTGTGCATGGGGGTTTGTCTTTAATAAATGGTATTACACTATGTGCGGATTCTGTTTGCTTTTTATGACAACACTGTGGAACCCCTGCACTTCGGGAAATTTTTGGTGATGATGAAGAAATAGGACGTGTCTCTATAATATTGGGTTTTATTGAATGCCTATTTACCCAGAGGAGTCTGGTGAGTGTGCCCCCCAGGGGGAGTGTGCAACACGCGGTGGACTGTATCTTGGAGACGGGTACACTTTCTGTCTATACCCTGAAGTCTACGCTTAGAACCATTTCTCCGTTTAAACTGTCCCTAATATTTTCACTCACCATTTTTTAACTGCAGTGTGTAGGGAAGACTACACATTATGATATTGGACTAATATCAGTTTTGTAGCACTGTTTTAGTATTATTGTTTTCAGTGAGCGGACTGTGAATATTTTTACTAACATTCTGACATTTTATATGATTTTTTAAACAGCTGTTGTTTTCATTCTTTTTAAATATTTTGTTATATTTTTAAAGATATCTTATTCCTTCTGCTGCTGATTTGTTAGAGGACTGAACTGGCGCTGAGTTGGTGTTGCATTTAGGCCTCCTAAACACCTTTGCTTTTATATATATATATATATATATATATATATATATATATATATATATATATATATATATATATATATATATATGGATTTGTATCTCTCAAGGAAAGATGCCTATGACGAAATCTACCATCGGCAGTCATGCTGGCTCTAATGCCACATAAGGTATTAACAAGTATTTCTGCAAGATATGTATAGTAGCGAAACAGTTGACATTTGATTATGTCATCAAAGACATGGCTAGTAACATATAATAATAATATATAATATAATAATACTATTGATAGAAAGCACTAGTTGTTCTCCTAAATATTTGTAAAATCTAGTAGGAATATTTAAAATCTTTTACGTATAATTTCCTTACAGTTAGGGTTTATATTCAACATCAAAAAAAGACTATTCCCCTACAAATAATTTTAGGGAACAATAAAGTGTACATTAACAGTTTATCCTTCAAAATGACTGCACAATAATTAGGTAATTTATTTATATCATAGATAGTGTGTACTACATAGGTGTGCACAGCCTATTGCATTAGAGTGTGCACCTCAAAGCTAAAACACGTGTGTGTGTGTGTGTGTGTGTGTTCGTGTGTATATATATATATATATATATATATATATATATATATATATATATATATATATATATATATATACACACACATATATACACATACATACATACACAGGGCAGTAGAATAATGGACTATGTCAGTAGGGCAGAGGTTGGTGTCAGTACAGTATTGGACGATGTCAGTAGTTTATTTTTATTTTTTACAATTTTATTTTGTACAATAATTGTATTATCATTTTTTTTACAATTTTTTTTAGGAGCTTCGGGGGAAGGGAGAGGGGGATTTGGTGAAAGATGTCTCATGTTTGAGAAAGACAAAAAGGACTGAGGACAAAGATTCCCCAGTCCCTTCCTCTGCAGCGGAGCAGTAGAAGAAATCTGCGCAGCACAGCATGGTTAGGGTCTGCCCAGCCACACTCTGTGCGCACGCCTATGGTGTACTACTACATTCTAGCATGGTAGAACCCAATTGCAAGATAAATGGATTGGTCTATTTAAAGAAGGGCAAAACGGTATGCAAATATTAGTTGATACAAACTGAATACTAACTACAAGACATAAAAAAAAAACACTAATTTAAAATACAAAAAAAAATAGTTGTAAATGTATGTTATAGTATTAAATAAAACCAGTAAAAAAAAAGTAGCAAAACAACAGTTGTTCAGTGCCAGGGCTTGGGATGTTGGACTGCAGTCCACGGTGTGCTTTCCTTGGTCTTACCTATAAAAGGTACAGTTGAAATAAAGGGATTATGGGGACTGCTCCTGATGCCTGAATGCCAGCGCTGGTGGTGATAATGGACTGGACTGCGGTTCTTGACCTCAGGTGGAGAACTGTACTGGAAAGGAGAGGTCACTGGAGGCAGCATAATCTGGACCGGCTTCAGCGGGATCATCTTATCTTCTGGCTTTGGTCTGATGGCACTTGTCTGTCGATTTTTGGACAAGAAAGAGATGTTACCTGGATTCTTCATTGTTATGGACACAGTGGGAATGCCACTCTGCTTTGGTGCCTTTGTAAAATGTAAAGTGTTAGTGTAGTTTTTGTTTTTGTAAGAAGTTTGGTTATGTTGGTCTTTTGGTGTTCTCGGGCTCATCAAATTATTTTCACGGTTTATGAACTCATTGATCTTTGCTAGAGCATTTAAAGTGGTTGGAGTGGTTTTATAATTTTGTGTTTTTGATTTCTTCTTTTTGTCATCTTTTCTTGGAGATTTTGCAATCCGAATGCCACTAAGCAGCCCCTTAGCAGCAGCTTGAGCCAAAACATCTTGAGGGGAGACAGACTTAGAAGGATGCATCTAGAATGGGAGCAATGTAAAGAAAGTCACCTTGGTTATCAGAAAAAAATAGTCCGCTTCTTAAATGAGAGATATTGGAAATGGAGAAATGGAGATAAGAACCAAGTACATGGTGAAAGTGTTGAATATACATTGAATGGTCTTTTTTTCATAATGCTTTTAAGATCATCACACAACTCAAATAAAAAAAAAACTATATAAACAAATGTATCTCAGTCCCTAACCCCAAATGTATGTCAGATATTGTTTAAGAGAACTGGTCATGATAGAACTAATGCAAGAAGAATGATTGCTGCCTTGTCAATGTTTTGGCCTCACACAGTGCATATTATGTACCACAATCTCTCCCTTTGCTTTAGGTAGAAGAATCAGACAGACAATGCAAATGAAGCTAAATAAGAAGGCAAATGCAAATCATTCATAAGAAATTCTGTACATTTTTAATAACTGACGTGAATGAGAACTTTTGCAAAAGCCCAGCTCTAACTGGTTCTCTAGGATTTCCCAAAAAAGAATAAATGTATTGCAAATTAACCTTTAAAATCAATATATTATTAAGATTTTACAGCCTACAGCACTGGGTAATCAGAGAGAGCCCCAAGATTATTCAGGTTTGTTAGCACCCATTCTAACCATTTCATTGAGGTAACAAGTGGCAAAACCTGCAGAGTAATTCATCAACTACAAAGCGGTTTTGTACTCATAATTGCAACTTAATGTTCTTCCAATCGCTTTGGAGCATACAGTGGTGTGAAAAAGTGTTTGCCCCCTTCCTCATTTCCTGTTCCTTTGCATGTTTGTCACACTTAAGTGTTTCGGAACATCAAACCAATTTAAACAATAGTCAAGGACAACACAAGTAAACACAAAATGCAATTTGTAAATGAAGGTGTTTATTATTATAGGTGAAAAAAAATCCAAACCATCATGGCCCTGTGTGAAAAAGTGTTTGCCCCCCTTGTTAAAACATACTATAACTGTGGTTGTCCACACCTGAGTTCAATTTCTCTAGCCACACCTAGGCCTGATTATTGCCACACCTGTTCACAATCAAGGCATCACTTAAATAGGAGCTGCTTGACACAGTAAGGTCCACCAGAAGATCCTTAAAAGCTACACATCATGCCGAGACCCAAAGAAATTCAGGAACAATTGAGAAAGAAAGTAATTGAGATCTATCAGTCTGGAAAGGGTTATAAAGCCATTTCCAAAGCTTTGGGAATCCAGCGAACCACAGTGAGAGCCATTATCCACAAATGGCGAAGACATGGAACAGTGGTGAACCTTCCCAGGAGTGGCCGGCCGCCCAAAATTACCCCAAGAGCGCAGCGACGACTCATCCAAGAGGTCACAAAAGACCCCACAACAACGTCCAAGGAACTGCAGGCCTCACTTGCCTCAGTTAAGGTCAGCGTTCATGCCTCCACCATCAGGAAAAGACTGGGCAAAAATGGCCCGCATGGCAGAGTTCCAAGGAGAAAACCACTGCTGAGCAAAAAGAACATCAAAGCTCGTCTCAATTTCTCCACAACACATCTTGATGATCCCCAAGACTTTTGGGACAACATTCTGTGGACCGATGAGACAAAAGTGGAACTCTTTGGAAGGTGTGTGTCCAAGTATATCTGGCGTAGAAGGAACACTGCATTTCATAAAAAGAACATTATAACAACAGTAAAATATGGTGGTGGTAGTGTGATGGTCTGGGGCTGTTTTGCTGCTTCAGGACCTGGAAGACTTGCCGTGATAAAAGGAACTATGAATTCTGCTGTCTACCAAGAGATCCTGAAGGAGAATGTCCGACCATCTGTTCGTGTACTCAAGCTGAAACGAACTTGGGTTCTGCAGCAGGACAATGATCCTAAACACACCAGCAAGTCCACCACCGAATGGCTGAAGAAAAACAAAATGAAGACTTTGGAGTGGCCTAGCCAAAGTCCTGACCTGAATCCTATTGAGATGTTGCGGTATGACCTTAAAAAGGCCGTTCATGCTCGAAAACCCTCTAATGTAACTGAATTAGGACAATTCTGCAAAGATGAGTGGGCCAAAATTCCTCCAGGACGCTGTAAAAGCCTCATTGCACGTTATCGCAAACGCTTGGTTGCAGTTGTTGCTGCTAAGGGTGGCCCAACCAGTTATTAGGTTTAGGGGGCAATCACTTTTTCACACAGGGCCATGATGGTTTGGATTTTTTTTCACCTTTAATAATAAACACCTTCATTTACAAATTGCATTTTGTGTTTACTTGTGTTGTCCTTGACTATTGTTTAAATTGGTTTGATGTTCCGAAACACTTAAGTGTGACAAACATGCAAAGGAACAGGAAATGAGGAAGGGGGCAAACACTTTTTCACACCACTGTAGATGCAGAAATGACTATTAAAAAAAATTATTATGCATTAATTACCTTTTAGCAGAAATGATTATATTGAGTTCCGGGCTCTCCTCCCGTGGGAGTAGGCATGTTTATCGCCTTTCCCCGGCTTCGCAATGACCCCTGGGAACTTTGTTATATTCTTCCCAAGAATCCGTGGGGGACGCCGTCATGCCGAAATCTTGTGAGATTTCGAAAGGAAGACGCCGGTCACGTGACGAAGTTGTTTGTTTATGTCTTGTTGCCATCACAATGGGGCCGGAACTTCTGGCGACGCCGCCCGTTGTGATGGCAATCCGAAATTCTACGGCGCTGCTCACTGATATCACTGAGCATGCGCGGGATCGAGCGGCGAATGCTGGGAGCACAGCAGTCACTGCATCCAGGAAATCAGTGCTTGTGGGCTTCAAATGCCCACAATAAAAATGGAAACTGCCGGGAGGAATTTTTATACGTTTACCTCACGGACGAAATCGGCAAGCAACGGATCTAAAAGCTGCAAGAAGTGAGTGATAGCATAATACTTTAAACGTATAGCGATGTGACACAAAAAAAGAAAATAATAGGTCAGCGGAATCCCGCTTTAACCAGTATTTTGTGATGACATTCTTGTGGCTACTGTTGCATTAGAGGGAAATGCATCTGCACAACGCATCTAGCATACATTGAGGGATGCTGCATTACAAGAAACACAAATTGGTTGATTTTTGGGCCATTTTAATTAATTAAAATGCGCTATCATAATGCTTGTGCAATAATGCATTAGCATTAAAGGAGAAGTATAGCCAAAGCTTGTTTGGCTGTACTTCTATGGATCACAGGAGTGCAGCTTGTTTTGCACTCCTGTGACCCGTTTTCAGCTGACGTCACGGATGTCAGTCCCGGTGTCTTATCATATAAGGTCCCCCATCAGCTAGCGTCCGCTGTGTACTGCGCATGCGCAGTACACAGCAACACAGATTCCGAAAATTGCCGAGGATGAACGGCGCCTGCGCACTGAGTCCAGGTTCTAGCCCCACCATCCAAGTGGACATAGAGTAGGAATAAAAAAGAGCCGAGCGCAGAGAGGCTGAGCCCGAAGCGTGGCGAGCGAAGCTCGCCCACAAGGGGCCGTCTAATTTTCACAACCCTATGTCCGCTTGGATGGTGGGGCTACCACCTCCACTCACGGCGCAGGCGCCGTTCAGCTTCGTAAAATTTTACGAAGCTTCTTCTGCCCCATACTGCGCATGCACAGTACGGGCGGACGCTATATGATGGCCGGACTGAATATGCCAGAACACCGGCACCGCATCATCCTGAACACGGAGTCTGGATCTGCCAGCCAGGTGCCTGGACTGACACCTGGGCTCAGCCTCTCAGCGAGCGCCAGACTGACTCTGACTGACAGTCTGCAGCTTTCTGCTCAGAAATCCAAGTGATCGGCGGTGTTCGATCGCTCGGTTCACAGTTTGGAGGCGTCGGGGGACAGATGCAGCATTGAACCCATGCGCATCCATCTAGGTAAGTATTAATAAGAAAAAAAAATCCTTTACTTCTCTTTAAAGGCACCACAACAGCCTAAAAAATGTGAATGCTTCCTAAGTATTGATACTGTAAGTTTTAATTGACACAAAAAATTCAATGCATATCATTTTAAAAGTCCCTTTTGGATGTGCGCCATATATAATGTATTATTTGCTAAAATTATAAACAATTTTCAGCAAAATGAACCAACTGAACCTGTCAGATAGACCTTTCGGGGAAATATGCCAACAGCTTAGAAACTATTTTCTACAAAACATATTAAAATAATCCTGTCAACATCTTAAATTATGCATGTCCTGTATTGGGTTCAGCTAGAATAAAACATCCAAGCAAAAAAAAAAAAAAAAGAAACAGCTTCCTCTTCCATATAGAATATTTAAATTTCTGTGTCAGCTTATAAATATAAATAATAGACACCAGAGGACCACAGAATCTTTCCCCCTCTCAGGACTTCCTTGATATTTATTACTAGCTGGTGGTGACTGGAGCCTCCCTTCCTAATGACTGCAGGCATGTTAGTACTATATACAAGGTTCTTGTTAGGGATGAAACGAAAACACCATTTCACTTCTTGTAGTCTTCTCTTACAATAAATAAGGGCTACAAAAATACAATAAAAAACAACAAAAAATGGTGCCGATCAGTGATTTTTAGCAAGACTGCGACAATGCGGTGGACAGATCGGACACCTGACATTTTTTATACTTTTTTTTAGAACCAGTGACATTATTACAGTAACCACTTAAAGCGGGAGTCCGCGTTTTTTTTTTAAAAGCCAGCAGCTACAAATACTGCAGCTGCTGACTTTTAAAATAGTGACACTTACCTGTCCAGCGCGCCCGTGATGTCAGCACCCAAAGCCGATCTCTCGATCGTCTCTCGGGTGCTGCCGCCGCCATCTTGGTTATGGGAATCAGGAAGTGGAGCCTTTCGGCGTCATTTCCCGGTTCCCTACTGCGCATGCGCGAGTCGCGCTGCGCAATAAGGATGGAGTGTGTTTCCCAGCAGGCAGCGGGGGACTTTCGGAAAGGGGCGTAATCTACGCCCCTTTCTGCAGAGAGCTATCCCGGAAGTGGGTGCAGATACCTGTACTGTACAGGTACCTGCACCCCCCTCCCCCCTGAAAGGTGCCAATTGTGGTGCTGGAGGGGGGGAGGATTCCAATGAGCGGAAGGTCCACTTTAGGGTGGACCTCCGCTTTAAGGACCGAGCCTCTTTTTGAGATGTGTTGTTTGCAAATTAAAAAAAAAAATTTTTTTTGCTAGAAAATTACTTACAACATTACAGATTTTTTTTTTCTGTCACAGCGTATTTGCACAGTGGTCTTACAAGTGCACTTTTTTTTTAAAATACACTTTTTGTTTAATTAAAAAATAAGACAACAGTAAAGTTAGCCAATTTTTTTTATATTGTGAAAGATAATGTTATGCCAAGTAAATTGATACCTAACGTGTCACGCTTCAAAATTGCACCCGCTCGTGGAATGGCGACAAACTTTTACTCTTAAAAATCTCCATAGGCGACGTTTAAAAAATTCTACAGGTTGCATGTTTTAAGTTACAGAAGAGCTCTAGGGCTAGAATTATTGCTCTCACATGTGTGGATTGAACACCGTTTTCATATGCGGGCGCTACTCACGTATGCTTTCGCTTCTGCACAAAATCTCGGTGGGACAGGGCGCGTTTAAAAAAAAATAAAAAATTATTTTATTTTTAATTTTACAGTTTAAAAAAAATAAATAAATATGGTGTCACTTTTATTCCTATTACAAGGAATGTAAACGTACCTTGTAATAGAAAAAAAAGCATGACAGGACCTCTTAAATGTGAGATCTGGGGTCAAAAAGACCTCAGATCTCAAATTTACACTAATATAATGTGTTTTGACGTCGCTTCTGTCCTGCAATGTTATGGAGACGGATGGGGGCCATCTTCCTCTCACTTGTCTCAATGCCCAGCAAGGGTAAAGATCTGATCACCTCCGCCGCTCCAGGCTCCAGTAAGCGGCGGAGGGGGGGCCCTTTCCGTCTCCAATAAAAGTGATCTTGCTCCGGAACCACTATCCATACACAGTATGACACAAAAGTGAGCACATCCCTAAGTGAAAATGTTCAAATTGGGCCCAATTAGCCATTTTCCCTCCCCGGTGTCATGTGACTCATTAGTGTTGCAAGGTCTCAGGTGTGAATGGGGTGCAGGTGTGTTAAATTTGGTGTTAATCGCTCTCACTCTTTCATACTGGTCGCTGGAAGTTCAACATGGCACCTCATGGCAAAGAACTTTCTGAAGATCTGAAAAAAAACATTTTTTGCTCTACATAAACATGGCCTAGGCTATAAGAAGATTGCCAAGACCCTGAAAATTAGCTGCAGTATGGTGGCCAAGACCATACAGTGGTTTAAAAGGACAGATTCCACTCAGAACAGCCCATGGTCGACCAAAGAAGTTGAGTGCACGTGCTCAACATCATATCCAGAGGTTGTCTTTGGGAAATAGATGTATGAATGCTGCCAGCACTGCTGCAGAGGTTGAAGAGGTGGGGGGTCAGCCTGTCAGTGCTCAGACCATACACCGCACACTGCATCAAATTGGTCTACATGGCTGTCATCCCAGAAGGAAGCCCCTTCTAAAGATGATACACAAGAAAGCCTGCAAACAGTTTGCTGAAGATAAGCAGACCACAGGACATGGATTACTTTAACCATGTCCTGTGGAATGATGAGACCAAGATAGACTTATTTGGTTCAGATGGTGTCAAGCTTGTGTGGCGGCAACCAGGTGAGGAGTACAAAGACAAGTGTGTCTTGCCTAAATTTAAGCATGGTGGTGGGAGTGTCATGGTCTGGGACTGCATGAAGGCTGTCACTGGGGAGCTACAGTTCATTGAGGAAACCATGAATGCCAACATGTACTGTGACATACTGAAGCAGAGCATGATCCCCTCCCTTCAGAGACTGGGCCACAGGACAGTATTCCAACATGATAACGACCCCAAACACACATCCAAGACAACCACTGCCTTGCTAAAGAAGCTGAGGGTAAAGGTGGTGGACTGGCCAAGCATGTCTCCCGACCTAAATCCTATTAACCACTTGAAACCCGCGCTATAGCCGAATGATGGCTACAGCGCGGACCTCCTTTGCTGGGACGACATCTATTGACGTCGTCCCGTGCACGAGCGGCCTGCGCGCCCCCCGAGGGGCGCGCGCGGCGCGCTCTGTGATTGGCGAGTCTATGAGACTCGCCTGATCACTGATCCGAGCAAGGGGTCGATCCCGACCCCTTATCACGTGATCATCTGTCAGCCAATGACAGCTGATCATGTGGTACAACGGGGCCGGTAATCGGCTATTATTCCTTCTCGCGCTGATAGCGCGAGGAGAAAAAAAAAGAGCCAATCACCGGCGGCCGTGATCGGGACATCAGTCCTGATCACGGCCAGCCCTGCCAGTGCCCACCTGCCCCCTGCCAGTACCACCTCATTAAAAAATAAGTGCCCGCCGTCAGTGCCACCCAGCAGTGCCCACAGTGCCATCCAGCAGTGCCACCCAGCAGTGCCCACAGTGCCACCCAGCAGTGCCCACAATCTGCCTCAACAAAGGTGCTGCACCCCAGTGCCACATATCCCTGCCCATCAGTGTCATATACCAGTGCCCATCAGTGCCACCTATCAGAGCCACCTATCAGTGCCACCTATCAGTGCCCATCAGTCCCATCTATCAGTGCCACCCATCCGTGCCACCCATCCGTGCCATCTTATCTGTGCCCATCTTTGCCCATCAGTGCCGCCTTATCTGTGCCCATCGGTGCCACCTTATCTGTGCCTATTAGTGCCGCCTTAACTATGCCTATCAGTGCCCACCAGTGCAGCCTATCAGTGCCCACCAATGCAGCCTATCAGTGCCCACCAGTGCAGCCTATCAGTGCTGCCTCATCAGCGCACTTCAATGAAGGAGAAAAATTACCTGTTTGCAAAATTTTATAATAAACTATTAAACATGATTTTTATTTTTTTGCATCTTTTTTTGTTTGTTTAGCAAAAAATAAAACTCCGAGCTGTAATTAAATACCACCAAAAGAAAGCTCTATTTGTGGGAAAAAAATTATAAAAATTTCATTTGGGTACAGTGTTGTATGCCCGCGCAATTGTCATTCAAAGTGCATCAGCGCTGAAAGCTGAAAATTGGTCTGGGCAGGAGGGGGGGTTTAAGTGCTCAGTAAGCAAGTGGTTAAGCATCTGTGGGGCATCCTCAAATGGAAGGTGGAGGAGTGCAAGATCTCCAACATCCTCCAGCTCTGTGATGTCATCATGGAGGAGTGGAAGAGGACTCCAATGGCAACCTGTGAAGCTCTGGTGAACTCCATGCCCAA
The DNA here is from genome assembly GCF_037356315.1 of Lithobates pipiens. NCBI lineage: Eukaryota > Metazoa > Chordata > Amphibia > Anura > Ranidae > Lithobates > Lithobates pipiens. The sequence continues at coordinate 420,511,658 of NW_027507718.1, forward strand.
GAGGGTTAAGGCAGTGCTGGAAAAAAATGGTGGCCACACAAAATATTGACATATTGACACTTTGGGCCCAACTTGGACATTTTCACTTAGGGGTGTTGACATTGGTTTAGACATTAATGGCTGTGTGTTGAGTTATTTTGAGGGGACAGCAAATTTACATACATTACATTTGTTATACAAGCTGCACACTCTCTACTTTACATTGTAGCAAAGTGTAATTTCTTCAGTGTTGTCACATGAAAAAGTATAATAGAATATTTACAAAACTGAGGGGTGCACTCACTTTTGTGAGATACTGTAATATATATATATATATATATATATATATATATATATATATATATAATGTTTTTATAAAATATTTATAGTTCTCTCACCTCTCTTGTCATGACAGCAAGAAAACAGCCATTGCAATTATCCGATGGATCCATTTTGAAGAATTTATCACACACAGTTTCTATTTCTGCTGAAGGGCAAGCTGAAATAACAGGTGGGCTCAGCCTGCAAAAAAACATCATGACAGATAAAATAGCAGAACTGTATTGTGAAAAGATTATTAATCATCTCATAAGTGTTTTCGAATCACAAAATGCCCAAAAAGCTCAGTGCCTTGTGGTCTTTAGTAAAATTTGAAGCCAAAGACATCTATTCTTGGAAACTACTTACGGTATACCTAATGAATTTGTTGTTACTCCAACGGCTAAATTTTAGGCAAATTTACAGTGGTCGAATTTTGGAACCCATCCATAGTGCCCTGTGTACCCTCCCCCGGCGAACAGTCTTGTGCTTGTTCGGTCCTACCCTAAATTTCCTGGCCCACAATGGAATATGGTAACTAGCAGAAACTTTGATCCTTGATTTCTAAGTGAGCTTTAGTGAAATAATCAAAATAACACATGCAGGTGCTAACAATGTTTTACCTGTATGGCTGTACTTTGGTTCCATCCATCTTGAACTGAAGGGCCTGGCTGATGACATTTTCATTCTCCTCTTGATACACTGAGCGTGTACAGTATACAATAGTGTGAACTTTATTAACTGGAAGAAGACACAATGAATAAGCAGAAGACCTTTCACTGTAATAAATAAGATAATGTGACTTAAAGCAGAATTCCGGTCAGACACTGACTACTCTTAAAAACGTCCCCTTCCCCCACCTAAAACCTATTCTGACTAAGCTGCATCAGGCTGCTCCAGTCCGGTCAGGGGATCTCCCCAGTGTCAGCAAGTGACGGCTACATAGGAATTGAGAGAGCGCTCGACAATGGCTGGTATTGCCTGAGGGGTGACATCACCCATAGGCTTACTAGTTTGTCCCTTCTCTCCCCTGCAGCCGGTGCTGGCTGACAGAAGGGAGCTTATTAATTGACTAGACTGGAGGAGCCAGGAAATAGGTAAGTATTTAAACAGTATATCTTGAAGGTCAGTCAGAGTAGGTGCTAGTAGGAGGGATGGAGTATTTTTAAGAGTAGTTAAGATTTGACTGGAATTAAATTTTCAAGCAACCTAACAATTGTGGCTAATAGGGAGCTGATGAGAGCAGGAAAGACAGGATGCAACATGACCAGGACAGATCTAGCAACTGTTGGCTGCATACAGTGTCCTGGAGTCTAAGGATACCAGGGTATGGTGCCATCTTGTTAAGTTCAAAATGCCCATTACATAAAAAGACGGGCAATATGCTTGTTGTAATCTTGGACAATATCGACACTCATGAAACAAAACAGTGTTAGAATACTGATCACCTACATTTCATAGCATGGTTCATCTCAGACAGCTGCTGTTTGGCCAGATCATTCAGTCTGTCAGCTGAAACAGACCCTTGAGAGAGATCCTGAAGCAGAGAGGTGTCTGTACAAGAGAATACATTCATTTGCTTATTTTACAGGAACATTAAACACAAATGTATATAAAAGCATCTTTAGCTGCACCTTTAATGTTGGAGGGATATGTTCGAAAATTTTCGTTGATCAGCAGCTGCAGATGCTGATTGATGTTTTCTGACAGCAGCAGATGCTGCAGTCAGAATTTAACATTACACCTGGGAGGGGATTCCTCCATCCATCTCATTGGCTAAATGAAAAAAAAAAAAACTAACAGTATACTCTATGCCCAGATTTACTTATGGGGAAGTCATTAGCAGTGGAGCTAAACAGCTGCAGCTTTGCTAACCAGTAACTAGCATTGAACCCCGAAAACAGTTTAAGACAGCTTCCTTCTGGGGCTTATGACAATCGGTTTTTGATTTGAAGCACAAAAAAAAAAAGACTTTTGACTTTACTATAAAACCCTTTTTTGAAGTTTATCACAGGACATATAGCTTTAAAATCTGTTTGGTTATGTACTGCCAACTTCAGGTGAATGGACACTGACACTCAAAGTAAGAATCGGTCTGGCCTTATCTCATGTATATAACCCCTCACAATCCAGCAAGCTCCCAGTTTGGAGGTAACCAATAGGAGAACAGAGAGAAAGGGACGGAATACCTGTGTCCTGTAATGTATTTCCAGAAAACGATTTTGCAGTTAAGTAAAAAATATTGTTTTCTTTATTGTTCATGCTAGGATATAGGGTTTTCTGATCAATACCATTAGGACATTCCCAAGCAATAGTATGAGGGGTGGGAAATGGCTGCCTCAAGGACCGTATGTGTAAAATGTGAATCAGCCAATGCTTGAACATTGGTATGGTACATTGTTCTTCCTGCCTGTGCTGGAGATCCACAGTAAATCTACAGTGGGCAGGCGGCAAGAAGTAAAAGATGCTGTTGCTCAAAGATATGCCCTTATAGCTCAAACTATATCTAAACAATGTAACACCATTTTTTTTGGGCTGTTTAGGGATGGAACAAAAAGATGTCTTGATTAATGTGAGTTGACAGTTGTCCTGTGGTGCAAAAGGTTACAGAAGGTTACAGAAGCAGCTATGTACAAATGTCTTTACCAGCACATGCAAAGACAACAGCTTTTGGAAAAGTGTAGCTAAAACCAAAATCTGTCCTCTAATAGCACTCAGATTCAAAGAATGATCCAACCCTGAATTAAGAAACCCTATGGGGGTTATTTACTAAAGGCAAATCCACATTGCACTACAAGTGCAAACTACAAGTACAAAGTGCACTTTAAAATGCACTAAAAGTGTACTTGTAAGTGCAGTCACTGTAGATCCGAGGGGGGCATGCAAGGAAAATAAAAAACAGCATTTTAGCTTGAACATGATTGGATGATAAAATCAGCAGAGCTTCCACTCATTTCAGATCCACCCCTCAGATTTACAGCTACTGCACTACCAAGTGCACTTTGCACTTGTAGTTTGCACTTGTAGTGCAAAGTGGATTTTCCTTTCGTAAAAACCCCCTAAGATATGCTTTTCATGTGCGATGATAAATCCTTTGAGAAGACAGCTTTCTAGCTGCTAGAATAATTGGTATGACAGTCTGAAAGTACCCTGTCACTTAACACTATGGTCTCATCAGCTGGGCAACCAAAACCAGCTACTGTAAAGCAGGATGGAATACTGGATCCTGTGAAAGTAAATCCAGAGGTAATGAAAGAACCCATGGAGCATCCACCGCTAACCTGGGTATGTCTGAGTACCATATCCTCCTTGGTCAATTTGCAGTCAGAATTACTGGAATGTTCTCTACCTTTACCCTGCTCAGTACTCTGATGGTTAAAAGGACATATATATGACTAAACTGAACTCACGCAGTTACCAGTGTGTCCGGTTTATTGTTTAACCTAGAAGTAAGCAGATCCACATCCAAAGTCACTCACTTGTAAAATACTGTACCTGCTGAAACATTTCTGGGTGTAAAGGCCATTCCCTTAGATTTAGCTGCTGGCCACTTTATAAGGCCGCCTTCCAGTCCTCAACCCCTGGAATGTGTACCACTGACAGAAATGGAACATAACATTCCAACCAAGATAAAATGTAGAATGCCTTGTTGTACACTGCATGAATTCTTGTACCTCCATAATGACTTGCACATGAGACACCGTTTTTTTTTGCCCAACTAGATGCTGACAGGATATTGTAAGGCTAGACAAATGACTCTGAGTTCTACTACGTTGATCAAAAGTCGAGACTCCCCTGCTGATCCATTGAAATCTTCTGAATATTTGTGGCCAATTTCTGCATTAACTGTTCTTTTAATTACAAAACATCCAGGTATCCTACATTCTGATAGAGACTAAAACCTTAGTGAATACTCAAGGTGCTGAAATATCAAAAGGCATAGCCACAAACTGGTAATGTTGCACCTATACTGCAAAAGATAAGTAACACTGGTGAGGGGACATGCAAATAAGCATCCTTTATATCCACCAATGCTAGAAAATCTCCAATTTTCGAGTAAGCAAATACTGTCCAAAGTGACCCCATGCAAAAGTTCTGTACCTGAAGGTACCGACTGAGCTCCTATAAGTTAAGAATAGGACATACCTTGCCATCTGGTTTTGGGACCACGAGTAGGTTGGAATAAAAACCAGTCCCGGGAAACTGAACTGTGTGAGGGCAAACTGAAGTTCTTCCCTTTGCAAGGGGACAAAGTCACGTTCAAGGTCTTGAATCACAACAGCAATGTGTTTATTTCAAGCCTTTAAAGTGGAAGTAAACACCCCTATCGTTTTCAGCCAAGGAAGCTGCCATCTTTGCCTCTGTTTAATCTTCAGCACCTATGGTGCTGCACATGTGATTCGTTATGACACCAGCCATTGGATGGTTTGATAGTTTGGCTGAGAGCACAGCCAATGTGCAGTTAGTATTCCCAGCATGCCTTTTTTTTACCTGTTTAAATCGATGGGTTTACTTCCACTTTAACCTACAGACGTTATGCTGAAAACCCAAGCATTGATCACTTTCCACATCCAAATATTTGCAACATTTTTTCTTCTTCTCTCCACTTTGTATTAGTGATGATAGTTACTACAGAAACCTCCAGAGGGCTCCTAGCTCTAGTCTCAGTAATCACAAACAATATTATTGTCATAATTACCTCCATGCTCATCTAGAATAAACTCCACAGGGTTGCTGACTCCTGATCCAGAGCACTGAGGTAGCAGAAGAATAAGACTGGCCTTTTGTAATCTTGGATCACCTGGGTCAATGTCAGTGAAACTCTCTTTAAGCATTTTAACATCTACAAAGTAAAATACTGGAGTTAGTACAAGTGATTGATATGATGTACTCTTTTAAGGAAAGTGAAATAAAAAGAATATATGAAGACGCCATATGGAAAAAGTAATTCCTCTTAAGGATAAACTCCAAGCAAACAGCTACATACTGCACAACTAAATACATATAGTGTCTTGTTTTATCTCCAAAGGATCTGTATTTCTATCCATCCAGTCCTGAGGTTTACACAGCCATGCCTAATAGTAGCGCTAGGTTGGTGCTGTGACTTTTCTTAACCAAAATTAGGTAATATGGCTAGGGAACTGTTCTGTCCCCAGCCTGTGACTGGGGACAGTTATGAAAACAGATAAATTGCGGCACACCTGACTGGCCCCTATGCTGCTCCTCACTTTCCGGGTCTCACCTCTACTGTTCAGTGGATTCCAAGAGGAAAATACAAGTCAGATTTAGGATCTTGTACATGTTGTCTTTCGAAATAAATGTAATTTTTTATTGTGCTTACCTACATTCACTAGTGTTTTCAAATCTACCTCGAGTGGAGCTTTAAAGAAGTCTCATCAAAGGTTAATAAGCATGTTAAGTCCCCAGTGCACATATCAGTTGCCCCCATGAAAATCAGTGCTGTGTTTCCTAAGCAGCATTCTCATATAGCTAGCCCCTTCCACTGCTGTCCAGGAACGCTGAACATAGATGAAACAGTTCTGAGTGAATGAACATAGGAGAAGACCTTGATACAGACACAGAGCACGCACAGCATGCACAGCCCCGGCCTCTATTGAATGCTGCAGACAGAATATCTGCATCCCTCCCTACAGCCCTGTACCTCCTCTGCTCTATTTCTACAAATAAAAAAGACTAAACATGCAATCTCTTGCAGCTGCCAAGTAGTTTAGAGAAGATTGCTACAATAGTAGCTGGCTGGCATCTTGTTACTTTTCATTCTCAAAAAACACAAAATGACAACAGCACACACCAGCAACCACTACACTAGTCTACCTCAGACAAATGTAGTAGCTGCTGGTTAAGGATGAGCCGAACACCCCCCAGTTCAGTTCGCAGCAGAACTTGTGAACAGGCAAAATATTCGGATGAACATACGAACACCGTTAAAGTCTTTGTGACACGAACATGAAAAATCAAAAGTGCTAATTTTAAAGGCTTATATGCAAGTTATTGCCATAAAAAGTGTTTGGGGACCTGGGTCCTGCCCCAGGGGACATGTATCAATGCAAAAAAAAGTTTAAAAACTTTTTCAGGAGCAGTGATTTTAATAATGTTAAAGTGAATCAATAAAAATTAAATATTCCTTTAACCAGTTCCCGACTGACACGCGACGATGTACATAATGGCAGTACAGGTACGTCCAGTTGAAATTGCCGCCCTGCCATCACGTGCACGCCACCAGCGGCACGCGTGCCAGGACCCCTGTGAGTTCGGTCGCGGGTCCTGTGGACTCGATCACCACAGGCATACCCACGATCGTCTCACGGGGAGGCTGAACGATGTAACAGCATCTCCCCGTTCTGCCTAGCAACAAGTGACACTGATCTCTGCTCCCTGTGATTGGAGCAGAGATCAGTGTTCACTAACACACAGCCCAGCCCCCTACAGTTAGAAACACGCCCCTAGGACACACTTAACCCCTACACTGCCACCCCGGTTAACCCCTTCACGGCCAGTGTAATTTACACAGGAATCCGTGCATTTGTATAGCACTGATTGCTGTATAAATGATAATGGTCCCAAAAATGTGTCAAAAATGTCCGATGTGTCCGCCATAATGTCGCAGTCACAATAAAAACCGCCATTACTAGTAAAAAAAAAAATTTAAATAAAAATGCCATAAAACTATCCCCTATTTTGTAAAACTCTATACATTTTGCGCAAACCAATCAATAATCGCTTATTGCGATTTTTTTACCAAAAATATGTAGAAGAATACGTATCGGCCTAACCTGAGGGAAAAAAAGTTTTTTTATATATTTTTGGGGGGTATTTATTATAGCAAAAAGTAAAAAATAATGTGTTTTTTTTTTCAAAATTGTCGCTCTTTTTTTATTTATAGCGCAAAAAATAAAAACCACAGGGGTGATCAAATACCACCAAAAGAAAGCTCTATTTGTGGGGAAAAAGAACGTCAATTTTGTCTGGGAGCCACATCGCACGACTGCGCAATTGTCAGTTAAAGCGTCACAGTGCCGAATTGCAAAAAGTGGTCTGGCCTTAAGCCAGCAAAATAGTCCGGTCTGAAAGTGGCTAAATATCATGCCTGGGGGGTGTTTTTAGTATGTTCGTGAAGTGGCCCAGTTTTCCCGTGTTTAGAACAATACCACAGCAAAATGACACTTTGGGACAAGTCCTTTATTAAAAAATAAAAAAATAAAAATGTCCCACGATGTAGGTCCATCTCACGCCACCCGACAGACCGAAAAAAAACAACAAAAAATGCAACTGCTCTGCGTCAGAGGGGGCGGGGGGTCACCCGTTTATGTCACCGGGTGGCCCCAGCCTCAGCTATATAACAGCTGTCAACGAGAAGAAGCATCACTTGGCAGGAGCCATGGAGGTTGTGCTGTTGCATTTTTGTTTTTCTTTCTTGTTCCGGGGGGGGGGGGGGGGGGGTGGGGGCGCGAGATGGATCTACATCGTGGGACATTTTTATTTTTTAATAAAAGACTTGTCTCAAAGTGTCTCCTGACATTTTTACTATTTTTTACACTTTTTTTGTGAATTGGTAGGGGTACAATGTACCTGTTACCAATTCAGATGGGGGGTGGGATCTGGGGGTCCCCTTGTTAAAGGGGGCTTCCAGATTCTGATAAGCCCCCTGCCTGCAGACCCCCACAACCACCGGGTAAGGGTTGTGGGGATTAGGTCCTTGTCCCCATCAACATTGAGGCAAGATTTTTTGTGGGACTACTCCAAAGCACCCTCCCCATGTTGAGGGTATGTGGCCTGGTATGGTTCAGGAAGGGGGTGCTCTCTCGTCCCCCCCTCTTTTCCTGCGGTCTGCCAGGTTGTTTGCTCGGATAATGGTTTGGTATGGATTTTGGGGGGGGGGCCCACGCCATTTTTTCTACAGGTTTCCCCTTAATATCCACACTAGACCTGAAGGGTCTGGTACGGATTTTAGGGGGACCCCCAATGCCATTTTTTTAAAATTGTTGCTGGGTGTAACGATATCACGTACTGGGACACAAAAAGCTGTAGCTAGTGGCCATTTTGTTTGAGAGCCTTAGGGCAGCCATGACAGCTTGGCTAACAGTTTAACATTACAGAAAAAGAAATCTGAACTCCCTCCCTCCTCCCTGGTGTTCAGGAATTCATAGTTTTAGATTTCAAAAGGAACTGTTATCTCAACAGAGAAAGCAGAACTAGGCTAGGACTGTAAAAACAGCTAATGGCAGCCTGGCAGGATGTCCACTTAACCACTTGCTTACTGGGCACTTAAACACCCTTCCTGCCCAGACCAATTTTCAGCTTTCGGTGCTCTCACACTTTGAATGACAATTACTCAGCCATGCAACACTGTACCCAAATGAATTTTTTGTCCTTTTTTTCCCCACAAATAGAGCTTTCTTTTGGTGGTATTTGATCACCTCTGGGGTTTTTATTTTTTGCGCTATAAATGAAAAAAGACCGAAAATTTTGAAAAAAAAACGCATATTTCTTTGTTTCTGTGACAGAATTATGCAAATTATTAATTTTTCTTCATACATTTTGGCCACAATGTATACTGCTACATATCTTTGGTAAAAATAACCCAAATTAGTGGATATTATTTGGTCTTTGTGAAAGTTAGAGAGTCTACAAGCTGTGGTGCGAATCGCACAAAATTGATCACATCTGATGTACTGGTGGACTATCTCGCTTCTTGTGACCCGAACAAGTCAGGAAAGTACAAATACCCCCCAAATGACCCCTTTTTGGAAAGTAGACATTCCAAGGTATTTAGTAAGAGGCACGGTGAGCTTTTTGATGTTGTCATTTTTTTTCCACAATTCTTTGCAAAATTAAGATTTTTCATTTTTTTTTCTCCACAAAATTGTCATTGTAATAGGTTATTTCTCTCACATGGCATGTGTATACCACAAATGACACCCCCCAAAAAATTCTGCTACTCCTCCTGAGTATTACAATACCACATGTGTGGGACTTTTTCACAGCCTGGCCACATAGAGAGGCCCAACATGCAGGTAGCGCCATCATGTGTTCTAGGAACATAAATTACACATCTAACTTGTTGACTATTTATTACACTTTTGAAGCACCAGGACAATGACACGTGACACTGATGACAGATGGCACTGATACGTGGCAATGATGACACTTATACGTGGCACTGATGACACGTGGCACTGATGACAGATGGCACTAATATGTGGCACTGATGACAGATGGCACTAATATGTGGCACTGATGACACGTGGCACTTATACGTGGCCCTGATGACACGTGGCACTAATACGTGGCACTGAAGACATGTGGCACTAATACGTGGCACTGATGACAGATGGCACTAATACGTGGCACTAATACATGCCACCAATGACAGATGGCACTAATACATGGCACCGATGACGCGTGACACTGATGACAGATGGCACTGATAAGTGGCATTGATGACACGTGACACTGACAACAGATGGCACATGACACTGACAGGTGGCACTGATGACAAATGGCACTGATACGTGGCACTGATGACAGATGGCACTAATACGTGGCACTGATGACAGATGGCACTATGTGGCACTGATGACACGTGGCACTGATGACAGATGGCACTTATACGTGGCACTGATGACAGATGGCACTGGGGACAAATGGAACTGATAACAGGTGGCACTGGGGGCAGGTAGCACTGGGGGCAGGTAGCAGCCGTTCATCTCTCCCCTCTCACACTCTGTGTGAGGAGGGAGAGCGGCGCTGAGAGATGATCTCATATGTTTACATATGAGATCATCTCCCATTGGACACGCCGATCGCGCTGTAAATGGCCGCTGTGATTGGCCGTTTACAGCGATCTGTGTTTGCCTGTCCCCGGGGGACACGGCGAACACAGAACTTCCGCGATGCGCCACCGCGGTGGCGCGCATTGCGGAAGTAAACATTAGGACGTCCAGGGACGGCCTCCCGGACGAACGCGCCTGCTCTACGGCCGTCATTCGGCTATAGGGCGGGCGCGAGGTGGTTAAAGAGCGCTACTGTTGTAGAGTAAGGCCTCTGGGTAGACCTGTAGTGGAAATGTGTGTTGCAGACGCTTATTCTAAAATTATAATTGGTATTGCTAAAATCACAAGTCTCCCCCGGCTTGTTCTAAACGGGAGTAGTGGCAGTTAAAGGGATAATTGTGTAATTAGCCCAGTGACAATCGCTCTTAGGCTGTTGGTACCTAGATTGTGCTAGAGCGCAGCTGAGAGTGGCATTGTTAAGTAAGTGACAGCATGGTGTGAGGTTGGCCGGTCCTTTATTGCAAGTTAGCGAGGAGGGCAGGGAGCTGACAGCCATGTTCATCACACAGGGTTCCCCTTAATATCCATACCAGACCTGAAGGGCCTTGTATGGATTTTGGGGGGACCCCCACGCAATTTTTTTTTACATTTTGGTTCGGGGTTCCCCTTAACCGGTTCCCGACCAGCGCATGCCGTTGTACGCCGGCAGAATGGCACGGGCAGACATATTGGCGTACAGGTATGCCCAATCTTTAATGCCACCCTGCTGCCGGCGCGCTCGCGTGCTGGTCGGGACCCCCGTGAGTCTGGTCGCGTGTCCTGCGGACTCAATCGCTGAGGGCATACCCGCGAACATCTCACGGGGCGGCTGAACGAGGAAATGCCTTTGTAAACAGCATTTCCCCATTCTGCCTAGCAACTAGTGACGCTGATCTCTGCTCCATGTGATTTGAGCAGAGATCAGTGTTCACTAAATTAAAGCCCAGCCTCCCTACACCCCTACACTGCCACCCACTGGTTAACCCCTTCACTGCCAGTGTCATTTACACAGGAATCACTGCATTTATATAGCAGTGATTGCTGTATAAATGACAATGGTCCCAAAAATGTCCGATGTGTCGGCCATAATGTCGCAGTCACAATAAAAAACGCTGATCGCCGCCATAACTAGTAAAAAAAAATAATTATTAATAAAAATACCATAAAACTATCCCCTATTTTGTAAATGCTATAACTTTTGCGCAAACCAATCAATAATCGCTTATTGGGATTTTTTTTACCAAAGATATGTAGAAGGCCTAACCTGAGGGAAAAAAATGTTTTATATATTTTTGGGGGGTATTTATTATAAAAAAAAGTTAAAAATAATGCTTTTTTTCAAAATTGTTGCTCTATTTTTGTTTATAGCGCAAAATATCCCCACGGCGATCGAGTCCGCAGGACCCGCGACCGGACTCACGGGGGTCCCGACCGGCATGCGAGCGCGTCACCGGCGGCGCGCACGTGATGGCAGGGCGGAATATAAAAATGGATGTACCTGTACCATTCTGCCGACGTACATTGTCGTGCGCCGGTCGGGAACTGGTTAAAGTGACGCATTGCCGTATCTCAAAAAAGGGCCTGGTCAGGAAGGGGGTAGATCCTTCCAGGGCTGAAGTGGTTAAGCAAAAAAAGCATCTATTTAATTCATTTGTGGAGTAGGGTCCCACCTTTCCTGTAACTAGCAAAGACAAAGATCTTGACAAAGATTCTTTCATGTTATGTTTAACTGAATTTATTTAAGGTTTTAGAATTCAGAAAACAAAATTGCCTTATTTCTTAATAGTTAAAATAGAACCAGTCATAGCTGGATTGAGTCATTGAGTGAACTAAACAGCTGCTCAGGGTTCTTTGAGCACCAAAGGGCTCACGAGCAAGCATAAAAATAAAAATATACCCTGCTTTATGTTGATTTTATTCAGTTTTTACTGATATGTAAAAAAATTTAAATAAGCAATAACTTGACTGTTAAAAGGAGCCAACTCGCCTCTTAGAACAAATAACACATCTGCCGCCTCTCTTCTCTTTTATACTCTGTAGCTCCTGCTAGATTTTGCTTCTAACCCCTTACATAACCTATCACATTGCTATAATCTTTTTATATAGACTATACTGAAAGACCTATGAATAAATGGTTGTGGAACGAATCATCTGAGTTTCCATTACTTCTTATGGGGAAATTCGCTTTGATATACAAGTACTTTGGATTACAAGCATGTTTCCGGACGAATTAGGCTCGCAATCCAAGGTTTTACTGTATGTGTTTTATTAACAGAGAAAAGGTTGCTGATTTCTTTTCTCTACAGTAAAACTAAATTCAGGTTTAATAAAACAAATTTTTATTCAAGTATGTATTGTTAAATGAAAAAAAATTATTGCTCTCAGCTTCCTCCAAATTCCATTTTTTTTTCAGTGTTGTGATCTGACTTGTTGTTGGAGGTTGGTTATGCTCCTTCTCCATGCTTCCACTGTATGTAGGAGAGTATCCACCCTCTTTTGCTTGTTCCCAAGGTAGAGTAAGGAACTATGAACTATGGGATGTGTAGTGTGCAGCGCTCATTAGCAAAGCTAAAGCGCATTGCTTGTTTCAAATAAATGGAAGTGAGGGGCAAAAGTTGAAGTTTGGAAGCTCACAGAGGACATTACAAGGAGGCCCAAAACACAGTATAAAATGAGTTCATGAAAAATTGTTTACAGGGCCATTAAATAGTGGATATATGTGGATTATCTTTGGAGAATAAGGATATCTTTAAGACCCCTTTCACACTGCAGCACCCATTGCGTCGGCGGTAAAACACCGCTAATTTTACCGAAACCGTTGGATTCGCAGAGCATTTCGGCCGCTAGCGGGGTGCTTTTACCCCCGCTAGTCACCGAGAAAGGGTTAAAACTGCCCGCAAAACGCTGCAATATCGGCATTTTGCCGGCGGTAATGCAGCGCTGCCCCATTGATTTCAATGGCAGCGGTGGAGGAGCGGTAAACACACCGCTCCTTCACCGCTCCAAAGAAGCTGCTGGCAGGACTTTTCCTGACGTCCTGCCAGCGCACCACTCCAGTGTGAAAGCCCTCAGGCTTTCCCACTGGAATGAATGGAGCAGCAGTTTGAGGGCGGATTGCAGGCGCTATTTCTAACGCTATAGCGCCTGCAAAATGCCCTCGGTGTGAAAGGGGCCTTAGTGTCACTTTAACAGAAGCTTGGTTCTGCCCAAACATGTAAATACATATTAGATTTGTTTTTTTTAGCATTTTGCTATGAGTGTGTTTAAAAATAATTATGCATCCATTCCCTACTTCCTACGCACAAAGTGTAAAAATACAATATATGTGTCAGTGATGGAAAGCTGGAAAGCTGTCATGACTGATATATAGTACTTTGCTGCACATGTACATCAAGCTGTGTTCACGTAGCATATGTATCTGACATAATATAGTTTTATTTCAGGAACTGTACGTGTGAAGGACCTACTTTTACACTCCATGTTCTTGAAGAGTTCCTGCATTTCTTCATCTCTGGATTGAGACTTAACCCCACATACATATATACTGCATATGCCGTGACTGGTCAGCACAGAGAGGTGGGCGATGGTAAAGTCTGAATAAGGGTTGGCCACAATGATATCACTGTCCATGTTGTGCAAAGCTTTCACAGTATGTGCGGCAACACTGTGTGACTTGTCCTATAGAGAAAACACAAATATGGCAAATATAACTTTCTTAGGGTCTTTAGATTGTAGATAATGGAATTTTCCTACGGCACTATGTCCACCTGAATATTTGTACTCATGGTGCTACATGGCCCAGGGTACAAACGTGTCTTCTGAGTAGGCAGCAGGTATCTCCTGAAAAGACAAGTGTCAATACTCCCTGAGCCAGGACTGTTTTTAAGGCAGGGCAAAAGGGGCAGCTGCCCTGGGCCCCATCATTGTAGTGGGGCCCAAAGCAGCTGCCTCATACTTGCCAACTATCCCAGTTTAAATTCCCTTATCCCTTGAAGTTTTAGTCCCGTGCTGTGTCCCGATACCTCAGTGTAAACTTCTGCTGCTGCTGACTCCCAGCTCTGCCCTATTGCCATATACAGATGGCTCACTTGCAGACCCCGTGTTTACATGTAAATAACCTGCATTGATATGTAAATAGCGGTGGCATTAATATGTAAATAGTCGTGGACTGCGGCATTGATATTTAAATAGAGGCGGCATTCATATGTATCCCCCTGAGGTCATATCCACCATCACTTCTGCTAAATGCTGCCCACTGGAGAGGTAAAAGAGCATGCTTGAAAGTCCTGCCTACAATTGTGGTCATTAAGCCTAACATCATGTTCTGTAAAAGTAAGCAAATTGGAGGTGGAACCCTTCTTCAAAATAACATGGTACCATAGCACCCTGAATTTTGGTAACAAATCAGTGAGCAGTAATGCTGTGCACTAACCTCTTGCAACAAACCAGTGAGCAGTAGTAATGTACAGTAACCTTTAAAAACCAATTAGTGAGTGGTATACATGTTCAGTAACCTCTAGAATTCAATCAGTGAGCAGTATTGGTGTACAGTAATCTCTAGCAACCAATCAACAAGCAGAAGTCATGTGCTGTAACCTCTAGAAAATAACAGTGAGCCATAATGTGTGCTGTAACCTCTAGCAGCCAGACAGTGAGCGGTAATGATACACTGTAACCTCTGGCAACCAATCACAATCGCTGCCTGATCTGATTCAGTAAACTGATTTTGAGTCTAGCTGCTATTTATTGTATGTCTCAAAGCATGTGGAGAGCGAAATTGCATGGTGGAGGGGGACCAAGAAAATGTTTGCCCAGGGTCCAGTCAATATTAAAGACGACCCTGCCCTGAGCAGAGAATGAGTATGCCTTTTATTTTTTAAGTAGCATTTAGACTGGAATCACACAACATGCATTGTGCTTAGTGTGCACACAAACTTTAATCACAATTGAGTTGATGTATGTTGACATCCATTTATTTTACCTGCAGCGTTGATGTGTTCTCTTTCCCCAGAAGAAGTCATAATGCTTTATTTTGTTTTCTTTAAAATGGAACTAAAGTTAAAGTGTTACGAAACCCAGGACCCTACATTCACTATACCTGGTCTCCCACAGTACACAGAACATGGAAATGCAATTCTTTTTGTTATAATAAACTGGTAAATACCTTTCTCATCAGCAATATATGGCAGCCTTGTTGACTTCTATCAGTGTCTGTTTAAAGCTTGTAGGAGAAGTTTTCATTCTACTCTGCTTGTCCTATGAGGCTGCATGAATCCTGACCCTCTGTCTGGACAGTGCTGATTGGCCCTGTGCCGATCACATTCACATTCCCAAGAACGTAAAAACTCTCTAGCAATGCACACCAAACTGAGAATGTGAAGAGTGACTCCAAAGGCTCTGTCTTATCAGGAGATAGATTGGGGACAGTGGAGGATCAGAGAAGACAGGACCAAACAGCCTTTTTACACAATGCAGAGGAATAACCCCTTAGGTTCCACAATGAGTGTAACAAGCATGCTTTACTGTATATATACACTGATTTTACTGCTGTGGGTTTAGTAACACTTTAAAGTGGTTCTAAAGTCAGAAGGTTTTTATCTTAATGCATTATGTGCATTAAGATAAAAAACCTTCTGTATGCAGCAGCCACCTCAGCCCCCCTATTACTTACCTGAGCCCTATCTCTATCCAGCGATGTTGCACGAGAGTCTCGTCACACAGGAGGGCACAAACACCTTGTGCATTACCATATACAAGTTTATTTCGATACGCAAGACAAATGGATACGCACAGATAGTTTCAAAAATCATATATCACAATTGCTTCAGCCGGACACATCATAGGACCAAACCTGATTGGATGGCTAATGCGTTTCGGGGGACATATCCCCTTCCTCAGAGATAATCTCAGCAGATTTCCCCCTCCCCTGTCTGAGGAGGAGGTCCTTAGGTTCATGACTACTTAAATGGCCACTGAGGATTACTTTGGATTAGCTCTGAGGAAGGGGGGTCTGTCCCCTGAAACGCACCCTCCTGAGTGCTTTTTGCAGTTTGTTGCAGACTCCCCAGTCTGAGGAAGGCTCCAGCCTAATGAGGCATTGCACATTGAAGTACTCCAAAAGCAAAAACCTCTGGATTTAGTGCTGGAGTGTTTCTTTGAGAATTTCTGGTACAATTGATGTTCCATTATTACTCTGCTCAAATCATTGCAGAGAGTTTGAGTGAAATGGGCCCGATGGACATGATGCGAATGGGCCCTAAAGGTGTATGCAGTGAGCTTTGTCAATTGTGTTCTCCAGAGAAATCTATTATCTTTTTGGAGACCCTCATACCCAAAGCTATAATTGTGTGCGGGCCCTAAAAGGGCCCACAGTATTGCAGAAAATATTCAAATGTATGGGCCCTTGACGGGAGGAAACAGGTCTATTAATAATAAAACCAAACTAGTGAAGAATCAGATACATCTGTTATATATGACCGTTAATCATACTCGGTCTGCGGAACCTACATCTTTTCCCTTTATGGAAGCAAGGTTTCCTACCCTGTTTCCCCGAAAATAAGCCCTAGCGTGATTGTCGATGATGGCTGCAATATAAGCCCTACCCCCCAAATAAGCCCTACCCTGTTTCCCCCGAAAATAAGCCCTACTCTGAAAATAAAACCTACAAGGACTTTAACTAGGGCTTATTTGGGGGGTAGGGCTTATATTACAGCCATCGCCGACAATCGCACTAGGTCTTATTTTCGGGGAAACAGGGTAATACTGTGGGGGTTATTTAGGAAAGGCAAATCCACTTTGCACCGAAAGTGCACTTTCAAGTGCAGTTGCTTCAAATCTAAGGGGTAGATCTGAAATGAGTGGAAGCTCTGCTGATTTTATCATCCAAACTTGTGCAAGCTAAAACGCTGTTTTTTTATTTTCCTTGCATGTCCCCCTCGGATCTACAGTGACTTTACTTCCAAGTGCACTTGCAGTGCAAAGTGGATTTTCCTTTTGTAAATAACCCCCTATGTACTCAGTCTACAATATAATAATATTGACAATCCAATAAGATTACGAATCTGTCAACTGTTTTACATATACAGTATGTTTCCATAATCTTCAATAGTGTCTAAAGTGTATCTAAAGCCAAAACTTTTTCTTAGTGTTAGATACAGTAGAAAATGGTTTGAACTCCAGTCCAGTTTTTATCTCTGTCTTTGCTCCTGCTGGGGAGATTAAAGTGTATCTAAACCCAAAACAAAAAAAAAATATTATAGTTTACTAGTCTGATGTGGTTGCTGCATTAATTTACCTCTATTTTCATTTGGTAATCCTGCAAGTACATTTCCTGTGCTAGGGTGACAATGCTCTGTGGGCGGGGCTTGAGGTGCCCAAGTGGGGACACTGTGCAACTGCACTCGCTAATGCCTGTAATACAGGCAAGAGCAGCGATCATGTTTAATCAGCATTAAGACACGCAGGACTTAGAAACTAGCAGAGCACTCGCACAGTTAACACTTTGTATTCCGTGGCCATACTTCTTATTCTGTTGACACTAATGCACTGTGGACACAACCTCTTTTAGAGAGCCCTCTTCCCCAGGTTTCTGAGCCGGTACTGTGGTGCTTGTACCGGTCTCCACCAACTCAGCAGTCCCTTAACCCCACTCCCAGAGACAATTTTCCATATGTTGCTATTGGACACAGGAAAAATACTTCTCCATAGCACCATGCCTGTTCTCCTCCCTGGCCCCCTCTACATCTCTCTCCATGACTCCAGGCTAAATACCTAGGTACTTACCACAAAGTCGGTCCCAGTATGTGGGCAGCCGGTCGCTAGTGTATGGGCCAAGCATAACACTCCTTCACTACCACAGCATTGGTCACCTCTGCCATGCCACCAGATTCCTGGCTGTATGGTTGCTTTAGCAATTGATACAAACATGGTAGTCTTTAGCAACAGAAATAGCCTCTTTAGGACAGCTTTTCTGCTTGTTAGACCCATGTAATGTATCTTCTCTAACAGATTAGGCAATTTAGATCTTTTACTTAAGTAGTTAAATTACACATTTGAGCAGTGCTTGATAACATCTCCATCACATTTCTCGCAAATATGCAAAAAAAAAAACTGGGGGGCGAGGGGGGGGGGGGGGGGGGGCATGGGGAACAACCCAAAAATAATTATTCATTTGTGTGAGCTATGGTTATAATGGTTATAATTTTCAGTAGCAAATAGCAATCTTATCAAGATGTTATAACACTATGGTATTGCCACTGGGTGTAAAATTTTGAGAATTGTACAATGTATTGTTACATAGATCTTGTATACTGACGTTATATCATTTGACTCTGAGACATGGTTGCTTTTTTAATATGTCTTTTTGTACTAAATAAATCAAAAAACGTTTTTTTACCTTATTGTTTTGTGCCTATAAAGTCCAAGCCCCCTTTCTTGACAGGAGACGGTCTTTGACAAGTCCTTTATTTCTTTTCTTCTGGTCTTTTTCCTTCTTACTTTCTTCATCCATCAGTTTCTTCCTCCATCTTCTTCCTCCCATCCGCTTCTTCTTGCTCCGGTTTTCTCGTCCGGCATCTCTTCTTCGTTCTCGGGCCGTTCCGCACAATGGGAGGCTCCCGCTGTGTGATGTTTTTCTTCTTCTGACAGTGCTTATACAACGGAGGGTGGGGCCACCCGGTGACCCCCTCCCTCTGACGCACGGTTCCATGCATCAGAGGGGGCGGAGTCACTGGGTGGCCCCACCCTCCGTTATATAAGAACTGTCAGAAGAAGAGAAGCGTCACACAGCGGGAGCTTCCCATTGCGCGGAGCGGCCCGAGAATGAAGAAGAGACGCGTGGAGGAAGATGCCGGACGAGAACAAAGAAGCAAGAAGAAGCGAATCGGAGGAAGAAGAGGATTGGAGGAAGAAGAAGATGGAGGAATAAACTGAAGGATGAACAAAGGAAGAAGGAAGAAGACCAGAAGAAAGAAGTCTTTAATAAAGGACTTGTCAAAGACCGTCTCCTGTAATTTTTAACACTTTTGTCACTTTTTTGGTGAAATGGTAGGGGTACTTTTGTACCCCCTTACCATTTCACACGGGGGGGCGGGATCTGGGGGTCTTCTTGTTAAAGGGGGCTTCCAGATTCCGATAAGCCCCCGCCCGCAGACCCCCACAACCACCGGCCAGGGTTGTGGGGATAAGGCCCTTGTCCTCATCAACATGGGGACAAGGTGCTTTGAGGGGCTACCCCCAAAGCATCCTCCCAATGTTGAGGGCATATGGCCTGGTATGGTTCAGGAAGGGGGGGCGCTCTCTTGTCCCCCCTCTTTTCCTGCGGCCTGCCAGGTTGCGTGCTCGGATAAGGGTCTGGTATGGATTTTGAGGGGGACCCCCAAGCCATTTTTTTTTCTTGGCGCGGGGTTCCCCTTAAAATCCATACCAGACCTGATGCTAATGCTAATGACCTGTGTGCAATACAAATAGCCTTAAAAAAACCCATAGAAGACGTACAACATTAGAATCCTACTACAGCTTGTAGTCGAAATATTCGACCAGGAATGTACGATTGCAGCATCATACAGTGAGTTTCGCTGCTCTGTCGAATCTTTTTTAAACATTCGACAGACACCATAAGCCTTCAATGACAGATTCGACCGTAATTCATTTGGATTTTCAGACGAATGCAATTTTTTACCGAAAAACAAAATAAATAAAAACGAATTTCGGGAGTAAGTAAATAAATGTATTTTTCGGACGAAAACAAAATTCCGAAACAAAATATTCCAGTCTACACATGTCTAATACAAATAACCTACTGGTGACCTCACAATAGGGATAAAACTTTTTCGTAGAAGGGAGTTTAACGAGACTCGTGGACACTCATTAAAATGAGAATACAAGAGGTTTAACCTTAAACTATGTAGAGGGTTCTTTACTGTAAGAGTGGCAAGGATGTGGAATTCCCTTCCACAGGCGGTGGCCTCAGCGAGGGGCATTGATAGTCTCAAGAAATGATTAGATAAGCACCTGAACGACCACAACATACAGGGATATACAATGTAATACTGACATATAATCACACACATAGGTTGGACTTGATGGACTTGTGCCTTTTTTCAACCTCACCTACTATCTATGTAAAAAGCACTAGAAAGCACTTTATGTATGCACATATTGCACAATTAGATTCATTTTTTTTTTGTAATCGCATATGCACATGCACTATTAGCACTTTAATGATATATTTATATTGATGGTAGGGTAGCGCACCCTTTACACTTAGCTCATTGTGTTATGGTTTACACAAGCCGTTCAGCTGCAGCAACCCAGTTTTCTTTTCTTTGCTAGTTGTGATTTGGTTTTAGGTATTGACACATTAAGCGAGTGATCATTTAAATTATGTTTAAAAGCTACATTTGGTAGACTTTCCTAACTTCTCTCTAGGGCACTAATGAGCCCCTATGTATATGGTATGACCTGTAGGCAGGGCCGCTGATAGAAATAATGAGGCCCCGTACAGCCTACCTGACAGGGCCCCCTTCCGCCCCACCTCTGGCCCCGTCCCTATACAGACAGGCTAAGGCAGTGATGGTGAACCTTGGCACCGCAGATGTTTTGGAACTACATTTCCCATGATGCTCATCTACACTGCAGAGTGCATGAGCATCATGAGACATGTAGTTCCAAAACATCTGGGGTGCCAAGGTTCACCAGCACTGGGCTAGAGTATACAGATAAGGTAAGGTATACTCAAAGGCTAAATTGTGAGTGTGACTAATTTAACCACTTGCTTACTGGGCACTTAAACACCCTTCCTGCCCAGACCAATTTTCAGCTTTCGGTGCTCTCACACCTTGAATGACAATTACTCAGTCATGCAACACTGTACTGACTTTGGGCGGCGAGACACGCCATTTATTGCCTGTGAATAGACCAGCTGGTGAAAGGGTATTGTCGTGGAGAATTGCGTTCGGCCGGCGCCTCCCACTGTGATATGCCTAACTTTGCAGTACTTTTGTAA
Organism: Lithobates pipiens; assembly: GCF_037356315.1. Taxonomy (NCBI): domain Eukaryota; kingdom Metazoa; phylum Chordata; class Amphibia; order Anura; family Ranidae; genus Lithobates; species Lithobates pipiens. Next base: position 420,532,793 of record NW_027507718.1, read on the forward strand.
GTGCATTTCTTATTTTATTTTATTTTTAAATAAACGTTTTTACACTATTTGGAGCGTTTTTCTCTCCTCCTTCTTATGGCGGACCATGCATTGCAAAATCATTGGAGCCTGACTGAAATGTGATTTGGCTTGTGGGCGGAACCTGTGGACGAGTGAGGGATGCACGCAGCTTGGCCTGATCTTATAGAGCGTATTGTTTAGAGATATTTGGTAAGGAGCCAATCCTCACTTTATGGTGGTGGTGCACTATAATATATGTTGAGACTTCGAACAGGATATGGAGAGTTGATATATTTTACACCTGACACGTGGTGGTTCTAGAGTTTTTTATGGACTTTTCTTTAATTGAAAAATTGGACACTTTATTTGAAAATTGGACACCTTATTATTGAGAGTTTCTTTTTTTTAGCTCATTTTTCTATGCAGTTAAATCACTGTTTTGCACACATTGTGATAAGGGTGTAGATGTTGTAATTTTGCAGCATTTATAACATATTTGAAGATGTGATATTGTTGTTAATGCATATTTATGTTCGTGATTGTAACACTGAAATTTTTCTCTAGGTATGGGGTACTGATATAATTAATTGATGATATTGTATTTTAATTTTTATATGTTCACATTCCTCTTAGGGGAAGCACTCACCCTAAGCTCACCCTTAGGACAGCGCGGTTCTTTTTTTGGGTTACGTTTATAAGTATATAACTTTTGGTATATAGCAGAACTGCAGCAGTATTTGATGTGTACACAATTTTCATTTATTTATTTTTTATGGTGGTAGCGCGATTTTTTCCTTTCCTTTATCTATGCAACACTGTACCCAAATCAATTTTTTGTCCTGTTTTTCCCACAAATAGAGCTTTCTTTTGGTGGTATTTGATCACCTCTGGGGTTTTGATTTTTTGCGCTATAAATGAAAAAAGACCGAAAATTTTGAAAAAAAACGCATATTTCTTTGTTTCTGTGACAAAATTATGCAAATTATTAATTTTTCTTCATAAATTTTGGCCACAATTTATACTGCTACATATCTTTGGTAAAAATAACCCAAATTAGTGGATATTATTTGGTCTTTGTGAAAGTTAGAGAGTCTACAAGCTGTGGTGCGAATCATACAAAATTGATCACATCTGATGTACTGGTGGCCTATCTCACTTCTTGTGACCCGAACAAGCCAGAAAAGTACAAATACCCCCCAAATGACCCCTTTTTGGAAAGTAGACATTCCAAGGTATTTAGTAAGAGGCATAATGAGCTTTTTGATGTTGTCATTTTTTTCCCACAATTCTTTGCAAAATTAAGATTTTTCATTTTTTTAATTTTTTTCCACCAAATTGTCATTGTAATAGGTTATTTCTCTCACATGGCATGTGTATACCACAAATGACACCCCCAAAAAAATTCTGCTACTCCTCCTGAGTATTACAATACCACATGTGTGGGACTTTTTCACAGCCTGGCCACATAGAGAGGCCCAACATGCAGGGAGCGTCATCAGGTGTTCTAGGAGCATAAATTACACATCTAACTTGTTGACTACCTATTACACTTTTGAAGGCCCTGGAGCATCAGGGCAATGACACATGACACTGATGACAGATGGCACTGATACGTGGCAATGATGACACTTATACGTGGCACTGATGACACGTGGCACTGATGACAGATGGCACTTATACGTGGCACTGATGACACGTGACACTAATACATGGCACTGATGACAGATGGCACTAATACATGGCACTGATGACAGATGGCACTAATACGTGGCACTGCTGACAGATGGCACTAATACGTGGCACCGATGACGTGTGACACTGATGACAGATGCCACTGATAAGTGGCATTGATGACACGTGACACTGACAACAGATGGCACGTGACACTGACAGGTGGCACTGATGACAAATGGCACTGATACGTGGCACTAATGACAGATGGCACTAATATGTGGCACTGACGACAGATGGCACTATGTGGCACTGATGACACGTGGCAATGATGACAGATGGCACTTGGGACAAATGGCACTGACAACAGGTGGCACTGGGGACAGATAGCACTGACAGGTGGCACTGGGGGCAGGTGGCACTGGGGTGGATGGCACTGGGGTGGATGGCACTGGGGCGGATGGCACTGGGGCGGATGGCACTGGGGGAGGATGGCACTGGGGGACCATGGCACTGGGGGAGGATGGCACTTTTTTTCCCACTTACGGCCGCTGCAGCCGTTCATCTCTCCCCTCTCACACGCTGTCTGTGTGAGGAGGGAGAGCGACGCTGAGAGATGATCTCATATGTTTATATATGAGATCATCTCACATTGGACACGCCGATCGCGCTGTAAACGGCCGCTGTGATTGGCCGTTTACAGCAATCTGTGTTTGCCTGTCTCCGGGGGACACAGCAGACACAAAACTTCCCTGATGCGCGCCCGTGGTGGCGCGCATTGCGGAAGTAAACACAAGGACGTCCAGGGACGGCCTCCGGGACGAAAGCGCCCGCTCTAAAGCCGTCATTCGGCTATAGGGCCGGCGGGAAGCGGTTAAAAAGACACACCACATGGAATTGAAAAACAGACGTGGTTTAAATTACGTTTAATTATTGAGCATGGCTTAAAGGGGTGCGGTTAATTAGAGTCTAAGATGGTATGTAGGATGCAGATGACACTGTGCTGCGTTCAAAGCTGCACTGTCCAATTTCTCACAGTTAAGCAGTGCTACATGAAAAAGGAGATGCTATTTATGTCAGCCAAGCCCACTTTTAAAAAAAAAAATTTTTTCTAAACTTTTAATGAGTAATATTATGTTTAAGGGCCGGTTCACACCCTGCTTGCATCTGAATTGTGAAGGAATGTGCTGTGGATTCCTGTACAATTCAACCAGCATGCAAAACGCCCTGCTGTTGCGATCTGCACCAGGTGCCAATAAAAAGTTAATGACACCTCAAACGCAGGTCGCAAACCTAGTGTGTTTGTCCTGCACCTGCCAGCCCTGGATCACCGTGTGATCTGGTTGCAGTGCATTTTAAATAGTAGTGCATTCACTACTTTTGGTGCATTGCAATTTTAGCCCATTCAGAATGCACAGACCCGCATGTGAATTGCACAGGAATGTACAGTGCGCTCCTCTGTGATTCAGTTCCAGGTGTGGTGTGAACCAGTGATCTAAAAATTTTGACAAAAGTAATAAAAAAGTGGGGTTTGCTGACATTGATGGCATCTCCAATTTCATGTAGTACTGCTGTGAGCAATTGGGCAGTGTAGTTTAAAACCCAATTTTTCACAGTCAGGACAGCTGTGCTTTATGAAAAACAGACATCAGACTTTACATTGCAGCTAATGTGACTGGGCTAACCTACAGTCCCGAGAATCCAGATCCACCGCCACATACCTCCCAACTTTTTGAGATGGGAAAAAGAGACACTTATGGGCAAAAGTGTGTAGGAATAGGACACACCCACTGCCACACCCCCTTAAAGGAGAATTATACAAAAAATATTAGCTAAACTTTTTTTTTACTGCTATCATTCATTTATTTATATTGGATTTTGAAATTTACAAATGCAGTACTTTAGAAATTGGATAAAAGGTTTAGCATCGGTAAACACTTTTTAAAAGATAAATAGTGCTTTTTATATACAACTATACAGATCCGACCAAAATGAGGGACAGATGAGGAGCAAAGAGGGACAGAGGGACATTGTTCCAAATCAGGACAGTCCCTTGAAATCAGGGACAGTTGGGAGCTATGACTGCCACCATATTGTTAATGCAGCTCATGTGTGCACACCAGAAGAACCTGAGAACGATCATCCTCGAAGTCGGCCACACCCCCTCCTGCCCATTCAAACTACAGGATCTCCCAGTCAGGTTCCACCCCTGAGATGTTTAGCCGGAGTGACGGCTCATTGAGAGAAGCTGAACAGCTGCTGAGAGAGGAGGGGGGAGGAGAAGAGGAGGAGGGGAGTTGGAGAAAAAGTTTTTTTGCCTGCACTCTGTTCTGATTGCTGGGCCCCCCTTGGTGACCGGGCCCGGTACAAGAGGGCCAGTTGCACTGGTTTATCAGTGGTCCTGCCCAACCTGACCAGCAGCATTCTTTTCAGGAACCAACGGCTCAACAGGTCAACCCAGGACACAGTGCAATACATCTACATAGTAACAAATGACTTACACACAAAAGCATAATTGAAAAGCCAAATAAAATCCAGGGCACATGTCTAGCAGAACCTTTGGAAGCACCTGCTTACAGCTCACTCACCCTATTGTATCTATGGAGGAACAATGTTATCAGCCCTAGAACATTAAGTGCTTTAGATCTACAGAACACCTCCCTTTCTCTATAACATGGTAGGTATTCTGTAGTTCTAAAGAAAATAAACTGCGCTTGAGTAAGACAAAAAAAAAAGATGCACAATACTCTAAAATGAAGGCCGCAGCTATAAGTGAGATACACACACCCAAAAGCAATAGAAAATTTTTTAAAAGCTGCGCCAACAAAGAAAACTGTTTATATTAGCTACCCTAATGGAATATAAAAAATTATGAAAGTTATAAATAAATATTACATTCACTATACATTAAATGAAAAAAGAATAACGAATATTGTGATTTCCCAACTGGAGAGGAAGGAACGAACAAAGTTCATCAAAAGTCCATAAGAAATCCTCAGTTGCGATCCTTATCAGAACACCACGGTGATTCCACTCAAAAAAATGCACACAAGTGCCCGTCACCAAGAAGTGAGTGCGCTTACCAGATGGAAGCTTAATCAAAGCCTTGTATGCAAATCTTCCGTATCCTCCTCCTTACAACTTGTGTTCATAGATCAGCTAACCACAGTGAAAGGCAGCGTTCACATAAATATGTATCTCGTTCAGCGATCCCAAAAAATGCTCATAAACTTTTATGACTGGTGGAACGTCCATTTCTATTTGCCTTTGCAGGATTGAAAACGTTGGGACCCAGATCCAAGTGCCATTGTCAAGTGTGATTGTTTTTTTTCCTTCCTTATCCGCGTTCCAGATCTATCTTAAGACTGAGCCCAGCGAGTACACCATCCAGAAATGGACCTTTTCACACTCTGTGCTGAGGCGTCTCTCTTCTACTCAAACAGATCCTTATCCTTATCAGCCCTAGAACATTAAGTGCTTTAGATCTACAGAACACCTCCCCTTCTCTATAACATGGTAGGTATTCTGTAGTTCTCAGAGGTGAACTTTGGAGGTCTGAGAACACTTATGCTGGCCATACACTATACGTAAAATTGGCCGAACTCATTTTCGAAAAACGAACATTCGGCCGTGAGTGCAAACAATAGTGCCATCATGTAATGACCAATAAATTGTTCAGTGGACATAAATGAATTGAATGCATTTTGTATTAGTGTTTTTTACATATATCTAGTGCAGACAGTTTGAATGGGAAACACATTAACCTTTCAATTTATTTTTCGTTCAGCAAAAAATTTCCAAACTTGTTCTTCGTTTTTTCGACTCAAAAACGTCCCAGCGATTATCGATTTTGTGCCCAGTAACTGGCCAAAAAATGAACAAACTGTCTAAATGACTGAATTTTGGCCAATTTTTTGTATAGTGTATGGCAAGCATTACTTGAGATAACACTGTAAAAAGCACAAGTACTTATGACCTTGACAGATTTCTGGCCAGGTGAACAGGTCATTTTGGCACTTATCCAACAGATATTTTAATGGCATATTTAACAGGCCAAAAAGGGGTAAATAAGAGAAGTTAATTGTTAAGGTTTAGATACACTTTAACCTTTTTTGTTTGTCTTGGTGACCTTTCTCAAAAAAGTGATGGGAAATCCACAATTTTCCAGTTGTCACTGGAACAAAGCCTAAATGGAAATCTTCCAAAGAGGACCTGTCCTAACTATCTAACGGGTATTACCTTTGCTTTGGTCTCTAGGACAGGAACTTCCTAACAAATTGCAGACATAAAGAAAACTTACAGGGGTTTTACCAACCTGTACCCTATCCTAAATTAAAGAATAAGTTCACCTTTCTGAAAATGTCACACCCATATTTAGGGTGCCCGCAGTTCATTCAAACTACAAGTCCATTTGCCGCAATGGCAGACAGGGCTTGTAGTTTTTTTATTCACAGATCCTTGTGAATGAATGGCACGCCTGTGCCACGCTGATTTTAAATTGTGACAGTGGGAGCAAAAAGAAGAACCAGTGGGGCATCAGGGCGTAAGCAGGGGGTGCTAACTAGTACCATGTTACACTTTAAATACCAAAGGTGAACTTATCCTTTAATTATAATAAATACAGTTTCCAAAAAAACATTATATTATTGCTGTACAGTATATTGTGACATGACAGGTATTTTTTGTGCAGGTTTGTAAAGTTACTGAAAGGTTTGCCTTTAAAGTGATTGTAAGGGTTTTTTTTAAATAACAAACATATCATGCATCTCCACTGTGCAGCTCGTTTTGCACAGAATGGCCTTGAACCTCATCTTTTGGGGTCCACGGCGGCTTTCACATCTCCTCCCCACATCAGATAACCCCCTAGGAGAAGCGCTCTCCCAGGGGGTTACCTTGCGGGCCAGCCCCTGAGTTCATCATATGTATGACTCGGCCCCGCCCCCGCGATCACTGCTGTCAAACAAATTGGATTTGTTTGACAGCAGCGGGAGCTAATCTATCCAATCAAGAGCCGAGAACCCCGGGCAGAGGGACAGCGTGTCCCCACCGGGTCAAGTTCCAGGGCTCAGGTAAGTAAAATGGGGGGGGGGGGGCTGGGGGGCGGTCATTGCCAGGTGTTTTTTTTTTTTTTGCATAGGATGCATTAAGGTGTAAAAAAAAAAAAAAAACGAGGGGTACAATCTCCTTCACTAATACAAAGTAAGGCCGCGTACACACGGGCGGACTGTCTGGCCAACTAAGTCCGTCAGACAATCCGACAGACAGTCCGTCCTACTTTTGAATGAACGGACTTGACCACACACGATGAACAGACAGTCCGCTGAAAGCTTGCGCAATGACGTGTACAGCACGTACGACGGGACTAGAAATACGACGTCCAATACACTGCAATGCAACCTTCGGCCATGTAAATCCTTTCTGAGCATGCGCCATACTTAGTCCGTCCAACTTGCCTACTCACAAGCGGACTGTCCGCTGAAACCAAAGTTGGACGGACAATATTACGGAAATTCCGAAAGACTTATAGTCCGCCAGACTGTCCGCTGAAAAAGTCCGCTGAAGCCCACACACGAGCGGACTGTCCGCTGAAACACGTTTTAGCGGACCAAGTCCATCAGACAGTCCGCCCGTGTGTACGCGGCCTAAGGCTGATTCCTATATGTGGCACTGGAATCTGGTGTTTTCAGAGTTTTATTAATGCAGATGAGCTGTATAAATATTAATATGTATAGAATTCCAGATAGCATTTCTTCTGATAAATGATACATCATCTTTCTGCTCTTTTACTGAGGTGCTTAAGATTGCTATTTATGTTGCATCCTCATTTGTTATCTGCTTGTTTTTTCTTGTAAAGTTGTAACCCTTGCAAATAAAATTGGATTTAAATTTTGTTCTGCTCTGCATTTATTTTGCATAGCTTCCCATAAAAAATGGAATTGCCGAGGGAAGCAAGGAAGGTAAACACTACAATAACTTATCATAGAGTGTGGGTGAGGGGTGATCTAAACCCAAAACCAAAAATGTATATATTGCAGTTTACTAGACCTTAGATGTGCTAGCTGCATTTGTTTTCTTTTTTTTCCTTTCCCTTTATTCTCTCTCTTTATTTCACCTGTAAATAACACACTTTCTGTCTTTGGGTGGCTACATTCACTACCCCCTGTATCTACAGAGGGAGCCATATTTGACATCCAGGCTGGGTTTTAAATATGTCGGTCTTCGCTCATCTGTATTAAATGGGAAATGGGGAGATTAGTAGATCACGGGAGAAAGAAAACATTTCTTTTGCAACAGTTTATCACACAGGAAGTGACAAGAACAATGCACATCTGAACAGGTATTTTCTGGACTTGCTGAACATTTTTTTGCCACAAAAAAGAAACCTATGCAGCCACCACATCTAAGGACTGCAATGCAATACATTTTTGTTCTTGGGTTTAGTTATCCTTTAAAGCGGAGGTCCACCCTAAAGTGGACCTTCCGCTCATCGGAACCCTCCCCCCCTCCGGCGCCACAGTTGGCACCTTTCAGGGGGGAGGGGGGTGCAGATACCTGTACAGTACAGGTATCTGCACCCACTTCCGGGATAGCTCTCTGCAAGTGCCTGCCCCTTTCCACAAGTGCCCCGCTGCCTGCTGGGAAACACACAGATCCCAGAGGCAGCGGGGACCGTCCTTATTGCGCAGCGCGACTCGCGCATGCGCAGTGGGGAACCGGGAAATGAAGCCGAAAGGCTCCATTTCCTGATTCCCATACCCAAGATGGCGGCGGCAGCACCCGGGAGACGATCTAGAGATCGGCTTCGGGTGCCGACATCGCGGGCGCGCTGGACAGGTAAGTGTCACTATTTTAAAAGTCAGCAGCTGCAGTATTTGTAGCTGCTGGCTTTTAAAAAAAAAAAAAAAAATGCGGAGTCCCGGCGGACTCCCGCTTTAAATCAAGGAAGAGTCGATGACCAAGAAGGTTAAAATTTCCTCCCACAGGTCACTTTTCTTGCTCCCTTTCACCATTGCCACCTTCGCGTGACCTCAAACCAGTTCAAACGTATATATATTAAGTTGTACCTTCTTGAAAGGGATTAATATCTGATATTTTTTTATCACATTTGATTCCCCAAACATCAATACATGAAAAAGAGGCAAGCGTACTTGGGCTATAAACATCCCACTGCCACCTGGAAAAATAACTAGAGCCTTGTGAGTAGAACCTACATCTGAATGCTATACAACGAAAACCTATATATAATGTACAGTGCCTTGAAAAAGTATTCACACCCCTTGACATTTTCCACATTTTGTCATGATACAATCAAAAACTTAAATTTTATTGGGATTTTACTTCTCAGCCAAGTTAAAAAGGTACAAACAATGAAGCTACTATCAGTCAGAATACATGAACTTCATGCCTGACAATTTGTATATGTTGAAGAATCTGCTCTTAGGTATAGCCTAGGCCAGTGATGGCGAACCTTGGCACCCCAGATGTTTTGGAACTCCATTTCCCATGATGCTCAACTACACTACAGAGTGCAGAAGCATCATGGGAAATGTAGTTCCAAAACATCTGGGGTGTCAAGGTTTGCCGTCACTGGCCTAGACTGTGGCCTCCTCTGAGATGCCGCCTTGAGGAGTACCAATAATGTGAAAAATGTGTAGGTTAGGGATAAATGGGCATTTATCCCTAACCTACAAATTTTTCATCCCTGTCAACTGCTCCTCATGGTATGACACATATCGCCTCACTTTTTCTCTTCTCTCTTCTTTTTCTCTTCTCTTTTTCCTCCTCATTTCTATCTTCCTTCAGCATTCTTGGCTTGTCTCTCTTGCAGCAGTACCATACATGTCTCACCAAGACCCAAAATATACCTTCATTCTCTTTACGTTCTGAATAAGTTTCAGCATGTAATCGATATATATAGACAAGCTTATGTTATTTATGGACATGAGTGATCTGGAATTTGTGATCTTCCCTTAATTGCTTGGCAGCCTCTATGCATCTTGTGGCCCCTAAAGCTTTATAAGTTGGGCTAGTATCTTACCTTGTATGGTTCCATTATCCTTGTCTACTACTTTGTGTACAATGATACATTTCTTAAGTTGAGTACCTCATACTCGATCAAAACCGCTATCACTGTACCTTCTAAGTTTGAATGTCTTTCTGGAGATGAAAAACATATTTAAAAAGCAATTATACTCACTACCAACTATGGCAATATGTTATTTGGGTCTTGGGAGCCACAGCAATGGCTACTTGTTGGCCGCAATATGTCTTTGTATTAGTCAAAATGGCACATTCCTTGGTGAAATATTTTCTGGACAACTGAGCAGGGTTGTTATTTCCTTTTACATATGTCACTTTTAGACTTTTGAGGAGTTACATTGATATTATCAGAGGTATTTTAACAAACTGTTAAATCTGTTAGCTAGTTACAATACGTTTAACTTGCTAATTTATAAAATGCATTGAATAAATGCCAGAAGTGACATGCAGGCAGTAAAAGGGGATCTGTAACTTTGCTCCCAAAACATAAACCTGTTAATGTCTCCGCAGACAATACGGTACGTGGTCTACGCATCTCTTCTGTCTTTATGATGGTTACCATGGTGACTTATTGTACTCCTACACTATCTCTGCCCATGCAGCACTCAAAGTAAAAAAAACGCTCACAGAAAGGCAATATATTTCATGTTGGCATTGTCCTTCTAGGGATTAAAAGATCAAGCTCCCAAACTGGGCAGCTTCTGTTTCCAGTGATAAACAGCCTGACATAAACATGTTGCTGAGCAACCCTCTCACTGATGCACTGATATTGTGCCTCTGTGTTCACAATCCTTCCAAGTCTGCCGAGAGTGGACAATAGAGTTATAAATCACACACACTCTTCTGGGAGCTCTGCAGCTTTTATGTGCGGTTTCTTAAACTAGAGGACAAAAATGCTTCCAAGACAAATATCACTGTCTGGCAGCCCACAGTCGTTGAGTAGGGAATGACGCATGACCATTAGGGTTGCCTAATCAATCGTTTTATGGTTACTAATTGTTTAGCTGCACTCATGCACTTGTAAATGTAATCCTCTTTTTTTATCAAGACCAGTATAACTATTTTCAACATAATCACCTCTGCACTTGATTCCTTTTTTATGTCAACACCACAAAGTTTGTGTCAGTGGAAGACACAAAGGGACTCGCCCAGGGTTCTGGCTCTCTTGAAGAGCTAAAAACCTGGAAACCTTAAGCTCAACCTTAAATACAAACTAGCTATGGCAAGTATTTTTTAAAGTGTGTGTCTGGCCAAAACCTTTTTATTTTTAAAGATTTGAGTGGAGGGGGAAGGATTGGTGTCAAGCTTTTTGCTTTAGCTAGAGAAAGCACCAGGAATAAAGGTTCTTAAAGAGGAACATCACTTGCTCAATCAACATTGACTACTTTTAATCCTTATGCTACTAGCATTAGTAAATAGATAGGAAATCATATCATATTCACTCGTTTTAAATTACTTTTTTACATTTCTTCAGTTACTTCCTGGTTTCCATGCCTAGGCAAATGATGTCATACATCCCAGGAGTCTTCAGTAGGGGAAGATGAGAGGAGGTTTCTCAGCTAAGTACACCCTCTCCTGTCTGTACGGAAAACAGAAAAAACAAACTTTGTTTCGTTTTTTCTGTTTTCCATTTTGGTATTTGTGCATCTCACAATTTTGAACTGCAGCTATTTATGTATATTTTTTGTTGATTTTAGTCACTAGGTAGCGTGGTATTTTGTTTCTGTGTCTCCTGTCTGCATGCCTGAGCTAAGGGCAGGTAGATTCCAGGAAGTAAATGCTACATGAATCATCTGCCCTTACTCAAGATGACCACAGCCATAAATGCCAAGGGGGGTGTTTCTCAAAGCGATTTCTCAACAAAATAAAGCATGGAGACATACAGAATACTTTATTAATCCCAAGGGAAATTGGGAAATTGTTTACGACACAGACACACTTAACAAAGACAAGATCACAACAATAGACTAAACAAGATGCAAAACACAAAATTACCAATAACAGCCATTAACACCAAATAAAAAAAATTAAACTACACTACAAATAAAACATCCATACAAATAAAATACAACACAGAATAAATAACACAGATTAAAATAACAGACAAACTACCAAATACAAATACAGCACTTTCTCTAACGCCACCCCAGATAATAATCAATACAATACCAACAAACTATACAAACAACACAGATTGTTTATGATCCCGTCTTCAGCCCTCACAGAAAAGATTTATATATCTTGATCGCCACAGGCAAAAATGATTTCCTGTGTCGCTCTGTGGTGCATTGTGGGTGTAATAATCTGTCACTGATGGTACTCCACAGACTGACCAGCGTATTGTGGAGTGGGTGAGAGGAGTTGTCCAAGATAGAATGTAACTTGAACAACATTCTCCTCTCCAACAATGTTATAAAAGACTCCTATTCCAATCCAACAACATCACTGGCCTTGTAAATAAGTTTATTGAGTCTGTTGGACTCACATTGGACCCACATGAATGGATGGGTGCGTTTGCTTTGAATATGAAAAATGAATTAAAACATAATTTTTGGTTTGTGGTGTTCAGGTGAAGTGTAGTTCCGCTGTAAAGTAATATGCTGCCTCATTGCTGTCAAAAACACCAATTGACACCCTGTATTCCCGATTTCGATCAACTGATATAGGAGCTATTTTCAGAGTCCATCTGACATTCAGAAATATTTGAAAGCTTAGATGAAGGGGTTTTAACCCCCGAAACATGTTGGCTGTCTCCTATAAAATCAATAAAATATATTTATGGACTCTTTCTGAACTTTTGTTCCTGGCATGTTCTCTAGCCGAAACACAAAACTTTGCAATAGGGGCACTTATTCTGGGGACAAATGTCTAATAAGGTAATTCTCCTCACTTTGTAGAGATTTACACTCACTTCCTGTTGCATCTCTGAGACCAGAAGTGAAGGGAAATCTCGCCAACAGAACTCAGAGCAAAAAATAAACTGGCAAGGCTTTTAACTCTTTCCAAAACTGGAAAAAAAGAGGTTTGTGTATAAATACATCTACTTATGAATGAATGCACTGAAGGAGATAAAAAAATATTTAAAACTGTTAACAGCAATTTTAGCAACTCAGTAAAACTATCCACTAAATGTACGTCGAGGCGCATTCCGGTCACATCGTTTGGTCCGAACTTTTGGTTCCCGAGATCCAGGGGGTGGAATGCATGCCAATTCAAGTGGCACGGCTAGATTCCAACTGACCCAGTCTGATACATTCGTTCCCTCTAGTGCCGAGGCATTGGCACTTTTAAAGTAAGAGGCCATTTGGCTATTTTTGTTTTTAATGTTTTTTTAAATAAAACGATATTATGCCATGGTCCGGTTCTCTTTATATTTTTTCTTGAGCAAACGTGGATTGAAACAACATTTCTGGTACACCTAAGCAGAGTTTCCCCATCAAGGTTGGCAGTTCCCTAAACCTGCTAAAGCTTTACTTGACTTTCTTTTTAAACAAAAGGGTCAAGGTGAGTTGGTGAGTAGGCTTCTTACCATAATTCACCGGGTGACGTGTTGGTGCATTTCTCCTAAGCGGTGACGGGGCATGCAGGATTCATCCCTTCTTCAGCTTCACCACTTCTTCTTTTGTTATGTACATGGACATTTTCTATAAGTTCACTGTTTGAGTTGATTTTTTGTATTCAATTTATATTGCAGCATGTATTGACTAATAAGATACCTGCGGTACTATTAAGCAATAGAGCACTTTATTGTTATTATTTAAAGTTTATTGAGCACTAGAGCACTTTATTGTTGTTATTTAACGTTTACTATATTCAGTGCCCCCTTATCACTTACAACCCACATCTCACGAAGGCAATTTTTTTGCACTTTGAGGGGAGCAGCTTAGAGATTATTCACATATTTAATTTCAGTCTAAGCACAGAGTATTCCATTGTCTTTTGGTTTATCCACTAAATGTATCTTAAAGGATATCTGCACCTTTAAGTAGAGCATTCTTCTCCCACTCGTAATCACAATAGGCGTATACTGTATAATTCAGACACCAGATGAAGACTATCCGCTGTGGTGTTGCCTACAGCCTGCTGATTCCTATTTACAGAAAAACACTACCGTATATACTCGAGTATAGGCCGACCCGAATATAAGCCGAGGCCCCCAATTTACCCCCAAAAAACTGGAAAACTTATTGACTCGTGTATAAGCCGAGGGTGAGACATGGCTGTCCATCCCTGTGTGTCCGTCCATCCCTGTGTGTGTGTCCGTCCATCCATCCCTGTGTGTGTGTCCATCCATCCATCCATCCCTGTGTGTGTGTCCGTCCATCCATCCCTGTGTGTGTATCCATCCATCCATCCATCCCTGTGTGTGTGTGTGTGTGTGTGTATCCATCCATCCATCCCTGTGTGTGTGTGTGTATCCATCCATCCATCCATCCATCCCTGTGTGTGTGTGTGTGTGTGTGTGTCCATCCATCCATCCATCCCTGTGTGTGTGTCCGTGCAGCCTTGTGTGTGTGTCCAGCCTACCTGTGTCCCGAGCCTCCGTCCCGAGCCTCCTCCGTCCCGAGCCTCCTCCGTCCCGAGCCTCCTCCGTCCCGTGCCTCCTCCGTCCCGTGCCTCCTCCGTCCCGTGCCTCCTCCGTCCCGTGTCGTGCCGATGGATCGCCGCTCCAGGATCGCCGCTCTTCTCGGCGGCCATTCTACAATTCAAAAGCCGCGCCTCCGCCTCCGCCTGTGATAGGCGGAACACTGAATTTCCCAGCAGCCTGTGTTCCGCCTATCACGGACATCGTCTCATCCTCGTCCGTAGTACGAGGATGAGCGGATGTCCGTGATAGGCGGAACACTGACTGCTGGGAAATTCAGTGTTCCGCCTATCACAGGCGGAGGCGGAGAAGGAGGCGCGGCTTTTGAATTTTAATGTCCGCCGTCTGTCTGCTCGATACGCTGATCGAGCAGTCAGACAGCGGTGACTCGAGTATAAGCCGAGGGGGCACTTTCAGCCTCAAAAAAGAGGCTGAAAATCTCGGCTTATACTCGAGTATATACGGTATTTGCCCTCTGATCCTCACTGTTTGTTGTTAGGAGGACAACACCTCCATATTATATAATAGTTTCACTAAGTTTGTGCACTAAGCTTGGCCACCATACCAGTGCATGTGTTTGGTTCAAAACACATACATTGATTAGTTGGTTCAGCTAAAATGAATATTGACTGTAATGTCATTCATATGCCTAATACATACTTACAGCTTAACACACATGCTTTATACACAAGCCTTGTATAGGCATTAGCATGCAAAACAGGTATCACATATACTTATGTACGCTTATCATAGTTTAGGCTTCTTGCCTTTATACAATTCCATATCGAAAATCTAATAAACGTTTGCATACCTGTAATACAGCCTTATAATCAATGAACATTTCCATGCTGCTCAGCTCTTCTTTAAGATAAGTTGGAAACAAAATCAAATCCTGGCAATGCTCATCCAGGCAATACTTATATCCATCCAGGTCTGAGGGAGATTCCACCTGAGTGAATCCTTCTTTTTTCAACATGTTTAATACCTCTGTGGGGCTAATTACGGAAATACAGTACAGCATTAAAACCAATTCTGAATAGAAAACAGATCACAATATTTGTTATAAATAGCATTTAATTTTCAAGGATCTCTTCAAGTTCTGTATTTTTATGCCACTGATCACTAAAAAGAAGACCTAATCTTGTGTTGATTATAAGATGTCTATCCAGTGCTGAAGATTTGTGATAGCTCCGAGCTAAGCTGTACCTGGAAAGAGGCAAAAGTCATCCCTGGACAATTAATTTAATAGCGATTTGCAGGAAGGCAGGCAAGTTATGTGTGTACACTTATGCTCTGTACACATGGTTGGAAATTCCGACTGAAAAAGGTCAGATCGGATTATATTGAAAATCTCATCATGTGTGGGCTCTATCGGACCTTTTTTACGTCTGAAAATTTTTTAGAGCAGGATCTCAAATTTTCTGCCAAAAAAATCTGACCGGACTTTTTCTGATCGTTTGTAGAGTATTTAGACGGACAAAGTGCCACGCATGCTCAGATTAAATTACGAGACCAAAGTTATTGGCTACTAGCCTCTACGTAGTCCCGTCGTATGTAACTAACGTCACCTCATTCCGAACGATCGGATTTTCTGACAACTTTGTCCGGCCGTGTGTATGCAACACCAGTTTCGGCCAAAATCTGTCAAAAAAAAAAGTTGTGGTCGGAATGGCTGACTGTGTGTACAGGGCATAAAAGTTTTTTTTCCTTCAACCCCCTCCAACAGAACCTGGCCAGACAGACCGACATACACACGGACCAAATGTCTGCCGTTTTTATTTAACTAGCTGATATCTCCCAACATTTGACATGTGTGTATGGGACTTTAGGCAGTCAAAGATAAGCAGCAAAATTAAGCAATTCTGACAAAAAGTTGTGGAAAGGTGTATAGGAAAAACCTGTGACCGTTTCTGGACACAAAACGAGATTAATCTTTCATTTTCATTTTATCTAAAACTAACAATGTTGGGATGGAGAATGTTATGCTAGGATGACATTACTAGTATGAGTAGTCTTAAACTGTGATATATCTTTGCTATTAAAAGGAATGCATAATAAAAACAAAATTACAAAAGAGAAAAATATGTAATGAAACTTTCAATTGAATTGGCAAAGAATATTTATAATTATATATATTATATCAGGGGTTGACAAATTTGCTTGGAATCTAGGAGCCAGCTTAAAAAGTTAGGAGCCAGGTCCGTGACGGCGATCCGGACCTGTCCCTGGCCTGACATGGAGACGAGTGAGGGGAAGATAGCAGCGCCGTCGCCGCCCCCCCCCCCCCCCCCCCGTCTCCAAGTCATTGCCCATAGCTCTTAGAGGGACATTTTATATATTTTTTTTCAAATGACAATTTTTTTTTCAATTGCATTTTAGTGTAAATATGAGATCCGAGGTCTCTCTGACCCCAGATCTCATATTTAAGAGGACCTGTCATGCTTTTTCTATTACAAGGGATTTTTACATTCCTTGTAATGAGAATAAAAGTGACACAACATTTTTTTTAAAAGAACAGTGGAAAAAAAAAAAAAGTTAAAATAAGCAGAAAAAATTATAATTTTTAAACGCGCCCTGTCCTGCCCGCATATAAAATCGGTGTTCGAACCACACATAGGAGGTAGCGCCGTGATCGGTAGAGCAAGAGCAATAATTCTAGCCCCAGACCTCCTCTGTAACTCAAAACGTGCAACCTGTAGAATTTTTTTAAACGTCGCCTATGGAGATTTTAAAGGGTAAAAGTTTGTCGCCATTCCATGAGCGGGTGCAATTTTGAAGCGTGACATGTTGGGTATCAATTTACTCGGCGTAACATTATCTTTCACAATATAAAAAATAATTGGGCTAACTTTACTGTTGTCTTATTTTTTTATTAACTAAATTATTTTTCCCAACAAAAGTGCGCTTGTAAGTCCGCTGCACAAATACGGTGTGACAGACAGTATTGCAACAACCACCATTTTATTCTCTAGGGTGTTAGAATAAAAAATATATATAATGTTTAGGGGGTTCTAAATAAAGGGAAGAAGAGGCAGGTAATATAAAACAGGCAGAGGAAGCTTCATTAACATTGCTGGTTTGTCATACCAACGGCGACCACAAGAGGGCGCCAGATTCCATAAGGAATCATAGGACCGCAGAAGGCCTCAAAGCCGCGGCCTAAATTTTTGGCCGTCGGCGGAACGGCCCGACGCGATCACGCTGGGGGGGTCCACAGAGACAGGATACCCCCAGCTGTGCTGCCCCAGGCGCGAAGTCGCTATTTCTAGTCGCCAATGTGACCTGGCGCCCGGGTTTTGTCGAGCCCTGTATTATATTATATATATAATTATAGATGACTCTAAGGTGTGTAAGCCAAACCCTGTTAGGTACCACATCTTGCACATATCACATGACTCTAACTGGGTTATTTATTCTTGTCCCTCTGTGGTCAATCAAATGATACACAAACAGGCATAAAGGAAAGCTTCATCATACCTGACTTTGGCTGTATTGATCCAGGCATAGTGTGGTACCGTTGAAGCTCTTTGTTCCTGTTTCCGTACAGTCTCTGGTAATATATATTCAATGGTCGGTGCTGAATACTTAATTCGGCATTTTGCAAGGGCAGCAGCCAGTTTGGTTTTATAGCTAAATGAAGTAACATAAGACATTAACTATATTATTTTCTTTTTCCTAGAATGTAATGCTTCTAAGCACAAGCCAATTGCTCCTTATGCTAAAACTAACCCTAAGGGACTAATTTACAAGAAGAAATTGACTTTTGAAGAGTACAAGTTATTATCAGTAAAAATCAAGTTACAGAGAAAGAAACTACAGGTGGTGGATACTTTCTTTGGTCTCTCAAGAGTTTTGTGTATTTGGGAAGTAACCATTGCAGTATAAGGCTACAGAATAGTGGATGAGGTAGGTATGACAACCATTCAGTGTATTCTGGAAACAGAAATGATAGCACAGAGGAACACTGGGGAGAAAAACCAATGTGGTATGAGGAAATTTTTATACTCAAAGTATTATATCTTTTATATCTCTGACTCCTAGAATCTCCATTGCAATATGAAAACTTGAAGATCACACTGTGGTCATTTTAAAGTGCTAAAGAGGTAGGAGATAGAGAAAGCAGACATCCAGAGATGTCCGTTTCGATGATCACACACATTGTAAAGTTTACTGGGAGCCCTGAAATGGAGGCTTTCTAAA
Source organism: Lithobates pipiens (assembly GCF_037356315.1). Classification (NCBI taxonomy): domain Eukaryota; kingdom Metazoa; phylum Chordata; class Amphibia; order Anura; family Ranidae; genus Lithobates; species Lithobates pipiens. The sequence continues at coordinate 420,551,289 of NW_027507718.1, forward strand.
ATGGAAGCAATGTGGCCTTTTTCTTGGTCGATGGCTATGATAAATGACACCAAGTGATACAGGTTTAAGAGCCACCAGGATGTTCTATAGCAGCTCTTCTCAGTCAGGGTTCTGGGGAACCCTAGGGTTCCTCCAGTGTTTGCTAGGGATTTCTTGAGTTGAGTTTTCCCACTGACCACCATTGTAAGAGGCCTATTTCCCAAGTATGTTAGGGACATTCTTCCTACTGATCATCACAAAATGTATAATATGGTAATATTGCAGCATGAACTCAACATAACCCTTTAAAAACACACAAAAATATTAAACAAAAAAGACACAGCCAACGTATTAACCTATTTGCAGAATATTGTGGGCTATAAAGGCACAGATACCATTTAAGAAAGCATCCTAGGTTGCATGTAATTCACTGATACTATGACTGTACGTGGTTAGCTCAGTTAACCAGAAAGCTTGAGAAAAGACATTAAAGTCATCTGAATGAAGGCCAACTTTAGGGGTACATATTCTTTGCAAGTTCTTACAGGTCACTGTGTTTTTATTGTGGTGCTTGCAAATGACTATCCTCATAAAAGACGATTCTCCTTTTCCCCTTGGCTTCTTAAACATATTGGGACTTAAATAGTCATGTGAGTGACACCCAATGCATTCAATAAAAAGCTTTATCTGAATATTATTGTGCTTTGATTATACTTAGCTGTCCACATTATAGATTTCACTTTCACAGCGAGTTTATGGCGCATCTTCTACTGGGTAGATGTTTATTACATCCATTAAGAATATATATGACTATGGTTCATAAGGGACACCCACTAGAATACGTTCTAGTTGAATTAAGAGAGGGATCCAGGGAGATAAACACCAGATGAGCATTTGAAAACTGGAGTTTTATTTTATGGTCAAATATTACAGAAAGTAATGGAATGAGAAAATGAAGAGTATAACAGGAAACTAAGATTTGCAGTAATATTCCTCCTTAAGGACCTCTAACAATAGGAAACATAATATGAAGAATAGTTCTTTGAAATAAAAATTTCATTCGGCCAATAAAATAATTCAGTGAACTGCTAATTTAACTCAGGGAACATTGCAGTTTGTTCAGTGTGTTTAAGCATTTTCAATGATTTTATGCCACTGGATTAGACAGGGCCTTTACAGGTTGTCAGGATTCAACAGCTGAGATGACCAGATCTGTGTAGCTACACAAGAAAACTGAGACCAAATGATATATAGTGAAGTGCATTTATTAATAGTAAAGAAAAACACATACCACACAAAACAGAATACCAGAGATGCAAGGAAGGGGGACTCGGACTAGGTACAGGAACAATGGGAGCAGATGTAAGGGCAGGGTACAGGACTAGATCAGGAGCAGGATAAACTGACATACAGTGTATGGCAGCAAGCAAGGCAAACCAAAACACTGACAAAGAGGTAAACTACAGTATTGGATGAGGGATTTAACCACTTCAATACAGGACACTTTTACCACCTTACTGCCCAGGCCAATTTTCAGCTTTCACTGCTGTCGCACTTTGAATGACAATTGCGGACATGCAACACTGTACCCAAACTAAATTTTTATCACTTTGTTCACACAAATAAAGCTTTCTTTTGGTGGTATATAATCACCACTGATTTTTGTATTTTTTGCCAAATAAACAAAAAAAAAAAAACGAACAACAATTTTGGGGGAAAAAAACGCTTCTTTGCTTCTGTTAAAAAATTTGGCAAATAAAAAATTGTTCTTCATAATTTTAGGCCAGAATATATTCTGCTACATTTCTTTGGTGAAAATAACCCAAATCACTGTATATTATTTAGAAACATAGAAAAGTGATGGCAGAAAAAGACTGAGGCCGCGTACACACGGGTGGACTGTTCGCCCAACCTTGTCCGCTGAACAGTGTTTGGGCGGACAGTCCGCTCGTGTGTGGGCTTTCAGCGGACAGTTTCAGCGGACAGTTTGACGGACAAAGTCTTTCGGAAATTCCGAAAAACTGTCCACTGAAACTGTGTTTGAGCGAACAGTCCGCCCGTGTGTAGGCTACTTTCGAAATGAGCAAACTGTTCCCGCTCGGAGGAAAGTCTGCTCATTTCGAGCGCGTGTGAAGGTAGGCGGGGCCCGCGACGGAGACGTCGCGGGCTCCGCCGCCTGGAATGGGCTTAAAGGGGAACCCCAACGCCGAAAAAAATCGGCGTGGGGGTTCCTCCAAAGTCCACAACAGACCCTTGTCCGAGCACGCTACCCGGCCGGCCAGGAAAGGGGGGCGAGCGAGCGCGCCCCCCCTCCTGAGCCGTACCAGGCCGCGTGCCCTCAACATGGGGGGGTGCCTTGGGGAAGGGGGGGCCGCGCGGCCCCCCCACCCCAAAGCACCTTGTTCCCATGTTGATGAGGACAAGGGCCTCTTCCCGACAACCCTGGCCGTTGGTTGTCGGGGTCTGCGGGCGGGGGGCTTATTGGAATCCGGGAGCCCCCTTTAAGAAGGGGGCCCCCGGATACCGGCCCCCCACCCTATGTGAATGAGTATGGGGTACAATGTACCCCTACCCATTCACCTGTGAAATAAAGTACAAAAAAAAACACAACACAGAGAAAAAATATTTTATTGCACAGCTCCGGGGGTCTTCCGTCTTCGGGGGTCTTCTCGCCGGACTCCTCCGCTATCTTCGTGTAGCTCTTTTACTAGCGGAGGAGCCCGGCTTTCTTCCTCCCCGCCGCCGACCTCTTCTCCCGACTTCGGGGGTCTTGTCCCCCTCTTCGGTTCTTCTGCCGGGCCACCGCGCCTTCTTGTAGCTCTTTTACAGGCGGTGGCCCGGTCTTCTGTCGCCGCTGCCTTCCGTTCTTCTGTCGCCGCCTTCGGTTCTTCTGCCGGGCCACCGCGCCTTCTTGTAGCTCTTTTACAGGCGGTGGCCCGGTCTTCTGTCGCCGCTGTCGCTGTCGCCGTCGCCGCCTTCCGTTCTTCTTCTTCTTCTTCCCCAGGAGATGATGACACGTCGCTCTCTCCGGCCGGAATGCCAGAGCCGCGCTGTGCGGTCACTTATATAGTGACAATGGGGCGGTGTCACATGGTATATGTCACATGGGTTGGTCACATGGGTTGATGTCACATGGGGACTATGACATCGTAAGGGGGCGGGGTCACCATGTGACCAACCCATGTGACATATACCATGTGACACCGCCCCATTGTCACTATATAAGTGACCGCACAGCGCGGCTCTGGCATTCCGGCCGGAGAGAGCGACGTGTCAACATCTCCTGGGGAAGAAGAAGAAGAACAAGAAGAAGAAGAAGAACGGAAGGCGGCGACGGCGACAGCGACAGCGGCGACAGAAGACCGGGCCACCGCCTGTAAAAGAGCTACAAGAAGGCGCGGTGGCCCGGCAGAAGAACCGAAGGCGGCGACAGAAGAACGGAAGGCAGCGGCGACAGAAGACCGGGCCACCGCCTGTAAAAGAGCTACAAGAAGGCGCGGTGGCCCGGCAGAAGAACCGAAGAGGGGGACAAGACCCCCGAAGTCGGGAGAAGAGGCCGGCGGCGGGGAGGAAGAAAGCCGGGCTCCTCCGCTAGTAAAAGAGCTACACGAAGATAGCTGAGGAGTCCGGCGAGAAGACCCCCGAAGACGGAAGACCCCCGGAGCTGTGCAATAAAATATTTTTTCTCTGTGTTGTGTTTTTTTTTGTACTTTATTTCACAGGTGAATGGGTAGGGGTACATTGTACCCCATACTCATTCACATAGGGTGGGGGGCCGGTATCCGGGGGCCCCCTTCTTAAAGGGGGCTCCCGGATTCCGATAAGCCCCCCGCCCGCAGACCCCGACAACCAACGGCCAGGGTTGTTGGGAAGAGGCCCTTGTCCTCATCAACATGGGGACAAGGTGCTTTGGGGTGGGGGGGCCGCGCGGCCCCTCCTTCCCCAAGGCATCCCCCCATGTTGAGGGCACGTGGCCTGGTACGGCTCAGGAGGGGGGGCGCGCTCGCTCGCCCCCCTTTCGTGGCCGGCCGGGTAGCGTGCTCGGACAAGGGTCTGTTGTGGACTTTGGGGGAACCCCCACGCCGATTTTTTTCGGCGTTGGAGTTCCCCTTTAAGTCCATTCCAGGCGGCGGAGCCCGCGACGTCTCCTTCGCGGGCCCCGCCTACCTGTACACGCGCTCGAAATGGGCGGATTTGCCTCCGCCTTACGTGGGCGAGTCCGTTCATTTCAAAAGTTGAGCGAACTGTTTGGCAAACAGTTCGCTGAAACAGTCCGCTCAAAAAGTGCCGTGTGTGGCCATGTCCGTCCATGCTAATTTTGAGCGGACTGTTTGCCGAAACTGTTTGACAAACAAAGTTGGGCGAACAGTCCGCCCGTGTGTACGCGGCCTGAGTGGTCCATTCAGTCTGGCCATTTTTTTTATCTCATTAATCACGTTGTCTGACTATAGATTCATGTTTATCCCAAACTGGAGCTACAGCTTTCTGCCCTGAGGAACCACAGTGCCCCCAGCAGGTGAATCAGGTCCTAACACAAGTATTACAGCCTCTTGCCACTCAAGCTGAGCAACCTGAATGATAGGAGCACAAAAGAGGATTAAGCTAGTGCATTACCACTAAAAAACAATTCTAAAAACACTGTTGCACTCAGATTTAGCAAAGGAGTGAAACCTTTTTCTGTAGCCATGCTCCTGAGGGGTCTGATGGAGCATTTAATATTGTAGCCAGCAGCATAGCTCTGTAACATACTCCTTAGGGTTCCCTGTGTCATTCTGGTGTAGCTGAAACCCTCCAATGACCTCTTTGCTGCATGTAAGTGCATTTTGTTTTATATAAAGAGATTTTAGTGGTAATGTGGTAGGGTCTGCGCTTTGTGAGCATCTATTGTCTTTCATTATGATCCTACACCTGCTGAATTTATACATGGTCATCTTAGAGGTTATTACTCAGATGTTCTACTTTATGTGTATTTTTGTCTTATATGTGGCAAGTAACCTCCCCTTCTTAAAGCTACTGCTTTTGTATGTAATGGTTTCTTTAGAGTGTAGACTATAGAAAGAGTGAAGCAGTGGCATGTTGAATAAACGGTTCTGAATAATAACCGATGTTCATAACTAGGCATTGGGGAGTGGAATATTTGGCCTACAAAATAACAGGCTGAAGATGGCCATACATTATAAGATCCCTTATGTTCAGCCCTATTGATTTCCATGCCCATGAATGGCAGAATCCCCCCTGGATGGTATTCAAACAGCTGGCACCCACGGCTGTCAGAATACCCAAACAATGGCTGCATGTGATTGAATGCAGCCACTGTCCAGCCAACAATTTTCTGCTTGGCTTCTTCAATTTTCAGATCAAAGGGTAGGAGGGTGCTGATAGGGCCACCCAAGGCCCAAATGTCAGCTGGTTCATTGGCTCCATGTATGGCCATTATAAAGCGCCTTCTGCTTTTTGTCCTAGGCCAGAATGACCTTGTGCCCTGCTGCCTCCTGAGATTCTCCACAACTGGATGCAGAGTGCACAGAGACTTGCAGTTGTTTTGGATATATTAGAGACCATTGAAACGTGCACATGCATAGGTCATTTCCACACATACGCAAATAAGCCACAGGTCTCTGCAAGGTTCTAATGACTGACACATCTGCACATGTGCCAGACAATTAAAGATGGCGGTCGGAAAGACAAGCAGGGGGATAACAATATCCCAGGGTAAAGTTACGCTTTAAGGCCTATGGGCTTTAAAGAACACCAAATACAGAAAAGGTAAGTATACACCCCTTCAGTCTGCTTTCAAGGGAACCTAGTTTGGGGAAAGTACAGGTTTGCACTGCACAATGGGCCATTTGAAAGAACACAAAGGTCACACCAACAGCAAGCCTAGCAAAAGCACAGAAAAGTTACAGGGTCTTGCAAAAGTATTCACTTCCCTTGGCGTTTTACCTATTTTGCCACATTACAGCCTTTAGTTCAATGTTTTTTTTAATCTGAATTATATGTGGTGGATCAGAACACAATAGTCTAAGTTGATGAAGTAAAATTAGAAAAATATATACATAAAACTATTGTTCAGAAATAAAAAAAATTATAATTGGCATGTGCGTATGTATTCACCCCCTTTGTCATGAAGCCAATAAAAAGCTGTGTAGCAACCAATTACCTTCAGAAGTCACATAATTAGTGAAATGATGTCCACTTGTGTGCAATCTAAGTGTCACATGATCTGTCATTACATATACACACCTTTTTGAAAGGCCCCAGAGGCTGCAAGACCACTAACCAAACACTGCCATGAAGACCAAGGAACACTCCAAACAATAAGGGACAATGTTGTTGAGATGTACAAGTCAGGGTTAGGTTATAAAAAAATATCCAAATCTTTGATAATCCCTAGGAGCACCATCAAATCTATCATAACCAAATGGAAAGAACATGGCACAACAGAAAACCTGCCAAGAGACGGCCACACACCAAAACTCACAGACCGGGCAAGGAGGGCATTAATCAGAGAGGCAGCACAGAGACCTAAGGTAACCCTGGAGGAGCTGCAGAGTTCCACAGCAGAGACGGGAGTATCTGGCAATAAGCCTTAAGCTTTATGGCAGAGTGGACAGAAGAAAGCCATTACTTTCAGGAAAAAACAAAATGGCATGTTTTGAGTTTGCAAAAAGGCATGTAGGAGACTCCCAAAATGTATGGAGGAAGGTGCTCTGGTCTGATGAGACTAAAATTGAACTTATTGGCCCTCAAAGAAAACCCTATTTCTGGCACAAACCCAACCCATAACATCACCCAAAGAACAACATCCCCACAGTGAAACATGGTGGTCCTAAATACAGGGATATTCTTGAGCAAAACCTGTACCACTCTATGTGTGATATGAGGCTTGGATGGAGGTTCACCTTCCAGCAGAACAATGACCACAAACACATTGCTAAAGCAACACTTGAGTGGTTTAAGGGGAAACATGTAAATGTGTTGGAATGGCCTAGTCAAAGCCCAGACCTCAATCCAATAGAAAATCTGTGGTCAGACTTAAAGATTGCTGCTCACAAGTGCAAACCATCCAACTTGAAGGAGCTGGAGTCGTTTTACAAGGAGGAATGGGCAAAAATCCCAGTGGTAAGATGTGGCAAGCTCATAGGGACTTATTCAAAGCGACTTGGAGCTGTGATAACCGCAAAAGGTGGCTCTACAAAGTATTGACTTTAGGGGGATGAATAGTTATGCACATTGACTTTTTCTGTTATTTTGTCCTATTTATTGTTTGCTTCACAATAAAACAAACATCTTCAAAGTTGTGAGCATGTTCTGTAAACGAAATGATGCAAATCCTCAAACAATCCATGTTAATTCCAGGTTGTGAGGAAACAAAACACGAAAAATCCCAAGGGGGGGTAAATACTTTTGCAAGGCACTGTATACTGTAATCTTTGTTTATCCATCCCTTTCTCATGTGCATGTAGGAAGCCATACAAAAAAAATCCATAGAAATACTGTTTGTGTATGTAGACTTGGAATGACAGATCCAGTAATACTTGCGCATACAATGATGCAGGTGGACTGCCAAGTGACAGATGAAAGGATGACTTTTATCACAGTGTAAATATCAGTCTTATTCCTCATGCCTTTGGAAACATTTGTCACACAATAAGTCAACACTACTTTCATGGCTATAGGAAACGAGAGCTTGATAGAAGTACCGAGCTGGTGCCACACTCATATTTGCCAAATCTGTCCTAGATAACATAGTAACCTTAGATAACTTAAGGGAGCTCATAAACGTACAACCTGCCTGAGTGGACTTGAGCTCAAACACAGGGACCATAGTTTTCAAACATGGCATTTAGTACAGTCATGGCTATGTCTGTTTGCTGTGGAAGTTCTTTGCGTGAGATGATCTTTGGGATAGTGTGGATGACAACAGGAGTGTGTGCAGCACTATGGCAACCGCAGATCTAAGTAAAGACTAATGCCGCGTACACACGATCGGAATTCCGGCCAGAAAAAGATCGTTGAGAGCTTTTCATCGCAAAATGCGACCGTGTGTATGCTCCATCGGAATTTAGCTGTCCGAATTTCCGCCAGCCAAAAATTGATAGTATGTTCTAAATTTTTTAAAGGATTGGAATTTGATGTAACCGTGTGTAGGCAAGACTGCTTGAGCCGAATTCCGTCGGAATTCCGTCTGGAAAACCATCAGAGCTTTTTCCGACGAGAATTCCGATCGTGTGTACGTGGCATAAGATGACACCATCCTTGGTAGACAAGAGGATATGGGAGTTTAGTCTCACTTTATGTCTGTTAGAAAAGACAGTACGGGGTATCAGAGCAGCAATATGACATTATCCAAAAAGTTTATACATTTGTAAAAACTCCAACCTACAAACACTGAAAACATTTTCTAAAAATTACTCTTCAGTTTAACCACTTGCTTACTGGGCACTTAAACCCCCCTCAGTCCCAGACCAATTTTCAGCTTTCAGCGCTGATGCACTTTGAGTGACAATTGCGCGGGCATACAACACTGTACCCAAATGAAATTTTTATCATTTTTTTCCCACAAATAGAGCTTTCTTTTGGTGGTATTTAGTTACAGCTCGGAGTTTTATTTTTTGCTAAACAAACAAAAAAAGATGCAAAAAAAAAAAAAAAAAAATCATGTTTTAATAGTTTGTTATAAAATTTTGCAAACGGGTCATTTTTCTCCTTCATTGAAGTGCGCTGATTAGGCGGCACTGATAGGCTGCATTGGTGGGCACTGATGGGCTGCATTGGTGGGCACTGATGGGCTGCATTGGTGGGCACTGATGGGCTGCACTGGTGGGCACTGATAGGCATAGTTAAGGCGGCACTAATAGGCACAGATAAGGCGGCACCGATGGGCACAGATAAGGCGGCACTGATGGGCAAAGATGGGCACAGATAAGATGGCACGGATGGGTGGCACGGATAAGTGGCACGGATGGGTGGCACGGATGGGCACTGATAGGTACCACAGATAGATGGGACTGATGGGCACTGATAGGTGGCACTGATAGGTGGCTCTGATAGGTGGCACTGCTGGGCACTGATGGGCGGCACTGCTGGGCACTGATGGGCGGCACTGCTGGGCACTGATGGGCGGCACTGGGGTGCAGCACCTTTGAGGCAGATTGGGTGGCACTGTGGGTGGCACTGTGGGGTGGCACTGTGGGTGGCACTGTGGGTGGCACTGTGGGTGGCACTGTGGGCACTATGGGCACTGACAGGGGGCACTGACGGGGGGCACTTACTTTTTCTTTTATTTTACTTCAGGATGGCACTGCGGGAGGCAGGTGGGCACAGGCAGGTGGCAGGTGGGCACATGTATTGATGGCCGTGATCGGGACTGATGTCCCGATCACGGCCGCCGGTGATCGGCTTTTTTTTTCTCTCCTCGCGCTGTCAGCGCGAGGAGGAATAATAGCCGATTACCGGCTCCGTTCTATCACATGATCAGCTGTCATTGGCTGACAGCTGATCACGTGATAAGGGGTCGGGATCGACCCCTTACACGGATCGGTGATCAGGCGAGTCTCACGGACTCGCCGATCACAGAGCGCGCCGCGCGCGCCCCTCAGGGGGCGCGCAGGCCGCTCGTAACCAGGACGACGTCAATAGACGTAGTCCTGAAAATGTAGTCCTGAAAATGTAGGTCATGTATTGCCAAATGACGGCATTAGCGCGGATCTGAAGTGGTTAAAGATAAAAATGGCAGCAGCATTTAATATACCGTATATACTCGAGTATAGGCCGACCCGAATATAAGCCGAGGCCCCCAATTTACCCCCAAAAAAACTGGCAAACTTATTGACTCGTGTATAAGCCGAGGGTGAGACATGCCTGTCCATCCCTGTGTGTCCGTCCATCCCTGTGTGTCCGTCCATCCCTGTGTGTCCGTCCATCCATCCCTGTGTGTGTGTGTGTCCATCCATCCATCCATCCCTGTGTGTGTGTGTCTCCATCCATCCATCCATCCATCCCTGTGTGTGTGTGTCTCCATCCATCCATCCCTGTGTGTGTGTGTCTCCATCCATCCATCCATCCCTGTGTGTGTGTGTCTCCATCCATGTGTGTGTGTGTGTGTGTGTGTGTGTGTGTGTGTGTGTGTGTGTGTGTGTGTGTGTGTGTGTGTGTGTGTGTGTGTCCAGCCTACCTGTGTCCCGAGCCTTTGTCCCGAGCCTCCGTCCCGTGCCTTGCCTCCTTGCCTCCGTCCCGTGCCTTGCCTCCGTCCCGTGTCGTGCCTTGCCTTGCCTCCGTCCCGTCCCGTCCCATGCCGTGCCTTGCCTTGCCTCCGTCCCGTGCCCTCTTCGTCGGCGCCTCGGCGGCCATTGTAAAATTCAAAAGCCGCGCCTCCACCTTCGCCTGTGATAGGCGTAACACTGAATTTCCCAGCAGCCTGTGTTCCGCCTATCACGGACATCGTATCATCCTCGTCCGTAGTACGAGGATGATACGATGTCCGTGATAGGCGGAACACAGGCTGCTGGGAAATTCAGTGTTCCGCCTATCACAGGCGAAGGCGGAGCCGGAGGCGCGGCCTTTGAATCCTAGAATGGCCGCTGTCTGTCTGCTCGACACGCTGATCGAGCGGGCAGACAGCGATGACTCGAGTATAAGCCGAGGGGGGCACTTTCAGCCTCAAAAAAGAGGCTGAAAATCTCGGCTTATACTCGAGTATATACGGTAGTTGTTTTCGAGACCCATAGACTCTTACAACAGTGGAAGACTGATAGGGCCCCCACCCATAAAGAATAGGTACTTAGCATGGGTGACAATCTCAGGCTTGAAAAAAGTAATTTTTCAGAATTTGGGGATGCCTAGGTAAATTCGAAAAAGCTCTGGGGACTGGCTGGCAGTTCCAGGTCTTGCACTGGTAGACCTACAGTAGTACTGTATAGAATTCTGGGTTGACCTTATTGTACAAATTTTCTCTTCTTTTTATGGCCCTGTTGCAAATTTCATACAGAGTTGTCAATCTTTTGTTACCACACCCTTCTCCATCGTATGTGTACTTTGCAATTCTGCATCTTCAGTGTGATTGTGCTTTAAGGGCTTCATGTATACCCTGCCGATGTTTACCACGACCACAGGAAAATGCAAAACGCACCAAAATCACTCTGCAATTTTGCAGTGGTTTTGCCTCTGTTTGCTTTTTCCCGCAGCCTGGTGAGTTTTCGCATTCAGGAGAAGGAGGTTGAAGCTCAGCTAACTGCAGCAGCTCCTAAACGCTGCTAAAAACCGAAGTGTATATTGACACATAGGCTTTTATGGAGCTGAGTTTAGGAGCTTTGGCAAAAAAAATATCAAAAGCTCCTAAACTCATGTAGCAAGGTCCCAGGCCTCCTTTGATCTGATGAGGACCTCCAGGGCCAGGGATAGCTGACATCCTTCTGTATGTAGTGGGTTGTGAGGCATGGTGGATGTATAGCTGTTAAAGTTATTGGGCCCCAGACACTTCTTGGGTACAAAAGAAAGTTTATTTCTCTTAACAAAACTTTTTTTTGGGGGGGGGGGGGGGGGGTTAGGGCCAGGACACCCTTAGGTAATTGCAAGATTAATTGGCAGACTTCAAGAATTCAATAGGATAGCCATGGAGAGCAAGGCATCCAGCAAGACGCCACATCTGCATGTGTAGGACTGCTGTCTCCTATGGCAACAGTCTTTAACAGTTCCTTCACTTTCACTACAATCACTCCTTGTAGTTCTTCAATGCACTGAGCTCCTGGTCTCTCACCAGACCCACTGATTCACTGCCACTGAATCTGTTGAGCTCCTCCAAACTTCATTGTGGTATCTTCCTCAAGTGTCACCCCCGCTTCTCTGCTGGGTCCCTAGCTTGGCACTCTAGATACCTCTCAAGCTCCATCCCCGCTGGCCCGTTTGGTCCCTGGCTTGACACACAAGGCTGCTCTGCAAGAGTCACCTCCACTGGCTGGTTCCCTGGCTTGATTCCCACTGGTTTCCAGATTTTTCACTATCCCCAGTCAGTGAGAATACTGCTCCGGTACTTTCTACAGTTACTCACTGTAGTCCCTGGTAATAAGGTGGATAGTCCCTTATTGGCGACAGCTTCCCCTCTACATCCGACCATGACAGGTTCTCCGGCCAACAGAACCGTCACTTTTGGTTGGACTGCAAGCCGCAGTCCCAACCCTGCGCTGCTCTCTTGCTTCTGGATAGGCCCTCAGACAGCCTAGCAGCCAAATGTGCCCGGGATAGGACCCATCTCCGGCCTAGCAGCACGGGCGATACAACACACGTCCACCCAGACAGCCATCCAGGTGGCACAGAACACAGATCACCTGACCTCACCCGAATATATATGCTCTCCCAGAAGGCCAAGGGATTCAAGAAAACCCCTGCTCATTGGCTGAGATACCCCATACACCCATAACCTGACCCTGTGTTGCCCTTCTTGTATCTAGTACCACCAAGTACCCGGCCACCTAGTGGTAGAAGAGAAAAATGCAACAAGGCCAAATTTAGGGAGAAATCAATAGCTCTCTAACAAACAACCAGGATAACTACTCCTGGCAGGTAAATCTGAGGAGCTCCCTGCCTAAACTCCAGGTTGCTATACTCAAGTTTAGGAGCTGATAGTGTACATGAAGCCTAAAAAGTGTTTACAGCTCTCTGGATTTACCATATCTTGTATAGATAATGGGAACTTAAAAACACCACTACCGACCTGTATACTGGTTCTATTTGTCATGTTTATTTGTTACAGTTAAACAAGCTTTATTTCTGATTTATAAAATAAAAAAAAGATAAAAATGGCAGAGGTTGAATTGAGAATAAAGCTTACAGACCTGGGGTATATTTATTTAAAAACCGCATAGCAATTCACCAAGTGAAAGTACATTTGTTCAGTGCAAACGGGGTAAAAAAGCAGATGTTATTAGGCCTTTTTCCTGTGTGTTTTTCATTGATTTCAAATGGAAAATACTGAATTTTAGCGACTAGATGGCACTAAGTATAATAGTACATTTTTATGATAGTTAGCACTATCTAGTAGTCAAATGTGGTGTTTTCTATTTTAAAATAAAGTTTCAACCAGCACTGGAAATAGCCTAATAACATAATTTTTTTGTGTTCATGGCTTGAAGGGGCTATATCGGGATAATGCCTGCAGCTGCAGGCATCACCCCAGTACCATTTTTTTAGAGCTGGCGGTTGGCTCTTTAGTGATAACAACCGATGCGTCTAAAAGCCGCTCAGCTGTTATCCTAAAGGAGCGGAAGGGTACAACCCCTCCTCCCGCCACCTTCAGCCTCTCTTATTGGGCCTCCTGTCCCACCTGGGGACCAGAGCCAGCCGGATTCAGGTCTGATCGGGTCTCCAATGTAAAATCCCGAAAGCGTCATCACAATGCCACTTCCGGTTAAATCGGCTGCCAATGGCGCAAATTGAAAAAGAAATTACAGTATTCAGAATCGCCAAATTAGGTTTACATTCCTTGTGACTACAATAAAAGTGATCAGATTTTATTTTAATTTTTTAAAGGGCCAATGTAAAAAAAAAAAAAAAAAGATTTAGCACGTCCCCGGATGCTCACGCAACAAAGAAAATGCATATGTAAGTTGCGCCCTCAAATGTAAACGGTGTTCAAATCATACATGTGAGGCAACGCCGTGATCGTCAGAGTAAGAGCGATAATTCTAGCAAAAGACCCCCTCTGTGACTCTAACCTGGTAACCGTTACATTTTTTTAAAGCGTTGCCTATGGAGATTTTTACGAACCATAGTTTGTCACCATTCCACGAGTGTGCGCAATTTCAAATCATGACATATTTACTCTGCATAATATCATCTTTCACAATATACAAAAAAAAATGGTTTAACGTTACTGTTTCGTATTTTTTTAATTCATGAAAGTGTATTTTTTCCCCCAAAATGTGTTTGAAAGACAGCTGCGCAAATACCGTATGACATAAAATGTTGCACCATTCACCATTTTATTCTCTAGGGTCTCTGCTAAAAATATATATATAATGTTTGGGGGTTCTAACTAATTTTCTAGCAAAAGATACTGATTTTAACTTGTAAGCAAGAAATGTCAGAAATAGGCTTAGGCATGAAAGGGTTAAAATTCTCCAGATAATTATAACAATGACTCTCTAATTATGTTTATGTGAGATCTATTTCTTCTAGTATACATTTTGTGATATAAAAATGACTCACCCATACAAAAAGTTTTCTACTTCTCGTACATCCTCTATCACTTCATCATTGTTTGATATGTAGCGTTGCTGAAAATTGCGGTCTTGGAAATCATATAACATCACCACCACTAAACTAGTCATTTCGTCTGGCTAAAGTAACAAAGATTAAAATAGAAGTAGATGTCAGTCATAAGATAATTTATTCCTTTATGTATTATAATAACAAAAACATAAAGCTCGCTGATATCTCACTGAAATATTGCTATGATGATTTTTATTTGTCACAGTTTCTAAATTTAGATCAGGGGTCTCCAAACTTATCAGTATGAGGATCACATTGTATAGTTTACTGATATTTGTGGTTTGAAAAAATCCAAATCACAGACCCTTATATCAGAGTCCACTTTACATCAGCATCCCCATCAAAGACCCCTTACATTAGGGAGCCCACCCTTACATCAAGGTCCCCATCAGAGTCCCTATTTACATCACAGTCCCCAATTACATCAGGGTCTCCACCATAGTCCCTACTACATGAGGGTTCCCCCTTACAGGGTCCAGATGCTGGATGGAAAGGGGGGGGGGCTAAAGTATAGACCATAGGTAGACTCTGCTGACCTTAATCTTAATCAATCTGTGCACACTGGAGATATGCCACTGACCCTAGCCGACGGACAGATAAAATCCTGTAGTGGGCCATCGTTTGGAGACCTTTGATTTAGATGCAAGGAAAATAACTCTTTACATTCAACCTTCGCTTTCCCCCTCCAGAGTATGCCCACCATTCATTTTATACTTTTACCCTGTTCCTGTAGCTTGTATTACTTCCTCTAACATCATTACCAAGCAGGTAAAATTTAGGGGCAACTGATGTGAGCTACAAGGTGCCCTGTATCAGTTTCCTTTGATGTAGGCAGCCCCCCAGAACTACATCTCTCAAGAGCTTTTTCTGCGCACACAGTGCGTGGGCAAGATCCTGAGAGTCAAGGCAGCAGCATTATTTTTCTTGGTGAAAAATCAATGTATACATGCAGAGAGGGACAGAGAGAGGGCCTGGGATAAGTGGAATTCAGTAATCCAGCAGGGGAAAGAACATGATTCGCTGGAGTTTTTTGCTTCCCTCTGAATCAACTGTGGGTATAGATTGGTGTACATGGGATTATATTTTTCTCTTCTGTTGGTTGAACTAGATGGACTTGTGTCTTTTTTCAAACTGACTAACTATGTAACTATGTAATGCAACAGTGTAGCAGAGATCGCCCTGTCTGCCTTCTATCAGGAAGATAGGAGCTCAATGGACTTTAGACAAAATTAAAAAGTATTTTTCTTTACTTGCAACAGTTTTAAAAACAAAATCATGGGGAAATGTGTTGTATTGTAGATGCATTGCAGCATTTTTTTCCTCTATTTTTAACTAAAGTTTATAAAATAACTCACTAGTGGTTGGGCATGGTAGAAGCCACTGACCAGCAAAATAGTCTCAAGCAGATCTTGATCTGTAAAAAAATATAAGAATACAAACAAAAAAATTAAAAAAAATAAACAGAATACTGCATTTTGTAGTGCAGACATAGCTATATGTTCCATTATACTTCAGAAACTTCTACAAAAGCACAGTAAGGGGTGAATTTGCTAAAGGCAAATAGACTATGCACTATACAGTACAAGTACAGATACACTCATTTTCTCCAGAGCTTAGTAAATGTGGTGAAACTCTGCTGATTTCCATTATACAATCATGTGCAGGCAAACCGGGAACAAGAATGCAAATGAGGATGTCTAAAGCTGGCCATACGCTGAACAAAATTAGTCCAGATCAGCAGGGACCAGTCAAATTTAGATCAGCGAGTGGCTGTCTCCACTCATCAGAACTCCATTGCTTGATCCACCTCTGTTTTCATTTATTGGCTGCAGCTGCTGATCAGTGTTCGGACAACAGAAAGTCCCACTATCAGAATACAATTTCCTAGTGGGGGAATCCCTCCATCCACCTTGTATGTGTGGATGGAGGAATTTGTTTGTTTAATTTTGTTCAGCCTTCTTGCTGAACAAGAACAACTAATCGTCTATGGCCAGCTCAACTTTATGTTGACTTTACAAATGTGCATACTTGTCCAAGTTGAGTTTGACTCAAAGCTTACTGGACCAAGCAGGTCAGTGTAATAGCCGGACAATAGCAATAGCATTTTCAGAATGGGTCTAGCACTGCAGCCCACATTGGTTTATCAGGAAAGGTTTGATTTAAAGCCCTGGTAGCCAACCTGTGACCCTCTGGCACTTACTGTGCAACCCTTAGGGCCCATGCAGACAGTGGTCTGCTCTGATGCTTACTCAAGCAAGTGAAGAAAATGTATTCTGTACACTGGATTCCATAAGTTAAAGTGTATCAACCCCCCCCCCCAAAAAAAAAATGTATTATATTGCAGCTTACCAATCGTTATATGCGGTGGCTGCATCTGTATTATTTTTTTATTTTTAGGCCACATGCACACTGGACGTTATTACAGCTGCTTCTAGGGGTGTCAGGTGTTTTTTTTCCTGCTTCCAAACACCCCTCCATGTTAGCTTACATGTTTGTGCACACATAAGCTTTTAGCAGCATTTAGTGACAGGAGCTTTTAGAAGCTTTTAGAGGCAGAAAAAACATCCATTGCCAGTGCATCCAGGAGCAGCAGAGTTTGGGCAGAAAAAATGCTTGTGCCTGCTAAACGCTGTTAAAAGCTGTTAAACGTGCCTAAGGCCTCATGCACACTGCACATTATTAAAACACCAGTAGCGTAAGGCCGCGTACACACGGGCGGACTGTTCGCCCAACTTTGTCCGTCCAACAGTTTCAGCAAACAGTCCGCTCAAAATTAGCATGGACGGACATGCCCACACACGACGAACGAACAGTTTGCTGAAACCGTGCGCGATGACGTGAACGGCACGTACGACGGGACGAAAAATACGACGTCCTATACACTGCATTATAGCTTTCGGCGTGAAAATCCTTTCTGAGCATGCGCGCAACTTTGTTTGACGGACAAGCCTACACACGAGCGGACTGTTTGCTGAAACAAGGTTTCAGCGGACAGTTTTACGGAATTTCCGAAAAACCTTGTCCGTCAAACTGTCCGCTGAAACTGTCCGCTGAAAGCCCACACACGAGCGGACTGTCCGCCCAAACACTGTTCAGCGGACAAAGTTGGGCGAACAGTCCGCGCGTGTGTACGCGGCCTTAGTTGTAGAAAGCTGTATGTAAGAGAATTTGACTCCATCTTAGATTCCCCTCCATTTTACATAAATTAGAAGTGAACTTTTTGTGTGTGTGAGTTTTGCCATGGTCAGCTTGACTAGCAGCTTTTTTTTTTGCAAAATCTTTTTTTATTAAGTTTTTAGTTAGCATACAGAATTACCCACACAGGGGCCAAACATTGCCCAAGCAGACCACAACCAGGCACATCATATAACTAGAACATACTGCCTCTGAAGCCACAACAGACTGCAACAGGGCAGACCAACAACAAATACAACCTTACTTATCTATACCCCAATAAGGGGAGAGGTTCAGTGCAGGAGAACTGTGCTCAATAGCATATTGGCAGGATCTTATGACACAAGAATACTTGGGTTAGCATATCATCATACTACATCCATAATATCAATCTAAGGGTTGGTTACCACATCAGCTGCTGTAGTGTTATCTTCTAACCAACAGGTCCACACCTTTTCAAATTTGCGTGGGCAACCCCTGCCCGAGTAGGTGGCTCTATAAAGAGGTAAACTAGCGTTCACCAGGTTTTTCCAGAACCTGACAGAGGGAGGAGATGATTGTTTCCAGTTCATCGTGATGGCCTTGCGTGCATAATACAGCAATAGGGATATGAGTATTTTCCTAGCTCTAAGGATTGGCATTTGCTCCACTAGCCCCAGCAGACAATATTTAGGGTCATAAGGGACACTAGTCCCAGAGGTCCTAGCTATCACAACTTCCTTCCAAAAAAATACAATTGCTGTGCAAGCACAGAAAATGAGAAAAAAAGTCCCCTAGCTGATAAGAACAGCGCCAGCACGCCAGGGAATGTGCTGACGACATCTGGGGCAGATGTCGTCTGGTCCTATGGGGTGTGTACTGAGCTCTGTGTACCTTTTTGTATTGGACCAGTTTATCCCTGGCTGAGACCAGAGGGGAGAATGGAAAATCCCAAATCTCCCTCCAGTCATCTTCATCCAGCACCGGTATGTCCCCCACCCATTTCCTGTGGAGGGAGGACAGCTCGGGGATGGCAGCAACCAGCAGGGACCCGTAAACCTGAGACATGGGTTTCTCCCAGTCTTTCACCCGAAGGGTGGATTCAAGCTCCAAATATTCCAGTATAGTTGGCTGACCTAAGAACTGACATCTATAAGCGTGTGCTATCTGGAGATACCTAAAATAGGCCTGTATGGGTACTGGTACGCAATACATGAAAGGGAGTGAGCTCTCCGTTAGTGATGATATGCTCAAGAGTCAGTATTTTGTGTTTGGCCCAGGCCTGCTGATCCGGGATGGTACTGAATTGTGGTAAGTTGGGATTCAGCCACAGGGGGGTGTGAGGAGACCAGGAGTTCGGCTGGGGGGCTCTCAACGCATCCCCCACCTTCCACGAGCTTAAATAGCAGGTTGCATAGAACCACACCTTATGAGATACCGTGGTTAAGCTCATTCTAGAAGCAGCATCCTGTGTCAACAAGTCATCAGCTATTTCTTGTTATCTAGTCAGCAGTCTAACTCGTGATAAGAAATTGGTGAGTGTAAGTTTTGTATAACCCTTAGAAACTTAATTTTACTAGTATATAAACCATTGTCTTCCTCATTAAAGTCAGAGATCTTATGAAGACACTCAAGCTTGTTTCCAGTGTCTCATGTGGTCTCTCGCGGATCCAAGGTTCCCAGTGGTCTGCCTGCATTAACCAGGGTGGTTGTCAAGATGTATAATTCCTTTCAAATGGGGGCTCGTCCTCGGTAAAGAAATCATCCATGGTAAGTAAACTTTTGTCTTATTTGACAAATTATTTTTCTTGCCTCGGCTCTGATAAAGCTTTAGTCCTTTAAAATTTATATAGAAAGGAGACGAACCACACCTTAAAGGTCTATGGGAGACTCGAGTCCTAGAGAGAGAATTCATTAACATTAGACAAAACAGTACTGTAACTCCTTTTGGGAAGGCGAAAAAGAGTTATGAAGTAATCACCACCCAAACCTCTGTTTGCTTTGTCCTTCTGTTGCATAGAAGTATAAGATAATTTGTTGTGTGGAAGAAGCTGTAAGGTAAGACAGCCTCTCGTTCACTGTAATATGGGTCAAGAACATGGTAAAGAGGCTTCGCCTCCCCCTAACCCTGGGAAAATTTGTAAGGATTATGTTGCTAGGGTTTGTGGTACTGATTATGAATTTATAAATCCATGGTCAAATTTAGCAAGGTGGACTGAAACTATTCATAGTAGTGATCCCTTCCCCTAAGATGGAGATAATTATGTATTTCATATGGATATGGTGAAAGGTTTATGTCTTGGTGACATGAAGGTTTTTGTCTTGGTGACATGAAGGCTTTCCCATGGTTTTCAGGAGAACCACAATGGCATATGAAATCCATCACAGTTTTAGGATTGTACCAAATGTACCAGTGAATCTCTTGGGTAGGGACTTGCTGCGAAAATTGGGTATGAAGATAATAAAATGTCCCCAAGTGGCGGTCTTGCTGTCTTTTCAAAAAAGTTCCCCATCGTGCCCATTTCAGCCCTAAGTAATGAAGTGCCAACAGAAGAATTCCCAAAAGACTTACAAAATGCCTGGTCAGATAGGTATTTGGATGTGGGTCTCATCTCCTGTACCCCATACAAAGCCACCCTCAAACCTTGGGCAGAACCCATATACCACAAACAATACCCTTTTTCAAAAGAAAAGGAGGCCGAAATTGCTCCCATTGCAATTGCTGGGTGTCCAGTGTGCTCCTGTTCCTTGAAGGGGGCTTGGGCAATCTCCAGGCTCAGCTGTCCACATCTATCCATTCCATGCATGGGCTTCCACTGTGGAGACACTTATAAATTTGTAGTGTTAGGACTGCAAGCAACTCAGGGTGCCGTGACGAGGCCTTGCAGCTTACACGTGCGTTTGCAAATGTGTGCTAACTAAACCCCTGCTTTTAACAGATGGTTAGACAGGTTAATTTGGTTGGTCAGCAGACTGGTTGATGAGTTGAGCTATGGAATTGCCTTTGTTTTATATGTATATGCCCTCCATGGGCTCCTCACTGTGAAGGCCAGTTATAGGTGTGGGCAGTGGCCAGTTTTTTGTCAACATAGTGAAACAGCAAGCAGGATCTGGAACTAGAAGGGATGACAGCAAAGAAAGTCTTTAAACAGGAAACGCAGGAGATCATCTCTGTGATGATGACCAAGGCGAAGGCAGAGTTCCTCTGGACTAGACGGCTTAAGTGGGCAAGACACACGAGCAGGATCTCATCAACAGCTGAGTAACTGTGGATGGGAGCTGGCAATTATCCGACAACTGAGTAGCCAGCTCAGAGAAGGAAGGGCTGAGCCCAGCCCTGACAGTACCCCCTCCTCAACGATTCCTCCCCCTCGGAGGACCACCAGGCTTAAGGGGAAAATGTCTATGGAAATCACAGAGGAGGACAGGGGCATGTACGTTCGAGGATGAGACCCAAAAGCTTTCCTCCGGATCGTACCCTTTCCAATGCACCAGGTACTGTATGCGCCCACGGAATCTACCGGAGTCAACAATGGACTGTACTTCATATTCTTCATGGTTCTCAACCTGTACAGGGTGAGAATGTGGCACTGAGGTGGTAAAGCGGTTGCAGACCAAAGGTTTTAATAAGGAGACATGAAATACATTTGAAATACGCATATTAGAAGGAAGGTCTAATGCGTAAGCCACTGGGTTAATCCTGCGAAGAATACGGAAAGGCCCAATAAACCTGAGGTGCAAACTTCAGTGAGGGAGCATGAAGTCGGAAGTTGCGAGATGACAGCCAGGCCCTGCCCCCAACCTGGTAGGAAGGAGCAAGCAGGCATCTGCGGTCAGCATGGAGTGTGTACCTATAATTAGCATGTCACAAAGCCTCCTGGACTTGTGCCCAAGTGGTACGAAGACCACGGAGATGCTCCTCTAATGCAGGAATACTCTGTGAAACAAACAAGTCAGGCAACATGGAAGGTTGGAAACAATAATTCGCCATAGATGGGGACAATTGGAAAGCAGAATTCAAGGCACTGTTGTGAGCAAACTCTGCCCACGGTAATAGGTCTGCCCAGTTGTTATGATGGTCAGAAATATAGCAACGTAGGAATTGCTCCAAGGACTGATTGGCTCATTCTGTGGCCCCATTAGACTGTGGGTGATATGCAGAGGAAAAAGCAACTGAATTCCCAACTTTTCACAAAAAGCTTGCCAGAACTAGGACACAAACTGACTACCCCTGTCCGAGACAACCACCTTGGGTAGCCCATGTAAGCGAAAGGTCTCCTGAGCAAAAATGCCAGTTCCTTAGAGGTAGGCAACTTCTTAAGTGGAATACAATGACACATCTTTGAGAACCGGTCAACAACCATGAGGATAACTGTATTGCCCTGGGAGTTGGGTAACTTCACAATGAATTTCATAGACAGGTGGGTCCAGGGCCTCTCTCCATTGGGTATGGGTTGTAGGAGGCCCACTGGGAGGTGTCATGGAGTCTTACTCTGAGCACACATGGAACAGGCAGCTACGAAGGCAGTTACATCAGAACGTAGACTAGGCCACCAGAATTGTTGGGAATGGCTCAAACAAATTGATTCTTCCCAGGGTGGCCAGCTGCCTTGGGAGAATGGTAAATCTGTAGTATGGAGACTCTCTGAGACAAAGCAACGGTCACAAGGTTTCTCAGGAGGAGCATGGACCTGAGCAGCAAGAATTTTGTCACCCAAAGGAGAAGACTGGTGCGAACTGTAGCCAGAATACGAGCAGGAGGAGGATGTGCCAACATGGGAGCAGAAACAAAGGCAGCCTTGAGACTCTCAAAGGCCTTAATGGACTCCGAAAACCAACTCTGTCGGTTACCATCCTTTCTGGTCATATCAGTCAGGGGCTTGACCAGAGACGAGAAGTTACGATTAAACTTCTGATAATAGTTGGCAAAGCCTAGGAAATGCTGCAGAGGACGTAAATCCATGGGTCTGGGTCACTGTAAGCCGCCGTACACACGGTCGGAGATTCCGGCAACCAAATCCGTCGGATTAATTCCGGAAGAGGTCCGGAAGTGATGTTGCATACACACGGTCGGACTCAGTTGTCGGAAAATCCGATTGTACATAACATGATGACATTATTTCGTTAGGACGCGACTACGTTCAGGCTAGTAGCCAATAGCTTTGGTCTAGGAATTTGAT
This sequence comes from Lithobates pipiens, assembly GCF_037356315.1. Taxonomy (NCBI): domain Eukaryota; kingdom Metazoa; phylum Chordata; class Amphibia; order Anura; family Ranidae; genus Lithobates; species Lithobates pipiens. The sequence continues at coordinate 420,573,869 of NW_027507718.1, forward strand.
CTGAGCATGCGTGGCACTTTGTCCATTGGAGTAGGCTACACATGATCAGAGTATGTCCGATGGGAGCATTTTGTCTGAAAATTTTACTGGCAAGTTGGAAAAGTTGGTCCGTCGGATATTCCGACGGAAACAGTCCGATGCAGACCACACACAGTCAGAATATCCGACAAAACGGTCCGATAGGAAACATTCCGTCGGAATCTCCGACCATGTGTACAAGGGCTTAGACTGCTGAAAGTTTCTCTGGGTCCATCGAAAAAACAGCAGTGGAAATAACATAGCCCAGGAATTTAACCTGTTCACAATGGAACTTGCACTTCTCCAGTTTACAATAGATATTGTTCTCTCTTAGTTTCTGAAGCACACGACAGACATCTGTGTAGTGGCTCTCCAGGGACTTGGAAAATATGAGGATATCATTGAGATAAACCACCATACATAACTGCAACAAATCTTGATGGACATTGTTAATAAATTCCTGGAAAACTGCCGGGCATTACAAAGGCCAAAAGGCATTATGAGATACTCATAATGGCCTGTTCTGGTATTAAATGCAGTTTTCCACTCATCCCCCTTCATAATCCTCACGAGATTGTATGCCCCTCTCAAATCAAGCTTCATGAAAACCCTTGCTCCCTTGAGGCAGTCAAATAACTCCGCTATCAACGGAATTGGATAGACATTCTTAATCGTGAAACGATTGAGACCCCTATAATGAGCTGCAGCGGAATCGAGTGCTTCGGTACAAAAAGCAGCATCAATGAACAGGCCTGCAGCCCCAGAGTTGATTAGAGCCTGTATCTCAACGGACGACTCAGCCCAAGAAAAGGTGGCCGAAACCAGGGGCTTATCCTTCTTGATAACTGGGGATGAAGCAATGCCACCTAAGGTCTGTCCATGACAGGACCTCAAGGTTCGGGCGTTCCTTGGATGGGTAGGACAAGACTTAAAAAAGTGACCTTCCTGGCCACAAAGGCACAATCTCTCCCTCCTCCTAAAGGTTCTCTCATCCACAGAGAGACACATGAAACCCAAGTGCATGGGTTCACCTTCACTGACTGACTCTGTACAAGAAAGGATGAACCACGGCTCCAAAGTAATCCTCAAGGACTGAAGCTCTGTCTCCTATTAATGAGCCCCAGGTGCTGACCATTACACACACCATGAGCAAACAAGCTGGACAAAACTCTGGATAGCCGCACACTGGAAAAAGACTTGAAATCCCATCTTTAATTGGAACAACGTGGGTCACATCAAAACATAATAAAAAAATCCACAGCAAAAGAATAACAGGGTACAGGAAAATGCTAGCATTTTCCTGTACCCTGTTATTCTTTTGCTGTGGATTTTTTTATCTTGTTTTGATGTGACCCACGTTGTTTCAATTAAAGATGGGATTTCAAGTCTTTTTCCAGTGTGCGGCTATCCAGAGTTTTGTCCAGCTTGTTTGCTCATGACTCTGTACCAGGAGGCATGGGAGATGAGGGAGGCACGGCTGGGACTGCAAAGCTTGGGCACAGACATACAGGAGGCTTCTGCAAGCGCTCCTTAAAATAGAGTCTTTCTCTGAGTCTGGAGTCAATGAGGATGGCAAATGTGATAGACTTCTCCAGCCCAGTGGGTATATCCCAGGCTGCTATCTCATCCTTGATGGTATCCGAGAGACCATAAGAAAAAGCAGCCACAAGGGCCTCATTGTTCCACGCAACCTCTGCTGTCAGAATATGGAATTCAATGGCGTAATGGGCAACAGTTCTCGTACTCTGTTCGATGGACATGAGGCACTTGGCAGCAGAAGCGAAGCATGCAGGAACGTCAAATACACTTTTAAACAAAGCCACAAACTCAGGGTAGCACAAGACAACAGATTTTTGTGTCTCCCATAGAGTATTTGTCCAGTCCAAGGCTCTCTCAGAAAGCAAAGATATCATAAAACATACTTTGCTTCTGTCCGTGGGAAATGCCAGGGGCAGCATCTCAAAGTATATCTCAACCTGGTAGAGAAACCCTCTGCATTGGACTGGATCGCCCCCAAATTGAAGGGGAAGCGGAGTGGAACCAGACATACCTCTTATAGAGGGGTGCCTGCACAGAGACTGGAGCAGCAGCAGTGTCGCCCTGCAACATATGTTGTACCGAGGCGGCCACAGTGGGAGATTCCAGGTGAGTCGTGCGATTCAGGAGTATTTGTAATGCCATGGCAAACTGATCCATGCAGTGATCCAGTTCATCCAATCTGGAGAAAATATTACCAACAAGTGGATTGACGGCATCTTCTGAAATCATGGCTTTCGCCTACTGTCAGAAAACATGAAATCAGACCGAGACAGAAGTACAGTTAAATCACACTTGTTTAATAATCAAAGTAAAAAGAACAAACATAGTCAAAACAGCAAGCAGAATCTGGAGCCAGATGGGATGTCAGCAAAGTAAGTCTTTAAACAGGAACCCAGGAGATCGTCTCTGATGATGACCAAGGCGAAGGCAGAGATCCTCTGGACTGGACAGCTTAAGTAGGCAGGACTGACGAGCATTATATCGTCAACAGCTGAGTAACTGTGGAGAGAGATGGGAGCTGGCAATTTGGTGACAGCTGAGCGGCCAGCTCAGAGAAGGAAGGGCTGAGCCCAGCCCTGAGATATAGTACCTGATGTGCCATCACTCCTGACTTCCATACCATCCGATGCAGAGTATTTCAGAGTAATTGATTTAGCAAATGCATTTCTTAGCATCCCGGTGAACGAAGAGACACAGCCTATTTTTGCATTTTGTTTTAGAAATCGCCAGATGACCATGTAGAGAATGCCCCAAGGGTATGCAGACTCCCCTGTAGTGTATTTAGTTGTACTTCAGGCAACCCTGCAGTCCTGGATTTACCGTCATGTTCAGTCCTATTACAGTATGTTGATGATTTGTTGTTATGCAGTCTGAGCCAGGTTGCCAGCAGAGAGAATGGTAAAGATTTATTGTACTGGTTAGCAGAAAATGGTCACAAAGTCTCTAAAAAGAAATTGCAATGGTTTCAAGAGACTGTTGAATACCTTGGTTTTACTCCCACAAAAGGAGAAAGAAGAGTCAGTGACAAGAGAGCTGCGGCTCTCTTGGGTCTGCCCCGCCCACTGACAAAGAAAGATATGTTATCTTTTCTTGGTATGAATGATTACTGCCGCCAATGGATACCTGACTGCTCTTTCTATGATAACCTCCTGAGGCAAGCCACAGGCTCAGACATGACAGATTGTGTAAAATGGACAGATGAAATGTGTGATGCATTTGTGTACCTTAAGACAGCAATGGTAATAGCCCCTGGTCTCGGATTGCCCAATTATTGCATGATGTTTCACTTGTTTGCCAGGGACAATTGTAAAACAATGGTAAGAGTCCTGGGCAGGAACATGGAGGAAAACTCTTTTTGCATTTTTTTTCAAGAGTAGTTCCAATGGCGGTACAGGGCATGCCGGTGTGTCTCAGAGCTATGGCATCCTGTGCTATGGTAGTAAAATGGCTACTTTTTTTACTCTAGGACATCCAACCCCCTTACATACTACTCATAATGTATCAATTTTGTTGAAAAATATTCATACCCAACATATGTCAGCCCAAATATTGATTGGATACAAGGTTATTTTCCTCTCAAATCCAAATCTGGAAATAAAAATGTGTTTCACCCACTTCAGGCCCAGCCCCGATCCTAAATGCATTGCTAGGTCTAAAAAGATGAAGAGGATGAGGTAGTTCCTCAACATGAGTGCATTGAAATAATCTACCAAGACATATCTCCACGTGCAGATATGTCTTCCACTGCAATCCCTGGGGCACAAAATGTTTTTGTTGATGGTTCTTGTTCTAGATCTAATGACAACACATATCATGCATGATATGCTGTAGTCCAGTTGCCTGATGTAGTGCTCAAAGCAAACCCAGTCCCATTTCAATCAGCACAGGCTGCAGAACTGATTGCCCTTACAGGAGCATGCCAGCTCTTTGAAGGATAAGATGTGAACATTTATACTGTGTATGCTACGATTTTGGTATTATCTGGAAGCGATTAAATTGCCTCGCTCTATAGCTATCCTCTACTGCAAGGCACATACCACAAACCAAGATGAGGTTTCAAAAGGGAATGCCTTAGCTGATAAAGCAGCAAAGGAAGCAGCTTCTAAACAAGAAGCTACCATACAAATGCCATCATTTTCACCTGAAATGCCCCTGTTAGACCAAACCTTGTCAGATCTTCAGACATATGCTACAGACACAGATATTAAACAATGGAATATTGCAGGAGTGCAGAAAAGCCCAGATACTGGATTTGTCTGTCAAGAGGGGAGACCATGTATACCTGTAGCTAGTGCACCTTTATTTATTTCTCAGTATGATATATTGGACAATGATTTCTTTATCCCTGGTCTTCCCTCTTTGGTCAAGTCATATGTTGCCAGATGCATCACATGCATCCGAAACAACCCAAAGAATCCACACAAGGCAAAACATGAGCACCTTACATATCCATCTACACCTTTTACACATTTACAGACTGACTTCACCAATATGCCTATTTTACGTAAAAGACAGGAATATTTACTTGTGATTGAAGACATGTTCTCTAGTTGGACAGAAGCATTTGCATCCACAAAAGAAAACGCACAAATAGCTGTAAAAATCCTCATGTGGGAAATTATCACTAGATGGGGATACCCGCTCCAAATAAATTCTGATAATGGTCCTGCATTTCAAAAGTGTGCCAAGATTTAGTGCAAGCACTTAAAATTGATTGGAAATGTCATATACCTTACCACCCGCAGTGTTCGGGTATTGTTGAGAGAATGAACAGAACCATTAAAGATAAAATAAGAAAAGCAACAGGAGGCACATATAATAAGTGGCAGAAAGTCCTACCAGCAGTCTTGGCCAAAATAAAAATGACCTCCTCTAAGAAAACAGGATACTCTCCATTTGAGGTCCTTATGGGTAGGCCATTTCCCACCCCGTGGGCCAGACAACTACTTATGTTAGAAAGAGGGGACCTAGAAGTAATACAGGGAGAGCATATTAGGAAACTCATTGAAACTCTGGACAAAGTTGAAAGAAATGTTGCACGCACGTCTCCTTTCTCTTCACAGGAACTTACACACCCTTTTCAGGTAGGAGAAGTAATGGTGGTCCAAAAGCTGAATTGTACTAGGAAGCAAGAGTACCCATTTGGACCCCATTTGATCGCAGTCACATGTACCACAATCCTTACTGAGGGACAACAGTCCCTTAATCATGCCATTCGTGTGAAGAAGGTGAACCAAACACCTAAGAAGCAAGCCAAGGATAAAGGAGGTGAAATAAATCCTCGAAAAGCGAGTGAAGGAGGTGAAAAAGTCTCTGAACAAGATGACTTCGCTTATTGCACCACAGACTTCTGGGAAGGCATTTTGTCCCCTGTTCCTAATTTCTCTGATAGTGTTTCTACATGGATCATAACTAATTGTATTTATCATCCTGAGGACTTGGGAGCCCTTAAAGGCATATGTGGGTCACTCAATAACACCATCAATAATATACATACCAGACACAATAGAGATGCACAATCAGATAATGAAGGATGTGTAGTAAACTGCATCCTGTGGAGAGGATAGTGGACTAGCAAATTTAGGAACCTGATAAAAATGAGGCCTCATGCGCATTTTTACAGCTGCTTGTGTTGGGCGTCAGGCATTTTTTACTACAGCCAGTTAGACATGTGTAAAATGGAAACATTTGTTTAGTTTTGTTTTGGAAAGATCCGTTATGTTACTAATTTAGTTTTTTTGATTTGTTTCGGAATTTCGTTTTGTTTAATCTCGTTTAGTTTATTCATTTTCTAATGAATTCGAAATTTTTGGAATTATTGGAATTTGGATCAGTCGAAAAATTATCGATTCAAATTATGTGTGAATAGCTAGTTGGTAAGGAGCCCGATGACATCAGTGGGTGGCCCCGCCCTTTGTGACATCACCAACTTGGGCATGCTGGGTCGTTGTCCTAAGAGGGCAGAGTAGTCTCCTAATGTCATCGGGTGACTCCGCCCCTTAGCTATTTAAGAAATGTCAGATGGACGAGCAGCCAGTGGATGGGTGTGTTCGACAAGGCCGAAGGATTTTCTTTTTTTCGGGTCTGGCAGACGTCATGATTGATGTTGGATCTACACCAACACAATTTTTTTTAAATAAAGGAATTTTCAAAAAATGGTGCAGTGTTTTTACTTTTTACACTTTTTTGGTGAATGGATAGGGGTGCTATGTACCCGATACTCATTCACATAGGGGGAGGTGGGATCTGGGGGCCCCCTTGTGAAAGGGGGCTTCCAGATTCTGATAACCCACCACCTGTAGACCCCCACAACCAACTCCCTGGGTTGTGGGGAAGAGGCCCTTGTCCCCGTCAACATGGGTACAAGGTGCTTTGGGTTGGAGGGCAGAGACCTCCCTGCCCCGAAGTACCCCCCCATGTTGAGGGCATATGGCCTGGTATGGTTCAGGAGGGGGACACTCGCTTGTCCCCCACTTTCCTGGCCTGCTGGGCTGGATGCTCGGATATGGGCCTGATATGGCTACTGGGGGGACCTCACGCCGGTTTTTAAAAAATTGTGGCATGGGGTTCCCCTTAGCCCTTGTACACACGGTCGGACATTCCGACAACAAAATCCGTCGGATTTTGTCCGAAAACTTATGTTGCATACACACGGTCGGACAAAGTTGTCGGAAAATCCGATCGTACGTAACGTGACAACGTTATTTCGTTACGACGGGACTACGTTCAGGCTAGTAGCCAATAGCTTTGGTCTAGGAATTTGATCTGAGCATGCGTGGCACCTTATCCGATCGGAATTCTCTACACACAATCAGACAAAGTCCGATCGGATCATGTTGTCGGAAAGTTTTATAGCCCAGCTCTAAAACTTTGTCCGTCGGATACAGTCCGATGGAGCCCACACACAGTCGGATTATCCGACAACACGGTCCGATCTGACATTTTCCGTTGGAATGTCCGACTGTGTGTACAAGGGCTTAGAAGACATACCAGACCCAAAGGGTTTAAGTCCATACTTGAGGCCGTATATTATCAAGTAAGTTGACCACCAGTGTTTTGAAGTAAATGTTGGGCAGGAATCAGCAAGCAATCTGTGGCTTCTGGGTTGCTGGTTCTAATATTACCCGCTTCCACCTCCTGTGCTTTACTATTGGTCCATCACTGTGTTGGGTAGCCTAACTAAATAGTAATGAGGTATGTGAACATGGGGGTTCTAGGGGAAAGTGATTATGGAGGTATTTGTTATTTTCATCACAGGGCAACTCAGTTGTTTGGTGTTCAGGGCCCTGCATGATATCAGGAGTGGTATGCCTGCTATTCAATTGCCATAGTCTATGACTGTCTTCTACAGCATATCCCCATAACACGTCTGCAGTCATGTCTGTAATATTATATATGCCCCTTTGGTAATGTCAAAGTTCATACTTGAGGCTGTATATATCAAGTATGTTGGCCACCACTGTTTTGAAGTAAACGTTGGCCAGGAATCAGCAAGCAATCTGTGGCTTCTGGATTGTTGGTTCTAATATCACCAACTTCCACCTCCTGTGCTTCATTATTAGTCCATCACTTTGTTGGGTACCCTAACTAAACAGTAGTGAGGTATGTGAACATGGGAGTTCTAAGGGTAGGTGATTATGGAGGTATTTGTTATTTGCATCACAGGGCAGCTCAGTTGTTTGGTGTTCAGGGCTCTGCAGGATATCAGGAGTGGTATGCCTGCTATTCAGTGAAAGTCACAGACTGCTCACTGTGTCAATGTATGTTCTTGATATATTAACTGATTATCTCATGCTGTAATTTGTCTCCTTGTTTAAGAAAATCACATCATGCGTGGCAGTGTTAATTTAACTTGTTTCCAGTAGTAGTTTTTGTTTTCATCTGGTGTGGTTTGTTTTGGATATACTTTCCGTATTATCATTATTTGCAAAGTCTTATCATTAGAACACAATGCTGATCAAACATACTTGTGCTGGTGCGCTAGCAACAAGAACTGCAAATCACCTCATAAAATTTCCCATTGAATAACTTTTCCACTTATGTAAAAGGAAGTAAGGCAAAGAGTTTTAGATGGCCCAACAGGTATCCGAAAGGTTTCTAAAGCTGCTAAAGCACCTCTAGATATACCTAATGAGCATACCCAAAAATAAGGGTCTGCAATACTAGCATTAGGGCTGCAACTAACGATTATTTTCATAATCGATTAATAGGCCGATTATTTTTTCGATTAATCGGATAAAAAAAACTGAAAAAGGGGAGAAATATACACACACACACATACACGTCCCCCCCAGTATAGATGACACATTCCTCCCCTCTCACATGGTGTCACTGCCCCACCTCCTCTCAGTGCTCCCCCCCCCCCCCCTCCGGTGTCTCGGGTTTTCTCACCCCTTCATGGTGACAGCGGCTCCTCCTCGGTGTGCCGGGGTGGTGTGGGGGCGGAGTCCCAGTCCGGACCCCCCACACGTGACTCGGCCGACTCCTCCCAATGGAGCGAAGGGCACCCCGAAGCCAGGAGAAGGATGCACGCATGTGCAGAGCACAACCTCCAATCATGGCAGCGCGGGAAAGCGGCCCGGCGAGGGCTTGCCACGCCTGCACTCTGCGGCGGGTCTATCGGAAGGCTGCTGGGTAGAGGGGGGAGGAGGAGCCGAAAGCAGCGCAGGCACGTTGCTGGCGGGACGTCAGCTGGGTGGAGAATGCAAGCAGGCGTAGCTGCGTGCTTATGGACGTGGTGCACGCGTAGGACACGGGAGGATACACAGAATTCTAACGGACCGGCAGGGGGGAAGGTGCGGACTAGGGGTGCAACGGATCAAAAAACTCACGGATCGGATCGTTCCCCTGATCAGAGTCACGGATCGAATACATTTTCGGATCAGCAAAAAAAATATCACTATCCCCGCCCCCCACAGCCACATTGTTTATTTAGATAAAAGGTATAACACTACCCCCCCCCCCCCAATAAAATGCAGCTTATTACAAGCATAAAAATATAGTCAGCATATCACTGATGATTTGCGCCAAGCTCACCACCGATCAAAGTTCCTCCAAACACACCGCCGTGATGAGTCCCGGGATGTCTATTGGCGCAAATCATCAGTGATATGCTATGTTTTATGCTTGTAATAAGCTGCATTTTATTGGGGGGGAGAGATAGTGTTGTACCTTTTATTTAAATCAACAATGTGGCTGTGCCGAGCAAGTGGAAAGGCTTAGATAGGATTAGATAATAACTAACTACTATCTAATAGAAAGTAGTTAGTTATTAGGTTAGATTAGGTAATAAATGTAGTGGTCCTCCAGAATTCCTTCACTTGGGCTGACACAGGCTGAACAACGCGCTGGGGGTGACGTCAGCGCGCAGCTCGCCGCTGACGGTGTACCAAGATGGCCGCCAGCTCCGGAGCTAGGCCGAAGCCACGGCCTTTCCTAAGGCCGCGGCCCGCTCCGTGGATTGCATGGTGCGAACCAACTAATCGATAATGAAAATCGTTGACAACTATTTTCATTATCGATTATTATCGATAATATCGATTAATCGTTTTAGCCCTAACTAGCATACCAGTTATATGAAGAATCAAGCCACTATTCTTCAATTTTTACACTAGTAACATAGGGATCTGTGTCCCTTGTCTTCCTCCGCCCACTTGCATTTCACCCTTCAGCAGTTCCTGTCACATCTAAAATATCTGGCCCAGTTTTATTTACCGGTCCTCCACTAGACGTGGTGTATTTTGCAAAAGCGTTTGACACAGTTCCCCATAAACGTGTACTGTACAAAATAAGGTCCGTTGGCATGGACCATAGGATGGATTGAAAACTGACTACAAGGGCGAGTTCAGAGGGTGGTGATAAATGGGGAGTACTCGGAATGGTCAGGGGTGGGTAGTGGGATCTCCCAGGGTTCTGTGCTGGGACCAATCCTATTTATTTTGTTCATAAATGACCTGGAGGATGGGGTAAACAGTTCAATCTCTGTATTTGCGGACGATACTAAGCTAAGCAAGGAAATAACTTCTCCGCAGGATAGGGAAACCTTGTAAAAAGAGCTGAACAAATTAATGGGATGGACAACTACATGACAAATGAGGTTTAATGTAGAAACATTTTAAATAATGTATTTGGGTGGCAAAAATATGAATGCAATCTATACATTGGGGGGAGAACCTCTGGGGGAATCTAGGATGGAAAAGGACCTGGGGTATCTAGTAGATGTTGGCATGCAATGCCAAGCTGCTGCTAACAAAGCAAAAAGAATATTGGCATGCATTAAAAAGGAGATTAACTCCAGAGATAAAATGATAATTCTCCCGCTCTACAAGACTCTGGTCTGGCCGCACCTAGAGTATGCTGTTCAGTTCTGGGCACCAGTCCTCAGGAAGGATGTACTGGAAATGGAGCAAGTACAAAGAAGGGCAACTAAGCTAATAAAGGGTCTGGAGGATATTTAGTTATGAGGTAAGGTTGCGAGCACTGAACTAATTCTCTCTGGAGAAGGGACGCTTAAGAGGGGATATGATTTCAATTTAAAAATCAGTACTGGTGACCCCACAATAGGGATAAAACTTTTTCGCGGAAGGGAGTTTAACAAGGGAGTTTAACAGGACACATGGCCACTCATTAAAATTAGAAGAAAAGAGGTTTAACCTTAAACTGCTTAGAGGATTCTTTACTGTAAGTGCAGCAAGGATGTGGAATTCCCTTCCACAGGTGGTGGTCTCAGCAGGGAGCAGCGATAGTTTCAAAAAACTATTAGATAAGCACCTGAACGACCACCACATACAGGGATATACAATGTAATACTGACATATAATCACACACATAGGTTGGAGTTGATGGTCTTTTTTCAACCTCACCTACTATGTAATACTATGTAAATACTATGAAACCTAGTTTAAATACTCTACCAGCTGACCAGAAGATAGAGTTTTATATTTCGTTTAGATATATAATTTTCTCTTGTTTTATTTCTCTTTTTATTCCCCCTTTCCTCCTTCTCCTACATACAGATCAAATTATTTATATTTTTACATGTTTCTTTCCCTTCCTTTTTTTCCCCTCCTGTCTCCTGTCTCTCTATCTCCTATCCCCTTTCTTTTTTTATCCACCTGACACACTACGCTTTTACTACAAGCCCAGGTAGAACTTGTATATTTTTTGCCTCTCCCGCGCCCCCCCCCCCCTTTTTTTAAGGAGTTTTTTTGCACCATTACAATAAAATACTTGAGTATATTGTTACTTATGCATAACAGAATGAAAGTTCATGTGTGTAAAGCCCAGTACAAACAGTCTGAATGTCAAGTGACAACGGCCTGTTAAAAAAAAATGTCAGACATTCGGCCCGTGTGTATGTTGAGCATGCTGGAAAACCAGCAGCCGACTGACTCCCGATCAATGCTTTCAGCCAATGGCAGAGAGCACTGATCAATGTGTTCTGGTGGGGGCGTCCCCCTGTCAGAATACAACAGCTCAGCGGGGCTGATCGCTTGTACTCACTTTGCATAGTAAGTACAGCGGCTCCAACCGGAGCTGTCAATTTTTTTTCACTCAAACCGCCGGGTTGAAAAAATAAAAACTTGTAGTTTGTATCAGGCTTAAGTTTTTGTTCAACTCTTTATTTTCCCACAGTCCAAAGATGATAGTTTGATCTGAATTTCAATTGGTCTTTGTATATCTTAATGTCTAATTTGCTTACAAATATGGTCCATGTTTCTTTACCTTGTGGAGATGCATTCATATAACTGAATAAAAAAAATACAAAAAAAAAAAAATACTCCACCAGCTCTCCTATAAACATCTCCCCTAGCACATCACACCCTGTTCTAATTAGGTGCAACCCGACTTTAACTCCATATGTTATACACCAGTAAAAGTCAGCCCAGTGCTTTAGACACATATTTTTTTCAGCTTATCCCTATTGCTTTGTTGGCTATCAAGTTTTTCACCAATCCATCCATTTTTCTGTTTCTTGGCTGTCCCTCTGTAGACTCTTCTGAAAGGAAGAAAATTGAGCAGAAGAAGATGAAGTGTAGCAAAACCTAACATTATCATTTTGATGATCTTTATAAATAGGTGGCTTATTCTGCAATTGATTTTCTCCAAGCACACCTTCACATTGGTGCTTCCCGACATACAGATGTAGATCTGTATTATTCAATTCTGTGATGGCAATATGGCTCAATGAGTACCCAATGACAGTACACTAAAATCTCCAGCCAAAAGACACACTTGAAAATATTTAAACCATGAAATGCAAAAATAATTAAAAAGGAACTTGAATTGCACTCTACTAATTCAGTCCTTGCTCTCCTGCCAGTGGCCCTGTGCTAAACATGAACCAGGGTTTCTGAGCTCCATTTCCATATACTGTGCTTATACACAAATCTAAAATTAACATTCATAAAACCTATAAAACCTATTACAGCTAACATGCCCATCACCACATTAGCTTCTGTAGCTAAAGGTCTCAACTTATATCCCCTCCAAACCTAAACCCCCCCAACTCATAAATCCACTCATATTTACACAGCATGTCCCTTCTCCTCCAGAAGTAGGGATGAGCCGAAAACCCCCCGGTTCGGTTCGCAGCAGAACATGCGAACGGACCGAAAGTTTGCGTGAACATTCAAATACGTAAAAATCTATGGGACCGAACGTGAAAAATCAAAAGTGCAAATTTGAAAGGCTAATATGCAAGTTATTGTCCTAAAAAGTGTTTGGGGATCCGGGTCCTGCCCCAGGGGACATGCATCAATGCAAAAAAAAGTTTTAAAAACTGCCGTTTTTACAGGAGCAGTGATTTTAATAATGCTTAAAGTGAAAAAAATAAAAGCGTAATATTCCTTTAAATATCGTATCTGGGGGTGACTATAGTATGCCTGTAAAGTGGTACATGATTCCCATGTTTAGAACAGTCCCTGCACAAAATTACATTTCTAAAGGAATACATTTAAAACTGCTAGTGGCTGTAATGTAATGTTGTGTCCCAGCAATATGGATGAAAATTATTGACAGAAACGGCATGGATACCACCCCCCCCCCAGCCCATTACCAGGCCCTTTGGGTCTTGTATGTATATTAAAGGGAACCCCACACCCAAATTAAAAAAAGAAAAGGTGCGGGGCCCCCAGGCCCTATATACTCTGAACAGCAGTATACAGGTGGTCCAAACAAGACAGGGACTGTAGATTTGTTCTTAAGTTGAATCTGTTTGTAATTTGGAACAGGTACATTTTGTAAGTGTAGCTCCAGCCCAAAAAATCTATTTTTAAGCTTTTTGGATAACATAAGGAACGGTTATCACCCCTGTAACATTTGTTTTGCTGTCTGTGCCCCTGTTCAGAAGATTTCACATCACTTTCTGTCCCAATAACTATTGGATTTTGAAAATTTGGGGTTATTAGGGAAACAAGAATTGGTGATAAAGCATCAGTGGAGACACCTTTTTCCCATATTAACTCTTGCATGAGAGAATTTCCCTTCCTAGGGTAGATTTCCTCTCACTTCCTGTTGTCTCTCTCCGTTTGTAAGTAGGAGTCGTGTGTAAGTTGGATGTTTGAAAGTAGGGGGCCGCCTGTATATACTATACGGCCTGCCCTATATACTCTGCAGAAAATTGGGCCTTAGGTGTTGGTGGTACCAGAACACTGCAAGCCTTCACAGTTACTCTTGGTGGGCGCAGGAACGGGCCCTGCTGTGAAATATTATATCAAGAATTGTAATTACATGCCCCTGTTCAACAGGGGCAGAAAAAGTAGGCCTTTGGTGGTGGTGGTGCCGCAACACTGTAAGCCCTCACAGTAACTCTTGGTGGGCGCAGGAACGGGTCCTGCTGTGAAATATTAGAGCAAATATTGTGATTACATGCCCCTGTTAAACAGGGGCAGAAAACTGGGCCTTAGGTACTGGTGGTGGTGCCACAACACTGCAACACCTCACAGATACTCTAGTTGAGCGCAAGACCGAACCCTGCTGCAAAATATTACAGCAAAAATTGTAATTACACGCCCCTGTTAAACAGGGGCAGAAAAATTGGGCCTTAGGCACTGGTGGTGGTGCACTGAAACAAAAATGTTCTTAGAAGCTATCAACATGAACATTGAGGAATAGGATAGTCACTCAGCATAACAGGATAGTCACTCAGCATAGGCAGTCTTCAAGGGATCTCACATTCATAGAAAAATGAATCGGTTACATCAGCATCAGGTGCTTGGTAGCTGGTGATCCAAGACTGATTCATTTTTATGAAGGTGAGCCGATCAAACGAGTCTGTGGACAGGCGCACTCGGTGATCGGTTACAAAGCCTTCAGCAGCACTGAATGTGCGTTCAGAAAGAACGCTGGATGCAGGACAGGCCAGTAGCTCAATTGCATATTGTGCAAGCTCTGGTCAGTGATCTATCCTCAAGACCCAGTAACCCAGAGGATTTTCGGTGGGAAAAGTCTCCAAGTCTGATCTTGCCTCTAGGTATTCCTGCACCATGTAAATCAGATGCTGGTGATGGTTGCTGGAACCGATCAGACCATGGGGCTGCGGACTAAAGAATTGTCTGAATGCATCGGTCAGACGGCCACCTTCTCCACCGCTCCTGACTTACTGAATTCTCAGCAATACATTGTCCATGAGGACCCGGAAATTGTAACCTCCCAGGCTCTGGAAACGCATTGCACAAACCTTTCTGCAAGGCCTCCCAAAGATGTTTCATCCACTGCGAAGGCTGGATAAGTTCCGCAACCTTACCTTTGTAACGTGGATCAAGAAGGGTTGCCAGCCAGTAATGATCCCTCTCCTTGATACCACAAATCCGAGGGTCGTTTTGCAGGCTTTGCAGGATCAGGGAGGCCATGCAGTGAAGGTTTGCTGAGGCATTCAATCCGGAGACATCTGGGTCACTAAGGATGACATGATCCACAGCCACCTCCTGCCAGCCACATACAAGTCCATGGGTTTCTGAGGACTGAAAATGATCCCTTGAAGACTGCTGCTGATGCTAAGTGCTAGGCTCCACGCTGACACAATCCTCATCCTCCTCCGTTTCCTGTGTGATCGGTGGACCCGCAGGAATACTATCTGGATAAAGGGGTTTTGAGAGGTAAAGAAGTCCTCCTCTTCCCTCTGTTCTGCTTCAAGTGCCCTGTCCATTATTCCACGAAGTGTGTGCTCCAACAGGAAGACAAGAGGGACAGTATCACTGATGCATGCACTGTCACTGTCCTCGTGGCCTCCTCAAATGGTGACAGTACAGTGCATGCATCCTTGATCAGTAGCCACTGGCGTAGCAAAAAAAAAGCCAAGCTCCCCTGACCCTGTCCTGGTGCTATACTCACACGGGTACTCATTGATGGCCCTCTGCTGCGTGTGCAGCCACTGCAGCATTGCCAACGTTGAGTTCCACCTGGTAGGCATGTCACAAAAGAGGCAGTTCTTGGGCAGGTTGCATTCCTTTTGAAGGTCAGCCAGCTGAGCACTGGCATTATATGACCATCAGAAATGCCCACAGACTTTCCTGGCCTGCCTCAGAAGATCCTGTAAGCCTGGGTCCCTGCACAAGAACCGCTGCACCACCAAATTAAGGACGTGAGCCAAACAGGGAACATGGGTCAAGTGTCCCTGTCGGAGGGCAGAGAGGAGGTTAGTGCCATTGTCGCAAACCACCATTCCTGCCTGAAGCTGGCATGGCGTCAACCACCTCTGAGTCTGCCCCTGCAGAGCTGACAGAATCTCTGCTCCAATGTGGCTCCTGTCCCCTTAGCAGACCAAAGCAAGCACTGCATGGCATCTTTTTGCCTGAGTGCTTGTGTAGCCCCTTGAACACCTATGGAGCACCGCTGGTTCCGAGGACAAATCTGCAAAGGAAGAGGCCATAGAGGAAGAAGAAGAGGAGGGGGTGGAGGAGAGAGGTGTGGCAGAATCACCACTACTAGCATTTGGGAGGTGTGGTGGCGGAACAAGCTCCAACAATACTGCACCCTATCCTGCATCCTTCCCACCTGCCAGCAGAGTTACCCAGTGTGCCGTGAAAGAAAGGCAACGTCCCTGTCCATGCCTGCTGGACCATGAGTCAGCGGTAATATGTACCTTACCGCCCTGTCCAACGAGGCCAAGACATTGCCTTCCACTTGCCGGTAGAGAGCCGGAATGGCCTTCCGTGAAAAGAAATGGCGTTTGGGAACTTGCCACTGAGGTACCACACATTCCACAAATTCACGAAAGGGGGAAGAGTCTACCAGCTGAATAGGCAGCAGTTGGAGTGCTATCAATTTAGCCAAGTTAGCATTTAGCCGCTGAGCATGTGGATGGCTGGGACCAAATTTCTTTTGACGGTTTAGCAACTGGGGTAGGGAAATTTGCCTGCTATAATTGGATGTTGGTGTAGCGATAGCAGATTGCCCACAAGTATTTGGCACACCTAATTCTACACCTTTATTCCTCTCAGTGCAGGTTTCTGAGAGGACTGAAGGTATAGTGGGGTTGGAGATCCCAGTTGATGAGGAGCAAGGAGAGGTCCGCCTTGTTCTTTGGTGTGGGTCTTTTAAGTACTGTTGCCAACGGACTGCATGGGAGGTCGACATATGTCTGGTCAAGCATGTGGTGCCCAAGCGGCTGCTGTTTTGGCCACGCTTGATACACTTCAGACATATGTTGCAAACAGCAATGGTGTGATCTGCTGCACTCGTATCAAAAAAGGCCCAACAGCACCCTGCACATGCGGAGCTCTGCGGTGTGATGCAATCGGATATCTGCTTTTAAGCTGGCCCCTGGAAGGCATCCTGCCTCCTTGGAGACGTAGAGTCAGTGACCTCATCATCCCCTCCCTCCTCATCCCTGGAGCAAACCTGGCAGTATGCTGCAGCTGGGGGAACATGACTGCCAGTTTCTTGTCCTTCTTGGGCACCCCCTCTCTCTGGGCTCATGTTACTGCCTTCCTCAACCTGGGTACCATCATCAAAGCATTCAAAATGCTGCACAGCCTCCTGCAGCATGTACGCGACACTGTGGTTCGAACAGTTCGGGGTACTCCTCTGTGCATGATGGTGGGGCTATGTAGAAAGGAGCTGATGATATTGAGCCGATGGAATAGGCCGCTTTGGCAGCTGCATTGGCAGACAAACTACTCTGAGCCTGGGTGACAGAGGATGAGGAGGATGAGGAGGGCTTTCTTATGCATTCCACCAACTGTTCTGCATGTTGTGGCCCAATAACACAGCCAGCTGCAGGAAAAAAGGACAAGCGCGCCCCATGGCCATATGCTGAGGATGCACCGTGTACATGACCAGCACTGTTGGCTGTAGACACTGAGCCTGCTTGCCCTCTTTTAGTGGCCTGTGAGCTTCTGCCTCTCTTTGGTGGCCTTCCAGACATACTGTAAATCTTTATTAGCAAAACACTGCCTGAAGTTTACTAGAAAAAGTACTCCAGGAATGGCCTGCAGTCAGATATAGGCTTGGCTAGACTAGAATGCAGTGGATATATATATATATGCAGGAGACTGTATATATTTAATGCACTGCAGATCACTGAATCACCTGCCTGCGTATTTCAACGAAGGATTGAACAGCCAATGTTTGAGTCAAACTCATGTTCGACCCGAACATAAAGCTCATCCCTATCCAGGAGATGCGTATTTGTCTTGCACAGTTCCCATTAGCCCCATACCATATGGGGCTAATGGAAACAGGGGCAGTGGTGCAATGGTACCTCAGCTATCCTTGTTCTGCCCAGTTGGTGCTCCTACCCCCTGCTCCTACAATAAACATTAAAATACAATGCAACCAACACTTGCAAATGCCACTTTTACACTCTTTATGAAAAACTAGCAAATGCTCAGCAAAACGTTATAGACAAAGCTAGGTACTGAGACCATTATGGTACCTGCTGATTGGCTTCTCCGCTGCTATCTCCTTCAATGACACCAGCACCAAGATATAGAACACTGACACCAGCACTGAGCAAGAAAACTCTGACACCAGCACCGAGCTAGAGAACGCTGGCACTAGCACCGAGCTAGAGAACGCTGGCACTAGCACCGAGCTAGAGAACGCTGGCACTAGCACCGATATAGAGAGCACTGACACCAGCACCGATATAGAGAGCGCTGACACCAGCACCGAGATAGAGAGCGCTGACACCAGCACTGAGATAGACAGCGCTGACACCAGCACTGAGCTAGAGAGTGCTGACACGTGCACTTTAAAGCTCTTAATATATATCAGTTATACAGTTATTTAATTTTTTTAATCGCTTGAATTATTTTTCCCATTATGGGCTTGAGTGGGGCCTCATGTCTAGGTTTTGCCTAAGGCCTCACAAAGCCTAGAGCCGCCTCATTTAATGGGATGGCTGGTGATGCGGTAGTGACACAACAAGGTGAGGGACGTGGCAGCAGCAAGCGAAAGGATTCCCGCTAACAGGCGCTGCTATGATGGATCTGAAATGACAGATGCTCTTTAAATGTAAGGACTCATTCTTGCTGGTAGTTGGTGTGAAATTGTGTGAATGCATCAATGTAGTGTATGTTATCTCAGCTTGCAGAGCTTGGATTCATTGGATGAGTTTACCAAAAATGTAAATATTGCAGAATATACAGCCACATGCTACATAACTATGCTCAATTTCATGCTAAATACACTAAATTATTAATGTATCTTAAATAGAAAACTATCTTTAGATAGATTTTTACTCCAAAAGCATTTTATTAAAATACATTTGATAAAAATAAAAAAATACGATTTAAATGAAAAAAAATCTGATTTATATGATTTTTTTTTTTAAATCACCAATTTTTATCCACCCTGCTTTCAATAAAGATCATCGCTGTGCTGGTCAAGACATACAAAATGCCACTGGAATGTTATGACATTTTGAAGGTTAATGTACAGGTTGGGTAGACAAACCGATTCAATTTTAAATTTCTGCATCAGGAATATTCTTTGTAATCAATCTGGATGCTCTAGTATAGAGCAATTTTATTTTATGCAAATACACTTCTAATGGAAGAACCATTGTATGGAACATAAATTGCAAAGAGCTTACGTCAACTGAGAACATCTTTTGTCTCAGAACAAAGGTAAGGAAGTGTTAAATTTCACACGTTTCAATAACATGTTTTGGGTTGTTATACAAGGTTGATTTAAGTCAGAGTAGGCAACTGCCATCACGCAAAGCCTCTTTTGCCAGCACTCGACTCTCTCCCCATCAGCAAAGCAGCACAGGGAAGTGTCAGTGAAACACTAATGCATTCCAATTTCAGAATTCCCCACACCGCCCCTCCACTGAGGGGGAAGCACTGTGCCCCCGCACATTGTAAAAGATGGGGGACATTGTTTGGTTCTTTAATTTTGCTGTAGCTGCGATTGTCAGCTTTTGTGATGGGAAAGAAATTGGGTGCAGTTCTACTGGGGGGGCAGTCCCTGTTTCCAGAAGGAGGAGGACTGTTATTGGCCACTGCTAAAGCCAATCAAAGTCCTGCTAGCCCTGCATCTAAAGGAAGATGACTCGCTTGGTTGCCACTACCAATCTCAGAAAGAAGGGATTTTACTGTGATTAAGAAAACCACAATCAGGTGACAGTTTGTGGAATTCGTTTTGAGCTTCTGGGAACTTTGTTGAAATTATTCCTGAACCTTTGCATCACTTACTACTGAACCGCTGCACTCTGTATCTCTTTAAGCCACAGCCAGCCAATGAAAATCACACCCAAGTTTTCCTGTGCCGCAAAGCACCACATTTTTTCTCAGCTGCGGGGCCCTAACTTATGTTCCTGCACACAGGCCCACTGCTTTCAGAAAATGCCCCTGACCTGAGCTCATCATTGCGCATCCATTCCAGATGCTTGTGAGTGACATCACATACAAGCACATGGGCTGGATGCGAGAGGGAGGTGGATCAGCAGGATAGTGTGCCAGGACAGGTAGATGTATCTCATATCTGCTTCCTTTTACCACTCTGTATATCACGCATATTATAGTTGAGAAGAGGGTACAGCGGTGGAGCAGATGAGCAGGAGGATACAGTGGTGGGGAAAATGAGCAGGAGGAATTCAGAGGTGGGACAGATGAGCAGGAGGGTACAGCAATAGGGCAGATGTGGAGGGAGGTACAGTGGTGAAAGAGATGAGAAGGGGGTTCGGCATTGGGACAGAAGAGCAGGGGGGGTACAGTGTTGGGGCAGATGAGCAGGGGGTTTCAGTGATGGGCCAGATGAGCAGGAGAGGTTCAGTGTTGGGCCAGTTGAGAAGGGGGGGGGGTCAGTGTTGGACCAGATGAGCAGGGGGGGTTAGTGTTGGGCCAGATGAGCAGAGGGGTTCAGTGCTGGGCCAGATGAGCAGGGGGTTTAGTGTTGGGTCAGATGAGAAGGGGGTTCAATGGTGGGATAGAAAAGCAGGAGGTAGAGCAGTGGGGCAGATGTGAAAGGAGTTGTATTGGTGGGACAGATGAGCAGGGGGGTACAGTGGTGGGGCAGGACAGCAGGGGGAACAGTGGTGGGGCAGAAGAGCAGGGGGAACAGAGGTGGAGCAGAAGAGCAGGGGGGTACAGAGGTGAGACGGATGTGCAGGAGGTACATTAGTGGGGCAGATGAGAAAGTGAGTTACAGTTGTGGGGCAGAGGAGCAGATGGGTTCAGTGTTAGGACAGATGAGAAGGTGACCCAGTAGTGAGACAGAAGAGCATGGGGATACAGCAGTGGAGAAGATGTGCAGGGAGGTACAGTGGTGGGGCAGATGAGCAGGGGAGTTACAGTGGTGGGGCAGATTTGTAGGAGGTACAGTGGTGGGGCAGATGTGTAGGAGGTACAGTGGTGGGGCAGATGTGTAGGAGGTACAGTGGTGGGAGGGATGAGAAGGGGGTTCAGCAGTGGAACAGAAAAGCAGAAGGGTACAGTGATGGGGCAGATGAGCAGGGTATCACAGTGGTGGGACAGATGAGCATGGGGGGTTCAGTGTTGGGCTAGATGAGAAGGGGGTTACAGTGGTGAGCAAAATGAGCAGGGGGGTTCAGTGTTGGGGCAGAGGAAAAGGAGGTACATTGGTGGGACAGATGAGCAGGGAGTTACAGCGGTGGGGCAGAGAAGCATGGTGGTACAGAGGTGGGGCAGATGTGCAGAGGAGAAAGAAGGAGGTGCAAAGGTGGAAAACATGAGCTTGAGGTTACAGTGGTGGGGCAGAAGAGCAGCGGGACAGTGGTGGGACAGATGTGCAGGAGGTACAGTGGTGGAGCAGATAAGTTCGGTGTTAGGACATATGAGAAGATGGTTCAGTGGTGAGACAGAAGAGCATCGGGGTACGGCGGTGGAGCAGATGTGCAGGGAGGTACAGCGGTGGGGCAGATAAAAAATGGGGAACATTGGTGGGGCAGATGAGCAGGGTGGTACAGTGGTGGGACAGATGAGCAGGGTGGTGCAGTGGTGGGGCAGGTGAGCACGGTGGTACAGAGGTGGGCAGATGTGCAGGGGGTTACAGTGGTGGGGCAGATGAGAAAAGGGGTTACAGTGGTGGGGCAGAAGCGAAAGGGGGTTACAGTGGTGGGGCAGATGAGAAAGGGGATACATTGGTGAGGCAGATGAGAAAGGGGGTACATTGGTGGGGCAGATGAGCAGGTGGGTACAGTGGTGGGGCAGATTTGCTGGGTAGTACAGTGGTTGGGAAGATGTGCAGGGTATTACAGTGGTGGAGCAGATGAGCAGGGGGGTTACAGTGGTGGGGCAGATGAGCAGGGGGTTACAGTGGTGGGGCAGATGAGCAGGGGGTTACAGTGGTGAAATAGATTTGCAAGAGGGACAGTGATCTGAGATGTGAAGGTTGTGGAGGTGTGGAGTTGCAGGAATTGTGGCTAATCTGAGGCATGAAAAAGGAAGAAAAGTAGAAATGGCGCTACCCTCTAGTTCTCTGAAGAAAAGATCATACAAGGAAAAAATATGCTATCAGAATATTATACCATCAAAAATATCAGTTAGAGTTGGTCTGCAAAATTCAAACTCCAAAAATTCAATTAGAAGACTACAGGTGCCTGAAACCAAAGTTCTGTGTTATGCCGCGTACACACGATCAGACTATCCGGCGGACTTAGTCTGGCGGACAAACCGCCATAAAGTCCGCTGGACTGTCTGAACGAGCGGACCTGCCCACACACGGAACTTTTCCGGCGGATTCGTTCCTCTGGGACTGTGACATCATAATGGGCAGGGACATCGCCCGTGCTTGTCATTGTGGCCAGAGACAGCGACGAGTCAACAGCTCAAGAAGAGAAGAACAGAAGGCGGCGACGAAGACAGCGGCGACAGCAGCGATAGAAGACCGGGCCACCGCTTGTAAAAAAGCTAGAAGAAGGCGCGGAGGCCCGGCAAGAAGAACCGAAGAGGGGGACAAGACCCCCGAAGTCGGAAGAAGAGGGCGGCGACGAAGAAGAAAGCCGGGCTCCTCCGCTAGTAAAAGAACTAGCAGAAGATAGCAGAGGAGTCCGACGAGAAGACCCCCGAAGACGGAAGAAGACCCCCGGAGCTGTGCAATAAACTATTTTTAACCCATGTGTGTTGTGTTTTTCTTTTAATTTTTTTCACAGGTGAATGGGTAGGGGTACATTGTACCCCATACTCATTCACATAGGGAGGGGGGCCGGTATCCGGGGGCCCCCTTATTAAAGGAGGCTCCCGGATTGTGATAAGCTCCCCCGCCCGCAGACCCCGACAACCAACGGCCAGGGTTGTCGGGAAGAGGCCCTTGTCCTCATCAACATGGGGACAAGGTGCTTTGGGGTGGGGGGGCGTGCGGCCCCCTTCCCCAAAGCACCCCCCCATGTTGAGGGCACGTGGCCTGGTACTGCTCAGGGGGGGGACTCGCTCGTCCCCACCCCCTTTCCTGACCGGCCGGGTTGCATGCTCGGATAAGGGTCTGATATGGACCTAGGGGGGGAACCCCACGCCGTTTTTTCGTCGTAGGGCTTCCCCTTTAAGTCCAGACCAGGTGACGGCGCCAGCGACGCTTCATTCACTGGTCCCGGCTACCTGGAGCCGCGCTCAAAATGAACAGACTTTTCTCCGTGCGGGAAAAGTCCGTTCATTTCAAAAGTACGGCGGACTAGCACACACATATTTTGGTGCAAAACTACTTTTAGTCCGCTTGTCTTTTCCATCGGATTGTTTGATCGTCTGTACACGGCATTAGACCCCACATGAAGTATTGATTACAGCACTCGTCACATTCTCCAAAATAATTGTCCTTTGGGCGGAGTGTGCTGCAGGCTGCAGTTTAGGTCCTCCGGCCCATGGCGGTCTATAATTATGATCTGTGTCTCCCTCCCTCAATCTGAGCATTGCTTTGGGACATCCCACTATGTAATGAGCTCCTGTGTCCCGTGACGTATGATCAAGAAAATAGGATTTTTATATACAGCTTACCTGTAAAATCCTTTTCTTGAGAGTACATCACGGGACACAGGACTCCCGCCCCTCTTGGGTTTTACGTGGTTTCCTATTGCTTTGCTACAAAACTGAGGTGCCTCCCATATGGGAGGGGTTATATAGGGGACAAATTCTCCTTAATTGGGGTTAATCAGTGTCCAATCACCAGAGGTGACTATATAACCCACAACAGTGCCTTGCGAAAGTATTCGGCCCCCTTGAACTTTTCAATCTTTTGCCACATTTCAGGCTTCAAACATAAAGATATAAAATTTTTATTTTTTGTGAAGAATCACCAACAAGTGGGACACAATTGTGAAGTGGAACGAAATCTATTGGATTTTTGAAACTTTTTTAACTAAGAAAAAAATGAAAAGTGGGGCGTGCAAAATTATTCGGCCCTCTTGCGTTAATACTTTGTAGAGCCACCTTTTGCTGCGATTACAGCTGCAAGTCGCTTGGGGTATGTCTCTATCAGTTTTGCACATCGAGAGACTGAAATTCTTGCCCAGTCTTCCTTGCAAAACAGCTCGAGCTCAGTGAGGTTGGATGGAGAGTGTTTGTGAACAGCAGTTTTCAGCTCTTTCCACAGATTCTCGATTGGATTCAGGTCTGGACTTTGACTTGGCCATTTTAACACCTGGATACGTTTATTTGTGAACCATTCCTTTGTAGATTTTGCTGTATGTTTGGGATCATTGTCTTGTTGGAAGATAAATCTCCGTCCCGGTTTCAGGTCTTTTGCAGACTCCAACAGGTTTTCATCCAGAATGGTCCTGTATTTGGCTGCATCCATCTTCCCCTCAATTTTAACCATCTTCCCTGTCCCTGCTGAAGAAAAGCAGGCCCAAACCATGATGCTGCCACCACCATGTTTGACAGTGGGGATGGTGTGTTGAGGGTGATGAGCTGTGTTGCTTTTACGCCAAACATATCGTTTTGCATTGTGGGCAAAAAGTTCGATTTTGGTTTCATCTGACCAGAGCACCTTCTTCCACATGTTTGGTGTGTCTCCCAGGTGGCTTGTGGCAAACTTTAGACAAGACTTTTTATGGATATCTTTGAGAAATGGCTTTCTTCTTGCCACTCTTCCATAAAGGCCAGATTTGTGCAGTGTACGACTGATTGTTGTCCTATTGACAGACTCTCCCACCTCAGCTGTAGTTCTCTGCAGTTCATCCAGAGTGATCATGGGCCTCTTGGCTGCATCTCTGATCAGTCTTCTCCTTGTCTGAGCTGAAAGTTTAGAGGGACCGCCAGGTCTTGGTAGATTTGCAGTGGTCTGATACTCCTTCCATTTCAAAATGATCGCTTGCACAGTGCTCCTTGGGATGTTTAAAGCTTGGGAAATCTTTTTTATCCAAATCCGGCTTTAAACTTCTCCACAACCGTATTACGGACCTGCCTGGTGTGTTCCTTGGTCTTCATGATGCTCTCTGCGCTTTCAACAGAAGCCTGAGACTATCACAGAGCAGGTGCATTTATACAGAGACTTGATTACACACAGGTGGATTCTATTTATCACCATCAGTCATTTATGACAACATTGGATCATTCAGAGATCCTCGCTGAACTTCTGGAGTGAGTTTGCTGCACTGAAAGTAAAGGGGCCGAATAATTTTGCATGCACCACTTTTCAGTTTTTTTATTTGCTAAAAAAGTTTAAATTATCCAATAGATTTCGTTCCACTTCACAATTGAGTCCCACTTGTTGGTGATTCTTCACAAAAAATTTAAATTTTATATCTTTATATCTGAAGCCTGAAATGTGGCAAAAGGTTGAAAAGTTCAAGGGGGTCGAATACTTTCGCAAGGCACTGTATGTAATAAACTCCTGTGTCCCGTGATGTACTCTCAAGAAAAGGATTTTACAGGTAAGCTGTATTTAAAAATCCTATTTTTTTTTTACATGCGGCACATACTTGCAAACAATAAAGCACCTTCTTCTATTAATATAGGAGAAGCAAATGAGTTTATTCGCATTTTTATTTTATTTAAATTTTTTGGGGGTTTATATACAACACATTCCACCAACACCTGACAGAGGGTCTAACACAGAACTTTGGTTTCAGGCACCTGTAGTCTTCTAATTACATTTTTGGAGTTTGAATTTTGCTGATATGAAAAACGGATATTTTTTATGGTATAATATTTGGATAGCATATTTTTTCCTTGTATAATCTTTTGTTCAGCGAACTAGAGGGTAGCGCCATTTCTACTTTTCTTCCTTTTTCATTCTTTTTACTCTACCCACAGGTAGAAGTAAACTGTAGAGGCAGCTCCAACCCCCTAAATTATAAAAGCATTTTTATTTACTTTTATGCTTCATATATTCCGTAGCGCAGTATCATCCCTCTTTTTCTTCTAATCTGAGGCATGAGAGTGCAGGATGTTAATTTCTCACTACTAAAGTAGTATTAACTTTTAATCCTTTTCGTGATTGAGAGTGTGAAGTTGACATTTTTTTTGTTATAAAATCGTCACGTTCAATTTCTTTGAAAACATTTTTCAGCACTAAAGGTTGCCTACCCCTGGTAAACACAAAATGGATTCATTAACTGTGTAAATATGTGCAATATTGAAGAACTATACTTGTTTCCCAATCTATATTGCCAGTTCAATTTGAACATACAGTTCTTTGTAGTGGTTTCTTGGGGTGTTTACCTATCAGAAGTATGAATAGTCCCACGTGTTAATGAACACAGGAAACCAGCAAATAAAGCCTGCTTGCCTTTCAAGTTCAAATAACTGTGAACACATTTATCAACATTTCAATATGAAAAGGGCCAACATACATCACACAAGTGTACAAATGTACATTTTCAAAGAACCATAAGATCACCCACAGGGATCGAATTAAAGGAAATATGGAATGAGAACACATTTGAGCTGCCCTTGTTGATTTATGCTTTGTGAATGGTAGTTGCCCAGCATTCAACATGCAGTTATACATGGCTTACTTTGGTGCACATGAGTAACACCCAAAAACTGGAACTAGGTTACTAATGCCCCATACACACAGGCTGAATATCGGGTGGCATCAGCCTGTTCAAAAGAAACCGTCCGACAATCGGCCAGTGTGTACAGCAGCCGGTCCAACATACGCCGGACGAACATTCAGCTTCTGTCAAAGGGGCATGACAAAAAGAGGTCTGCCAATTGGCATCCGATCAGTGCTCTCAGCCAATGGCTGAGAACGCTGACTGAGGCAGTTCCCCTGTCAGAACACAATAGCTCAACTGGGAATTCCTTGTACTAACATCAGATAGTTAGTACAGTGGCTTCTCCTGAGCTCTTCAGGTTTTTTCTCATTCAGCCTGCTAGGTTGAATGAAATAAAATCTGCTAGTGTGTACCAGGCTTCAGTCTGTTCCTGAGCTATGAACCTAACTCTTAACTTGAACCCAATCACTAAACCTAGCTGTGAACTTTATGCAGACCCCTACATCTAACCCTTACCTCAACCCAACCCTTAACAACAATCCATTAAAGAACCTGCCAAAAACAAAAATAGGAACTGCCACTATTTACTTACTTTTGAAGTTGCAAGCTCTGTAACCCTCATACTCATCCCAATCCCGATCCCTAAACCTACCTGTGAACTCTACGCAGACCCCTACATCTAACCCTTACCTCCACCTAACCCTTAATAACAATACATTAAGGAACCTGATAAAATACAAATGGGCCATGGACACTGCCACTGTTGACTTACTTTTGAAGGTGCAAACTCTGTAACCCTCATCCTAATCCTTCTTTCATGACTTTCTATGTCAATTACATGTTAAAAGCATGTGCATATCAGATGTCCTTGTCCTTTACTGGCTGCATGTTTGTTCCAGCACAAAGACAAAGTAGACAGACTGACATGACAGCTACAGAACATGTACTTTCAAGAACAAGCCCTTAAAGGTTTCTTTCAAGTGACCAAACCTTTCTTTCTTAAGGCCCATACACACGATCGGACTTTTTGACAACAAACATGCAAATTAACTGTTTTGGAGCAACATCCGACCGTGTGTACGCTCCATCGGACAAACTTTTTCGGTTTTCATCGGACTTTTGTTGGCTGTGCGAACGGACAAACTTTCTGGCAACAAAAGTCCAATGTAGCAAAGTCTGATCGTGTATACAGAAAACCATAGGACTTTTGTACAAAGTACAAACACGCATGCTCAGAACCAATGCAAAAGATCAGACAACAATACAGAAGTTGACCAAAGGTGGCGGTAAAGAGCAGAAAAACCACATGATTTGGTGAAAGTTGGCTGAAAAAGTCCTGCTGTGTGTATGCAATACAAGTTCTCGGCCGACGCCCTTTGTACAAAAATCCACAGGAAAGTTTGGACAAAGTCCAATTGTGTGTGAGGCTTTACACTTCTGGCTTGAGAAAGGGTTAATTTGAGAAGAAGGAATCTCTTCAATGGGAACACAGCAATAAAAACCTGACACTTTCCTCCTATACAAAAATGGTATGTGGTGTTCCAGTTTAACCTGTAGGGTTGTGGGTCGTAGATGGGTCTTCCAGCATGATAATGACCAAAAACATACCACCAAGGCAACAAAGGAATGGCTCAATAAGAAGCACATTAAGGTTATGGAGTGGTCTAGCAAGTCTACTGACCTTAATCCTATAGAAAATGTATGGAGGGAGCTGAAACTTCGAGTTGCCATGTGACAGCCAAGAAACCTTATGGATTTAGAGAAGATCTGTAAATAAGAGTGGACCAAAATCCAGCCTGAGATGTGTGAAAACCTGGTAACCAAATACAAGAAACATCTTCCCCCCTGCTTGCCAACAAGGGTTTCTCTCCCAAGTACTAAGTCATGTTTTGCTTGGGGCTCAAATACTTATTTTACTCACTGAACTGCAATTTATAACATTTGTATCATGTGTTTTTTTTCTGGATTTTTGGTTGATATTCTTTCTCTATAACTTAAAATAAGCCTATCAGAAAAATGATAGACCCTTCATTTCTTTGTAAATGGGCAAATGTACCAAATCTGCAGGGGATCAAATAATTAATTTTCCCCACTGTATGCATTACAGTAACGTATGGTAAAATGGACACTGCAATGCATGGCAATACACAGATATGGTGTTTTGCAGGTCTATTCATTTTTAATGGCACCCTTAGCCCTTGTACACACGGTCAGACATTCCGATGGAAAATGTCCGATCGGACCGTGCTGTCGGATAATCCGAACCTGTGTGGGTTCCATCGGACTGTTTCCGTCGGAATATCCGACCGACAAAGTTTTAGAGCTGGGCTATAAAATTTTCCGACAACATGATCCGATGGGACTTTGTCCGATCGTTTGTAAAGAATTCTGATCGGACAAAGTGCCTCGCATGCTCAGATCAAATTCCTAGACCAAAGCTATTGGCTACTAGCCTGAACATAGTCCCATCGTAACGAAATAACGTCATCACGTTACGAACGATTGGATTTTCCGATAACTTTGTTCGACCGTGTGTATGCAACACCAGTTTCGGACAAAATCCTTCGGACAAAATCCGACGGATTTTGTTGTCGGAATGTCCGACCGTGTGTACAAGGGCTAACACATTCATAGAATGCACTTGCACAACACATAGGGGGAGATTTACAAAAACTGGATGCACTCAGAATATCATGCAGCAGTGCATGGTAACCAATCAGCTTTTAACTGCAGTTTGTTCAATTAAGATTTGATAATAAGACCTGGAAGAGGATTGGTCTCTATGCAGAGCTGCACCAGATTTTGCAGCCTGTGGTTTTAGTAAATAACACCCCTCCCCCCCCCCCCCCCCCCGAGTATGGTATCAGTGCATTGTGGTACACTGTATTTGAGAAAATGAGGTATGTCCGATTTATACTGTGTTGTGGTGCATTTTAATAGGCTGCCTTAACAAGGGGATAACACTTCTTAAAGTGATTGTAAACTCTCAAAAAAAAAAAAAAAACAACAAGACAAAGGCACACTGAGCTAGTATCATTATGAAATACTTACCTTAGATCGAAGATTTTGCAGTGGTACCCGTACACCGCCATGACGGACGGCATGTCTCCCGGAGTTATTTCCGGGTTCGCGTTTGATTGGCCAGAGCCGTGATGATGTCACGCGTGGGAGCAGCCGGTCACGGCACAGCTACTGAAGAAACGGCACTGGCGAGCCGTTTCTTCAGTGCGCATGTGCCAATGATGCTGGCACATGCGGATACAGTGAATATCTCCTAAACGGTGCAAGTTTAGGAGATATTCACGGTACCTACAGGTAAGTCTTATTATAGGCTTACCTTTAGGTAAAAGTGCAATACATATTGGTGGATCCTAAAAGTTTATGAACTGCAAGCTTTCATAGTGTGTTTATTCTAATAATGTAGAATGTTTATTTAATTACTTTACTTACATTTCAGAGCATTAAAAGCTAGCTCATAGGACCAGCGCTGATATCTTTCATGTTTGAAATCTGGTAAAGGAATCCCAGAGTCACTGCCATAGCTAACCAGGATCTTGTCTGGAGGTTTCTTCCGATAAATATGCTGGAATATTCTGGCAGCATTGAAGAATACCTGGTCAGGATAATTTACTTTTTCAGTCGACCAGGTTGAGCTGCCCCCTGTAAAGTCTACAGTGGTCACATTTGACAGTGGCTCCATTGAGTGATTTGTGCTGTTTGGATCCAGATTTCTTCAAAAGCTCAGTATTTTTTTAATCAATAAAATCCACGAAGCCTAAAACACAAGATTACATCATTTATATTTACGTAGCATGATAATTTTTGAAAGTAAATGACACAAAGATCACACATTTTGTTTACCAAATTAATAATGTTTTCATGGAACCATAACAACACTGTAGATGAAAAGGGTACAACAGAAAACCTTTGCATATCCCCAAAAAACAGTATTCTCCCAGAGGTTTGAAGATACATGCCTGTGGCAACAAGGGTCAGTAAGGAATTGCTTTAAATCTCATTTAGTACTTGTTAAGAATATTTTATTAATTGAAAGTTCATAAACACAGTTTCAAAGTACATCTTTCATTTTATAAACATGTTTGCTTCTAATGCTGATCTTTCCTTTTGAGCATATTAGTTCCCTGGCTTTCATGGTTTTGCTTTGGCTTAAATGCTTTCTGAGTCAATGACCTGAAAAACGTATAAAGATAAAGAATGTATAGAGAAAACTGGAAAGGGGGGATTTTTATGGTGCCACAAATATAACAACCATTTGATAAAAAGTATGAAACCTTTTTAATAAGCAGAAAAAATAAAAAACAGTAAATAAACGTTGACTCTCACATACAAATAAACATGATAAAATTATCACGGGATGATAACAAACAATATAGTGCATAAAGAGCTTAATAAAATTATATAAATGCCTGTTGGCTCAACATGTTTCGCTAATTGCTTCTTCAGGAGCTGTAAGGCAATATATTGGCTACAAGGAAATACAAAAAAAAACAGAGTATAAGATATCAAACAACATCAATTTATTATAATTTGTAATATACAGATAAACTCTAATAAAAGAGAAATTAGACACTTATACAATGCATGATACATAGGGCATACATCATAATCGATGAGCTATGGCAGTAGTAGAACTCACATATAGTAATGTGCAGTAATGGTGAAACTCGCCTATCATGTACAGGTATGTGATAAAAAAATTGATCAAAGTCCTGTTTGTTCAGAAAAGGGGAACAGAAAGTGGAGCATCAAGTCAAACAATGGGGATTGTAAGGTGGGCACCAAAGAAGACGAGATCAATCCCAAATTAGGTATAACAATTTAGCAAAAAAGAGACAACAAAAACAAATGCACAAAAAATGGACTAGATGTAATGTTTTAATGTTTATTTGTATATGAGAGTCAACATTTGTTTACTATTTTTTAATTTTTTTTATTGATTAATACATTTTTTCATACTTTTTATCAAATGGTTGTTAAATTTGTGGCACCATAAAAATCCCCCCTTTCCAGTTCTCTCTATACATGTCTAAATAGAAATGAGGATGCCTTTGATCTCCTGAATTAGTGTGACTATTTCATTGAAAAGATAAGGAGTTATGATTCTTTTCTGACACTCATTTTTATATTTGGAGTCTGTGACTTAAAAGTATTGAAGCCAAATTCAGCCAAGCAACTAGAATTTTCACAGGGAAGCCAGCAGTTACAAGTGATCAGCACCACAGAGAGAGTACAAAGCAGGGTCACACCACACCAACTCAAGTCTGACAACTATATATCCAAATACAAAAACAAATTCAGCAGCTGCAAAAACTGTAGCTGCTGACTTTCAAAAACCAGCCACTCACCTGTCCCATGATCCAGCGGTGTGCTCACCCCAGTTGGTCTCACCTGTTGTCTTCAGTCCCCGGTGCCGGTGTCTTGTCATATAACGTCCTCCATCCGATAGTGTCCGCTGCGTACTGCGCATGCGCAGTACACAGCAACACAGATTCCGAAAATTGCCGAGGATGAACGGCGCCTGCGCCGTGAGTCCAGGTTCTATCCCCACTATCCAAGTGGACATAGAGTAGGAATAAAAAAAGAGCAGAGAGCAGCGAGGCCGAGCCCAAAGCGTGGCGAGTGAAGCTTGCCCGCGAGGGGCCCTCTAATATTCACAACCCTATGTCCGCTTGGATGGTGGGGCTACCACCTCCACTCACGGCGCAGGCACCGTTCAGCTTCGGAGATTTTCCGAAGCTTCGTCTGCTCCGTACCGTGCATGCGCAGTACTGGGCGGACACTATTTGATGGCCGGACACTATACGGCAGAACACCGGCATCTTCACTATAGGCACCCGACTGCGACAGCTTGTGGCTTAAGAGTTGGGTGCCCACTGCACATGCGCGAGTCACGCTGCACATCGTGAGTGGTGGATGCAGTCTTCTGGGACCTGTTAGTGTCCCAGAAAAATGCAGGAGGGAGGGAGAAGAGCTTCTGTTTCTAAGCGCCTCGGCGCCTGGAACGGAAGTGGATACCTGTCAAAATCGGGTACCTGCTCCCTCCCCCCACTCCTCAAAAGTGCCAATTGTTCAAGAGGAGCGGGGGATGAGTCCTGAAAGCGGAACTTCCCCTTTTAGGCGGAGCTCCACTTTAACAATAATATATGCATAATTGCCAACAATCCCAGATTTGCTGGGACAGTCACACTTTTAAAGTGTAAGTAAACCCCCCTATTGTTTTCAGCCAAGGAAGCTGTCATCTTTGTCTCTGTTTGTTATACAACTGCCATGATGCTGCACATGTGATCAGTTATGACACCAGGATAACACTATTTAGCTTCTAGGAGCAGAATAAATGCTAATAACAGCTTCTAGGAAATTAACAAAACTCTAGTGTACATGGAGCATGATACTTGCTGGCTGGTCCTCTTAACGCCCCCCCGGTCTGATGTCGGTCCTCTTCTGGATCCTCCACTGGTCAGCCATGGATATCCTGAAAAGTACCCATCCAGTAAGTGTACGGGGGGAAAACCTGGCACTAGATGATAACATGACCGCTTCTCAAAGGGGTTGTAAAAGTTAGTTTTTTGTTTTTTTAAATAACAAACATGGTATACTTATCCCATCTGTGCAAGGGTTTTGCACAGAATGTCCCCGATCCTCCTCTTCTGGGGTCCCCCAGTGGTGCTCCTGGCTCCTCCCCACATCAAGTGCCCCTCAGAGACCCCCATTCCAAGAGGGCACTTATGTGGGCACGCTCCTGAGTCCTGCTGCTCTGTCTATTGACACATACAGCAGGACTCTGCCCCACCCCCGGCTCACATGTCACTGGATTTGATTGACAGCAGCAGGAGCCAATGGCTGTACTGCTATCAAGCTATCCAATGAGGACCTGAGACAGTGGCTGGAGCTGCTGTGCTTGTCCCCGTTCCAGTGGCGGAATTATCAGGGTCGCAACAGTCGCAGTTGCGACTGGGCCCTGGAATTCCATCACTGTGGGGGGGGGCCCACGTGGTTGCTATCCACGGGGCTGTGAGTGGAGAGCGTGTCTGTCATTTAACAGCAGCGCAGAGACACCGGGACTGACGTTTAATTTTCCCTCGTTCTCTCTCCCAGGGAACACAAAACACAGCTGATCTGCTCCCCCTTCGGCCCCCCCCTCCCCTCCTCTCTCCTGTGTTCTCCACAGGAAATGTGAGCTTGTTAGCTTCGCACCTGAATGCCCGCGGAGAACACAGGAGAGAGGAGGGGAGGGGGGGCCGAAGGGGGAGCAGATCAGCCGTGTCAGTGTTCCCTGGGAGAGAGAGAACGAGGGAAAATTAAACGCCAGTCCCGGTGTCTCTGGCTCTGCGCTGCTGTTAAATGACAGACACGCTCTCCACTCACAGCCGTGCTGACCCCTCTCCAGTGTGTGCAGAGACTCAGGAAGATCCCGCCGCCCATCAACATCCATAGAGCTGCTGATCGTTGCCTCCCCCCAGGTGCAGGGGGGGTTACAGAGGTCTGCTGGGGGCCAAGGTGCACATCGGAGTCCAGCAAGGTACAGAGAAACCTCTTTAAGGGGGGGTGACTGTCTAGGTACCCTAAAGTAAGGGGGGCCCTCTGTGAACCCTGATGTCCAGTACCACCGCCACCCCTCCTCCAGTACCACCACCACCACCGTGCCACCCACCTTCAGTACCACCACCACCCACCTCCAGTACCACCACCACCCACCTCCAGGACCACTGCCACCCCCCTTCCAGTACCACTGCCACCCCCTCTCCAGTACCACCACCATGCCACCCACCTCCAGTACCACCGCCACCCCTCTCCAGGACCACCATGCCTCTCCAGTACCATCGCCACCCTCCTCCAGTACCACCACCCACCCTCCAGTACCACCGCCACCCACCTCCGGTACCACCGCCACCCCTCTCCAGGACCGCCACCCCCCTTCAGTACCACCACCGCCACCCACCTCCAGTACCACCGCCACCCCTCTCCAGGACCACCATCCCCCTCCAGTACCACCGCCACCCCTCTCCAGGACCACTATCCCCCTCCAGTACCACCACCGCCACCCACCTCCAATGCCACCACCAGCCCCCCTCCAGTACCACCACCACCACCCACCTCCAGTACCACTGCCACCCCTCTCCAGGACCACCATCCCCCTCCAGTACCACCGCCACCCACCTCCAGGACCACCACCCCTCTCCAGGACCACCATCCCCCTCCAGTACCACCGCCACCCCCCTCCAGTACCACCACTGCACTGGTGACACAGGTTTCACTCGGGACACAGGCTGCACAGAAATGTTTTACTTTGTTCTACAGTGGAAAAAAAATATAGTATCAAAATCATGCTTTTCGGGGGGGGGCCTTCCTGATTTCTTGCATCGGGGCCCTGAGGTTTTTAGTTACGCCTCTGCCCCGTTCGATGGAATAATCGGGTTCAGGTAAGTTAAAAGGGGGCTCTGGGGGGCTGCTACACTACAGAAGGTTTTTCACCTTACTGCATAGATTACAATAAGGTGAAAAACCTTGAGGGTTTAT
This sequence comes from Lithobates pipiens, assembly GCF_037356315.1. Lineage (NCBI taxonomy): Eukaryota > Metazoa > Chordata > Amphibia > Anura > Ranidae > Lithobates > Lithobates pipiens. The sequence continues at coordinate 420,608,805 of NW_027507718.1, forward strand.
AACCCCTTTAAAGTGACACTAAACAAACAATATTCTTATTCTCTAAAAATAATTCATACACATCCACTACTTAATGGCCCTGTAATCTATTTTTCATGACATTGTTTCTTACATTTTTAATCCATGCCCGCAGTCATAGCAGGGTCTTGAATAAGAGTCAACGCTAATTTTGAAACATTGGCTCTCCTTGTACTCCGTACAGTATTAAATCTGTCCAGTGTGTTATGAACTCTCAACTTAAAGTGTTCCATTCTTTGTACATCTTTGATCATGTTAGGTAAATTGCGCACGGTGGGGGGGTACCATAAGGACGAATGCCTATTTTTAATTATGCATGAATAGTAAAATGCCACCCCATATAAATGCATCTGTGTCTGTTTTATCCATACTGATAAAAGCAAGCCTCTGTTTTCTGAGACCAATCAATGTATAGCTCTGTTTTACTGTGATTATTTAGTGTTATTTAAGTGGCTAATTAGTGTATACCTCTAGTTTATTATGATTAATTTAAGTATCTATATCTTACTACAATTAGTCAATGTGTATATCTGTATTTTGAAGACCAGTCAATGTATGGTCACTTCTTCACAAAAAACAGTCAAGGCATTCCTTTAATGTATTACTACCAATCAATGCCTGTCTCTGCTTTACTAGGATTTGTCAATGTATGGCTCTGCTTTATTATGGTCCACTGAATGTATGTCCCAGTTTACTGTGACCCTTGAATGCGGATCCTTGTTTTATTATGATCCACTGATATGTGCTTCTCTTTTATTGTGATCAATCAATAGGTATCTCTATTTTATTAAAACCAGGTAATACATGTTTAAACTTTACTATGACCAGTCAATATGCATCTTTGAGCTTTCAAGGAAGGTCACCTAAAGTATGCCTGTTTTTTTACTATTATATATAACTGTAAAGTGTCTGTTTTGTATCAGAATTGATTAATATGTGTGTATAGGTATGAATAAAGGTATTCTAATGTCATGATTGTATTGTGTTAATAAATGTATAATGGAAGCTGGCACTCAGCCATGGACAGCAGTAATAAATTATATTGCAAACAGAGAAAAAATCCATGAGGTACAGCTATGCTAACGTGTTTCAGCCAAAAGAGGCCTCAATCATAGCTATAAACAAACCAAGACCACAACTCCGTTCTCCAGCTATGAATAGTGGGTATGTAGAATCCAAGCCAGGAATACAGCTAACATCAGGTATTCTCATACAGCCAAGTTTTCTTGAACTCCCATATGTTAAAACGTCCAACCAAACTGCCAGCTGTGTCCAAGTGAAAAGATAAGGCAGCCAATAGCGAAGCCCATATGATAATATATAAATTTTATTCATAGTAACTTGCATATTAGTACAGGAAAACACACATCATGATGTCCAAATGGCCTTGGCTTTTAGCGTGCTAGTGTCAGGCCGCCTAGTGTTAGGTGGGCTGACACTAGAACGCTGAGAGCCGCGGCCATTTTGACATCATGATGTGCGTTCTCCTGTACTATTATGTAAGTTACTACGAATACATTTTTCATACAGGCTTCACTATTGGCTGCCTTATCTTTTCACTGGGTACCGTTGGCCGTTTGGTTGGACGTTTCAACATCTCATATGGGAGTTCAAGAAAACTTGGCTGTATGAGAGTACCTAATGTTAGCTGTATTCCTGGCTTGGATTCTACATACCGTATATACTCGAGTATAGGCCGACCCGAATATAAGCCGAGGCCCCCAATTTACCCCCAAAAAAACTGGCAAACTTATTGACTCGTGTATAAGCCGAGGGTGAGATATGCCTGTCCATCCCTGTGTGTGTGTCCGTCCCTGTGTGTCCGTCCATCCCTGTGTGTGTGTGTGTCCATCCATCCATCCATCCCTGTGTGTGTGTGTGTCCATCCATCCATCCATCCCTGTGTGTGTGTGTCTCCATCCATCCATCCCTGTGTGTGTGTGTCTCCATCCATCCATCCATCCCTGTGTGTGTGTATCTCCATCCATCCCTGTGTGTGTGTGTCTCCATCCATCCATCCCTGTGTGTGTGTGTCCATGTGTGTGTGTCCATGTGTGTGTGTGTGTGTGTGTGTGTGTGTGTGTGTGTGTGTCCAGCCTACCTGTGTCCCGAGCCTCCGTCCCGTGCCTTGCCTCCTTGCCTCCGTCCCGTGCCGTGCCTTGCCTCCTTGCCTCCGTCCCGTGCCGTGCCTTGCCTCCTTGCCTCCGTCCCGTGTCGTGTCGTGCCTTGCCTCCGTCCCGTCCCGTGCCGTGCCTTGCCTTGCCTCCGTCCCGTGCCTTGCCAGGATCGCCTCGGCGGCCATTCTAAAATTCAAAAGCCCCGCCTCCGCCTCCGCCTGTGATAGGCGGAACACTGAATTTCCCAGCAGCCTGTGTTCCGCCTATCACCGATATCGTCTCATCCTCGTACTACGGACGAGGATGAGACGATGTCCGTGATAGGCGGAACACAGGCTGCTGGGAAATTCAGTGTTCCGCCTATCACAGGCGGAGGCGGAGAAGAAGGCGCGGCTTTCAAATTGTAGTATGTCCGCCGTCTGTCTGCTCGATACGCTGATCGAGCAGTCAGACGGCGATGACTCGAGTATAAGCCGAGGGGGGCACTTTCAGCCTCAAAAAAGAGGCTGAAAATCTCGGCTTATACTCGAGTATATACGGTACCCACTATTCATAGCTGGAGAACGGAGTTGTGGTCTTCATCTGTCTATTACATGCCTATTTTTTACAGTTGCCTGGTAAGCATATTGGATTTCCACGTGGTGTGGTGTGCTTTCCCATACACATTGAAGCTACTGTTCCTACATGATCTACTGTTCATTTAGCGCCGCATATGGACTTTTATAATTTTATTTTGCTGATCAACAAATTGTGCTGGCTGCTTATATTAGTACTCATAACATTATTAAGCAGAATGGATATTGACCTGTTTTTTATATAGCTATAAACAAGACCTTCTTTGGCTGGAACATGTTCGAATTAAAGTAGTTGTACCCAATGGATACTTTACTCTGTTTGCAATAGAAGTTATCACCACAGTCCCTTGCTGAGTGCCAGTGTCCTGTATGCAGTTGTTCATTCACAGCTTGCAGCGCCAATCTTCCTCACAGCCTAAACAAATCACCCGGGTTAGGCGCAGTGAGATTATTTTTTTCTAATGACTGCTTTCATTTTACTATAACCAACTGATATTGGTCCTATTCTTCCTATTATAATATTTTGCAATGGCTTAAGCCACTATTTTAACAAATTTTTTTTATTTAATGGTAAATTGGAGGGGGTAGAGCCTCTGCCATGTTTTATTTCTGGAACAGGAAATTATGGGAAATATACCAAGTGGTGGGCTGGTGGCACAGACCAAATCACATTTTTAGTAGCACGCAATAGGGTTAGAACCTTTGACAGTGTTTCTATTGATATCTGTACTTTTCTTTCCTTGTGATAACCATATGGCCAGTGGATGGGCATAACAGAGAAATTAAGTCAGGAAACATTTCCACAATTGAGGCTACAGACAGATATACAGTGGGGAAAATAATTATTTGATCCCCTACAGATTTTTTACGTTTTCCCACTTACAAAGAAAGTAAAGATCTATCATTTTTGTCATAGGTGTATTTTAAATGATAGAGACAGAATATCAACCCAAAATAGACGTTTGGAGGAAGAAAAATGCTGACTATGACCCTAAGAACACAATCCATACAGTCAAGCATGGATGTGGAAACATGCTTTGGGGCTGTTTCTCTTCTAAAGGTACAGGCCGACTTTTCCGCATTGAGGGGCCTATAGACAGGGCCATGCATTATAAAGTCTTGGATGAGAACCTTTTTCCCTCAGCCAGAACACTGAAGATGGCTATGGATTGGTCTTTCAGCATGACAATGACCCAAAACATACCGCCAAGGCAACAAAGCAGTGACTCGGGAAGAATAACATTAAGGTTATGGAGTGGCCTAGCCAGTATCCAGACCTTAATCCTATGAAAAATTTATGGAGGGAGCTGAAACGTAGAGTTGCCAGGCGACAGCCAAGAAACTTCAAGGATTTAGAGAAGATCTGTAAAGAAGAGTAGACCAAAATCCCTCCTGAGAGGTGTGCAGACCTGGTCATTAACTACAAGAAACGTCATAACTCTGTGCTTGCCAACAAGGGTTTCTCCACCAATGATTAAAGTCATGTTTTGCTCGTGGATCAAATACTTATTTTACTCACTGAACTGCAACTCAATTTATAACATTTGTATCATATGATATTTCTGAATTTTTGGTTGATATTCTGTCTATCATTTAAAATAGACCTATGATAAAATTTATAGACCCTTAATTTTTTTGTAAGTGGAGAAACTTACACAATCTGCAGGGGATCAAATAATTATTCTTTTCCCCACTGTAAAGATCTAACCTAAATTTTAACTTCTCTATTTAAAAAAAACAATGACTGTCGTTAGTTAAAGTAGAAATTCAGCCAAAAACTACCTAACTCTAAATCTACTTGCAGCCACATTCTTAAGCCGTAAGTACACACTAGTAGTATTTTTTTATTTACATTTAACCCATCGGGGCTGAACGAAAAAAAAAAACTGACAGCAGGGGAGGAGCCGCTGCATTAACTATCTGACGTCAGAACAGCGATCTCCCCTGCTGTGCTATTGTGTTTTGACAGGGAGGCGGTCCGCTTGCAAGATCACTGAGAGCGCTGATTGGAAGCCGATGGGCAGAACTTTCTCGGTCATGCCCCTTCAACAGAAGCCATCTGAATGGTCAGCTTCTGTCAAACTGACTGCAGTATACATGGACTGAATGTTGGCCAGTTTCTATTGAACTAGCCAATGCTGCCCAACATTCGGCCCATGTGTACTTAGCTAAAAACAAATCTATCTAACCCTGCAAAGCAAAAATCTCTATACATAATTTTTCTACAGCCGATCTGGTGAGATCCTACACTTAGCTGTCACTGGTGGTCTCTCTGCACAGGCGGGTGCAGAAGAGGCAGCCTACAATGGAACCCCCATAGTAAGTCTATGGGTGACGTTTTTTTTTTTCCCCACCATTGTCGGCTGTCTCTTCCAAACAGCATCTGCCGCTGGAGACCAGATTGGATTGGCTGCAGAAAAGGTATGTATATTCTGCCTTGACTAATCAAAGTATTAGTGTCAATACTGAATGTACATTCTGACCTACAGTATATTACATATCTGCAGAATAGCTGCTGTCTTACCCACAGTATAGTCTGAGAATTTCCAATTTCTGCCTGCCCAATTTCTATGTACCGTATATACTCGAGTATAAGCCGAGATTTTCAGCCTCTTTTTTGAGGCTGAAAGTGCCCCCCTCGGCTTATACTCGAGTCATCGCTGTCTGCCCGCTCGATCAGCGTGTCGAGCAGACAGACAGCGGCCATTCTATTCAAAAGCCGCGCCTCCGGCTCCGCCTTCGCCTGTGATAGGCGGAACACTGAATTTCCCAGCAGCCTGTGTTCCGCCTATCACGGACATCGTATCATCCTCGTACTACGGACGAGGATGATACGACGTCTGTGATAGGCGGAACACAGGCTGCTGGGAAATTCAGTGTTCCGCCTATCACAGGCGAAGGCGGCGGCGCAGCTTTTGAACTTTACAATGGCCGCCGACGAAGAGGGCACGGGACGGAGGCAAGGCAAGGCACGGCACGGCACGGGACGGGACGGGACGGGACGGGGGCAAGGCAAGGCACGACACGGGACGGATGCAAGGAGGCAAGGCACGGCACGGGACGGAGGCAAGGAGGCAAGGCACGGGACGGAGGCTCGGGACAAAGGTAGGCTGGACACACACACACACACACACACACACACACACACACACACACACACACACACACGGATGGAGACACACACAGGGATGGATGGATGGATGGATGGAGACACACACACACAGGGATGGATGGATGGATGGATGGATGGAGACACACACACACAGGGATGGATGGATGGATGGATGGAGACACACACACACAGGGATGGATGGATGGATGGACACACACACACACAGGGATGGATGGACGGACACACAGGGATGGACGGACACACAGGGATGGACGGACACACAGGGATGGACGGACACACACACAGGGATGGACAGGCATGTCTCACCCTCGGCTTATACACGAGTCAATAAGTTTGCCAGTTTTTTTGGGGGTAAATTGGGGGCCTCGGCTTATATTCGGGTCGGCCTATACTCGAGTATATACGGTAACACAAGATAATATTACATGAAGTCTTAGGGTGGCTTCACACTGCCCCACAACACTTATGCTGCGGTGCGGGTGCAGCGCATTGTACCTGCGGTTTTCATGCGGGTTAGCTGCGCTTTCCCATATACTTCTATTATGTTCAGCGGTTTTTGTGCACTTTCAGAAAATGCACCAAAACTGTGAGGAATAATAGAAGTCTACAGGAATGCGCAGCTAACCCCCACGAAAAACTACAGGTACTTTGCACTCTGGCCAAAGCACAGTAGATCAGTGTGAATCCGCCCAGAGACATGTGATTTATGTCAATAGCTTACATTGTTACATACTAGTTAATCTGGTTGAAAAAAAGTACAGGTCCATCCAGTTCAACTAACAGAGAAAAAGTATGCGGTATCAAAAATAATACATTTATTCATTACAATTTGATACAAAAATAAAATACAAAAAGAGTAAATACAAAATCACATAAAATACATTTTAAACCATCAGCATTCTTATTTCCTACTCTTATTTTATCATATCATATCATTTTAAAATTACACAAAGCAAAGTAGGCTCTCTAGGGCACTTTATTTTATTCTGCTTTTTCCTCCTGTCAGCATGTTTACTGTAAGCACATTTGTAAGCAGCAGAGTCTAAATGGCTTCTAGTGTTGCCCTCAGAGTGCTGCTATGCCAAGTATTACAAAGGGCTGATATTAAGATAAAAGGTACCTATGCCACTTGTAAACAAAACATATTTATTTTTAAAGCACAATTCCAGCCCCCCAAAACAAGCAAAAGAAAAATGAATAGCCTATTAAAAGATAAAACAATGCATTTTTTTTTTTGCAACATTCAACTTAAACCTAGAGCAGTACTTATTCTTCACCCCTAGATCTCCTCAGTCTGATTGACAGCATCAACATAAACCAACTTAGGCCTTGTTTAGACTTGAGGTTGGCGGCTGGCAAAAATGTGCGGTTGAGCCACAATTTTGCCACGACCAAAGGCCCCCCCCTTAAGCTGAAATGGCAGTGGAGGGGATGTTTACATGTCACCACCATGATGCTTCGCTTTACCATTGTGGCTGAATTAACCCGACATGTAGTGATCAGCAGGCAGCAAGCCCGCAAAATGCTACACATGCAAGTCAATGGGCAAGTGCTGCAAATGCCCCACAACCATGTGCAATGCATGCAGATGTGGCCCAATTGACGACAAAAATGGGGTTACAACAGGCTGTGAGGATGCGTCGCAGCACTTCATCACCCCTGTTAGTAGCCTCTAGAGTGCGATCTGGAAGCACATCAGTTTTCAGAGACAAGGGAGATTTAGACGCATGTCTAGGCCCACCTTGCAGCTGCCCCAGAGGCCTCCCTTTTTCTTACCTGAACCAATTTGTTCCAGTGACGAGCACGAGCCCATGGGCTCCAGACGGTGTCTCTGTCCTCATTGGATAGATTGATATGCAGCGGGAGCACTGGTGATGGAACAGCAGGGGGCGGGGCCAAGTCCTGCTGTCAGTGTCAATGGACTCAGCAGCGAGACTCATGAGTGCGCCCGCATGGGTGCCCCCATGGACAGTGGCTCTGTCGGGGCACCCGATGAAGAGGAGAAGCCAGGAGCGCCGCCAGGGCACCCCAGAAGAGGAGGATCGGGCTGCTCTGTGCAAAACCCTTGCACAGAGCAGGTAAGTATAACATGTTTGTTATTTAAAAAATAAATAAAAAGGAACCTATACAATCACTTTAACTCTGAGCCCAGGTTGTCACTGACCCATCCCAGCCTGTATATGGACAGTGAAAGAATAAGCAACAAAGTGATGAGCTCATCTCTCCCTCACTCTGCTTTCTTCTTCTATCAGCATGCTCCTTGTCAGCACATGAACAAATTGCCACCTTGGGCGGGTTCTTCTTTTCCCAGTCTGAACTCTGCTGTGCAAGGACTGCATGGTTATCAAGTCAAATATAGCTAACTTACACTGCTTGTATTTAAAAAGATCTATTTAATGATGTATTAATGCTTACAGAGCTGTAGTAATTTGTGTCCTTTATATCTGCCTGGAGTTCAGGTAGATAACTGTGCTTTTTCTATCTGCCTGGAGTTCAGCTATATAAACTTTATAATCAGTCTGGTGCCAAATATTCCTGCAGAAAACTCTTTTTTGAGGTGCACAGTTTTTACTTGCAGAGCTGCAGACAGGTCACAAAGATTTACTGCTTGCCCTGACTCAGCTACTTCATTTCGGCTCCACAGTCACAGCTGTGAATGGGATTTTGATGGAATTCAAGGCCCATAAATGTCATAGTGCATACATTTTTAATTTTATCAGATAGAAAAAGGGTATAATGGAATGTCAGAAAACAGGATTAAAATATAATTTTCTTCTGCTCTAGAATCTTTAAGAGGACATTATACAGTACAGCAGAAGAAAATGCTGACCACATAAAGCCATCATTCCAAATGGAACTGCTGTCCATTGGCAAATATTTATAACATTTATGGTCACGGAATTATTAATTATCTTGAAATATATTTCATAGGAGGGGATAAAAACAGGACCGGTCCATGACATTTTGCTGCCTGGGCCCAAGAATGAAATGCTGCCGCCCCCCCTCCCACACACAAAAAAAAATAAAAAATAAAATTACCAAGCCACATTCACTACTTTATATCATGATAACTACATTAATTTTATCAGAAAATCTGATTAAAAATGCCATAAATCTATTCCCTATTTTGTAGACACTATAACTTTTACGCAAACCAATCAATATACGCTTATTGTGATTTTTTTTTAACCAAAAATAAACTAGCAGAATACATATTGGCCTAAACTAATGAAGACATTTTTTTTTGGGGGGGGGGGGGGGGGGGGTTTTATTATAGCAAAAAGTAATTAATATTGTGTTTTTCTCAAAATTGTGAGTCTTTTTTTGTCTATCGCGCAAAAAATAAAAACTGCAGGAGGTGATCAAATACCACCAAAAGAAAGCTCTATTTGTGGGGAAAAAGATCAATTTTGTTTGAGTACATCGTCGCTCGACAGCGCAATTGTCAAAGTAACTCAGTGCCGTATCGCAAAAAATGGCCTGGCCATTAAGGGGGCAAATCTTCCAGGGCTAAAGTGGTTAATCAGGGTTGGGCAAGACAAGTCCCTCTCAGGCTCTCATACAACTTGTGATGTGTGACAATGTACTTACAGTACTTGGATTCAGATTCCTGCAGACAATGCTGCTATGGGGAACTCACTGGTGGCAGAATGGACAGCGTAAGGGTCAATGTCGAGCCTGCAGAACATGGACACAGTGACGGGCAGGCTGCAACACCTCAGGCAGTGGCAGGTACTGTGCAGGTGGACTGTGGACAGCTGCTCAGCTCACATTTAGGCACAGGCAGTTCTCTTCAGATGGGTCCCTTCCCTCAGGCTCTAAACCACGCTGAAGAAGATGGAATATGAGGTGGGTGGGTGGAGGTGGAGCTAATTGACTAGGTGCAGAGGCTAAGCACTCTGATTGCTGGGGCAGTCGAGGCCTCTGACGTCACTGGTTGCTAGACGCTGGGCGGCAGGCGATTCTATCAACCAGGGCAGCACACAGCCGACTAGGATCGGCCCTGCTGCTGCTGACTAATCTGACCTTTTCCTGACAGGTAGATTATGGCCAGGCGCTTCTACTAAGGTACAGACATAGGCGTGCACAGCCTATTGCATTAGGCTTTGCACCCCAAAGCTCAAACACACATGCTCGTGATTTTATATATATATATATATATATATATATATATATATATATATATATATATATATATATATATATATATATATATATATATATATATATATATATATATATATAGTTGAGGAACTCCAGTGGATTTGCTTGTTTGGCTTTTCAGTTTCCTCATTATTTAGTAAAGTCCTCTTTGGGACCTGGAGCCCGGGGATTTCTTAGAGATCCAGGTGGGATGAAATCCCCAGTCCTGGATCCGGGTTTTGAGACTTACCGGCACACCGATTGTTCCCTGATAGTAGAGAGTCAGGACCATGGTTCTGGGCTCCACCCTCTTGAGGAGTCCAGGCTTGCAAGGGAGAACCCAGAGAGTGCAGGTGTGCACTGTGAAAGCCAGAGACCCGAGTCTGAGGTCGCTGACAGTAGTCGGGAGGGCTCCGCCTGGGCAGTAGTGCATCTGCTGCTGGAGAGCCAGGTGGCTGAGGATTTTGTTTGCAATGTTGCATGTGTAAACCAGGAGGCTGAAACCACTTTTGTTTTCATTTCTGGATTTTCTTTAATAAAAGTGGGCCAACAAGCCCTAAAAAGGAATCATTTGTGTGGACTGTTCTCGTTAGCTTGTGCCACACTTGAACTAAACAACCCCCAACTTTACTATATATATATATATATATATATATATATATATATATATATATATATATATATTCATTCATTCATTGGGGGATGTCTAGCTCAGTGGTAGATGCCTTTTCAGTGAGTTCACAGCGAACAAGACTTTTAGTTTAAGGGCACGGTAGCCCACTTTTATTAAAAGGAACAAAATAAAGTTCCTACATGCACTTGGATGCCCACACAGGGGTTCTTCTCCCAAAAACCATAACAAATGAAAAATGCCAATCCACCTGGCTCTTAAGGCTTGCTCAGCCTTGGGTGCAGTACCTTGCTGCTCAGGCCTTCCACTTCAGGCTCCCATCTGTCTCCTTGGATGCACACAGCGTCTATCTAGAAAGCAGCCACTCACTGCTCTGATCCTCAGACTTGGGTCTATGGCTTCCGCTAGTGCACACCTGCACTCTCTGGACTCCTTGGGAGGGTGGAGCCCAGAACCCTAAGACCCCTTTCACACCACACCGCCCAGTGCGTCGGCGTTAAAATGCCGCTAATTTTAGCCGCTAGCGGGGCACTTTTACCCCCCGCTAGCGGTCGAGAAAGAGTTAAAACCGCCGGCAAGACGCCGCAATAGCAGCGTCTTGCCGGCGGTACTACAGAGCTGCCCCATTGATTTCAATGGGGAGCAGCGGTGGAGGAGCGGTAAACACACCGCTCCTTCACCGCTCCAAAGAAGCTGCTGGCACCACTTTTTTTCTGATGTCCTGCCAGCGCACCACTGTAGTGTGAAAGCCCTTTCATGTTTTTTTCACCTTAACCACTTGAGGACCGCCGTATTGCCATTGTACGTCAGCACAATGGCACAGGCAGGCATAATCACGTACATCTACGTGATTGCCTTCCAGCGGGTGGGGGGTCCCATCGGACCCCCTCCCGCTGGTTACGGCGGTCCGTTTCGGTCCAGGAGCGCTCCGTGATGAGGGGATGGCCGTTCGTTTTCGGCCACCCCCTCTGGATCGCTCCTGGCCAATGAGAAGCTTCCTCCCCTGTGTATTGTTTACACAGGAAGGAGGAAGTGATGTCATTCTCCTCGGGGCGGTCTTTTTGACCGGACTACGAGGAGAAGAGTAAAAGTAAGTCTGCACGAACACTACACTGACATGTAGGTACACACAGGCACACAAACCCCCCCCGATCCCCCCCCCGATCCCCCCCCCGCCCCCCCTCCCCCCCCAGTCACAGTGTCACTGATTGCATTGATCATTTCTTTACTGATCAATGCATTCAGTGTCAGTTGTGACAGTAAAAACTGTCAGGACAGTTAGTGTTAGGTCCAGGGTAGCCCCCTATCACCCCCCAATAAAGATTTAACCCCCTGATTGCCCCTAGAGTTAACCCTTTCACCCCCTTTTGCCAGTGTCACTAAGCGATCATTTTTCTGATCGCTGCATGTGTCGCTAGTGTCGCTAGGTAGCTAGTTATTTTTTTAGGTTCACCGCCAGGTTTTTATATCGCTAGGTACCCCGATATACTACCCAATAATGTTTTTAACCCCCTGATTGCCGCTAGTTAACCCTTTCACCCCCTTTTGCCAGTGTCACTAAGCGATCGTTTTTCTGATCGCTGCATTAGTGTCGCTACAGTCGCTAGGTAGCTAGTTATTTTTTTAGGTTCACCGCCAGGTTTTTATAGCGCTAGGTACCCCGATATACTACCCAATAATGTTTTTAACCCCCTGATTGCCGCTAGTTAACCCTTTCACCCCCTTTTGCCAGTGTCACTAAGCGATCATTTTTCTGATCGCTGCATGTGTCGCTAGGTAGCTAGTTATTTTTTTAGGTTCACCGCCAGGTTTTTATATCGCTAGGTACCCCGATATACTACCCAATAATGTTTTTAACCCCCTGATTGCCGCTAGTTAACCCTTTCACCCCCTTTTGCCAGTGTCACTAAGCGATAATTTTTCTGAACGCTGCATCAGTGTCGCTAGTGTCGCTAGGTAGCTAGTTAACTAGGCTCCCAAAAAGTCCCCCACATGTGGTATCCCCGTACTCGGGAGAAGCAGCAGAATTTATTTTGGGGTGTAATTTGACTTCTGCCCATAGCATGTGTGAGCAATATATCATTTATATATATTCATTCATTGGGGGATGTCTAGCTCAGTGGTAGATGCCTTTTCAGTGAGTTCACAGCGAACAAGACTTTTAGTTTAAGGGCACGGTAGCCCACTTTTATTAAAAGGAACAAAATAAAGTTCCTACATGCACTTGGATGCCCACACAGGGGTTCTTCTCCCAAAAACCATAACAAATGAAAAATGCCAATCCACCTGGCTCTTAAGGCTTGCTCAGCCTTGGGTGCAGTACCTTGCTGCTCAGGCCTTCCACTTCAGGCTCCCATCTGTCTCCTTGGATGCACACAGCGTCTATCTAGAAAGCAGCCACTCACTGCTCTGATCCTCAGACTTGGGTCTATGGCTTCCGCTAGTGCACACCTGCACTCTCTGGACTCCTTGGGAGGGTGGAGCCCAGAACCCTAAGACCCCTTTCACACCACACCGCCCAGTGCGTCGGCGTTAAAATGCCGCTAATTTTAGCCGCTAGCGGGGCACTTTTACCCCCCGCTAGCGGTCGAGAAAGAGTTAAAACCGCCGGCAAGACGCCGCAATAGCAGCGTCTTGCCGGCGGTACTACAGAGCTGCCCCATTGATTTCAATGGGGAGCAGCGGTGGAGGAGCGGTAAACACACCGCTCCTTCACCGCTCCAAAGAAGCTGCTGGCACCACTTTTTTTCTGATGTCCTGCCAGCGCACCACTGTAGTGTGAAAGCCCTTTCATGTTTTTTTCACCTTAACCACTTGAGGACCGCCGTATTGCCATTGTACGTCAGCACAATGGCACAGGCAGGCATAATCACGTACATCTACGTGATTGCCTTCCAGCGGGTGGGGGGTCCCATCGGACCCCCTCCCGCTGGTTACGGCGGTCCGTTTCGGTCCAGGAGCGCTCCGTGATGAGGGGATGGCCGTTCGTTTTCGGCCACCCCCTCTGGATCGCTCCTGGCCAATGAGAAGCTTCCTCCCCTGTGTATTGTTTACACAGGAAGGAGGAAGTGATGTCATTCTCCTCGGGGCGGTCTTTTTGACCGGACTACGAGGAGAAGAGTAAAAGTAAGTCTGCACGAACACTACACTGACATGTAGGTACACACAGGCACACAAACCCCCCCCGATCCCCCCCCCGATCGCCCCCCGATCCCCCCCCCGCCCCCCCTCCCCCCCCAGTCACAGTGTCACTGATTGCATTGATCATTTCTTTACTGATCAATGCATTCAGTGTCAGTTGTGACAGTAAAAACTGTCAGGACAGTTAGTGTTAGGTCCAGGGTAGCCCCCTATCACCCCCCAATAAAGATTTAACCCCCTGATTGCCCCTAGAGTTAACCCTTTCACCCCCTTTTGCCAGTGTCACTAAGCGATCATTTTTCTGATCGCTGCATGTGTCGCTAGTGTCGCTAGGTAGCTAGTTATTTTTTTAGGTTCACCGCCAGGTTTTTATATCGCTAGGTACCCCGATATACTACCCAATAATGTTTTTAACCCCCTGATTGCCGCTAGTTAACCCTTTCACCCCCTTTTGCCAGTGTCACTAAGCGATCGTTTTTCTGATCGCTGCATTAGTGTCGCTACAGTCGCTAGGTAGCTAGTTATTTTTTTAGGTTCACCGCCAGGTTTTTATAGCGCTAGGTACCCCGATATACTACCCAATAATGTTTTTAACCCCCTGATTGCCGCTAGTTAACCCTTTCACCCCCTTTTGCCAGTGTCACTAAGCGATCATTTTTCTGATCGCTGCATGTGTCGCTAGGTAGCTAGTTATTTTTTTAGGTTCACCGCCAGGTTTTTATATCGCTAGGTACCCCGATATACTACCCAATAATGTTTTTAACCCCCTGATTGCCGCTAGTTAACCCTTTCACCCCCTTTTGCCAGTGTCACTAAGCGATAATTTTTCTGAACGCTGCATCAGTGTCGCTAGTGTCGCTAGGTAGCTAGTTAACTAGGCTCCCAAAAAGTCCCCCACATGTGGTATCCCCGTACTCGGGAGAAGCAGCAGAATTTATTTTGGGGTGTAATTTGACTTCTGCCCATAGCATGTGTGAGCAATATATCATTTAGTGACAACTTTGTGCAAAAAAAAAAAAAGTTTGTAATATTCCCGCAACTTTTGGCAAAATATAAAATATTCCATGGACTCAACATGCCTCTCAGTAAATAGCTTGGGGTGTCTACTTTCCAAAATGGGGTCATTTGGGGGGGTTTTGTGCTATTTTGGCATTTTATGGCCTTCGAAACTGTGATAGGTAGTGAGGAGTTAAATCAAAAATTTGCACCCTTAGAAATCCTGAAGGTGGTGATTGGTTTTCGGGGTGCCGTGCGCGACTAGACTCCCAAAAAGTCCCACACATGTGGTATCCCCGTACTCGGGAGAAGCAGCAGAATGTATTTTGGGGTGTCATTTCACATATAACCATGGCATGTGTGAGCAATATATCATTTAGTGACAACTTTTTGTAAAAAAATTTTTTTTTTTTTTTTTTTGTCATTATTCAATCCCTTAGGACAAAAAAAATAAATATTCAATGGGCTCAACATACCCATCAGCAATTTCCTTGGGGTGTCTACTTTCCAAAATGGGGTCATTTGGGGGGGATTTGTACTGCCCTGCCATTTTAGCACCTCAAGAAATGAGATAGGCAGTCATAAATTAAAAGCTGTGTAAATTCCAGAAAATGTACTCTAGTTTGTAGACGCTATAACTTTTGCGCAAACCAAAAAATATCCGCTTATTGACATTTTTTTTACTAAAGACATGTGGCTGAATAAATGTTGCCCTCAATGTATGACTAAAATTTAGTTTATTCGATTTTTCTTATAACAAAAAGAAGAAAATATCTTTTTTTTTCAAAATTTTCGCTCTTTTTTCATTTATATCGCAAAAAATAAAAATCGCAGAGGCAATCAAATACCATCAAAAGAAAGCTCTATTTGTGGGAAGAAAAGGACGCAAATTTCGTTTGGGTGCAATATTGCATGACCGCGCAATTACCAGTTAAAGCAGCGCAGTGCGAAATTGCAAAAAGACCTCTGGTCCTTAAGGTGTTTATTGGTCCGGAGCTGAAGTGGTTAATGCATCCTATGCATTAAGCTAAAAAAACATCTGGCAGTGACCGGTCCCCCAGCCCCCCGTTTTACTTACCTGAGCCCTGGAACTTGACCAGACAGGGGCGCGCTGTGTCTCTGCCCAGGGTTCTCAGCTCTTGATTGGATAGATTGATAGCAGTGCAGCCATTGGCTCTTGCCGCTGTCAATCAAATCCAATGACGCGGGTGTTGGGGGGGTGGGGCCGAGTCATACATTTGGAGACCATGGACGCAGAATGCTGGACTCGGGAGCCCGCAAGTTAACCCCCTAAGAGAAGCACTCTCCCGGGGGGTTATCTGATGTGGGGAGGAGCCACGACAGCTGCCGGGGGACCCCAGAAGAGGGTCACTCTGTGCAAAATGAGCTGCACAGTGGAGTTAAGTATGATATGTTTGTTATTTAAAAAACAAATCACAAAACAATCACTTTAAGGATATGTTTGATGACATTGTACAGAGTATTACCACATACTTGGTTTAGAACACTTGAGAAACACTAGAAAGTTCATCAAGCAAGAGGATGAACTCATTGCTAATAAACTTAGTAAATTTAGAAGAGATAGAGATGATTACACTAGTAAAAAGTATTTTTTTGCTGGAAAAAAATCCCCCAAATTTTATTTCTCTCTCTCCTCAACCACTGTTAGGCAGGCTGAGATCTGAACCTTTGTTGAAAAAACACATCCGGACACCAACCCCACCATCTAAAGGCCTGACTAAGGCCAGACCCTTATCTACCACTAGAGTTTGTCCCCCAACAGCCATCCCCAAACCCAAACGACCAGCTAAAATACGTAAAATTCCCCATTCGACTAGCCAGGATGGGGTTATGACTCCCACTTATAATTTTTAAGCGTTTTTAATCTTATGCAATAAATAATACTGTTTTAATAATACACTTAGAGAGCCCCCCCCCCCCCCCCCCGTTTATTTTATACATTTTGCAGAGTTGCTGGACACACTCTGAGGATGGCTGCCTCTTGTTAAATCACTCCCTTACCATGGTTCAACTTTGTTTTTACCTAAAGACTGACTAATCAAATGTACATTATTATAAACTAAGGGCATTGCCTCCTGGAGTGGCAGATACCCAATTTACCTTCACACAACAAATGTTGGTGTGGGTGCAAGAATCATGTACCTGTTGTAGACAGGTACAATACATGATTCTGGGGCAAAAAGTGAGAGCAGATTTTCTCTATGGACACTTGTTTCCCATCATGTCCGCTCCCCTTGTGATTGACAGCAGGCAGTGGGTGGATCCTTAGCCATTAGAGAGCCTGCTATTGGCTAAAGAATCCACGCTCAATGCAGCATTATTGCTTGTTAGGAGACTGTCATCTATGAAGCTTACACCAGTGACATCGAAGGAGTAGCAACAGCAAATATGCCAGACTGCTACACTGTTGAAAAGGACAGGCACTCTGCCTGTCTCTGTAAGCCAATTTAGAGTAGGTCTCAATTACCTCCAGTTTTGTTACTTTCAAACTGGAGGTAATTATTGAATTTAATGCATTAATAGAGCCATTTTGTAAAAGTTGTTAAATTTGGTGCAGGCCGTTTTAATCGACCATAGGATTGAGCAACACGATTAATCGTTTAGAATCGAAACTGCAATTCTTTTCTCTTCCCGATCTTCAAAACAGCATGTCATGATTTTTTCTAACAAGTGCAGAGAGTTCTCACAGCTGAAAAAAAAATCCAGGCAGCCTTCAAAGTTTTATCACAACATGTTTGGATAAGTAAACTTTTCTTCTTAGATCAAAGGCATGGACTTCTGCTTGTAGGTGAGGGAAGTTTAACCACTAAACCTTTTTTCTGGTACTTGCTGCTAACAAGTTAAAATCTTTTTACAATAAGTAAAAGCAAACAGGGTCACTTATCCAGCGCTTAAGATAAGAAGTAAATTAAACTAAGCAGCTGCTATAGTCAAATATACCATTAAGGAGAACGCAAAAAAGTTGCAGCATATTTGTGCCTTCTCATCACACTGATAGGTGGCACTGATATGTGGCACTGATGAGCACTGATAGGTGGCACTGGTGGGCACAGATAGGTGGCACTGGTGGGCACAGATAGGTGGCACTGGTGGGCACAGATAGGTGGCACTGGTGGGCACAGATAGGTGGCACTTATAGGCGACACTGATGGGCAGCACTGATGGGCAGCACTAACTGGCATCACTAAAGGCCACTTATTGCTGGCACTTGTGGTCACTGATTAGTGACACTTGTGGGCACTGATTGGCACTGATTGTCGGCAGTTGTGGGCAATCATTGCTGGCACTGGTGGGCATTAATTGTAATCAGGGCACTGATTACATACCTAGCTGTCCCCTGTGAGGAGATGCTGCTGATCGGCTCTCCTCTCCTCACACTCTGTCAGTGTGAGGCGAGGAGAGCCGATTACCAGCCTCTCTGTATTTACATGTGACCGACTGTGATTGGACACAGCCAATCACATGATTAAAGAGCAGCGGCCGCGGCTCTTTACACAGATCGGGGTTGTGCCGTGTCCTAGCAACAAGGCACGGCCGCAATTGCCACGAGCCCCCCCCCCCAGGTCATTCTGGGAGGTCATTATGAGAGCGGTTGTTTCCGGGAGGCCATCATATGACATTCACCCAGAACGAGGGCTGCACTGCCCAGCCATCATATGATGGTGGGCGGGTGGCAAGTGGTTAATGAATAAAAAAAAAAAACTAACCAGTAAAGGTTAGTCCAATTGTTTTGTATAATGTGAAAGATTGTTACGCTGCGAGAGTCGTGAGAGAATCGTGATCTTTAATCTGAGCAAAAATAAAAATTGTGATTCTCATTTTAGCCATTTTTGCAGCTCTACCATAGCACCAAAAAAACTTTCCCTATTACTTAAATTAATTCTTTGACCTGTCTTTATTTTATTTTGAATCTGATGCAGGTGTTGCACCACCTGGTCCCGATAGCATATCAGTCAAATGTGCAGAGAAGGAGGAAGAGGAAAGACGATGGAACTTCCCATTTTGGGTAATTTAGGAAACAGTTCTTTTACTTACTTTTTCATCCATTATCTACCCTCTCAACCCCCGGACCAGTTGCATGTTTCTCTAAAGAGGACAGCAACACATGCATATCAAATAAGACCCCTTTCACACTGAAGCACCACTAAACCAGTGCTAAAGCAATGGGCACTGTAGCAAAAATAAAAGACCTGTTTTGCGGCGCTTTCAAATCGATTTTAAGGTGCTTTGGAAGGGGCGCATACACCGCATATACACCACACCTAAAGCACCCCTGCCCATTGAAAACAATGGGGCAGTGTCGCGAAAACGTCAGCCAAGCAGAGGTGCTTTTCTGGCAGTTTTAACCCTTTTTCGGCCGCTAGCGAGGGTTAAAACTGCCCAGCAAGCGGCCGAATTGCACCGGTAAAACGTTGGTAAAGCGCCCGCCGATGCCACCCCCAGTGTGAAATTAGCCTTAGAGACAAGCATTAAAGAGGCACAGGTTGTTTGCAGTAGAGGCCATTTTCCTTTTCTGTGACCCTTTAACTCCCTGGTGCCCAAACTGTGGCACATTTTTTGTGCATCCCTTAGGGCGGTGCCCTCTGCCGCTTACCGGAGCCGTCGGCAGCGGCAGAGGCGATCAGGTCTGCTCTCCTCTTAGGTAAGAAGATGAGTGAGGGGAAGATGGCCCATCCATTTCCATATCATTACAGGGCGGAAGCGACGTCAAAACATCACTTCCACTCATAGCTCTTAAAAGGGACATTTTTATTATTTTATTGCATTTTAGTGTAAATATGAGATCTGAGGTCTTTTTGACACCAGATCTCATATTTAAGAGGTCCTGTCATGCTTTTTTCTATTACAAGGGATGGTTACATTCCATGTAATAGGAATAAAAGTGACACTTTTTTTTTTTTTTAAAGAACAGTGTAAAAATAAAAGGTAAAATAAATAAGAAAAGAAAAAAACATTTTTTAAACGTGGCCCCTCTCGCCAAGCTTGAGTGCAGAAGTGAAATGCAGAAGTCCAAAACATCTTGGGTGCCAAGGTTCACCATCAATGGTCTAGGGTGTTACAAAATATATATAATGTTTGGGGGTTCTAAGTAATTTTCTAGACAAAAAAAAAAACGTTTTTAATTTGTAAACATCAAATTTCAGAAAGAGGCTCGGTCCTTAATTGGTTAAAGGAGTTGTAAAGGCATAAGGTTTTTTTTTATCTTAATGCATTCTATAACTTCTGTGTATAGCAGCCTCCCCAGGAGTGACGTCATCGTGGCTTCGCCGAATGACAGCGGCGGAGCAGCGAGACCCACCGAGAAGATGGATGCGCCAGACTACAGGGGACAGGGGTGACTTCGCTGGCTCTTGTGTCAGGTAAGTGACACATAATGGACTACTATGCGATGCATAGTAGCCCATTATGCTTTACCTTTGCAGGGAATGACAGAGGAAGTAAACTCATCAGGGTTTACTTCCTCTTTAAGTTTTGCCTTTAGTTCTACTTTAAAGTGAAACTAATGCCACGTACACACGGCAGGACTTTCCGGCAGACTAGGTCCGATGGAATCAGTCCGTTGGACATTCCAATCGTGTGTGGGCTAATCCGATTGTTTTAAATGAAAAAAAATCAGATGGACCTAGAAACAGAACATGTTTCAAATCTGTCCAACGGACTCAATTCCTATTGAGAAAACCTTTTGTCTGTATGCTGGTCCGACAGACCAAATACAGCGCAAGGGAAGCTATTGGCTACTGACTATTGAACTTCCTTTTTTAGTCCAGTCTTATGTCATCATATTCAAAATTAACAGACTTTCGAACGGACTTAGTCTGTTCGGGAGTGGGCAAGCCCGTTCTTTCGGGACTCCATCGGAACTCCGCCGAAAGTCCGTCTGGGAAGACAGTTGGACCTTTTCTGCCGGAAAGTCCGGTCGTGTGTATGCGGCATTAAGGTTTGAATATATTTTTTTTTTAATAAAAAAACATGTCCTACTTATCTCCACTGCAGCTTGTTTTGCACACAGTGGCCCCGATCCTTGTCTTCTGTGTTCCCTCGGCGGCTGTCTCGGCTCCTCCCCACTTCTGATAACCTTGCGGGTGTGCTCCCAAGTCCTGTATTCGGCGTCCATAGCCACCAACTACAGTACTCGGCCCTACCCCCTGACCCTTGCGTCATTGGAGCTGATTGAGAGCAGCGCGAGACAATGGCTGTGCTGCTATTAATCAATCCAATGAAGAGCCAAGAAGATCGAGCAAAGGAAGAGCATTCGTGACGCGAGACTTTCCAGGGCTCAGGTAAGTAAAACGGGGGGGCTGGGGGGCCAGTGATCATAAGATTTTTTTTACGATGCATTAAGGTGAAAAAACATAAACCTTTACAACCCCTTTAAGTAAAAAGTAACAAAAATGTTCTTCAGTTTTCCTGTTGCTGGCTGAGAATGGGAAAAGAAGTGAACTATGAACTTCCCGTTCCATTAAAGTATTTGTCATCCCTTACATAATTATTTTGTCTATCAATCTTTTCACTACAGTAGTTTATTTTTTGCATGCATTTAGCCATCAATAAGATGAAATTGTGACCTGTGTCCTCAATTGAAGCTGTTATGTCTGATGAATTTCTGTGTGGCTGCACCACATTCTCCACTCCTGAGTTCTTCCAATCTGTTACACTGTGATAACACATTACAGAAGAGCTTGTATGGTAATTTGCTATCACAGCTAAGCAGAGGGTAGCAACAGTGATTAGAACTAATGTTAGCAATATGGCTCATGTCACTTCTGTATCTTACTAAAATAACTTTGTTTAGAAACTGTAGAAGGAAAAACGTAAAAGTGGTCAAAACACTCCTGAGATGATAAAGTCTTTATGTCTAAATGAAATGCAAAATAGACATAATCAGGATGTCTAAGAAGGTTCCTCTTTAACCGCTTGAATACCAGTCTGCAATACCCCTTTGTTACCATTTTTCAGCACTGATAGTTTGACTGGCAACTACTCCATCATGTAACACTGTACCTGCATGAGTTTCTATAATATTTTTGAGACAAAGTTTTCTTTAAGTGGCATTTAATAACCTCTGAGGTTTTTACTATAGAAAGAAAAAAAAAAAAAAAAAAAAAAAAAAGACTTTACCTTGCTTTCTTTTGAAAAATAAAATGCCAGAATAGTATGAACACTTCATTTTTTGCCACAATTTTTGGGGAGATTAAGAATCATCCAGTATTGAGGAGGGTAAACATGGACCTTGGTAAAGGTGCACTAGATACACTAAAGTGGTTGTAAACCTCAGACATGAAATTTTAACAAAATATATCCTTCTATGGCAGTGATGGCAAGCCTGTGGCACTCGTGCCACAGTTGGCACACAGAGACCTCTTTGTGGGCACGCCAGTAAGAAGAGTGCACACTGACCGGCCATCCATACAAGCTGTATCTCATACACACTGAACTACATCTCTCACAAGGCTCTGCCTGGGGCCAGGGGTGACATGTCCAGGGTGAGATGCCAGGTTGAAAGTCACACGGACACTGGATGCTGGATTCGGGTGAGATTTTTAATGTGGACACATTATACAGCTTTTGAATGCTTTTAATTGTGAAATGATTAGTTAAGCCTGTTGTATTACAGATCTTTAAATGGTCTCCCCACCCTCCAACTGCCCTCATCTCTATGATTAGACCCCATTAGGGGTGTGGATTGAGGTAGGAGGTGTGCAGTGCTGTGTGTGCTGTTTGTCATCTTTGCTTGCTCAGTAAACTTGACTGACTTGGCTCCAAGATGTCATTAATATGCACCCCATTCTTTGTTTGCAAGCTGCTCCATATGTTAACCATCATCTCCACCTCTAACCCTTCCCCATGGCTATTAGCGTATGCAAAGAGCAGCAACAGGTGGCTGGCATAAGATCAGTAAGGCTGGGTTCACACTATTGTGAATTCAATGTGGGTTTCCTTGCATCCAATTCGCATAGCATAGCAAGAGATTGTGACCGGCTCTCTATGGAGCCGGTTCACACATCTCCGCAGCAGCTCCGGTGCAAATTGCACAGGGGTCCTGTGCGCCCTTTGGCCCATTTCAGGTCCGAATTTAGACAAAAATGCGGGCTGAAATCAGACTTGAAATGGTGAACAGAGACGCACCGGACCCCTGCTGTGGGCTGCTGTGGATTGCTCTGTACTGTAGTGTGAACCCAGCCTTAAGGTGTCTGACAGTTGTTGTTAAGTCACTGAGTCTTCTTTCTACAATCCCCTTGGTTACATTAAATGATGTGCCGCTGCATACCTTTTTCATAGCGCCGCTCGGCACTTTGAAAAAAAAAGAGTTTGGGCACTCGGGCTCAAAACGTTTCGGCATCACTACTCTATAGTGTGTACTTGTCTCTATCCAGAGCACTTAGGCCTCGTACACACGATCGGAATTTGCCACTGTGGAGTCATTCATTCTGTCCCCTATTGATTATTACATGAGCTTTCTCCTTCCTCAGCTGTAAGGGGATGGGGGATCAGCACAGTAAACATTACAATGTGATCACCATTATGATCACTCACAGCAATCACAGGGTACCTGCCCCTCTGATTGGCTGGCTACAGTGTGTCGAATACACAGCAATCACCTGGTGGATCTGCCGTGTGACAGCTTCATAAATCGCCAATCTGCCATTGCAAAACTTACGGCAGTACAAAGGGGTTTAATCCAGGTCATGGTATATCTAGTAGTAGTCAGTCACATTTAAATGGATTTGTTCTGTAGTATTGGCTGCAGCAGTTTTAACTCAGGCTGCAGAGTTTGACAGGCGGTCTGTCAGACTTGCCCATCAAGATTAATGGGGCCACACTGCAACCGTGGGTCAAACGCAGGTGAACCGCTTGGCTCACAGTTGCAGCGTGGTCCTGCAATGTAAAATTGGCATTCTGCAATTAATAGAAGAAAATAAAAACAGGTATAAGGAAGCGGCAGGAGTGCTTCCTGAATGCCTGTATACCGCCCTCTATAAAGTGATCTATCATAGAGACCTTTATAACAGCCAAAAAGTTTAACCTTTTGAGGACAGAGGACGTACTACACATGACCAAAAAAAAAAATATTGTATTCTTCTACATATTTTTGGTGAAAAAAAAAAAAATCACAATAAGCGTATATTTATTGGTTTGCGCAAAAGTTATAGAGTCTACAAAATCAAGGATAGATAGATATAGACCGTTGACATTTATACAGCGATCAGTGCTATAAAAATTCACTGATTACTGTGTAAATGTCACTGGCAGGGAAGGAGTTAACACTAGGGGGCGATCAAGGGGTTAAATGTGTTCGCTGGGAGATGTTTCTAACTGGGGGGAGGGGGGTGGGACTGACTGGGGGGAGAAGAGAGATCTCTCTTCCCAATCACTAGGAACAGCAGTCAAAACAGGGATCTGTCTGTTTACATTGACAGATCCGTGTTCTGGCTCTCTGTGGCGCGATCCCGGGTGGCTGGTGGACATCAAAGCCGCGCCCATTGGCTCTGGTGTCGTGCCCCCCATCACTCTTAAAAACAGCCAACGTACACCTACGGCAATTCGCCCAGGAGAGCCAACCTGCCGCAGTATGACGGTGGCTGGTCCTTAAGCAGTTAAGTGAGGGCACCCGGCTTTAATATGCCTGCCCACTGCACATGCTTGAGCCGCCCCGCTCTTTGCACCCTCTCCACCCCCCCTCCCCCCTCCAAAGAGTAAGTGCCAAATTAGGTAGAGGGGGGGGGGGTGGACTTAAAGCAGAACTTCCCCTTTTGGGTGAAGCTCTGCTTTAAAGCAGCCTGACAGTAATAAAAATTTGTTGTGTTCTTTGTTTCTTTTTAATAAAATGTTCCTCTGCTTAACCCCTTATTCATCCTTAGTTTCAGCAGCCTTAATTAACTCCTTAGTCTCCTTCTCTCTTCAATTATTATTTAGCTGCTGATTTTTTAGGTTTGTTTCTATTTTATTAAAACCGTTTTGGTTTTGTTTTCTTTGGTAATATTTTTACATATTTAACATATATTTATTTACACATTTCCCATTTAAAAAAAAAGCACAAAACTGAAGGAAAAAAAAAACACTATTTCATTTGTAAATAACTTTGCAATGCTTTCTACCAGAATCATTATTTTAGTGTCAACAGGACAAATTACAGAATAAGAGTCCTTTCACACGGGGCAGATCAGTGCTGATCCGCCCCGTGGATATCCACTTGCTCAGCGGGGATCGCCAAAGCGATCTCCGCTGAGCAGGGAGATGACACGTCCGTCTCTGCACACTGCGCAGGGACGGACCTATCACAGCGCCGCTCTCCCCTATGACGGATGGAAAAATAGCTTTTTCCTCCGTCACACTTTTTCGGATCGGAGCGGGTCGGATGTCAGCGGACTTGTCACTGCTGACATCCGACGCTCCATAGACCTCTATGAAGCATCCGTTCAGGTCCACCTGAAAAACTGACAGGCGGACCTGAACGTATCGTCCGTGTGAAAGGGGCCTAACATGCGCACATTGTATGTACAGGAACACTATTAGGCCCCTTTCACACTACCAATCCGTTCAGGTCCGCCTGTCAGTTTTTCAGGCGGACCTGAACGGATGCTCCATAGAGCTCTATATGGCGTCGGATGTCAGCGGTGACAAGTCCGCTGACATCCGACCCGCTCCGATCTGAAAAAGTGTGACAAAGTGGAAGCTATTTTTCCATCCGTCATCGGATCGGATCGGGTGACGACGGACACTGCGGTCCGTCTTCACCCGATCTCCCATAGGAGAGAGCGGCGCTGTGACAGGTCCGTCCATGCTCAATGTGCAGAGACAGACCTGTCATCTTCCTGCTCCGGCGATCCCCGCTGAGCAAGCGGATATCCACGGGGCAGATCAGCATTGACCCAAACACTGCTAAAAAAGAAAAAAAAAAAAAAAGAAGAAAAAGTGTGTTTTGTTTAGATTTGTTGTCCAAGGATTGCAAAAAAAAAAAAAAAAACATTGTTATAAGACAATATCATGAAAAGAAAGCCCTTAAAAATAATATTTGTATTACCTTGATATGTAATGGCAAAGTTACTGCAGAGTAAACAGGTCCATAGCAGAAACATAAAAATGTCTCTGGTCCATAGGGGGTGAACAGGCATTAGAGGCGAAGTGGTTAAAGGGGGTTATGGTTTAATGGGTTGATTTACTAAAGGATTTGCGTGTGTGTCAATTTGCAACATGAATTTTAATTTGAATAGTACTGAAGTAGGTAAAAATTAATTTTGCAAACAAAACCTGATTACATGCAAGGAAATAAAAAAAAAACAGAATTTTTGTTCGCACATGATTAAATGACTGAAGTCAGCACAGATTTACCCTATGCACCAAGCTAAAATGTATGTAATGTACCCGAATGTCACTGAACTTCTTGTAAATGCAGGCATCATCCCGGTACGCTTCTTAGAGCCAACGGCCAGCAGTCTTGTAAAAGCAATCCTGGTGGCTAACTAGCCATTGAATTACTTTTATAAGCAGTGGGAGGGGCTGTCCCCCCTCCTGCCACCTTTCATGGCTTCATCAGGCTGTCCCACCCCACCAGGACACCCGATCAACCAGCTGGGAGCATAGAGGTGAACGAACACCAGACCAGGTTTGATCACCTCTGTGATATTGGAACCCGGAAGCAATGAGCTTACATTGCTTCTGGTTTCTTCCCGGATGTAAACTGAGCCATTAAAAAAAAAATAAAAAGCATTTGATCACACTGATCTTGGTTTGATCAAATGCTTTTAAGAGCAGAGGTGGGATATCTTCATAAAGAGTACAAGGCACATGCCTATCGCTGTCACAAGGGATGTTTACATTTCTTGTGACAGCAATAAAAGTGTTAAAAAATAAAAAATGTAAAGTGACAGTGTAAAAATAAATGGTTTAAAAAATAACATGCACCCATCCCCTGTGCTCACACTCAAAGGCCAAAGCACACGTCAGTCCCGCACGCAAACAGTGATCATCCCACCCATGTGAGGTACCACCGCAAATGTCAGATCCTGGGCAGTAATTCTAGCACCAGACCTCCTGCATCAATCTAAAGTGGTAACCTGTAGAGGCTTTTTAAAGCATTGCCTAAGGATAGTAAAATTTACGTTGTATGTCCCTGTAGCACGGGTGTGCACAATTTGAAAAAGTAACATGTTAGGTATCTATTTACTCGGCGTAACATCATCTTGTATATTATACAAAGAAAATTGGGTTATGTATTGAGTGTTTTACATTAAAATTCACAAAAATTTATTTATTTTAAAACAATTACGTGTAAAAAAAAAACACTGCACAAATGCCGTGTGACATAAACAATTGCAACACCCACAGGCAAACCTTTCATTAAAAAGATTTTTGAGATGCGCTTGTTATTAGACAATGATATAGAAACAGTTGCATCATATAACTCTAAAATACTGAAGTCTGCTCAAAAAGTTGCTGAAGTAGGTGGGATAAGTTTGAGTCAAAGAGCATTTTGTGCAACCTAGATCTATTCTGTTAGGCACCCTTCACAATAAATAAGGTGCTGCATTCACAATATGTCATCATAGGTGGTCATCAAACAACCCGGTATTTTGTCATCTTTATGACCTTGAAATTTGGCTGCAATGATGAAAGTCCACATCGTCCAGATCTGGTCGTTTGTGTATACTTGTTTGTATGAAGTAACCAGTTGAATACAAATACCATAAATGCTATCAGGCAATATCCTAGTACTAATATCCTATTAGAATTACTCAATCGTTGGGGAATACTATGAGGTCATCTGTTAGTGCTGGGACAACACTATTGCTAAGAAACACCCAATTAGATCAGCATGAGCCTCAGAACATTTGGCTATACAATTATTGGATTACAAAAATGAATGAGTCACTTATTTTATTTTATTTAAACTATTTGTGAACACAGTAGTCAGTAACAAAATAGCAAACCCCAATTGCTGAAATTGCTTTTACTTTTACTCCCTTATTGTTATATACCTCTTTTAGTCCTTTATTCTGTGGTCAAGTGGTTCCATAGCCTCCTTTGTCTCCTTCTCCATAGCAGAAGGTGTGCCTGTACAGTATGCAAGCAGACATATGAGGCATAACACAAATTGGGGAAGTAGGTATGGGTCCCTAGCGTTCAGCGGGTCCCCATGGGATAGCTCAAAGGGGGTAGGTGTCTCCCCCCCCCTTTTCTATCCGTAGGTTACCATTGGATACAACACCCGCTGCATCTGCTCGGCAACGGGAGCAGGATTGGCCGGTTTTGGCGGGCGACGTTTGCCTGCGCAGCGGGAGGCGTTATAAGGGCCAGCCAGCAGCTCAGGGGTCAGTCGCCACGCTGATGAGAAGACCGAACCGCGACCGCCGCCCACCATCACAGATTAATGTTATTTATTCGTCATGTTGTTTTTCAGTGGGAAGTAGTCATCCAGGATAGTCTGGATGGACACCATGTCTTGAGTTATGGATAGCTGATAGCCAGAATGGCTTAAATTTCAGTTAAAAGTTGTCTGAAATGTATTAAGATTACCCCTTGAATGAACACTCCAAAGACATGCAGGTAGGTTAATTGGCTTCTGTCCAAAATTGACCCTAGTATATGAATGGGGACCTTGGATTGTGGGCTCCTTGTGGGTAGGGACCGATGTGAGTGTGCAATGTACAGGGATAGGGACAATTGTAGACACTCACTCAGGTTGAACTGGATGGACTGGTGTCTTTATTCAAGCTTACTAACTATGTAACTATGTAACACCATGGCCAAAATTGTTATATTTACCAAAATAAATATCATTGGTTTATATGTTTTGTATCTGTTTCTTTATTTATTTGCATTGACTCCCATGTTCCCCATCTGTACACTGGGGAGATTTACTAAAACTGGAGCACTCAGAATCTGTTGCATGGTAGCCAATCAGCTTCTAACTTCAGCTTGCTCAATTAAGCTTTGACAATAAAACCTCAGAGCGAATGGATTTCTATTGCACCAGATTTTGCACGCTCCAGTTTTAGTAAATCTCCCCCAGTGTGTTCCAGGCGGTTGATCCACGCTCTCACAGGCTGCACCTGCAGCACAGCGGGGATAGGTGGGGGGGGGGGGCTTGGCCCCAAAACTACCAACAGGAAATACAGGCACGCTGTGAGTGTGCACAGTGTCCTACATCTCCTAACAGTGATCCCTGAAATTTAGACGGATCATGACAGCGCCGATCTGCTTCCATGCTTGGCATAATCAGTTTGAAAAAGGACCCCGGAAGAACTGGCAGGATCACCAGGTATTTAGCAAGAACATATTAAAAAAAAACCTGTACAGGCTGCATTTATTATGAACTTTACGAATATAGGGAATCAGCATTTTTGGGGTAATATAAAGTATGCTTTCAGTGTGAGGTCAGACAAGCATGTAAAAATTGAGATATTTTTAAAAGCTTTGGCATGCAATCTCTATGCAAAGCTAGTCAATCCTACATCCACAGCATGAACATTAATGGGGAAGCACGTTGTGCTGTATGTCCCTGTCATTTTAAAATGGTTTCTTCCAGGTACAGCTATACATTATTGGTTAATCCTATACAACAGGGACATAGGGGTTGATTTACTAAAGGCAAATCCACTTTACACTAAAAGTGCACTTGGAAGTAGTCTCTGTAGATCTGAGGGGGACATGGAAGGAAAATAAAAATCTGCATTTTTGCTTGCACGTGATTGGATGGTAAAATCAACAGAGCTTCCACTCATTTCAGATCTTCCCCTCAGATCTAAAGCGACTGCACTTGTAGTGCAAAGTGGATTTGCCTTTAGTAAATCAACCCCACAGTGTTTTAGACAACAAGTTTATACAAGATTTATGAGTTGGTCATCGCGGCCACCGAGCCAGCGTACGTTCCAAACAGCAGTGATGCGATAGTATTGGCTAGCAGAGCTGAATATGTTGATGTCTCACAGACACCCACTGAATGTGGTAGTACTGATTTTACTTTTACTTTGTCTGCACTTTTAAAAAATATACTACACAATTATCTACTCTTTGGATTCTTTCACTACTACATATAATGGAATGAAAGTTTACATCACAAAGATTTCCAGTCTGGGAAGCTATTTATTTAGATATGATGTTGATGTATTTTTAATAGGCTGAATGCGTCATTTTCTCATCTATATTCATATGCCCCAATTTTCCCTCAATATCTCTCATTATGAATCAGTTCTTTTCCTGAAATCTCAGTTTTGACCCACAATCGTTTAATGGTTTTTATTCAGATTTTTAAATCACAGAATTCACATATGATAATTATTATCATTGTTTTTTCATGTTTATTGTGTTAATTGAAAACTGGCTACAAGGGTGAGTTCAGAGGGTGGTGATAAATGGGGAATACTCTCAATGGTCAGGGGTGGGTAGTGGGGTCCCCCAGGGTTCTGTGCTGGGACCAATCCTATTTATTTTGTTCATAAATGACCTGGATGGATGGGGTAAACAGCTTAATCTCTGTATTTGCGGACGATACTAAGCTAAGCAGGGCAATAACTTCTCCGCAGGATGTGGAAACCCTGCAAAAAAATCTGAACAAATGAATGGGGTGGGCAACTACATGGCAAATGAGGTTCACTGTAGAAAAATGTAAAATAATGCACTTGGGTGGCAAAAATATGAATGCAATCTATACACTGGGGGGAGAACCTCTGGGGAATCTAGGATGGAAAAGGACCTGGGGGTCCTAGTAGATGATAGGCTCAGCAATGGCATGCAATGCCAAGCTTCTGCTAACAAAGCAAACAGAATATTGGCATGCATTAAAAAGGGGAGAACGTTCCTTACCTACATTTGTATGTACTCATTTTTAGTGATGGACGAACTTCCGACGGGACGTTTCGCGAACGCGAAACGCGAACGGACACAAACGTTCGCGAAAACGACCGTTCGCCGCGGGCTCCATTGACTTCAATGGGAGGCGAATTTCGCAAACCTTTAGGTCGAATTTGCGGCCACGGGGTAATTATTAGGGGGTAGCACGTAGTCCCACCACCTGGACAATAGCATAATACATGTATGAGGTGAATTTGGGATCGATAACTACAAGCATTTTTTTTTTATTTGGGAAATTGTTCTGACAATTCAGGACTATGGAGCTAATGAAGGCAATGGAGGAGAGGGAAGGTCAGGGACCAGGGTAGGCAAACAAGAGGGTGCAGGAGATACAGAGCACTGACAGCAGCACCGTAATACAGAGCACTGACATCAGCACCGTGACATACAGCGCTGACAGCAGCTCCGTGACATACAGCGCTGACAGCAGCTCCGTGACATACAGCGCTGACAGCAGCTCCGTGACATACAGCGCTGACAGCAGCTCCGTGACATACAGCGCTGACAGCAGCTCCGTGACATACAGCGCTGACAGCAGCACCGTGACATACAGCGCTGACAGCAGCTCCGTGACATACAGCGCTGACAGCAGCTCCGTGACATACAGCGCTGACAGCAGCTCCGTGACATACAGCACTGACAGCAGCTCCGTGACATACAGCGCTGACAGCAGCTCCGTGACATACAGCGCTGACAGCAGCACCGTGACATACAGCGCTGACAGCAGCTCCGTGACATACAGCGCTGACAGCAGCTCCGTGACATACAGCGCTGACAGCAGCTCCGTGACATACAGCGCTGACAGCAGCTCCGTGACATACAGCGCTGACAGCAGCTCCGTGACATACAGCGCTGACAGCAGCTCCGTGACATACAGCGCTGACAGCAGCTCCGTGACATACAGCGCTGACAGCAGCTCCGTGACATACAGCGCTGACAGCAGCTCCGTGACATACAGCGCTGACAGCAGCTCCGTGACATACAGCGCTGACAGCAGCACCGTAAGCAGCCCCAGGAGGAAGTCAGCACAGCACAGGGATGGTGTGATCCCCTCATAATAAGAACCCCCAGGAGGAAGTCAGCACAGCACAGGGATGGTGGGAGCCCCTCATAATAAGAACACCCAGGAGGAAGTCAGCACAGCACAGGGATGGTGGGAACCCCTCATAATAAGCAGCCCCAGTAGAAATATGACACCGCTCAACCTCTTCAAAGAGGAGGGTAGGGGCATATAGTACGGTGTGCTTTTTTGGGTCAGGGAAGTGAGCCAAATGAATTAAGAAGGTCTGTGTGCTTGATTCCAAAAATTGTTTATAGACATATACATGGTCTACTGATCACATGTGTTGAATTCCTCCGAGATCCATGCCTCATTCATTTTTAGAAATGTGAGGTAGTTAACACTGTGGTGAGCTAGGCGAGTACGCTTATCGGTCACAATCCCCCCTGCTGCGCTGAACGTCCTTTCGGACAGGACACTGGATGAGGGGCAAGCCAACAGTTCGATTGCAAATTGGGCAAGCTCTGGCCAGAGGTCAAGCCTGCCCACCCAGTAGTCTAGGGGTTCATCACTCCTCAGAGCGTCCACATCGGCCGTTAACCCAATGTAGTCGGACACCTGACGGTCTAGGCGTTCCCTGATGCTGGATCCGGATGACACCTGTCGATGGGTCGGCTGAAAGAATGACCTCATATCCGAAGTCACCAACACATCTTCAAACCGGCCTCTTCTTGCAGGCGCTGTTGGATTGGTACCCGCAAATCCTTCTCTGGGAGTGGGAATTGCTCCTCTGCCAGCGCACGCAAAAGCAGAATGCAGCATTTCTCGAAGCAAGGCCTGGAAGTGCTGCATTCTGACAGCCCTCTGCGACGGCGGTAACATTTCCGCCATTTTGTGTTTGTACCGGGGGTCTAAGTACGTTGCCACCCAGTACTGGTCCTTGACCCTCATGCTTTTTATACGGGGGTCCCTATTAAAACACTGGAGCATGAAGGCCCCCATTTGCACTAAAGTGGAAGCGGTGTGGTGGCCTGGCTCCTGCTCATCATCCAGGATAATGTCGTCCTCTTCATTCTCCTCTCCCCATCCTCGCACAACAGGGATCCCAGAAAGGTTTAAAGCATGCTCTTCTTGCTCCTGCTCATCCGCCCCGGCACCATCCTCCTCTGACTCCTCATCAGACTCCTGTTGTTGACTTGTCTCAGATAGAGTAGCCCCCCCTGGGAATTCATCCAGCATTGCGACTTCCTCATCTTCCCGCTCCTGCTCCTCCACAGCCTGATCAATGACACGACGCAATGCACGCTCCAGAAAGAAGGCATAAGGTACCATGTCACTGATGGCGCCATGGCTGCGACTGACCAGTTTGGTGATCTCCTCAAATGGCCGCAGAAGTCTGCATGTGTCGCGCATGAGCAGCCACTGGCGCGGTGAAAAAAAACCCAGCTCCCCAGAACCGTTTCTTTCGCAGAGTTCATACAGGTAGACGTTAACTGCACGTTTCTGCTGGAGCAGCCTATCAAGCATATAGAAGGTTGAGTTCCATCGCGTCGGGCAATCGCAAATAAGACGTCTGACCGGCAGATGGTGTCGCCGCTGAATGTCAGCAAGGCGAGCCATGGCCGTGTAAGATCTTCTGAAATGGGCCGAGATTTTCCTTGCCTGCCGCAAGATGTCCTGGACCCCAGGGTATTTGACAAGGAATCGCTGCACGACCAAGTTTAAGACGTGTGCCATGCACGGCACGTGCGTGATTTTGCCCTGTTTCAATGCGCTAAGCAGATTGGCACCGTTGTCACACACCACTTTACCAACTGTCAAATTGAGCGGTGTTAGCCACTCATCTGCCTGTGAACGCAAAGCTGAAAGGAGTGCCGGGCCAGTGTGGCTCTTTGCTTCCAGGCACAACAGACGCAGCACGGCATGGCAACGTCTCACCTGGCATGTGGAATAGGTTCTGGGGAGCTTGGGCGGTGCAGTGGAAGAGACGCTAGCAGCGGAAAAGGAGGAGGCAGCTGAGGAGGAGAGGGAGGAGGATGGAGTAGGAGGAGGAGAAGAAGAGTCAGGCCTGCATGCAATCCGTGGCGGTAAAACCAAATCTACACGGGTGCCACGGGTTACATGCTTGACGGCCGTCAGAAGGTTCACCCAGTGGGCAGTAAAACTGATATACCTTCCCTGCCCGTGTTTGCTAGACCACGTGTCTGTGGTCAGATGTATCTTGGCACCGACACTGTGTGCCAGAGATACATTCACTTGCCGCTGAACATGGCCATATAGCTCTGGGATGCCCTTCTCTGAGAAATACTTCCTTCCTGGGACCTTCCATTGTGGTGTTCCAATGGCCACAAATTTGCGAAAGGCCTCCGAGTCCACCAGTTTATATGGCAGTAGTTGGCGGGCTATGAGTTCTGACAAGCCAGCCGCCAACCGTTGGGCAAGAGGGTTATCCGGCGTCATCATTTTTTTACGCTCAAACATTAGGCCCACGGAAGCCTGCCTTTTTGCAGAAAAATGTGAGCTTGGCGTGATGGAAGGTGGAGTGGAGGACAATTGTGAGGAGAGAGGAGAAGGAGAAGTAGAAGACGAGGCTGGACGGTGAGAGCCTGCAGTGTGGCTTTGTGTGTTCCGTTGCTCCCACTGGGCTCGGTGATGGCTGCTCATGTGCCTTCTTAAGGCGGTCGTCCCTAGGTGAGTATTGGGCTTACCGCGACTAACGCGTTGACTGCAAAGATTGCAGATGGCAACGCTATTGTCAGCAGCGGACACGTTAAAAAAAGCCCACACTGCGGAGCCATGTGCCGGTGTCCTGGGAGCGCCAGATGTGACCGTACATGGTCGATGACTCGCTCCTGATACATTTGCAGTCTGCTTTGTCCCTGCTGTGCAATGTAAGTCATTGCTGCTTCTCCTCCCTATCTGCTGGTCCATATCTCCCTCTGAACTCCCCTCCTCTTCCTCTCTTGTGGGCACCCACGTGACATCACTAGACACGTCATCATCAACGTCACCTTCCCCACCGCTATAAGTAGAGTAGGCAGCAACACCGGGGACCAACCTCCTCCTTGGGCTGATCTGGGTACTGGCGTCAGACTGCTGAGTAGCGCTTGTTGCTACCTCCTCTTCCTGATCCAATACCAAGAGTGGCTGCGCATCAGAAATGTCCTCTTGATATGGATCGGAAAATAATTCCAGTGACTCAAGCGGAAGGTATGTGGTGGTGGTGGTGGTGGTCGTGTTGTTGGTGGTAGTGTCTTTGGGGGTGCACATAGCAGAGAGTGAAGAAGAGGGTGCAGATCGAGAGGATGAGGAGGGTGCAGAAGAGTAAGGCTGAGCGAGCCACTCAACCAAGTCTGGTGCATCCTTTAAAGTAATTGAACGCACCTTCTGCAACTTCCCACTTTGGCTCAAGCCTGTTGCTCCTGCCCTACCCCTACCACCCCTGCGGAAGGGCCTGCCTCTTCCTCTGCATGTCATTTTTTAAATGACCCTGTGACAAAACTCTTAGTCCCTATACCGCTGAAGGACTGCTGCAGTATAGGTGAGCGGTCAGCAGTGGTGCACGTCAACCCTATCTATTGTGGACCGATAGCGGTCCTTACAGAACAGCAGACTGTACCGCACTCAAGCCTATGTACCGTAGCACCCTATACCAAGTTACCAGTCCTTATAAGAACTTTTGTGGACCAAGCAGGTTGTGTATTAGTGTTTAGCAGACTGTACGTCAGTCCCTATACCGCTGAAGGACTGCTGCAGTATAGGGCAGCGGTCAGCAGTGGTGCACGTCAACCCTATCTATTGTGGACCGATAGCGGTCCTTACAGAACAGCAGACTGTACCGCACTCAAGCCTATGTACCGTAGCACCCTATACCAAGTTACCAGTCCTTATAAGAACTTTTGTGGACCAAGCAGGTTGTGTATTAGTGTTTAGCAGACTGTACGTCAGTCCCTATACCGCTGAAGGACTGCTGCAGTATAGGGCAGCGGTCAGCAGTGGTGCACGTCAACCCTATCTATTGTGGACCGATAGCGGTCCTTACAGAACAGCAGACTGTACCGCACTCAAGCCTATGTACCGTAGCACCCTATACCAAGTTACCAGTCCTTATAAGAACTTTTGTGGAACAAGCAGGTTGTGTGTTAGTGATTAGCAGACTGTACGTCAGTCCCTATACCGCTGAAGGACTGCTGCAGTATAGGTGAGCGGTCAGCAGTGGTGCACGTCAACCCTATCTATTGTGGACCGATAGCGGTCCTTACAGAACAGCAGACTGTACCGCACTCAAGCCTATGTACCGTAGCACCCTATACCAAGTTACCAGTCCTTATAAGAACTTTTGTGGACCAAGCAGGTTGTGTATTAGTGTTTAGCAGACTGTACGTCAGTCCCTATACCGCTGAAGGACTGCTGCAGTATAGGGCAGCGGTCAGCAGTGGTGCACGTCAACCCTATCTATTGTGGACCGATAGCGGTCCTTACAGAACAGCAGACTGTACCGCACTCAAGCCTATGTACCGTAGCACCCTATACCAAGTTACCAGTCCTTATAAGAACTTTTGTGGACCAAGCAGGTTGTGTATTAGTGTTTAGCAGACTGTACGTCAGTCCCTATACCGCTGAAGGACTGCTGCAGTATAGGGCAGCGGTCAGCAGTGGTGCACGTCAACCCTATCTATTGTGGACCGATAGCGGTCCTTACAGAACAGCAGACTGTACCGCACTCAAGCCTATGTACCGTAGCACCCTATACCAAGTTACCAGTCCTTATAAGAACTTTTGTGGACCAAGCAGGTTGTGTATTAGTGTTTAGCAGACTGTACGTCAGTCCCTATACCGCTGAAGGACTGCTGCAGTATAGGGCAGCGGTCAGCAGTGGTGCACGTCAACCCTATCTATTGTGGACCGATAGCGGTCCTTACAGAACAGCAGACTGTACCGCACTCAAGCCTATGTACCGTAGCACCCTATACCAAGTTACCAGTCCTTATAAGAACTTTTGTGGAACAAGCAGGTTGTGTGTTAGTGATTAGCAGACTGTACGTCAGTCCCTATACCAATGAAGGACTGCTGCAGTATAGGGCAGCGGTCAGCAGTAGTGCACGGCAACCCTATGTATTGTGGACCGATAGCGGTCCTTACAGAACAGCAGACTGTAACGCACTCAGGCCTATGTACCGTAGCACCCTATACCAAGTTACCAGTCCTTATAAGAACTTTTGTGGACCAAGCAGGTTGTGTGTTAGTGATTAGCAGACTGTACGTCAGTCCCTATACCAATGAAGGACTGCTGCAGTATAGGGCAGCGGTCAGCAGTAGTGCACGGCAACCCTATGTATTGTGGACCGATAGCGGTCCTTACAGAACAGCAGACTGTACTGCACTCAGGCCTATGTACCGTAGCACCCTATACCAAGTTACCAGTCCTTATAAAAACTTTTGTGGACCAAGCAGGTTGTGTGTTAGTGTTTAGCAGACTGTGCGTCAGTCCCTATACCGCTGAAGGACTGCTGCAGTATAGGGCAGCGGTCAGCAGTAGTGCACGGCA
This sequence comes from Lithobates pipiens, assembly GCF_037356315.1. Taxonomy (NCBI): domain Eukaryota; kingdom Metazoa; phylum Chordata; class Amphibia; order Anura; family Ranidae; genus Lithobates; species Lithobates pipiens. The sequence goes on from NW_027507718.1 coordinate 420,645,980, forward strand.
ACCCTATGTATTGTGGACCGATAGCGGTCCTTACAGAACAGCAGACTGTAACGCACTCAGGCCTATGTACCGTAGCACCCTATACCAAGTTACCAGTCCTTATAAGAACTTTTGTGGACCAAGCAGGTTGTGTGTTAGTGATTAGCAGACTGTACGTCAGTCCCTATACCAATGAAGGACTGCTGCAGTATAGGGCAGCGGTCAGCAGTAGTGCACGGCAACCCTATGTATTGTGGACCGATAGCGGTCCTTACAGAACAGCAGACTGTACTGCACTCAGGCCTATGTACCGTAGCACCCTATACCAAGTTACCAGTCCTTATAAGAACTTTTGTGGACCAAGCAGGTTGTGTGTTAGTGATTAGCAGACTGTACGTCAGTCCCTATACCAATGAAGGACTGCTGCAGTATAGGGCAGCGGTCAGCAGTAGTGCACGGCAACCCTATGTATTGTGGACCGATAGCGGTCCTTACAGAACAGCAGACTGTACTGCACTCAGGCCTATGTACCGTAGCACCCTATACCAAGTTACCAGTCCTTATAAGAACTTTTGTGGACCAAGCAGGTTGTGTATTAGTGTTTAGCAGACTGTGCGTCAGTCCCTATACCGCTGAAGGACTGCTGCAGTATAGGGCAGCGGTCAGCAGTAGTGCACGGCAACCCTATGTATTGTGGACCGATAGCGGTCCTTACAGAACAGCAGACTGTACCGCACCCAAGCCTATGTACCGTAGCACCCTAGACAGACCAAGTTACCAGTCCTGATAAAGAGCTTTGTGGAACAAGTGAGTTGTGAATGATTAGCAGACTGCAGCAGAAGGGCAGCAGTCAAGTATAATATTCTTTCTATATTTGGAAGAAAGAATATTATACGTGTACAAGCCTATTACCGTACCACTGATACCAGTCCTGAAAAGAACCTTTGTGGAACTAATAGTAACAGCAAGTCTTTAAAATTATCCTCACTGCCTGACACACTGCTTCCTGCCTGTCCCTATACAAATTGGCAAAAAAGAGTAGGCTGGAACGATTAGCTGGAACAGCTCTTTTGTGGACCTGATAGTAACAGCTAATGATGATGATGATGATGATGATGAAGAAAGACTAATCTGGCTGAGCTGTCCCTAAAATAGCAGCATACAGCGCTCTGTCCCTTTATCTAAACTGACAAAAGAAACTCAGGCTGCTGACCTAACACCTATACCAGTCCTGAAAAGAACTTTTGTGTACCAAATAGCTAGCGTTTTCTCTGTCCCTACTCCACACAGGATCCTTTCCCTACAGTGACAGAAGAAAGAATGTAAAATGGCCACCGGATCGGGTGTATTTATAGGTTAGGGGGAATGTCCAAGTGTCCATGAGCTGTCATGTCTCAATTGGTTGTCCTGTAACACATGATAAACGTGTCACGAAAGGTTAAAGTTCTTGTATACATTAAACACGTAAGTCCGCCGGGGCGAACGACGGAAAAAGGCGTTCGAACCCGCGGACGGCGAAAGTCGGAAATTCGCCGCGAAACGACCGCCGGGCGAACCGTTCGGCCATCACTACTCATTTTAAATCAATAAAACTTTTAAGAGGATGTACTGGAAATGGGGTGAGTACAAAGAAGGGCAACAAAGCTAATAAAGGGTCTGGAGGATATTAGTTATGAGGAAAGGTTGCGAGCACTGAACTAATTCTCTCTGGAGAAGAGATGCTTGAGAGGGGATATGATTTTAATATACAAATACCGTACTGGTGACCCCACAATAGGGATAAAACTTTTTTGCAGAAGAGAGTTTAACAAGACTCGTGGCCACTCATTAAAATGAGAAGAAAAGAGGTTTAACCTTAAACTACTTAGAGGGTTCTTTACTGTAAGAGGGGCAAGGATGTGGAATTCCCTTCCACAGCCGGTGGTCTCAGTATGGAGCATAGATAGTTTCAAAAAACTATTAGATAAGCACCTGAACGACCACAACATACAGGGATATACAATGTAATAACAACATATAATCACACACATAGGTTGGACTTGATGGACTTATGTCTTTTTTCAACCTCACCTACTATGTATAAATGCATTTTAAATCTATGCAAAAAAAGTTTTTTACCTTCAGAGAGTTCTCTATACAATGGTTATTCTCATCTATAGCTAATTGCATTGACTAATGAATGGGAGTGGTTCTAGTCTCTTTTTGTATATATGTTGGTGGTAGTTATATGGGTAACTATGCTGTGAACAAGGCTCTTCGCTGAAACATGTTAGCAGTTACTTTGTACTTGGTGATTATCGAATAAAGAATTTGGACGGATTCCACAGTGCGGATTCTTTCCATATATGGGGATACTATAGGATCTCGCTGGAGAGGAGTGGATTAAAACAGGGGATTTTTATACAGCCCATAGGCTGCTCTGTCAGTTACTTACTTCTGGTAAGTGCATACTTCACCTGGGGTGTGGAGAGAGCACTTATTCACTCTACTAAGAAGAGATAGTCATCACAAACAGCCTTACATGGTGGATTGGGACTTTTTCCTAGCTATTTGCCATACATTATACAGTATTTAATCTTAGTGATCCACTATATATGGACTCATATCATACGGATCCTGTTGCAATATAGCATATGTAAATTGAATTTACTGGTTGTAGATAGCGAAAGATTGTGGTATTGTATATGTACAGTGAGTAACTCAATTGCTATCCTGAAAAATTGGTGTTTGTACACTTTAAGGGGGCAGCTAGTTTTATCAACTCCTGCATTTTATATTATTTAAGAGCATTCTTATGCCATGTACACACGAGCGGAATGTCCGACAGAAAGAGTCAGACGGAAGCTTTTCATTGTATAGTCTGATCAGGTGTATTGCCTTGTACACACGGTCGGACATTCCGACCATAAAATCCGTCAGATTTTTTCCGACGGATTTTGTCCGAAACTGGTGTTGCATACACACGGTCGGACAAAGTTGTCGGAAAATCCGATCGTTCGGAACATAGTGACGCTCGTTGCGTATGATGGGACTACGTAGAGGCTAGTAGCCAATAGCCTTGGTCTCGTAATTTTATCTGAGCGTGCGTGGCACTTGTCCGTCGGAATTCTCTACAAATGATCGGAAAAAGTCCGATCTGATTTTTTTGTCTGCAAATTTTAGATCCTGCTCTCAATTTTTTTCCGTCTGAATTTCGGATGGAAAAAGTCCAATAGGGCCCACACATGATCGGATTTTCCAATAATATAATCTGATTGGACCTTTTCCACTGGAATTTCCGACCGTGTGTGCAGGGCATTAGCCTCATCTGCCTTTTTTTAATGAAAATTCTGATGGACCTAGAAATAGAACATGTTTTAAATATTTCCAACGGAACCAAGAGATTACTCCATTCTCTCCAGCAAGTCACGATAGACTCGTCCTGCACCTTATTCTGATCTAGGAAGGTTAGGGAAAAAACTGATTTCTAGTAGTCCCACATTTTCTACATCAGCAAAACTTGATAAAGGAAACAACTTTCCAAGTGCTGCAGTACATAATATAGCTCTTGAAACTTTGGGGATGATATCATGGGTGAAGGAGTGTTCAAATTTTACAACATCATCATTGGGAATCTGTTTAACCGCTTGCCAACTGCCACACACAGATGTATATCGGCAGAATGGCACAGGCAGGCAAATGGGCGTACCTGTATGTCCCTTTTAAATTTGCCGGCAATTGTCCCACGGGTCCCGGGTACTTGATGTTCGACGGCAATTGGGGTGTGGAGAGGTAGAACGGGGAGATGTAAAAAAGGCAGGTTTATCAGAGTTGTATATGTCTGTACCCATAAAGTTATGTGATATATTCCTGTTTGCTTATATTTAAAGCGGAGCTCCACCCTAAAGTGGAGCTTCCGCTCATTGGAACCCCCCCTCTGGCGCCACAATTGGCACCTTTCAGGGGGGAGGGCGGTGCAGGTACCTGTACAGTACAGGTATCTGCACCCACTTCCGGCATAGATATCCGCAGAATCTACGCCCCTTTCCGCAGAATCTACGCCCCTTTCTGCAGGTCCCCCGCTGTCTGCTGGGAAACACACGGATCCCAGAGACAGCGGGGACCATCCTTATTGCGCAGCACGACTCGCGCATGCGCAGTAGGGAACCGGGAAATGAAGCCGCAAGGCTCCACTTCCTGATTCCCATAGCCAAGATGGTGGTGGCAGCACCCGAGAGACGATCGAGAGATCGGCTTCGGGTGCCGACATCGCGGGCGCGCTGGGCGGGTAAGTGTCCTTATTTTAAAAGTCAGCAGCTGCAGTATTTGTAGCTGCTGGCTTTAAAAAAAAAAAAAAAAACGGCGGACTCCCGCTTTAATCTCCAAATTTTTATATATCTCAATCCACAAGAAAAAAAAGAAATAAGCAAGTGAGACTGGTGCCCAACACCATCCCAAACAGCCATAAGAAGGTCCCAAAAAAAAAAAAAAAAAAGTTCTCTATCTTCCTTTGCTTTTTTCTGGGACTGTCTTATGATTGTTTGAGACAATGTTGGCCACCAGTATCACCTACTTGCTTGTAGCAATAGACACAAGTTATGTATATACTGTCAAATTGGACATTGTGTATCTTTTGTATTGTGTCTTATCTGTATCTATTGCAGGTAGCTCAACTGAATTTGTACATGCGCATTGTCAACTACGTTAAGAAACGGATATTGAAACAAAAACTAGTTTAGATCTAGAATATTTTTGGATGATATGTTATGAAATGTGTAATTATTGTATTAAGAATATGAAGGGTTAATAAACATAAGATTTATGGTAAACTTGTGCTTAAGTTATGCTATGTGATTGGGAACATGCAACCAATGTAAAGTAGGTGTTAGTTAAATTTGGCTGTAAAAAGTGAAAAGGCACTTTAAATTTGCAAAGGGAATTTCTTCATCAGGCATTATACCCAATGAAGAAACCTGAAATGTTTTGAAAATGTATATCTTTGATAACTTTGCCACTAAAGGGAACAATTTAAAGTGACACGGTTGTTTACTAAAAAATGAAAGAGGAAAAATATTTTTCTGGCGGGTGGCTTGTTGAAATTTCTTATATAAATTACAAAAGATAGGGGTGAACCATATACAGTGTACAATAAAGATTGCCTTAACAATACACATAGAAAATCAGAATAACTGACTTATATTTAAACAAACATACCATACAAATGAATAACATATTTAAATAATGCTATTGTGCTTCACACAACAGACTATGGGTGACTGTGGACACACGTGTAATGACTGACCAACATTCAGTGGATCAGTCTGTGATCAATCTCAGTGAGTATACAAAGTCCATAATATGTGTGCTTTAAGATAAACACAACACTGTGCAGTACCGCATTCTGCCTCCAGGGTGTGGAGACAGAGGATAAAAAACACATGCTCCTTCACAGAAATCATGGTTCTCCATTTCGACAAAGCACGAACTTCATGTGAAACACGTTAACCTTGTATCCTCATGCCTGTCTGTGCTTGGTTGTTTTTAAGGATTTTTTTTTTCAATCGAATAAAGCTGACATTGCACTGTGTGGATGTGCAGTCATTTGTTTTTTTTGTTTCTATAAATCAATTCTGATTGTCCAGCTTGCGGCTGCCATACGTGATGATGTCATGCCAAACCCCCCCCCCCCTATGCATTTTGTCACACGATGATGAAAAGCTTTGGGCAGCTTATATCTGGTTTGATGAGGTGAACATACTATATTTTTTTTCATTAGACTACGATCTTATTTGAGCGGTAAACCAATGTGAGCATTCAAATGAATTAATAGCTAAGGTTCCATTCACACCTGATCATGGGTGGAATTGCTGCGATTCCGCCCGAGATTTCAAATCACTGCAAAACACAGGACACTTTTGCGATGCCATTACTTCTTAATGGCACCCCAATCGCGATTTTGCCACGATTGTCACATGGTGAATCACGCTGCAAACGCAATGTGCTACGCTTTTCGCTCAAAAAGGAATATGAGCCTCTTTTGGAGTGACTGCGTTGCATGTTGCGATTTGGTGCAATGTATTGCGGCGTGATTGGGGTGCCAATAAAAAGTAATGGCATCACAACGTGTCCCGTGTTTTGCAGCAATTTGAAATCATGGAAACAATTGCTGCGATTCTGCCTGCGATCAGGTGTGAATGGAGCCTAAAGTGTTTTTTAAAGTCGCACATTTTTTTAAACTTAATGTATTCTCTGCATTGAGGTAAACTGCTCCCCACTTATTGTCACCCCCCCCCCCCCCCCACCAAACACTTACCTGCCTCCACTCACAATCCAGCGCTTTCTCTTTTGAATCCAGGAAGAGAGGAAACAGGCAGCAGTGTGGGGAGGAAGTGGGGGTCGTGGCCGAGCTGTGCTGTGTGTGGTTATGGATGCACACAGCCTAGCTTGGGAGAACGCTTGCATGGGTGATCTCTCAACACACAGCTTGCTGAGGGGGCACCCACAGGAAAGGACAGCGCCGGCAGGGCTCTCCAGAGGATCAGGGCTACTCTGTGCAATAAAATTGTCCATCCTACTCCTTCCAATTTTCTCATCACTGCAGTACAAAAGGAAGGCCGTTTGGACCCCACTAACAGTTAGAAAATTGAATAAAAATTCTTAAAGTGGAACTAAACTCATTGATTTAGGCTGGATTCACACCTATGCATTTTTAGTGCTTTTTGCAAATTTGCACTACAGTCCATTTAATATGGTTTCCTATGGAACATGTTCTGTTGTGCAAATCTGCAAAATGCAAAAAGCACTAAAAATGCATAGGTGTGAATCGGGCCATAGGGCCAGTTCACACCAGATGCAGTTCCGTACGCTTTTTTTTCTGTAATGATAATTCATGCACAGTGTTTTCCATGTATTCCAATGGCTCTACACACCAGTGCTGTCAGTTTCTGGTGCAGGGAAATAAAAGTAGAGCGTTCTTCATTTTTTCTGCACAGAACTGTTCTAGAACCTACCAAATTGTATCAAAAATGCACTGGAACTGCGTGTGATGTGAACTGTAAGCAAAAACTGATCAGGAACGTATCCGGAGTGCATTTTTGTGGTATGAACTGGCCCTAAATGTACATGCACAGTGTTTTCAATGCATTCCAATGGCTCTAGTCCACACCAGTGCAGTCAGTTCCAGTCACTTTCCGGTGCAGAAACTGACCGGAAACTGACTGCATGGTGTGAACTAGAGCCTTTGGAATGCACTGGAAACACTGTGCATGCATTTTTAGTGCAGAAAAAAGCACACGGAACTGCATCTGGTGTGAACTAGCACTTACATTCCTGGCATGTGCCGAGAATGCTAACTGTTTGTGCTCTAGAAACGCAGTCGGGATGGAGGTGTGTTTCTGGTTTCATTTAGGTGCTTTCCAGTGCATTCCAGTGCAAGAAAAATGCAGCATGTTCTACAGTAGGTGCCGCCTACATTGTGTCAATCTCGCCGCTGTTAGTGGCGAGATTGACACCTGCGAACCCCGTCGTGGGAGCCAGCGGGGAGCTCTGTCGATCTTCCTGCTTGCCGCCCACAATGGATTCCTATGGATGCACGGCATCTCGTGGGGGTGGCAAGCGCGAGAAGCACAGCCTGGCAGCGGTGTTTTCCAGCGTGATCCCATCGCGCTGGAAAAACAATATCGGCAGCAGGTACTGTACTTTTTTTTTCTGGAACTGGAACGCACTGGAACTGCAAGCACTGGTGTGAACTATAGGGGTGAACAGCAGCGCTAGATATGTTGATAACATAAAATTATATAGCAACTGGAATATAGGTATACATAAAATGTGTGTGTGTGTGAGTACGCACACATAATATTAAAACATTTGTTTAAAACATAATGTCCATAAATGATCCGAGATCTTGTATGATTAGCACCTGGAGGCAGCTCCCTTAGCCCTTGTACACACGGTCGGAGAATCTGTCGGAATGAGTCTTATCGGACCGTCTCGTCAGATAATCTGACTGTGTGTGGTATGCATCGGACTGATTCCGTCCGAATCCCCGTCCGACCCAATTTTCCTACATGTTGGAAAGATTTCCCGACCAACTGGGCCGGACGGACCTAATCCGATCATGTGTAGAGCATTTTCATTGGACCAAGTGCCACGCATGCTCAGATCAAATTCCTACATCAAAGCTATTGGCTACTAGCCTGAATGTAGTCCCATCGTAACGAAATTACGTCATCACGTTCTGAAAGATCGGATTTTTCGCCAACTTGGCCCGACCGTGTGTATGCAACAGTTTCGGACACAATCCATCGGACTAAATCCGACGGGCAAAATCCGACGGATTTGGTTGCCAAAATCTCCGACCGTGTGTACGTGGGCTTAGAGTGAAGCGATGAGCTCTGTGTAGAAATGGGAACAGAGGGGCGCCAGACTGAGTGCAGTATAAATCATATATTCAATAAAAACAAGTAGTAGCTCACAGGTTAAATTAGATGAGTTCAGTATGTGGTGAAAATCGCCAGTCCTGGAGTCTCATAAATGTCTTCCCTTTGCAGCCTGGGGGACTGGGGTGATCTTACAGGGATCCAGAGAATGCTGGGAACCAGGAGGCAGGAAACAAGAAGCAGCTGGTCGTGACTTCACAGGAACAGGACATGTGATTATTCACAGTGGCAAGGAACAGTAATGCATTTCGAAGCTACAGCTTCTTCATCAGATCTGATCTGGTTCCCAGCATTCTCTGGATCCCTGTAAGATCACCCCAGTGCCCCAGGCTGCAAAGGGAAGACATTTATGGGACTCCAGGACTGGCGATTTTCACCACATACTGAACTCATCTAATTTAACCTGTGAGTTACTACTTGTTTTTATTAAATATATGATTTATACTGCACTCAGTCTGGCGCCCCTCTGTTGCCCTTTCTACACTGGTGTGAACTATGCCATTGAAAACCATAGAACCTACTTTCAACACTTTCCATGTGTTTTGATGCAGAAAAAAAATGCATGTGGTGTGAACTGGCCCTTAACCAAACTGTGAAACCACCAAATGTCTGGTGTCATAACTGATCACATGTGCAGCACCATGGCAATTGCAAACAAAAGCTAAGATGGCGGCATCCTTGGCTGAAAAGGATCGGAGGGTTTAGTTCAGCTTTAAAGCGAAACATTTTGAATGAAATTCATCTAGTGTATGGCCACCTTTACGGGTTGCTAAAAATACCTAAACCATTCAGAACCCCCAATAAACCAATATAGGGGTAGAAACGTGGAAATGTATCACGGAGGAATAAAAGGTTGTAGGCTGGATTCACACCTATGCATTTTTAGTGCTTTTTGCATTTTGCAGATTTGCGCTACAGAACGTGTTCCATAGGAAACCATGTTAAATGGACTGTAGTGCAAATCTGCAAAATGCAAAAAGCACTAAAAATGCATAGGTGTGAATCCAGCCGTATAGCTGTACAGTGTGATGGATCTCAGACCAAATAAACAAAGTCATGTATGTAAACACCCCTTCTGGTCACTCTCACTATGCCAACTACAATACAAGGAAGGGGTCTCAAACAGGCAGCGCTCCAGCTGTTGCAAAACTGCAAGTCCCATCATGCCTCTGCCTGTGAAAGTCATGCTTGTAACTGTCAGTCTTGCAATGGCTTATGGGACTTGTAGTTTTACAACAGCTGGAGGGCCACCAGTTTGAGACCTCTGATACAAGGACTATTATGAGATTCTCATGACAGGGTCTCTTTTAGTAGATAAATGCTGGCTTTAGGCCCTGTTCACATCTAGCGGAAACAGAACACAGCAAAAACATGCCAAAATACAGTTCGCACAGTTGGGTGCCATTCATTCATAATGGCACGGCAATTGTGCTGAAAAAAAGAGATATCTGTTGCACAAAAAACACAAAACAAAATGCAGCAAAGTCAGCTCCAAGGAAAGGTACAGGAGCTACTTTGGCACATTTGTGGAGCATAAAGCATCCCATTCACGTGACTTTGCTGCCCTACAATGTCACACCAAAAATGTGCACAAAACATGGTGCGTTGCTGCACTCGGATGTGAAAAAAACAGACTTTGTACACCATAAGGCTGCATTCACACTTTGGGCTGGGTTCACATCTGTGCAGTGCATTTTCTATGTCCTTTCAGTGCATAACCATTGAAATCTATATAACATGTGTTTTGCAGAAAGTGCAAAAAAGATGCAGCATGCAGGATTTTTTAACGCACCGCACCCAAAGTGCATATAAAGTGCACAGGTGTGAACAGGTAAGTGTTTGATAAGAGTGCATAAAATTGTGCAATTTTGTTTGCATGCATTTATGAAACATGCGAAAAACAGCCAGCTGCATCCCCATTCGTTGTTCATGGCACCCCAAAAATGGCAAAAAAAGATGCAAGTTTGTAAAAAGGCAGCAAAATGCCCTGTTATCAAAATGCACACAAAACGACGTTCAAAAAGTTACATGGGATAATTTTCCACATTTGTTGTCTGTAGTGCAGCCAATTGAAATTGCGTAGGATGCCAAAACACGCAGGAAAGTGGCACAATTTTGTGCACATTTACAAAATGCAGAATGAACTCACCGGAAGGATCTCAGTGAAGTGACATCTAGCACATGGACTGCCATCAGAGCCCTTTCACACTGAGGCGCTTGCAAAGCTCACGAAAACCTATTTCCATTAAAATCAATGAATGCTTTCACACTTGGGGGCGTGCGCTGGCGGGGAGATGAAAAAACTCCTGAAAGCAGCATATTTGGAGCGCTAAAAAAAAACAACCCTCTCCATTGAAATGAATGTGCAAGCTGTAAAAACGCCTGAAAATCGCTTCAAAGTGGTTCTTGAAGCAGTTTTTAAATCATGTGACCTTCATAAAAAGAACACCGCTGACGCCACAAAAGCGCTGTAAGTTTTATGGGCAGTTTTCATGCCATCAGTGTGAAAGGGACCGTATTCATCTAATAAGAGGGGGTGAGTATTGGGGGTCCCAGTACTACACAATTACCCCACCCCAGATTGTGGATCAGCACCTTCATAAATGATGGTGATGCAAAAGGATTCTGAAGCTGTCCTGTTGTGGAACTACAAGTCTCAGCAACTCATCATGCTGACACCTGTGCTTCTCCGGCAGCTGAGAAGCATCTCCCCGGATAGCAGAACCCCGTGCTTCTATTACCTGCAATGTGCGGCTGTCCGGAGCTCCGGGCGTCCTCTGTACAGTGATGACTGCCCAGCCAGATACTGATGATCATCAGCGGACCGCACTCCCATCAACTAACTGGAGCTGGGAAGGGACTGAAGGCGGGACGTGGGCGGGGCCTGCTCAGGTAAACAATTAGGAATCGCCATGACAATCAGCGGTGCTGCTGTAGGCTTGCAGACAAGTGACTGGCGGAGATTGCGGGGGCGTGGTCTGAGCGCTCCGAAATAAACACGAGGGACCAGAAGAGCTTCCAGAGCAGAGCGGGGAGGGGTGTGGTTGCTGCGTTGCCATGGTAATAAGGAGAGTTTGACTTTCTAGTATCAGAGAGTTTCCTGAGATCACAGCTTCCTCTCTGTCTTCTAAAAGCTCCATCAGTGGTTTTCTTCCCTATGTGTCACATGGCAGAGTGGAGTGTGCTTCCATGGATGCCATGCACTGGGCACAGCCAGAAGGTCAGGTACAGCAAGGGGGGAAAAAGACCAGGGGCTTCAGTCCGCACCCACGGGGTGTTGTGTGGCAGTAGGTGGGTGGGTAAGCTCACATGCTGGTTGCTGCCTGGCTTACCAGTGCCCATCAATGCTGACCACTAAAAACTGACCTACCTGATAACATGCACTGACCTACCTGACCATTACACGTGACGTCAGGTGACCTCTGGCTCCTTCTGCAGCTTAGCCATAGTGTGTGGCCCTGGCACGCCCATCTCAAGAGACAGCAGGCAGCCAGATTCTACAGGACAGCTGCCCACCCAAGCGCAGAGTGGGAATCTTCTCATAGTGACGCGGCTGCAATATAATTCCCACCTTCTGGAGCCTATGATGGACTTCGCACGTCCCACGGTCCCCACATTGGACCAGTGGGACCTCCATCACAGGCACTGCAGGCCCCAGAAGGCAGGACCTGCTATATAACTCGGCCGCGGTCCGAGCCAGATCGGTCCCCGCTCGGGGCTAATAATACATTTGTGAATGCCCAAGACCCGGGTTTTTTTTTGGGGGCCCACTCGGGGCTCCAGCCCCCCTTAGAGCCCACCTCCCATACGCCACTGGGTAGAACTCTATGGGTGATGGAAGAGGGGATCCTGCTGATGATTTCAGGCTCTGTCTGTGCTGGAGATCATGGCTTAATCCCTCTTCTAGACTGAGGAACGTTTTTTTTTTTTAGGTTGTGTACTGAAAATGAATGATTCCATAGTCATATCCGCGATCAGAGGGGGACACCCCATACACTTGTAGGGGGGCCCGGTCGTTCCGATAGGGCCCAGGCCTCTTGCAGGGCTGGGAGAAGGCGGGGGCAGAGTAGGGGTGCTCCTGGCTGCACTGGCTTTCTGAAGTCATGCAAGTCAGAAGCTGATGCTGCTCTGTGTCATTGAGCTCACATTGGGCTCTTTGCTGCCACCTCTGGCTACTTCCTGCATGTGCACTCTACGTGTGTGCTGCCTGCACAGTGCAGCTGTGGGGCAGTATTGCCAACCGCCCATTAATTTACACGCAGCCTGTATTTTTAATCTCATTTTCAGGCTGCCTGTAAATGCCCATTACGAGCAGTGGCGCCCATAAAAAAGATGGCTGCGGGCCGACCATGCAACTCTGCATGCATCCTTCCGAAGCCTGCAGGGCTCAGGAAAGATTGTACACGTACAGCCGGGTGGCGCATGCACAGTAACATAATGGCACCACCTGGCTCCATTTTTAAATGGAAAGCACTCGTTCGCAGTGGTGCCATAGCAGTGCAACGGTGCAGAGAAGTAGAGGAGGATGAGAAAAAGGGGGCACAGGACTCAGGAGGACATTACTGGGGGGTGAAGCTAGCCTGGCAGAGGAGGACACTGATGTGCACAGTGCCTGACTGGAGAGGTGAAAGGGACACAGTGACAGAAGGATTACACTGACTGATGTGAAGACAGGTATGGTAAAATGAAGGGGGACAGAGGAGGAAACTACCATGTCCGCAGCCTCTCAGCGTCTCCTGTTACTATATCTGTTTTCAGCCTCTCACGATCTCTTGTGTCATGTCTGCAGCCTCTGACCATCTCTTGTGTCATGTCTGCAGCCTCTGACCATCTCTTGTGTCATGTCTGCAGCCTCTGACCATCTCTTGTGTCATGTCTGCAGCCTCTAACCATCTCCTGTATCATGTCTGCAGCCTCTAACCATCTCCTGTATCATGTCTGCAGCCTCTAACCATCTCCTGTATCATGTCTGCAGCCTCTAACCATCTCCTGTATCATGTCTGCAGCCTCTGACTATCTCCTGTATCATGTCTGCAGTCTCTGAGGGGGAGTCGGGAGAGGAGGGAAGAGTGGGAGAGCTGCCAGGATGGGGGTCACAGGAGAAGTCAGACATGTGTGAACTGTGGAGAGGAGACTATGGGATTCGTCAAGCTGGAGACATCTGACTGAGCCCTGCACGGTGCACCTGAGAGGAGGTTAGTGACAGCACCACCAGGCCAGTCTTGGGGGGGGGGTCACTGATTTAAGGAGGAAGCCCCAAATCAGTAACCCCCCTTACTTTAGTGTATTCACTCTACAGAAGGTGGTCTCTGACATTCCCCTTTACATGAGAGTCTGCAGGATTCCCCCTTGCAGTGCAAAGGCAATGCTGCAGACAGACCCGGATTTACTCCCTTTGCCACCCCAAGGCTGCGTCCTTCAATGCCACCCCCCCACACACACACACACACATACACACACCATCTATCACGTACCTGGTGGCTGAGCCCACGGATGCTGGGAGCGGCTACTCGTATTCCTCTGGCTCAAGAACTGGTAGAGCGGACAGGTGTTCAGGAGCACAGAAGGGGCACAAGCGCCTAGCCGGTCACTGATGCAAGTGCTGGTCCGGACTCTAAGGAGCAGAGAGGTACCGGATGCAGGCTAGAACTGAGGTCAGCGAGGAGCAGGAGCAGCAGGAACACTCACAACGGATCGGAGAGGAAGGTGTCTTGTAGTTCAGGACACTCAGCGGACCTTCAAGCAGATCGGGTAGGATGCTGGTCGGCAGGAAAAACAACAAGGCAGCAGGCAAGCGTAGTCGTAGACAAGCCGGGTCATACATGGACAGGCAGGTATGGTACCAAAACAGCAGGCAGAAGAATAGTCAGGCAAGCCGGGGTCGGAGGCAGGCAGCAAGCAGGGAGTAGTCGGAGGCAGGCCGGGTAACAGGAATCAGGTAATAATCAAGGTAGTAACAGGGGGTCTCTCAGGAACGCTGTAGACCGGACAGCAAGGAGGTAATGTGACAGGTCCCTTTAAATAACCCCTTTGGTACCAAGAACTGTCATGCTGCGTGCTCGCGCGCGCCCGCGCACACACACCAACTTTACCGTGCACCCGCGTGCGTCCACCAGCATTGGCGCGCACCCGCTTGCATCCAACAGAGTTAACGCGCACCCGCGTGCGCCCATCAGCGTTAGCGCGCACCCGCGTGCGCCGGTTGGCTACTTTGCAAGAAACTTCACAGGTAAGACCTCCGGGGACAGCCGGACGATCAGAACGTCCTTATTGACATTGCCCCCCCCAAGGGGCAGCCTCCGGATGCCCAATTGAGCCATCTTAGTTGGGTGCGCTTTCTTGAAAGCCAAGATCAGTCTTTCAGCATGAATGTTGGATTCCGGCTCCCATGAATTATCTTCCGGGCCGTACCCCTTCCACTTCACCAGGTACTGAACCTGTCCACGTCTCTTCCTGCAGTCCAGAATTGATTCCACCTCAAACTCGACTTCTCCATCGATCAGAACAGGCTCAGGGGGACCAGTATTTCTGCCAACGAAGGGATCTGGGACAGTGGGCTTTAGTAGAGCCACATGGAAAACCGGGTGAATTCGGAATGACTCTGGCAACTGTAACTCATAAGGCACGCTATTGATCTTTCTCTTCACAGGAAAAGGACCAACGAACTTAGGGCCCAACTTCCTAGAAGGACATGCCAGCTTTAGGTTCAGAGTTGATAACCACACTTGCTCTCCAGGCTCCAAGTTAAGTTCCCCTCTCCTCTTCCTGTCAAATATTTCCTTATAATACTCCTGGGTCCTGGACATTGTTTCCTGAAGAAGTTTATTGTTGGCACTGAAAAAGTCTAAAGTCTCTTGAGCAGCAGGTACCGAGCATTCTGGAAGGCTATTAGTCAGGAACAGGGGATGAAATCCATAGTTTGAAAAGAATGGAGTTTGCTTGGTGGCAGAGTGGACAGAATTATTGTATGCAAACTCAGCGAGAGTTAAGAGAGGAACCCAATCATCTTGGGAGAAGGAGGAAAAACATTGTAAATATTGTTCCAGAGTTTGGTTCGTCCTCTCCGTCTGGCCATTAGTCTGCGGGTGGTAGGCCGAGGAAAAGGAAAGGTTAATCTCCAGGGAACCACATAATGCCCTCCAGAATTTTGAGGTAAACTGTACCCCTCGATCGGAAACAATATCTACAGGAATCCCATGAAGTCTCACAATTTCTCTGATGAAGACCTTGGCAGTCTCAGCAGCAGAAGGGGTACCCTTCATAGGAAGAAAATGCGACATCTTTGAGAGTCTGTCCACAACCACAAAGATGGTAGAATGGTTTTCAGAAGGAGTCAGCTTGACGATAAAATCCATGGAGATCATCCTCCATGGTTTTTCAGGAACGGGCAGAGGTTTCAGCAGACCCCAGGCCTTGGATATGCTGCCCTTGTTCTTAGTGCAAACAGTGCAAGACTCCACGTAATTCTTGCAGTCCTTTGCTAACCGTGGCCACCAAAACATGTGCTGGAGAAGTTCAAATGTCTTGTGCACTCCAAAATGACCGGCTAACTTGTGATCATGACAGGCACCGAGAACAGCAACTCGTACCTCCTGGGGTACAAAGATTTTATCCAGATGCCACAACAGATCGGCACCAGACAGAGAAGAGGCACCAACAGAAGCCCGTTTGATCTGGTCCAGCAAGTTTTCCTGGAGTAAAAGGAAGTTTCCTGGAGACAGGATGGTGTCTGGGGATGAAGAGGCCTCGGACTCGCTAAACATCCTTGAGAGGGCATCTGGCTTGGTGTTCTTTGACCCCGGTCTGTACGTGATATGAAAAGAAAATCGAGTAAAGAAGAGTGCCCACCTGGCCTGACGTGGTTTCAACCTCTTAGCGACTTTCAAATACTCGAGATTCTTGTGGTCGGTGTAGATTAGGGCGGCACAGTGGTGTAGTGGTTAGCACTCTCACCTAGCAGTAAAAAAGGTCACTGGTTCAAATCCCAACCATGACACTACCTGCCTGGAGTTTGCATGTTCTCCCTGTGCCTGCGTGGGTTTCCTCCGGGTACTCCGGTTTCCTCCCACACTCCAAAGACATGCAGGTAGGTTAATTGGCTTCTGTCTAAAATTGGCCCTAGTATACAACTGGGGATCTTGGATTGTGGCTCCTTGAGGGTAGGGACCAATGTGAGTGTGCAATGTAAAGGGATAGGGACAATTGTAGACACTCACTCAGGTTGAACTGGATGGACTGATGTCTTTATTCAACCTTACTAACTATGTAACTATGTAACTATGTAACTATGTAAGATGAGGATGGGGTGTGCTGCTCCCTCCAGAAGGTACCTCCATTCCTCAAGTGCCGACTTGATGGCCAGCAGTTCCCGGTCTCCCACATCATAGTTCTTATCAATTCCAGATAGTTTACGGGAAAAGAACGCAACCGGATGCAGGAGAGCCTTGAATCCCTGTCTCTGAGAAAGTACTGCCCCTACTGCAATTTTGGAAGCGTCCACCTCTAGAATGTAAGGTAGCGCCGGGTCAGGATGCTTCAGGACCGATGCAGAGGTAAACAGGTTCTTGAGGGTCACAAAGACTTTCTGGGCTTCAGATGACCAACGGAAACGACTGCCCTGCTTCGTGAGTTCCGTAATGGGAGAGATGATAGTGGAGAATTCCTTAATAAACTTCCGGTAAAAGTTTGCGAAACCCATGAAACGCTAAACGCCCTTCTTATCCGTAGGGGCAGGCCAGTCCAAAATGGCAGAAACTTTCTGTGAGTCCATCTGGATGCCCTTCACAGAGATGATTAATCCCTGGAACTGAATGCTCTGCTGCTCGAACACACATTTTTCGGGCTTAGCGTATAGGCCATGGCATCGCAGTCTTGTTAACAACTTTTTAACGTGTTCACGGTGCTCGGGTAGAGAAGGGGAGAAAATCAGGATATCGTTGAGGTAAATGATAACGAACAGATCGAGAAGTCTCTGAAGATATCGTTCACAAAGTGCTGGAACGTAGCAGGTGCATTGCACAAACCAAAGGGCATGACCAGGTACTCAAAGTGCCCGAACTGGGTGCGAAAGGCAGTCTTCCACTCGTCACCACTCCGGATGCTGATTAGGTTGTAGGCCCTGCGAAGATCCAGTTTAGTGAACACTGCTGCCGTCCCCAGCCTTTGGAATAGCTCGGGTACCAAGGGTAGAGGATACCGGTTCTTGATAGTAATTTTGTTGAGCTCCCGATAATCTACACAGGGACGCAGCAAGTGGTCCTTCTTCTCTACGAAGAAGATTCCGGCTCCTGCAGGGGAGGTAGAAGGCCGGATGAACCCCCTCTCTAAGTTTTCATCTATATAAGTCCTTAGAGTCCCCAACTCCAGCTCTGTTAGGGGGAAGATTCTCCCAAAGGAGATTTCGGCTCCAGGGAGGAGCTCGATCGGGCAATCGTATGGTCTGTGAGGAGGGAGAGTATCCGCACCATTCTTGTTGAAGACATCCAGGAAACCATGATAGACTTCGGGAACAGATTGGCGGATCTCCTTGTCAGATTCCAAGCACAATAAAGAGGAGGAATCATCGGCAGTCTTTAACAGGCAGTGTTGGTTACAATAGGGGGAAGAGAAGCTGATCTTCCCGGTACACCAGTCAATCTGTGGGTTATGGGCCTTCAGCCAGGGCATGCCAAGGATGATGGGAAATAAAGGAGATTGAATAATGTCCAGGCATAACAGCTCCTGGTGGTTCTTGGAGATGGTAGTTAGCAGGGGCTTTGTCTCCTGCGTGACTGGCCCGGATTTAAGAACAGAACCGTCGGCCAGGTGAACTGAAAGTCCTTTCGCTCTGGGCCGCAAAGGAATATGGTGTCTGGTGGCAAAAGTCAAGTCCATAAAACCGCTGCAGGCTCCAGAGTCAATAATGGCGGTGACCTGGATATTCCCTCCTGGGAGCTGTAAGAGAGCGGAAACAGCCAGGTGAGAAGCATTGTCAGACAAAGTGGAGACAGGAACAGAGGTAGTGGCGAAGCACTTACGGAGCTTGGCGGGGCAGGTACTCACGTAGTGCCCAGGTTCCCCACAGTAAAGGCACAGGTTGTTAGTTCTCCTGCGTTGTCGTTCCTCTGATGTGAGAGAGGGACACAGGAGGCCTAGTTGCATGGGCTCAGAAGAGTCTGGGGTTGAAGTCACTGGAGCAGAGGAAGCTGAATGAGGATAGCTGGTAACTCGGGGAAGCATTCAGACTGGACGGGAAGGACCGGCAGAGCGTTCTGATCTTCGCTCCCTTAGCCGCCTATCTATCTGGATGGATAGGTTAATGAGGGCATCTAAAGTCTCTGGAATACCCACTTGGGCCAGTTCATCCTTCAGGGATTCAGAAAGACCCATACGAAATTGGTAGGCAGCGTTGTTCCAGTTGGTATCGGAACTCCAACGTCTAAATTCTGATTCATAGTCCTCCACTGGTCTGCGGCCCTGCTGTAAGGAGTGCAGAGCCGCCTCCGCAGTGGCTGTCAGTTGTGGGTCTTTGTAAAGCTGGGACATGGCTTGAAAAAAGGAGTCCAGATTGTTAAGGGAGGCGTGCTTTTGCTCCAGAAGACGATGGGCCCAGGACTGTGGTTCCCCAAGCATCAACGAGATGATAAACCCCACTTTAGTAGATTCAAGAGAGAAAGTCCGGGGTTGCAGGGCAAAGAACAGTTCGCAGGCATTTCGAAAAGTCCTGGATTTGCTTCGGTCCCCTGAAAACCTCTTGGGTATGGGGACATTTGGCAGAGAGGTACCGGATGCAGGCTGGAACTGAGGTCAGCGAGGAGCAGGAGCAGCAGGAACACTCACACCGGATCGGAGAGGAAGGTGTCTTGTAGTTCAGGACACTCAGCGGACCTTCAAGCAGATTGGGTAGGATGCTGATCGCAGGAACAACAACAAGGCAGCAGGCAAGCGTAGTCGTAGACAAGCCGGGTCATACACGGATGGGCAGGTATAGTACCAAAACAGCAGGCAGAAGAATAGTCAGGCAAGCCGGGGTCAGAGGCAGGAAGCAGGAAGGGAGTAGTCGGAGGCAGGCCGGGTAACAGGAATCGGGTAATAATCAAGGTAGTAACAGGGGGTCTCTCAGGAACGCTGTAGACTGGACAGCAAGGAGGCAATGTGACAGGTCCCTTTAAATAACCCCTTTGGCGCCAAGAACTGTCATGCTGCGTGCCCGCGCGCACACACCAACTTTACCACGCACCCGCGTGCGTCCACCAGCATTAGCGCGCACCCGCGTGCATCTGACAGAGTTAGCGCGCACCCGCGTGCGCCCATCAGCGTTTGCGCGCACCCGCGTGTGTCGGTTGGCTCCTTTGCAAGAAACTTCACAGGTAAGACCTTCGGGGACAGCCAGACGATTAGAACGTCCTTCTTGACACCATCATTCTTGTCCTTTATTGATGACTGCTACAATAGACCTCGTACTGGCCTGGCGGCACTGTCACTGATCTCCTCTCAGGTGCACCGTGCAGGGCTCAGTCAGACAGCTCCAGCTTGGCGACTCTGGTTTTACTCTATAGTCTCCTCTCCACAGTCCACACATGTCTGTCTCTTCCCGTAACCCCCATCCCGTTGGCACTCCCACTCTTGACTCCTATTTAGGATCCTCTCAGAGACTGCAGACATGATAAAAGACAAGAGATGGCCAGAGGCTGCGGACATACTACAGGAGGTGGACAGGTGCTGCGGGCATGACAGTGTCCTCCTCACTCCCTCACAGTAGCTTCTCTGTCCACCATCATATTACTTCTCCACATCATCAGTCCTCCTCCTGTGCACCTTTCACCTCTACACAGGTCAGGGCAGCACTGAACTGTGAAGAGGTGAAAGAGGCACAGGAGGTTACAGCACACTGATGAATGATGTGGACTGGAGAAGTAATATGATGGATGGTGGAGAGAGCACATCAGTCTCTGTCCCCTGCATGGCATGGCTTCGGCCTCCCGGGTCTCCCTGTAACATCCTCCTCTCTCTCTCTCTCTCTCTATCCCCTTTTTTACTATGGATACCCCCCAGCTTCACTCTCCTCCTCAGTCTCCTCCCCACCGTCACTGGCTGCTCGGCTCCTCCGCGGGTTCACCTATGTCGCCGCCCACTGTGGTCTAGACTCTCGATCTTTTCAAAAGTGGGCTTTGGAACGGCGCATGCGCATAAATCTATGGGTGGCCGCAAAAGTGGAGAAGTCGCCGCAGGAGCGGCGCCGCCCCCTGCACCACTATCGCCCCGAGGCCTGGCCTCGGTGGCTTTGTGAAAAATCTGGCCCTGGCTGCAGACCCTGATTGCCACATTGGGTACATGGACAGCTATATTATTTATAATGTGTTTCCACGTTGTCTAAGAACAGGAGATTTACCAACTCCCCGAATCCCCCCCCCCCATATATCATCCCGATATATGACCAATTAGTACGTGGAGGCACCCATAAGATAACCATCAACCTGAATAAGCAGGTCAATAATTAAACATACAGTAAGTCCAAGAAAAATGGTGTAAAAATGAAATGAGTCCCAAAAGAGGTTTCTCTGCTCCCCTCATAGCTTTTTAATATTGTGATCACTATTTTATTTGCATTTTATTTTTTTGCATGTTGGTTTTTATAAAAATAAATAGCCATCTTGTTTTTTGACCTTCATCATTGGAAGCCTTTGTTCTTTTTTGTTTTACATATCACCTGCTCTATAAGCCTGTTTGATTCCTTTTGGGTGATATATTGTTTGGTGGCCATTCCCTTACCTTCTGGATTCTATCGTGAGAAGATTTGGTTTTCTGAGGACATCACCGATTGGTCCACAATGATGGAGGGATCATCTGTGACCTGTCGTACTGTTCCTGTATGATCGTGGCTCCATCCCTTTATGCTTGTTTGATCTGGTGTTGAATTTCGGCTGTTCGCGGTCCGCCCGTTCGGCGGACTATTGGCGCCGTTCGCCCAGCGGACTTCCGCGTTTACTGTGTAAAAGAACTTTGACCTATGATGACACATCCATCATGGGGTACAGGACAGCCAATTGAGACATTACAGCACATGGACACTTGGACATTCCCCCTAACCTATAAATACACCCGATCCGGCGGCCATTTTACATTCTTTCTTCTGTCACTATAGGGAGAGGTTGCTGTGTGGAGCAGGGAGAGATTACAGTGACCCAAATCGCTAGCTATTTGGTAAACAAAAGTTCTTTTCAGGACTAGTATAGGTGTTAGGTGTAGTTCAGGATAGGCAGTTCTGTGCTAGTGATTGTTGCAGCAGCCTGAGTGTCTTTTGTCAGTTTTGAGAAAGGGACAGGACGGTGTGTGCTGCAGGGACAGCCAGTTTAGTCATTAGCTGTTACTATCAGGTCCACAAAAGTGCTATTTCAATTATTGTTCCAGTAGCCTCTGTTTTGTCAGTTTATATAGGGAGGGACAGGCAGGAAGCAGTGTGTGAGGCAGTGAGGGTCAGTTTAATCAGTAGCTATTAGTTCCACAAAGGTTCTTTTCAGGACTGGTATCAGTGGTATGATAATAGGCTTGTACACGTATAATATTCTTTCTTCCAAATATAGAAAGAATATTATACTTGACTGCTGCCCTTCTGCTGCAGTCTGCTAATCATTCACAACCTACTTGTTCCACCAAGGTCCTTATAAGGACTGGTAACGTGGTCTGTGTAGGGTGCTACAGTACATAGGGTTAAGTGAGGTACAGTCTTCCATTTCTATAAGGAAGTCCACAATACATAGGGTTGAGGTGCACTACTGCTGACCGCTGCCCTATACTGCAGCAGTCCTTCATCGGTATAGGGACTGACGTACAGTCTGCTAATCACTCACACACAACCTACTTGGTCCACAAAAGTCCTTATAAGGACTGGTAACTTGGTCTGTCTAGGGTGCTACAGTACATAGGGTTAAGTGAGGTACAGTATGCTATTCTATAAGGACTGGTATCAGTCCACAATACATAGGGTTGAGGTGCACTACTGCTGACCGCTGCCCTATACTGCAGCAGTCCTTCATCGGTATAGGGACTGACGTACAGTCTGCTAATCACTCACATACAACCTACTTGGTCCACAAAAGTCCTTATAAGGACTGGTAACTTGGTCTGTCTAGGGTGCTACAGTACATAGGGTTAAGTGAGGTACAGTCTGCTATTCTATAAGGACTGGTATAGGTCCACAATACATAGAGTTGAGGTGCACTACTGCTGACCGCTGCCCTATACTGCAGCAGTCCTTCATCAGTATAGGGACTGAGAGTTTTGTCATAGGGTCATTTACAAAATGACAGGCAGAGGAAGAGGCAGGGTTGGTAGGGGTAACTTGGTCTGTCTAGGGTGCTACAGTACATAGGGTTGAGTGAGGTACTGTCTGCTATTCTATAAGGACTGGTATCGGTCCACAATACATAGGGTTGAGGTGCACTACTGCTGACCACTGCCCTATACTGCAGCAGTCCTTCATCGGTATAGGGACTGATGTACAGTCTGCTAATCACTCACACACAACCTACTTGGTCCACAAAGGTCCTTATAAGGACTGGTAAGGTATAGGGTACTACAGTACATAGGGTTGAGTGAGGTACAGTCTGCCATTCTATAAGGACTGGTATCGGTCCACAATACATAGGGTTGAGGTGCACTACTGCTGACCGCTGCCCTATACTGCAGCAGTCCTTCATCGGTATAGGGACTGAGAGTTATGTCACAGGGTCATTTAAAAAATGACAGGCAGAGGAAGAGGCAGGCCCTTCCGCAGGGGTGGTAGGGGTAGGGCAGGAGCAACAGGCTTGAGCCAAAGTGGGAAGTTGCAGAATGTGCGTTCAATTACTTTAAAGGACGCACCAGACTTGATTGAGTGGCTCGCTCAGCCTTACTCTTCTGCACCCTCCTCATCCTCTCGATCTGCACCCTCTTCTTTACTCTCTGCTATGTGCACCCCCAAAGACACTACCACCAACAACACCACCACCACCACCACATACCTTCCGCTTGAGTCACAGGAATTATTTTCCGATCCATATCAAGAGGACATTTCTGATGCGCAGCCACTCTTGGTATTGGATCAGGAAGAGGAGGTAGCAACAGCCGCTACTCAGCAGTCTGACGACAGTACCCAGATCAGCCCAAGGAGGAAGTTGGTCCCCGGTGTTGCTGCCTACTCCGAGATCTCTACTTATAGCGGTGGGGAAGGTGACGTTGATGATGACGTGTCTAGTGATGTCACATGGGTGCCCACAAGAGAGGAAGAGGAGGGGAGTTCAGAGGGAGATATGGACCAGCAGATAGGGAGGAGAAGCAGTAATAACTTACATTGCACAGGAGGGACAAAGCAGACTGCAAATGTATCAGGAGCGAGTCATCGACCATGTACGGTCACATCTGGCGCTCCCAGGACACAGGCACATGGCTCCGCAGTGTGGGCTTTTTTTAACGTGTCCGCTGCTGACAATAGCGTTGCCATCTGCAATCTTTGCAGTCAACGCATTAGTCGCGGTAAGCCCAACACTCACCTAGG
Source organism: Lithobates pipiens (assembly GCF_037356315.1). NCBI lineage: Eukaryota > Metazoa > Chordata > Amphibia > Anura > Ranidae > Lithobates > Lithobates pipiens. Next base: position 420,669,890 of record NW_027507718.1, read on the forward strand.
GACGACCGCCTTAAGAAGGCATATGAGCAGCCATCACCGAGCCGAGTGGGAGCAACGGAACACACAAAGCCACACTGCAGGCTCTCACCATCCAGCCTCGTCTTCTACTTCTCCTTCTCCTCTCTCCTCACAATTGTCCTCCACTCCACCTTCCATCACGCCAAGCTCACGTTTTTCTGCAAAAAGGCAGGCTTCCGTGGGCCTAATGTTCAAGCGTATAAAAATTATGATGCCGGATAACCCTCTTGCCCAACGGTTGACGGCTGGCTGGTCAGAACTGATAGCCCGCCAACTACTGCCATATAAACTGGTGGACTCGGAGGCCTTTCGCAAATTTGTGGCCATTGGAACACCACAATGGAAGGTCCCAGGAAGGAAGTATTTCTCAGAGAAGGGCATCCCAGGGCTATATGGCCATGTTCAGCGGCAAGTGAATGTATCTCTGGCACACAGTGTCGGTGCCAAGATACATCTGACCACAGACACGTGGTCTAGCAAACACGGGCAGGGAAGGTATATCCCTTTTACTGCCCACTGGGTGAACCTTCTGACGGCCGTCAAGCATGTAACCTGTGGCACCCGTGTAGATTTGGTTTTACCGCCACGGATTGCATGCAGGCCTGACTCTTCTTCTCCTCCTCCTCCTACTCCATCCTCCTCCTCGGCTGACTCCTCCTTTTCTGCTGCTAGCATCTCTTCCGCTGCGCGGCCCAAGCTCCCCAGAACCTATTTGACATGCCAGGTGAGACGTTGCCATGCTGCGTCTGTTGTGCCTGGAAGCCAAGAGCCACAATGGCACGGCACTCCTTTCAGCTTTGCGTTCACAGGCAGATCAGTGGCTAACACCGCTCAATTTGACAGTTGGTAAAGTGGTGTGTGACAACGGTGCCAATCTGCTTAGCGCATTGAAACAGGGCAAAATCACGCACGTGCCATGCATGGCACACGTCTTAAACTTGGTCGTGCAGCGATTCCTTGTCAAATACCCTGGGGTCCAGGACATCTTGCGGCAGGCAAGGAAAATCTCGGCCCATTTCAGAAGATCTTACATGGCCATGGCTCGCCTTACTGACATTCAGCGGTGACACAATCTGCCGGTCAGACGTCTTATTTGCGATTGCCCGACGCGATGGAACTCAACCTTCTATATGCTTGATAGGCTGCTCCAGCAGAAACGTGCAGTTAACGTCTACCTGTATGAACTCTGCGGCAGAACCGGTTTTGGGGAGCTGGGTTTTTTTTCACCGTGCCAGTGGCTGCTCATGCGCGAAGCATGCTTCTGCGCCCATTTGAGGAGATCACCAAACTGGTCAGTCGCAGCCATGGTGCCATCAGTGACATGGTACCTTATGCCTTCTTTATGGAGCGTGCATTGCGTCGTGTCATTGATCAAGCTGTGGAGGAGCAGGAGCGGGAAGATGAGGAAGTCGCAATGCTGGATGAATTCCCAGGGGGGGGCTACTCTATCTGAGACAAGTGAACAACAGGAGTCTGAAGAGGAGTCAGAGGAGGATGGTGAGGGGGTGGATGAGGAGGAGCAAGAAGAGCATGCTTTAAACCTTTCTGGGATCCCTGTTGTGCATGGATGGGGAGAGGAGAATGAAGAGGACGACATTATCCTGAATGATGAGCAGGAGCCAGGCCACCACACCGCTTCCACTTTAGTGCAAATGGGGGCCTTCATGCTCCAGTGTTTTAATAGGGACCCCCGTATAAAAAGCATAAGGGTCAAGGACCAGTACTGGGTGGCAACGTACTTAAACCCCCGGTACAAACACAAAATGGCGGAAATGTTACCGCCGTCACAGAGGGCTGTCAGAATGCAGCACTTCCAGGCCTTGCTTCGAGAAATGCTGCATTCTGCTTTTGCGTGCACTGGCAGAGGAGCAATTCCCACTCCCAGAGAAGGAGTTGCGGGTACCAATCCAACAGCGCCTGCAAGAAGAGGCTGGTTTGAACATGTGTTGGTGACTTCGTATATGAGGTCATTCTTTCAACCGACCCATCGACAGGTGTCATCCGGATCCAGCATCAGGGAACGCCTAGACCGTCAGGTGTCCGACTACATCGGGTTAACGGCTGATGTGGACGCTCTGAGGAGTGATGAACCCCTGGACTACTGGGTGGGCAGGCTTGACCTCTGGCCAGAGCTTGCCCAATTTGCAATCGAACTGTTGGCTTGCCCCTCATCCAGTGTCCTGTCCGAAAGGACGTTCAGCGCAGCAGGGGGGATCGTGACCGATAAGCGTACTCGCCTAGCTCACGACAGTGTTAACTACCTCACTTTTCTAAAAATGAATGAGGCATGGATCTCGGAGGAATTCAACACATGTGACCAGTAGACCATGTCTATAAACAATTTTTTTAATCGAGCACAGAGACCTTCTTTCTTCATTTGGCTCACTTCCTTGTCCAAAAAAAGCACACCGTACTATATGCCCATACCCTCCTCTTTGAAGAGGTTGAGCGGTGTCATATTTCTACTGGGGCTGCTTATTATGAGGGGCTCCCACCATCCCTGTGCTGTGCTGACATCCTCCTGGGGCTGTACCTCTGCTGTGCATATTATGAGGGGCTCCCACTATCCCTGTGCTGTGCTGACTTCCTCCTGGGGCTGTACCTCTGCTGTGCATATTATGAGGGGCTCCCACCATCCCTGTGCTCTGCTGACATCCTCCTGGGGCTGTACCTCTGCTGTGCATATTATGAGGGGCTCCCACCATCCCTGTGCTGTGCTGACTTCCTCCTGGGGCTGTACCTCTGCTGTGCATATTTTGAGGTGCTCCCACCATCCCTGTGCTATGCTCATTATGAGGGGCTCCCACCATCCCTGTGCTGTGCTGACTTACTCCTGGGGCTGCTTATTATGAGGGGCTCCCACCATCCCTGTGCTATGCTGACATCCTCCTGGGGCTGCTTATTATGAGGGGCTCCCACCATCCCTGTGCTATGCTCATTATGAGGGGCTCCCACCATCCCTGTGCTATGCTGACTTCCTCCTGGGGCTGCTTACGGTGCAGGTGTCAGTGCTGTATATCACGGTGTTGATGTCAGTGCTCTCTGTCACGGTGCTGCTGTCAGTGCTGTATATCACGGTGCTGGTGTGAGTGCTTTATGTCACGCTGCTGATGTCAGTGCTCTCTATCACGGTGCTGCTGTCAGATCACTCTATCACGGTGCAGGTGTCATTCCTGTATGTCACGCTGCTGATGTCAGTGCTCTCTATCACGGTGCTGCTGTCAGTGCTGTATATCACGGTGCTGGTGTGAGTGCTTTATGTCACGCTGCTGATGTCAGTGCTCTCTATCACGGTGCTGCTGTCAGATCACTCTATCACGGTGCAGGTGTCATTGCTGTATGTCACGCTGCTGATGTCAGTGCTCTCTATCACGGTGCTTCTGTCAGTGCTGTATATCACGGTGCTGGTGTGAGTGCTTTATGTCACGCTGCTGATGTCAGTGCTCTCTATCACGGTGCTGCTGTCAGTGCTCTATATCACGGTGCTGTTGTGAGTGCTTTATGTCACGCTGCTGATGTCAGTGCTCTCTATCACGGTGCTGCTGTCAGATCACTCTATCGCGGTGCAGGTGTCATTGCTGTATGTCACGCTGCTGATGTCAGTGCTCTCTATCACGGTGCTGCTGTCAGTGCTGTATATCACGGTGCTGGTGTGAGTGCTTTATGTCACGCTGCTGATGTCAGTGCTCTCTATCACGGTGCTGTTGTCAGATGACTCTATCACGGTGCAGGTGTCATTGTTGTATGTCACGCTGCTGGTGATCATCTCCTGCACCCTCTTCTTTGCCTACCCTGGTCCCTGACCTTCCCTCTCCTCCATTGCCTTCATGCGCTCCACAGTCCTGAATTGTCACAACAATTTCCCATTTAAAAAAAGAATGCTTGTAGTTGTCGATCCCAGATTCACCTCATACATGTGTTATGTCATTGGCCATGTGGTGGGACTATGTTTGCACAGCTATTATTTATTTTGTGGCTGCAAATTTGACCTGTAGGTTTGCGAAGTTCGCCTCCCATTGAAGTCAATGGGGCCCGCCGCGAACGTTCCGGTTCGTAAACTATTGGCCGCGGTCCGCGTTCGCGAAACGTCCCGTCGGAAGTTCGTCCATCACTATCGCTGACACGCAGGTCCATTGGCTCTGGTAAGAGTATCCATCTTTAACATACTATTGATGCCATTACCTTCAGATGTCCATCCAACTACCTGTTGTTTCTTTCCATAAACCATTGTGTTTGCGGTAGACCTACCAAGTATTGGGACTGACTCTCTTTTGGGACTCATTTCATTTTTACACCATTCTTCTTGGACTAATGTTTAATTATTGACCTGTTTATTCAGGTTGATGGTTATCTTTACATGTGTTATGAGCACATGTTGTTTATGTAATTTATAGTACACTAATACTGTTCTAGACACTAGCGCTACATTTTTACTTCCTTTTTGCATGAATTTTTGTCACATTTGTATGTAGCAGCTCTTTTTTGGGTTTTTTTCACAGATTAGCGCAATAATTTTTTTCACTTTCCCATAAGATACTCCGCCTTTTGATCCTGGGGGGGTAGTGTCAAGAGGCTTCCATTACGCGCCGTCCTCCACAGTGTTCTGCTGTTATTCCTGCTTACATAGTGCAGTATATATTGTACCAACTCCTTACTTACTTTTTGGTAGGTGTGCCCTATGGCAGAATTATTTCTATATTCCATGTTTTTGCCACCATACTTGTCACGTTGCTTTTTTTTTTTCTTCTTAATTTTTTCTTTATTAGATAAATATATGATCATATATTCTCCTATCCAATACCCCTGACGAAGGGTTTGTAACCAGAAACGCGTCGGGTACCAGAATCCTATCGGAGCTTGGAGAGTACTACATTTCAATTATATTTGTGTACTTGTTTTTTGTTATGTCATGTTTTTTAACTGATCATTTCATATGCGAAACAGTGGCTCAAGCGCCACCCCCCAAGCTCGAAAAAAAAAAGTCACTTTAAGACACTCTATGGGAAGCTTCCCAGCCTGCAATCAGCTAATTTCAGGCTGGAAAGCTGATTTGCCCGTGTTTAGGGCATGTTCAGGGCGCAAGCTGTGTGCCCGCACACACTCCCACTCGTCTGGGATTCGTCAGTATGCTATTAGCAGTGGCTAGGATTGGCTGCGACTGCGAGGCGGGGACCAGAGGAGAGGACAGTGGGCAGTATTATGGGGGTGGAGTCCACTGGGACAAGAGGACATCAGAGGAGAGGACAGTGGGCGGTGTTTTAACATCACTTCCCACAGGGGGAGGAGTCGACTGGAATGCGTGTGCATGCGTGCAGTGGATTGAGAGAAGCACATGAGAGGCTCCTCGGAGCCTTAGGACAGAGGGATGGATGGAGTAAGTGGGCTGGTCCTGTGCAGACTGCAGAGAGAGAAAGAGACAGCCTAGCGGCACCAGCACTTCCTAAACCAACAGTGAGAAAACTCAGGGCAGGGGTTGGCACTCTGCATCAGTTCACAGCACCGCTGGCAAATAGGCTGCATGTGTGACTCTGGCACACTGAAGGTAAGGGGGTGTGTGTGTGTGTGCGGGAACCAGGGGCGGACTGAGTGACCATTCAGTAGGGGACCGCATGAGAGGCTCCTCAGAGGACAGGGGGGATGGATGGAGTAAGCGGGCCGGTCCTGTGCAGACTCCAGAGAGAGAAAGAGCCAGAGACAGCCTAGGGAGGAGGAGGCAGCACCAGCACTTCCTGAACCAACAGTGAGAGAACTCAGGGCTGGGGTCTGCAAAAGTTCACAGCACCGCCGGTGATGTATCAAATAGTGTCCCTCATCGGATAGTGTCCGCCTGTACTGCGCTTGCGCAGTACAGAGGACAAGGAGAAGCCGAACATCTCCGAAGATAAACGGCGCCTGTGCAGTGAGTCCAGGTTCCAGCCCCACCATCCAAGTGGACATAGAGTTAGAATAAAAAATAGCCGAGCGAAGCCCTGTTACTACGAGCAACCGTATGTCCACTTGGATGGTGGAGCTTCAACCTGGACTCAGTGCTCAGGCCCCGTTCTTCTTCTGAGACTTTCGGAGTCTCCTTCTCCTTCGTACTGTGCAAGCGCTGCGCCTGTGCAGTACGAGGCGGACATCATTCGATGGCCAGACACTTTTTGACATAACACCGGCAAATAGGGCTGCATGTGTGACTGTGACTTGTTTTATCCTTCTCCCTCATGTCAGTGAGAACAGCAATGCAGGGCTGGTGCAAGGATTTTCGACAACCTAGGCAAAACCTAATTTTGCTGCCCCTACTCCACTCCAACTCCACCCCCTTTGCCCTGCCCATGTATACGGTGGAGGTGGCTGATGGAGATTTTTTGTAATCCCCCCCAAATGTAATCATCTCAGTGTAATACCCCAAATGTACAGTATACAGGCGGGAGTGTGCAATATACAGGTGGGGGGCGGGGGTGTGCAGTATACAGGTGAGGGGCGGGGTTGTGCAGTATACAGATGAGGGGTGGGGGTGTGCAGTATACAGGTGAAGGGTGGGGGTGTGCAGTATACAGGTGAAGGGTGGGGGTGTGCAGTATACAGGTGAGGGGTGGGGGTGTGCAGTATACAGGTGAGGGGTGGGGGTGGGCAGTATACAAGTGAGGAGTGGGGGTGTGCAGTATACAGGTGGGGGGTGGGAGTGTGCAGTATACAGGTGAGGGGTGGGGGTGTGCAGTATACAAGTGGGGGGGGTGGTACAATACACTCCCCCTGGGCACAGTCAGTATGCAGACAGCTGTGTAGGGAGGTCGATATCCCCCTGGCAGTAGCTCCTCTCATATACACACAAGGCAGTCAAGGTGTGTGCATAGTAGAGCTGCACGATTCTGGCTAAAATGAAAATCACAATTTTTTTTGCTTAGAAGATAGATCACGATTCTCTTACGATTCTTGCGGCGTGCCATCATCTTTCACATTAAAACAAAAAAAAATTGTGCTAACTTTACTGTTTCGTTTTTTATTTTATTTATTGAAGTGTATTTTTTCCCAAACCATTGCAATTAAAAGACTGCTGGGCAAGCACAGTGTGACATAAAATATTGCAGCAATTGCCATTTTATTCCCTAGGGTCTCTGCTAATTTAATGTTGGGGGGTTCCAAGTAGTTTTCTAGCAAAAAATATTGATTTTAAGTTAAGAAAGAAGTGTCAGAAAAAGATTTAGACTTTAAGTGGTTAAACTTCCTGCATTTACATAGCTTGGCAGACTGCCCATATTATTTGTTTACACAAGAAGTTCTATCCCTTTGATCTAAGGCTCCGTTCACACAGGGGGCGACGCGAGGCGACACGACTTGCCGTGCCGCGACCTGACAAGTCGCCCCCGTTCTGTACTACGGAACCGTTCTAAGAGGAGCGACTCGAGTCGCTCCGACTTAGAAAAAAGGTTCCTGTACTACTTTTGGGCGACCTCGGGCGACTTGCATTGACTTCTATACAGAAGTCATTTGCAAGTCGCCGCTGAGGTCGCGGCAGGTCGCGGCGAGGCAAGTCGTGTCGCCTCGCATCGCCCCCTGTGTGAACCGAGCCTTAGAAGTAAATTAGTTACAATGTTTCAAGTTTTAAACTTGGCAGATTGCCCAGGATGCTTTCTTTTGACAGCTGAGTGAGCACAGATAATATCTCTCCACTTGTTTATATGAAAGAATCGCCTACTCTCAACGGGAGAGATCGTCAGGGGAGTTAATCGAGATCGCGTTTTTTTAACGATTAATGGTGCAGCTCTAGTGCATAGGTGGCTCACCATTGGGCAGATGATGAGCAGTGTGATGAGTACGGAGCCCTGCGCCGGCTCCTCACATCACTGGACACCGACTTCACTCTCCTCCATTACTGCCCATACTCTCCGCCTTTTTCCTCACTCCGAACTGTCCAACCCTGCCCCTCAGCGACGTCCTACAACTCTGCCCTTTAGAGCTCATCCTCTCTCCTAACTCCAACTGAACTGGACCCTGTCCCCTGCAGATCACCTTCTGAGAAGTTACTGAGTGATCTGAGGGAGGCTGGGAGCCAAGATGTGAATGAGGGGGAGAGGGAGGTGCCTCTGACTGAAGGAGCGGGACAGGAAGATGCCAGGGGAGGCAGGGTGCACCATCGTGATTGAGCTGCTCTGCCACCAATTATTTCAACAACACCCCTAGTGGCCATGGCTGCGCCCTAGGTGGCAGTGCACCCTAGGTGGCTGCCTAGTCCGCCTAGTGGTAGCACTGACCCTGCAGCAATGTCTCTCTCCCATACTGCTATCGGCATAGTTCCCAGCAGGAGGTCTGGCTGGCTGCTGTTTTACCCAAATGCAGCTGGAAGCCGATTGGTCTGCTGCCCTGTCACTCAGCTCTGCAGCTGTCTCCCCCTGAAGTCCAGGCTGTGCTGGGGAGTATAATGTGCAGCCTGGAGAATAAAATGTCTTCCGGAGCAAGAGGGGTAAGAGCTAGTGGCCCCTCTTGTCACAGTTGTGTACACGGATCCCTGTTTACCATCAATGGTGAACATGAGTGCAGAGCGGGTGAAGCAATACAACATGTGTGATGGAACATGGGGGGTAGCAGACCCTGTATGTATGTGTGTGTGGGGGGGCTTTACTTAATTTAATGGGGGAGTCCCTGTGTGTCCTGAGCAGGAACAGTGTACTCACAATAGGGGAGCCCCTGTCATGTGGATTAGGGGGACTGCACTCATATTAAGAGACCCCTGTGTGCCTGGATGTCATGTGTATATATAGCTAGCTGTATTCACTATATACACCCATTGTGAGTACATCTGTGCTGTATACGGGAAGGAGGAAGGTAGGTGTATATAGCTATACGCTTCCCAGGACAGATGTACTCACAATGTGTGTATATTATCTGTGCAGTAGTGTATACAGCTCTATATACCCACACCTTATTCCTTCCTGTATATAGAGAACTTGCTCCATCATCATTGACTGTACATATACATCATTTTTTCCTGTTACGGTATATATTGCTGTATACAGGACAAATGATGTATATCTGCAGTCAGTGATGATGAAGGAAGATGGGGTATATATAGCTGTGTATGAGACGTCACTGGTGGTCACAGATGAGGCGGCACTGGTGGGCACAGATGAGACTGCACTGTTGGCACAGATGAGTCTGGCCATCCATACGCTGCACATAGAGGACTGTTTTGCCGTTTGTAATTTGTGGTTGGACTACATCTTCCAGTTTTGCTTTTGGGCTTATTTCCTGGGAATGGGACAAGGCAACCCTGGGTGCAAGTCATATACATGCTAATTCAGCTTGACACACACATGAAGGTGGACTTGAAACATCCAGATAGCCATTGTTTGTTCCAATTAATGTCTCACATAGAAACAAAACCCCCCCTTGCCATAGAATCCGTCTAACTGATCTGGAAGTAATTTGCAGGACATCCTGTACTTGGTTGACATCTCAATAGTATTTGAAGTACTCTTCAGACATACTTATACTTTTCTAAATGGCAGGCATTTTGATCCTTGAACTTACACCTCACTAGATTGCTATATCATCAAGTTTGTTCACCCCTGATGAAGGTTCTGAATTATCAGCAACTGGAAAAGCGTTGGGTGTGGGTGATATAGGACAAGCATTGTTTTAATCATATTTTGTTCTGTATATATGTTTGTTTATTTATTAATATACCAGGAGGACATTGTTTAGCCCATTTGCACTTCCTGGTAATATTATGTACATTGTGTAATTTATGAATAAAAATTGTATATTATTGTGTCCATTTGTGTCCGGAGTTGATGGTCATTTAAAATCCCACCCACTCAAGGGGAAGCCTTTTTTTTTGACAAGTGGAATACAGGGGACAGAGTGGGTGGATGCTATAAGGGGTGGGGCTTATAAGTGGGAGGGGTCAAAAAGGAGGGGTGGGTATGGCCTCCCCATCCTAAAACTTCACCAGCCGCCACTGATGCGAAATTATCTTTTTTTTATGTCATTAATAAACGCCTTTTATTCTACATAAGTGTTGTTGCTGCCTTTAAAATCTCACTATTCGACCTGTGCCCATAGACTTTAATGGAAGTCGGGTTCTCATTTTTATTGATGTGATTTGGATCTGACATTATAGGAAAATTACCCAGGCTTTCCCTGAAGTTGCTTCAAAGTCGCTTCAACTCGCACTCAATTCACCTGCCAAAGTTGTACTGTATTTCGTGCTACTTTCAGGTCGCGGCAGTGTGAAGCAAGACCTAAAATATCAATATGGGGATAAGGTGCTTTGTTTGGGGGGGACAGAGTCCTCTTGTCTCAAAGAACCCCCTTTCCATACCTGGGTCAGGTATGGATTTTGGGAGGGACCCCATGCCACAATATCCATACCAGACCCGAAGGTCTGGTTGAAAAAAGACAAGTCCATCTAGTTCAACCAATAAAAGAGAGAGAAAAAAAAAACAGGCAGCTAATGACTCATCGGTTATCAAGAACACAGCTGACGGCTTCTTGGCCTGCTCCTTAACAACCAGCTATCACAGTTTGCTAAAGAGAGAAAAAACACATGAAAACTGCATGCAAAAATACATTAAAAAATGCAGGCTTAAAAATGCACCTGAAAAAGGCATCAAACGCAGCCGCATAGATGTGAACCTAGGGTTAGAGTTAATCTGGCCTACTCCCGGCCAATATTATGCCTGTGCTCCCGACACAACAGCCACAATGTCTCTCAGAGATAAAAGGCAAGAAACCATTCCATAGCCTAAAAACCATAAAGAAGAATTTATTCAGCGCAAAAGATATACACTTACACCAAACTGCATGCTGAACAGGTTATACAACGCATAGATGACAAGCAAACAGCTTTCCTATAGGCTGCTCTAAATTCGATCTGATCATCCAATCACTAGCGGTTGTTAAAATTAGGAGCAAGAGGGTGGGACTTTGAACGAAGCCCGTGGTTGAAATGAATACAATGGTGGAAATTGAGATATTTAATATTCCGTAAAAAAACAAGATTACACACATAATTTCCATATGCATACAAATAGGAATACACATTAAATGTGGCATCAATTCCTAAAACAGCGGTAACTGGTAATAACATGGTTAAAAATGGGTAACATGATAGAGTTACAGAGTCCACCATATGTCACAGTTGGGTACAAGAATGTTGCAAGATAACATCTGCATGGCCTATGACCTTACTGGCCCCTGTCACATAATGTGATGGTACGAATATATAATTATATAAAAACTGTTAGAGCTGTAGTATACTGGTACATGTTAATTGTTAGCTTGACGTGTTTCATAGCTTGGTGCAGCTCATTAGGAGCAAGCACATGGTGTTTCTACATATGAGAGATGAACAACTAGATAAATAATCTAATCTTGTATCAATACAGGGGAGGAGAATGAAGATGGAAATCCGCCCAATAGATCACTTACATGTTTATATGCAGCTGGAGGCGTAATGTCAGGGACCACAGACCACCCAAAGGCATCAGTGTCAGGAGCTGGGAGGGCTGGTCCAATGGTGATACACATCACGGGAGGCAACCTGGGCGGACCCGGGCACACAGAGCATAACCAAGGTGAACATGTGACAGTAAGAGTAGGAGGTGATTAGGCCAAATAAATATAGTGCAAAATTGGTGTGAAAGGAGGTGTGATGACGGTGAAGTCTATGTCGTGTGGTGGGATTAATGTATACAGGGGAAGGGGAAAAAAGGGGAGACTGGTTGGGGATGAATGAACAGGAGTGAGGGTGGACAGCAATGGCGAAAGGTTGCCACCAGGACAGGAGTGTGTATGAGTGACAAACCAAACAAAGTGACTGCAAACTGTACAAAGATTATCTGGTGCTGGAGAAGGGGGAGAGAAGAGCCCTGGTCCAAGAGGGATATGAGATCTAGTGTGTGCAGGAGCCTTGTGTGCCAGGTCTGACCAGGGCAGCCGCTCATAAACGCGCGGTGCCCCCGGACCTCCCCTAATGTCACACACATGAGCACCATGAACTGGAGGAAAAGTCAAGACCTGGCGCCCTCACAACCGCGTTTAGCCCTCATGGAGATGGAAAATGTCCACCGGGGAAGCAGCGCCACAAGGACACCGCACATCTGGCACGCAGTACGTGACATTGATGCGCAGTGACTGGGAGCCTGCCCCCCCCCCTCAGCGTCACAAGGGGTGGAGGGAAGGAGGATGAAACCAGCTGCACAACCACAAAATAAAATGCCTAATAATTGCAGATATAGATCACCAAGTGGATAGAGAACAATGTGATAGCTAATACAAAATGTATACGGGTAAAGCAGGGAAGGTTAACAATAGGCCACTGAGATGCACGTTTAATGTGTATTCCTATTTCTATGTATATGGAAATTATGTGTGTAATCTTGTTTTTTACAGAATATTAAATATCTCAATTTCCACCATTGTATTAATTTCAAACACATGCTTCATTCAAAGTCCCACCCTCTTGCTCCTAATTTTAACAATATCATTGTCAGGGATGGAGGCACATGACCTTACCAAACCATGGCCTCATTTAAAGTCCCAATGTTTCCCCTCCCCGTTCTCCCCAAATTTTGCAATCACTAGTGGTGCGTGATGATGGAAATCGGTGTGACACACTGGATGTTTAGCCAGAAGACTTTTATTACTGCAAGACCTCTGGAATATTTGTGTGATTTTCTGATGGACTATTTGTTTATTATTCTTTCATGTCATAAACACTTGGCACTAACATTTTGGATATATTCTTTGGGACTGGTCTACACTATTAATGGACTTGCATGCTACATTCATTTAGTATTTTTATGTGTTGTTAACATTATTTTGTGGTTGGGAATTATAGGGAGTAGCACTGCATTGTTTTGTATAAATATGGCTTCCTTATCTTGCAGCATCCTATGGTGTCACCCTTGTATGCAGGGACTAGAGTTGTGTCTGTGCGCAATATTGCTTTCTGGCTTGGAATTCGTTTTGCACTTTGTAAGACAAGGAAGCCACCCTGAAACAGGAAACCTGGAGAAACTTAAACTGGAACATACAGTAGGCATAAAAGATAAAAAAGCTGCATACCCAGTAAGTGATTAAATATGTATCACTTCAAAAGCCCCGCTTCATTTTTTTCCTCAAAAGGTCTGCACTCCCACCTCTGCAGTTTAGCTTGTTTTTGGCCATCGTGTGACAATGCACAACAAGGGGAATGCCATTATTGTCTCTACTGCTTATTCACACCTATGAAACACACATAACCCACAGTACTATGTGCTCCATTATGGATGTAAAAGCAGGTGGTGGGAAAAGGTTCATATAATATCAGATTTCAGTATGGTATCATTGAGCTTTACTGTTCTCTTTTCATTGGTCATGGTCCAGTTCATGGATCTCTTCATTTCTCAAAGACTAGAGTCTGGTGAAGATTTTTAGCTTAAAGCGGAGTTTCAGGCAAAAATACAACTAGGTTTTGCACAACAGAAAACAAATCTTTGAAATCAGTGATTCTCGACCAGGGTTCTGTGGAACCCTAGGGTTCCTCCAGAGGTCACTAGGGGTTCCTTCAGCATTGGGCAATTTCTGCCTCTCGGATAAGTTCCCACTTACACCATTGATCTATCTAACTATCTGTAAGGAGGTAATTCTTCCCAACGACCACAAGTGTAAGGACCATTCTTCCCACTGACCATCACCCTAATGTATCATGAGTTGTAGATTTCTGATTTTTAGCAGGGGTACCCTGAGACTGGAGAACTATTTCAAGGGTTTCTCTGTGTTGAAAAAGATAAGAAAGGTTGTTCTAAAGGTTGCAACAGCCTCCAGTACTGAGATGGATTGCCGGCTTCAGCAGGCAATTAGTCAGAAAGAAATAGTGAACTACAAGAACAGCTTCAGAGGTGCAGCATGGACTGTGATATGTGAAAAGAATTATGCAGCTTGATGACCACCCTAGTTTATGCAGACAGATCACCGGGACCCTTGGATCCGTGAGACAACACATGAGACACGGGAAACAAGCTTTGAGTGTTTTCACTAGGTGCGTAATTTTGTTTGAGTACAACAGTGGCTTATATACCAGTAAAAATACGTGTCTAAGGGTTATACAAACTTACACTCAGTATTTTCTTATCAAGAGTTAGGCTGCTGACTAGATAACAAGAAATAGCTGATGACTTGCTGACACAGGATGTTACTCCGGGAATCAGCTTTAACCACAGTATCTCATAGGGTGTGGTTCTATGCAAACTGCTAGCCAAGCTGTCCATGGCAAAACCCATAAATACAAGTTAATTTCTACTTTTTGTAAAATAGAAGGGAATCTAAAATGGAGTCACAGCTGCCCACGCATTCCCTTACAATCCCCTCTTAAGACATGAACATGACTTTCTTAAAACACCAGTCAGGGGAATGACTTCTACCCAGTGTTGGAAAAGTAAGGATGTTGTTTACATATACATTTTTTTTGAAAAAGGGTGATATTTAAAGGTGCACCCATAAGGGGAATATGGGCTGTGCTAGGATGCAGTTTACTACATATCCAACATTTTTCATACCCTGATTTCTTGGCATAATTATATTTGAATTTCAGTACCAACATTTTGTCTGTAAAACTATCAGTTTTAACTTCTTCTTCATTATCTGACTGTGTATCTATCTTGTGTCTGGTATGTGCATTATGGATGGTGTTATTGGGTGACCCATATATGCCTTTAAGGGCTCCCAAGTCCTCAGGATGCTAAATACAATTAGTTATGAACCATGTAGGCAGGAACACTATCAGAGAGATTAGGAACAGGAGGCAAAATGCCTTCCCATAAGTCTGTGGTGCAATAAGTGATGTCATCTTGTTCAGAGACTTTTTAACATGCTTCACTCTCTTTTTGAGGATTTATTTCACCTGTTTCCCCTCCTTTATCCTTGGCTTGCTTCTTAGATGTTTGGTTCACCTCCTTCACATGATTGGCATGAATCCAAAAACTGTTGTCCCTCGGTAAGGATTGCGGTTTCGTGTAACTGTGATCACAGTGGTCAGGGGTCCGAATGGGTACTTTTGCTTCTTAGTACGATTCAGCTGTTGGACCACCACTGCATCTCCTACCTGGAAAGGATGTGTAGGTTCCTATGAAGAGAAAGGAGAGGTGCATGCAACATTTCTTTCAACTCTGTCCAGAGTTTCAATGAGTTTCCTAATATACTCTCCCTGTATTACTTCTAGGTCCCCTCTTTCTAACATAAGTGGTTGTCTGGCCCACGGGGTGGGAAATGACCTACACATAAGGACCTCAAATGGAGAGTATCCTGTTTTCTTAGAAGGGGTCATTCTTATTTAGGCCAAAACTGCTGGTAAGACGTTCTGCCACTTATTATATGTGCCTCCTGTTGCTTTTCTTATTTTATCTTTAATGGTTCTGTTCATTCTCTCAACAATACCTGAGCTTTGGTGGTAAGGTATATGAAATTTCCAATCAATTTTAAGTGCTTTCACTAAATCTTGGCACACTTTTGAAATAAAGGCAGGACCATTGTCAGAATTCATTTGGAGCGGGCATCCCCATCTAGGGATAATTTCTTGCATGAGGATTTTTATAACTGTGCATCTTCTTTTGTGGTTACAGATGCTTCTGTCCATCTTGAAAACATGTCTACTATCACAAGTAAATATTCCTATATTTTACCTAATTTAGGCATATGGGTGAAGTCAATCTGTAAATGTGTACAAAGTGTGGATGGATATGTAAGGCCGCGTACACACGCGCGGACTGTTGGCCCAACTTTGTCCGTCCAACAGTTTGAGCGAACAGTCCGCTCAAACTTAGCATGGACGAACATGGCCACACACGACGGACGAACAGTTTGCTGAAACCGTGCGCGATGACGTGAACGGCACGTACGACGGGACGAAAAATACGACGTCCTATACACTGCAATGCAACCTTCCGACGTGGAAATCCTTTCTGAGCATGCGCGAGACTTAGTTGGCCGAACAAGCCTACACACGAGCGAACAGTCCGCTGAAACCTTGTTTCAGCGGACAGTTTTTCGGAATTTCCGTAAGACCTTGTTCGGCCAACTGTCCGCTGAAACTGTCCGCTGAAGCCCCACACACGAGCTGACTGTCCGCCCAAACACTGTTCAGCGGACAAGGTTGGGCGAACAGTCCGCGCGTGTGTACGCGGCCTAAGTGTTCATGTTTTGCCTTGTGTGGATTTTTTGGGTTGTTTCGGATGCATGTGATTAGAAAAAAGAGGGAAGAAGAAAGCAATCATTGTCCAATAATTCACATGTGACCTGCCAGGGTCTGTGCCCTATCCC
Source organism: Lithobates pipiens (assembly GCF_037356315.1). Lineage (NCBI taxonomy): Eukaryota > Metazoa > Chordata > Amphibia > Anura > Ranidae > Lithobates > Lithobates pipiens. The sequence goes on from NW_027507718.1 coordinate 420,686,189, forward strand.
ATGATACTGAGAAATAAATAAAGGTGCACTAGCTGCAGGTATACATGGTCTCCCTTCTTGACAGACAAGTCCAGTATCTGGGCTTTTCCGCACTCCTGCGATATTCCATTATTTAATATCTGTGTCTGTAGCATATGTCTGAAGATCTGACAAGGTTTGGTCTAACAGGGGCATTTCAGGAGCAAGTGATGGTATTTGTATGGTATCTTCTTGTTTAGAACCTGCCTCCTTTGCTGCTTTATCAGCTAAGGCATTTCATTTTGAAACATCATCTTGGTTTGTGGCTTGCAATGGAGGATAGCTATAGACCAAGGCAATTTAATCGCTTCCAAAAGGCTGGACACTAATGTTGAATGTGAAATTGATTTGCCATCTGCTGTTATGTACCCTCTCCCTTAACCAGATAATACCAAAATCGCAGCGTATTTAGAATCAGTATAAATGTTCACATCTTGCCCTTCAAAGAGCTGGCATGCTCTTGTAAGGGCAATCAGTTCTGCAGCCTGTGCTGATTGAAATGGGACTGAGTTTGCTTCAAGCATTACATCAGTCATTTGGTCTAGAACAAGAACCATCAACAAAAACATTTTGTGCCCCAGAGTTTGCAGTGGAAGACATATCTGCATGTGGAGATGTGTCCTGGTGGATTATTTCAATGCATTCATGTTAAGGAACTACCTCATCTTCTTCTCCTTTTAGACCCAGTAACGCATTGAGTATTGGGACTGGGCCTGAAGTGGGTGAAGTATATTTTATTTTGAGATTTAGATTTGAGAGGAGAATAACCTCGTATCCACTCAATCTTTGGGCTTACATATGTTGGGTATGAATATTTTTCAACAAAATTGATACATTATGAGTAGTATGTAAGGTGGTTGGACATCCTAGAGTAAAAGAAGTAGCCTTTTCTACTACCATAGCATCGTATGGTATGGCTACCCTTCTGTGCTGAGGCCAAGCGCCATCCAACCCACTTCCTGTGAGCTAGGGCCATCATGAACACCCCCAACATACCAGATGGGCTCACAGTACTGACCATAACAGCACTCACCTAACGCCATGTAAGCGCCCATCTGAATAAGCCCCACCCAGAGGAGAAGAGTAAGGAACCCTGATTTCACAGAACGAGTCAGAAAGATTGCCGAATCAGGGACTCATTCACACCATGTCCAGTGACCTGCATTTTTCTACACTAGTTGAACACGGAATAATACAGATCACTGCAAGGGTACATAGAAAATAATAGTTTTATATGTACCTTGTTCACTCCATAATGTTGTGTACATGTGCAGTGCGATGCATTCTAAAGGGAGGTATACTTCCCAATAACCAACAAAGTGAGGGACATTTTTCTCCCTGACTCGTAATGAATTGTCCTAGAGACCTGAAACATATTTCAAGGGTTCCTTGGGAATTAAGAGGTTGAGAAAGGCTTCTCTATACTATCTTTTTGTTATGTAATCCTCTTTTAATTTCCAGCGAATATTTTATAGTATCTTCCAAGAGTTAGGAATGGGATTCTCAAACATGATGTTTCTTTTAGTCAGCATTATTTCCTATCAATACCAGTCCAGGAAAGAAACACACATGCCTTTCCAGGTATGGATATTCCTACAGTTACATTGGTCCAGCTTAGAGCACTGTAACTATGCATATACCATACTTGTGGGATCCATCTAGAAGCTGGAAATAACTGTACTATACACTGCTATTCCAGTGATTTCCACTATCTTCCAGGTTCCGTGCTGAGCGGCTGCCTTGCTGTATTGTAAACTGAAGAGGTTGCACCATTTAGAGATTGCTGTGCATTTTGTCAGTGAATGCAAAATGTTCTGTGAGCGGGTGAGGTGTAGAAGCGGGGTAATGTCACACTCTCCACCTCTTCCAGTCACAGAATGCTTTGCATTGATTGAGAAAATGCAAAGCATTCTCTATATGGCGCCTGTGCGCAGCCGCCCTCCTTTGTTCAGAATGCAGCAGGGCAGTCTCTCGACAGGTAACCCAGAAGCTAGTGGAGGTCACTGGAGGAAGCGGTGCCTACTACAGTATTTTTCAGCTTCCTGGGGATCCCACAGGTATAGTATTTTTATAGTCACATTGATCCAAACTGTACAAATGTAACCCTATAATGCCTGGATCTCTTATTTATACAACAATATATCTAATTTTCCTCTGTCTTAACCGGTTCCCAACCGGCTCACTTTTACTGCTGCAGAATGGCTCTTCTGGGCGAAATCCCGTACAGGTACAACTTTGCCCAGGAGAGCCGCCAGAGGGCACGCGAGGTGCCCGCTGCACGAGAGCCAGGATGGGGATTTGTGTGTGTAACTACTAAGTAGGAACAAGGATCTATCGCCTCCCCTAGTCAGCCCTATCTCCACACAGTTAGAACACACAGGGAACAGGGAAAAAACACATTTAACTCCTTGATCGCCCCCTAGAGTTAAACCCTTCCCTGCCAGTGACATTTACAAAGTAATCAGTGCATATTTATAGCACTGATCGCTGTATAGATGTCATTGATCCCAAAAATGTGTCAAAAGTATTCGATCTGTCCATCGCAATACCGCTAAAAAAATTGCAGATCACAGCCATTACTAGTGAAAAAATTTAAAATAATAAAAATGCCATTAAAATGGTATAAATCTTTCCCATAGTTTGTAGACGCTATAACTTTTGCGCAAACCAATCAGTTGGGGATATTTATTATAGCAAAAATTAAAAAATATTGTTTTTTTTTCCAAAATTGTCGCTCTTTTTTTGTTTATAGTGCAAAATATAACTGCAGAGGTGATCAAATACCACCAAAACAAAGCTCTATTTGGGTACATCATTGCATGACTGTGCAATTGTCAGTTAAAGTGACGCAGTGCCAAATTGTAAAAAGTGCTCTAGTCAGGAAGGGGGTAAAATCTCACGGGGCTGAAGTGGTTAAAAAAAGAACAGAAAAAACCTCTTCTCTGAGTTTTGTAATAATGAGGTCACCCTTATACAACAAGATATGTATATCTAGCATCTTACATTATGAAAAGAGGCAAAATTTGTCTCCCGGGACAGTGCAGTGCCCTAGATTCATATACTCATGCAGGCATATCAAGCAAAAGTTGCTTTATTATGGCAATTGGAAAAGACTCAGACATTCTGCAGCTGTGTTATGTACTAAAGAGGCTACTAGCAGAGGTGTTGTGTAAAAAATATATGTGAATGAAAAGTACACATTGAGTTGTGATATATTCTACTTTCAGTTAGAGCTAAACCGCTCCTTGGCTTCTTTAGATGGACCCATTGTTATTCACCAGTAAATGATATATGTAGAAAGCTGTATAAAAGAGAAGAGCTGGCAACTCCAAGGTCTTTGATGCAAAAATGTATTGGCTACATATGAGCATTAAAAAGCAAACAGCTGACGCGTTTCAACATGAGCCTTAGTCATAGCAATTCTACAATGACATAATAAAAACATTTATAGAGAAACATATACAAAATTCCACCCTCTTCTGAGGTACAAAGAGGCTGATTACCTCATTATCTCGCAGGAGTGTTCCCTATGTATGACAGTGATCCCAGGAAGGAGGGGAGAAGGGGAGGCACTGGGTCCTAAATGGGTAATGTTTGTTGATTGCAATCAACTGCAACAAATTAATAGTAGAAGGCTACCAATAAGGGGTTTATTTTGACTGTTGTTCTATGCAAATTTAACTATGATGAAATTTAGGGTTTAATGTATCACCACAAGATGGCGTTGTGGAAACAAAATAGTAAAGTGTGCCAGCGTCCTAACTAACCGAGAATATTGGTAGGAGCAAAAAAACATGGACTTTAGAGGCACACCATAATTTTAGATAGAAAAATCTGAAAATCTATTAAACATGATTAAAAATATCATTGTTGGCATAACATGTTACCACCAAACATAGGGGGTTATTTACAAAATTGCACTTAGAAGTGCAGTCGCTGTAAATCTGAGGGATAGATATGAAATGGGGGAAAGTTGTGCTGATTTTATCATCCAATCATGTGAAAGCTAAGATGCTGTTTTTTGTTTTCCTTGCATGTCCCCCTCGGATCTACAGCGACTCCACTTCCAAGTGCACTTTTAGTGCAATTTCAAGTGCACTTTGCAAAAGTAGTGCAAAGTGGATTTGCCTTTCGTAAACAACAACCCCCATGGTGTTTGATCTACACAACACGTGTACCACCTAACACAACCAATTGTTACCACAGTACAAAAGACACTGATTCAATTTGGGTGATGATAGTTAGAGGAAAAGGCTGGTTGGTGATAGAGGCGTGATGAGGAAAATCGACATGTTGCGTGCCCTTAGGTGCTTTTTCAGGAGCTTGCAGTGATATAGAATGTAAAAAGCAGTATGTATGGGCAGGCCTGGTAGACGCATCGACCAATCAACGGCTCTGTATGCCTTAGATGGTATATAAGGCCCAATTTCTTTGTAAAATACTTAGGGCACAGGTGGTCATCATGGACTCATCAGCCAAACTAAAGAGCTTACAAAGATAGACAATAGTACCATATACTTGTGAAGAGGGAGCCAAAAATGGCTAACTCTCTATAGAATCCACTTTTAAGTGTAAGAGACCTATAGAGTACCAACAGGCATCATGCTGATGCTGGTAAAAATTAGTAGCAATCCACCGTCCGTGTCTTCCAAGACTTCCACCACTCTCTGCACTTCCTGAAGAGCCATTCACCGCAAAACATATGTCGGAGTGGAGGATCCGTCATTTAACGGGTCCATATTTAATACCCCACACCTGGCTTTGCATCTTCGGAGTGAGACGTGGAACACACTCCACCCCCAGGGATCAGCTGACTCACACACGCTGTTTACACCTAGTGCCAGGTCAGGTACTATTACATGTGAGTATAACTGCTATCATTGCTGCTGTTTTTACTTTATTAAAAATGACTACACTATGAGACTTTCATCCGTGTCTCCTGTGCAGTCATTTTTTACATTCTAGCCCCTTCCTGAGTGGCAATTGGAGTGGATTTAATTCCAGTAGTGGAACCATCTGGTGATCCCAAATAATTTTTTGACCATCCTGTAAAAAGGGTTCAAACAGTTCTGGTGAGTGGCCATCTTCATACTGAGCACTTGTGGTGGAAGACCTAGAAGTTTTATCTCAGAGCCGGTTCACACAGAGGCGACTCAGATCCGACTTCAGGTCGCCCCTAGTCGCCCTACATGTAAAAATCAATGTAAGTGAATGAGAGCCTTCTTAATGCACACTACTGAAGTCACTGCGACTTCAGAAAAGGTTCCTGTACTACTTCTATCCGACTTGTAGGCGACTGGTACCCATTGATTTCAATGGAGGTCGCCTCCAAGTCAGATCTCCGTCTATACGGAGGCGACTCTCACAGAATTATCAGATCTCAAAAGGGAACTCCATGCCAAATTTATTAAAAAGATTTGGCGTGGGTTCCACTTCCGAGAGCATAACAGGCTGCATGAGGACAAGGGCCTCTTCCCGACAACCCTGGCCGTTGGTTGTCGGGGTCTGCCGGCGGGGGGCTTATCGGAATCCGTGAGCCCCCTTTAATAAGGGGGCCCCCGGCTCCTGGCCCCCCACCCTATGTGAATGAGTATGGGGTACAATGTACCCCTACCCATTCACCTGTGAAAAAAATGTAAAAAAAAAACACAACACACAAGGGTTAAAATAGTTTATTGCACAGCTCCGGGGGTCTTCTTCCGTCTTCGGGGGTCTTCTCGCCGGACTCCTCCGCTATCTTCTGCTAGCTCTTTTACTAGCGGAGGAGCCCGGCTTTCTTCTTCCGACTTCAGGGGTCTTGTCCCCCTCTTCGGGGGTCTTGTCCCCCTCTTCTTGCCAGGCCACCGCGCCTTCTTCTAGCTCTTTTACAAGCAGTGGCCCGATCTTCTGTCGCTGCTGCCGCCGTCTTCTCTTCTCTTCTCTTCTTCTCTTATGGAGATGTTGCCTCGTCGCTGTCTCCGGCCACAATGACAGGACAGGCGGCATGCGGCGACTTATATAGGGACATCACCGGATGATGTCCCCGCCCATTATGATGTCACAGTCCCAGCATCATCCGTTTTTTCGGCATAGGGGGGTTCCCCTTAAAATCCATACCACACCTAAGGGCCTGGTATGCTCCTGGTGGGGGAACCCACGCCGTTTTTTTTTTTTTTTATTATTATTTGGCGTGGAGTTCCCCCTTGAGAGCTCATTCTCTGGCCACAGCAAAAGTCGCCTAGCCTGGGGCGAATTAAAGTCGTGTTGTAAGTGTCCCCAAGTCATGTTGAAGTCGTGTCCAAGTTGCCTCCAAAAGTCGTGTTGAAAGTCGTGTTGCCCCTGTGTGAACCGGCTCTGAGTATTCCGTTTTGGTGTTGGGATTCATTCACTTATGGACTTTATGCTTGCTTATTTTTTTTTCATTCATTAATGTGCACATTTAAGTTTGATGCAGTGTTTCCTTTGTGTCAGTTTTTTTTTTTTTTTTTACATGAACATGTATAGCGCCTTATTCTTTATTTTATATTTTTGAAATATTCTCAATGTAACTATGATACCCCAACCTTTCTGTACAAGGTTATGCCAACTGATGTGACATGTAGGGGTTCTGCACTCATAATACAACATTTGCCCATTCTGTTGCCTCTAGTTAATATATCTCATAATGCCACCTGTTTTTTTTTTTTGATTCACCTACCTTTTGTAATCTTCAGTAGTTTATTTTAAACCCCTGCGGCGATGGGCGGTCTCTTGCGGGGATCAGCGTAATTTCCTGTTGAAGCCCGCACTGTCTCCTGGGATCTCGTTCGTGTAATCCCAGGAGACATTGCGGCTAATGCACCCGACATCTCGCGAGATTTCGGGTGCTACAGCCGACATCTCGCGAGATTTCGGGTGCTACAGCCGACATCTCGCGTGATTTCGGTAATTACAGCCGAGATCTCGCGAGATCTCGGCTGTAATTACCAAAATCACGCGAGATGTCGGCTGTAGCACCCGAAATCTCGCGAGATGTCGGGTGCATTAGCCGCAATGTCTCCTGGGATTACACGAACGAGATCCCAGGAGACAGTGCGGGCTTCAACAGGAAATTACGCTGATCCCCGCAAGAGACCGCCCATCGCCGCAGGGGTTTAAAATAAACTACTGAAGATTACAAAAGGTAGGTGAATCAAAAAAAAAAAACAGGTGGCATTATGAGATATATTAACTAGAGGCAACAGAATGGGCAAATGTTGTATTATGAGTGCAGAACCCCTTTAAGGTTTATCCTTACTGTAAACTTTGATTTTCTAATAAAAAAATGTATTTATAAAAAAAAAAAAGACAAAAAACAAATATGCAATTACTACATATGTTCTGAAAGTTATCTTTTGGTTGGTACTGATTTAGCACTGGCAATTTACACAACACTTTATATATATTGTACATTTACATGGAGTTTGAAGCAAGGACTCCAGTTCTACCAGGCAAGAATGCCAAGTGGATACATCTGCATTTGCATTCACCTCAACTCTCTGTTTAGTAAAGTCAGCCTTGAATTGCTACTCAAAGAGTGGAGTTATCAAACTGCTTACATTTTCAGCAAAGCAAATGGAGAATCTGATATTTCCCACTGCTGTCAGAAAACAAGAATCTGATTGATGGCTGTAGGTAATACTTTCTTGGTAATCCATGATTTAAATTAGTAAATCAGTCTTCAGATGTTTTCAGCTTGATCATAACTCTTGGTAAATGTGAAAGTCTGTTTATCTGAACTACAGTGAATTGTTTCTGGGTTGCCAGAATTCACTAACTACATTATTAGTAAATGCATACTTATAGACATCCAAGAACCACAAATTAGTAGAAGTAGACCTCCTTTTTTATGAAATAATTACTGTCTGTAGGTGTGTTGGTGACAGCCAACTAAAAAAAGTCTTTGATACCATCCTTCAGCTGCAAGCTGAAAACCTGAATCGAAAGTTGCTAAAGCATGATAGAGACATTTCATATTGTTGACATATTGGTAAATTAGTTATTGTGCCCTGGAAGCTGCAGATGAACAAAATCCACAAGGGGTTCCTATTATCTACCACATTTATATTCCCCAATGGGACAAAGACAAAAAAAGCCCAAACCTTTTTGTCAGTTTGGACAGAGTAAGTAATGAATAAAATCCCTGTCAGAGTTTTTTTGTATCTGTGTCCAATTGGTGGAATGTTCCTTCCCTTCTTATCCTGTAGACATAACAGGAAATCTTGCCAAAGTGAGGACACATTTCTTAAAAAGTGACCAGAACACGTGTCCCCACGTAAGTGTAGCACCCTCCTAGATAGGTTGCTAGTCAGGCTAGGTAAATTAATTTCTTGTGTCTTTCAGTAATCAGTTGAGCAGCTTGTGATTGCTTTGTGCTGTTCTGGGCTCTGCAGGCTGCGGGTTTGATTGATTTCCCACGTTTTTTGGAGAATTACAGAATATAGTGGGCAGTCAGACAGGCAGTCTGAATATTTATTTGGTTCCAGTCAATCCCTGGGGGAGGGTGCTCAGTAAGTAGGTGAACGGGAGAGTGCACAAAAAGTGTAGGGCTGGAGGCAATCCTGTCCTGTCCAAGAGGAGAAGTACCCAGCTTGGAGGGCCCCTGCCCTCTTAGGCAGCCCGGCATCTTTTTAGGAGCTTATCGAAGTTCCAGCTGTGAGAGAGCTGGGGGGGGGGGGGGGCTATTTCTCGAGAGACTTTCAGGCTGAAGAAGGGAGATTTTACCTTGGTCTGGGAGTCCATTAAGGAAATGTCTGCCTGACTCTGGGGGAGGCATCCAAATACCAGAGGACTTGTGAGGACAGAGCTATGTGCAGGATCTGGGTGACTGTTGCTACCATTAACCCCTGTGGTACTAATACTGAGACTTGCCTGGAACGTTGCTTATGCTGTTCCAGTGCTGTTCATTCCCTGAGCTGCTGTTAAAGGGACCATTCTGAGACGTATTGGCAGAAGAAAGGGCATCCTCTTATTGCCATTCAAAGTTCTGGAGTGTCCCTCCACTCTCTGTGCTTTATCCAAATTATCCAGCAATAGATCAAAAAAAAATGTAACCCCTACACTGTTATTTGAGCTGGATGAGTGGATGCTGTGGTGTGCCTGACTGCTGCTGCTATTTTTTGGGAAAAGGCCCTGGGACAAATCAGTGGCTTCTGGGGGGGGGGGGGGGGGGCAGCCCTGCATAAGATTTCCCCTCTATTCCTGTTCTGGTGACTCAAACTTTCATTTACTTTCTGTTCACAACAAAAAGACTGAATAGAGGTGAATCTTGGACCAAAGCCAACAAAGCTTAAAACCCTTCCCTACTCCATGTAAAAAAAAATTAAGTAAAAATGTATTTATTTAAGTGAACAATTCCCCCTTTCACCACAAAGTCACTTTAGCATACAGTTCTTCTTGATGATTCTTGAAGACATTAAAGTGATTGTAAAGTTTCTTTTTTTTTTTCTATAAAAATAATAAACATGTTATACTTACCTGCTCTGTTGCAGTGGATTTGCACAGAGCAGCCTGGATTCTCCCCTTCTCGGCTCCCTCTTCTGTGATTCTGCCCCCCCCCCTCCTGTTTAGTGCCCCCAAAGGAATCAGCTTGCTATGGGGGCACCCAAGCCGAGTCGCAGCTCAGTGTGTCTCTCTCCTGATTGGCAAGCTGACTTTGATTGACAGCAGTGGCAGCCAATGCCGTCACTGCTGTGTTTCAGCCAATCAGGGAGGAAGAATCTTGGACAGCCAAGAGACTTGTGGACATCGCTGGAAATAGAGGGACTTTAGGTAAGTATTAGGGGGGCTGCTGCACACAGAAGGCTTTTTATCTTAATGCATGCAATGCATTAAGATAAAAAAAACTTCTGTCTTTACAACCACTTAAAATCATCTTGCATTTATTAGTTTAACATTTTTTCTTTTACTTGTGTAGTGATTTACTGCCCTCTACCGTCTTTAAGTTTCTCTGCTGCTAATGTTTATTTATGTACATCACTTCCTGTCTCTGTGTGTCTGGGTCAGAAACTCCACAAATAGGAATTGGAGAAAGAAAGACAAAGAACTGAGCCGCATGACCTTATATACACAGGGACCACTACTGCTGCTATATTTTTACCCAGATCAGAAGCACAGACTATTAGGCAAGTATTATTATATTCTCATAGTTTAACTGCAGCTGCGTGAGTATATGAATCCTTGTGACAGACTTATCTCTGTCCTATTATTATCTCACGTGTACAGTTCCAGATAGCTACATCTGTGCTACTGTAAGTGTGTTGTGGTCACCTTCCAGTATATTAGTAGGTGAACCTGTTTATTGCAGTAAAGTTTATATGCAGCTCCTGTTATTTTAGTTAACCATGTTCCTTCTGCTCTGGGATTATATAGTTAGTTTTAGCTCAAGGCTCAATAATCAGCATAGGCTAGAGCCAGTCTAGGCATCCAATGACCACTTCTGGTAGTTAGAGGTCCAGTTGCATAACAGATTAGAAACTACTAGGTGCAGAGTATAGGTTGACTCGGAGTTCCAGTGCCACACAACAGTTCCTGCTAGTGAGAGGCTGGTTGAACAATGGTCACCCCATCATCACTGATCTTTATTTTAGGTCTCTGACACAAAGATTGATGCCACATCACGATTATTCTCAGGGGCCCCTGCAATTGAACTTTGCTGCAACGATCATCCAGAGGTCTCTTAACTAATAACTAATATATATATATATATATATATATATGTATATGTGCACAAATACATCAATACTCTTGTTTGGCCCTTTACTAATAATACCTTTTTATATAAAGCTTGTATTATTTCCATACTGGTGTGCATCTATATACTTAAGGTTAATGTTATATGATGGTTGCAGTAGTTCCTAGTTCCTTTGTTTCCAATTTTTTTATTTAGATTACTGGGTAATTTCTGTTCACAGAGAGGCCGTGTCCTGGGTGGTGGCACTGCCAGCTTTAATATCAAACACACTTAGTGAAGGTTTTGGTTCTCATATTTACCTACAGGTGTAGTGCCGTATCCTGTATGGGGCGGGGTTATTTCTTATAACTTCCCCCAAAAAGAGGGCTACACTTACAATTACTGTTTTTCTACTTCCTGTTTTTTTTGAGACACTGGTGATGTAACGCTTGCCTAACAGCTGCATCCTGGAAAGTTACAGTTATGTGTTCCAAGAGGCAGACCCAGGGTTACATGAAGTCAAAGGTAGAAGGATTTACCGACCCTTATTGAAAATGGCCACCATGAGAATAATGATAATAATCAGTATGTGTCTGTAGATTGCCACTATGAAACATTTTTAAAGGTGCCTCTGTTGTCATTTTTATGATTAGGGGAATTTCCTCCTTAAAGGGGTTGTAAAGTCAGAATTTTTTAACTCATTCTATGCATTGAGATAAAAAACCTTCTCTGTGTAGTAACCGCCCCAGCAACCCCTAATATTTACCTGAGCCCCATCTCTCTCCAGCAATGTCCACGCTTGCTTTAGCAATCCAGGACTCTCCTCCTGATTGGCTGAGACACAGCAGCAGCACCATTGGCTCCTACTGCTGTCAATAAAAGTCAGATAGCCAATTAGGAGAGAGAGGGATGAGGCCAAATGGGGGCTCCGTGTCTGATTGGACAAAGGGAGCTGTGAGTCGGCTCAGTTGCCCCCATAGCAAGCTGTTTGCTTTGGGGGCACTCAACAGGAGGGAGTGGCCTGGAGAGCAGAAGAGGGAACGAGAAGATGAGGGTCTGGACTGCTCTGTGCAAAACCACTGCAAGAGAGCAGGAAGTATAACATGTTTGTTATCAACCACACACATGCGGGGTACTGAGCACACATGTTGCATTTTAGGTGCCATACACTAGGAGTGGGACTTACATGTATCTGGGTATAGACTGGAAGGGTATAGGTAGAAAGGTGACTGCTTACTCAGCCCAGCAATCTACCAGTCAGTGGCAGGATCCACGAAACGCATCGGGAGGAAGGACGTGCTGATGTCACCACATTGCCAAGAACCCAGAGGGACGGGCGTTTACTTTTCTTTTTATGCTGTTATATATTCTCATATGAATAGGTACATTACTTTATTTAAATAAATGTTCCATTGGTTTTTACACTATGGCGAGTCTCCATTTCTTTTTGGGCTACTTGGAGTCCCCTCTTTGAACGGCTAGGCTCCTTTGGATTTGCTTTTAAGCCCTAGACCATCCGTCCCTCTCCTTCATAGCAGGATTTCCCGGATGTGAGCTGTCATCTGAATCTGATCAATGATCAAGGCCTGGGCTGGGTAATTAGCCAGAAGTGCTATACTGCTTGCTATCTGGTAAGTGTGGAATCTATGTGGTGGAGGGATTGCTGTGAGTCACTGACACCATGAGAGGCCTCTGAAAAGCAATAACATACTTTGAAGAGTGATTCACAGATCTGCACCCTTTACTTTTTGGTGTTTATGTTCATTATGTATTTTATTTTTGGTGTTTAGGCTCACCATGTTAATTTTATACTTTACTATTAGCGTTGCTCCTCTTTTTTCTCTTTTATTCACTGTATGTATCTTACAGCTGAGTTGCTGCTTTTTGTTCATTTAGTTTATTAAGCGCGGTTTGTCTTTTTATAATACTTAAAATATATGTTTATACAATAACAAAATTAAGGGTTGTGAAATAATATTTTTTTTTTCAATGAACGTTAAGGCTTCGTGTACACGGGATGTTAGTTAAGCTCTCCTGAACAATTTAACTTGAAAGCTAGAAACCAACTTCTAACAACGTCCGTTGTTAGCCACATTTGCATCTAGAAGCGTTTTGTTAAAAAATGCTGTTACAGGCATTTGACCTTTCAAATGCCTCTAAACATCTGTCCTGAACACATTTTTTTTCCCAAAAATGCTTCTAAACTTAACTGCCTAGAAACTACTATAAAGGACCCTGTGTACATGTACTGATAAGATAACATAGAGGAGAGTTCAGAGGCAGCTGGAAAAAAATGCCCAACTGCTCCTAAACGTCCGTTTACCAGCAGCAGTGTACATGAGCCCTGAATGTGCATGTCATGGGTGCCATGAGGCTAAACATTTATTTTGAAACAAATTCTTATATGAATGGATATTTTTAGTCATCCAGGTTCCTTCTGTTATGCCTCGTACACACGATTGGATCCTCCAACAAAACTGTGGAATTTTGTCTGAAGGGTGTTGGCACTTGTCTTGCATACACATGGTCACACAAATGTTTGCCAACAATTACAAATGTTTACACTAGTTTACAAGACTGACCGCTTCTGCTTCCGAGCATGCGTGTTTGTACTTTGGACTTTTTGTCCGACAGACTTGTATACACACGGTTGGAAAATCCGACAACACACATTTGTTGGCGAAAATTTGAAGACATGCTGGACAACAATTGTCCGATGGAGCATACACACAGTCGGATTTTCCACCAACAGCCTGACATCCAATATTTCCAGTCGGAAAGTCCTATCTTGTGTATGGGGCTTAAGAGTTTTGTGTGTAATGTGCTGCAATTCAGAAAAATTTCTAGAATTAGACTAATTAAAGCTGATATGTGATATTGAAATACTGGAAAAGGATTAGCACTAGTTGTCTGTGGTGAAAGATGATCTAGAAGTCATTATTACCTTTGTGAAACTGCAATTGTTTGGTAATTTCAGTAATTTGTTGTGCAAGAGATGTGCTAAGCATGTTTATTGGTTACACGTTGAGCTGTTTTTTGTTTTCTTTTGTTTTTGTTCTTAAAGCACTAATAAAAGAACTTGGATGAAACTTTTATCCACCATTTAACTTTAAAACATTGAAAAAAAACACAACCTAGTACATCTAAAGCAGACAAAAGTAACTTTTCTGACGTTTAGTCTGGCTAAAGTAAACTTCAATCTGATTGGCTGCTATGAATTATTATACTTTGGATTTGTATGGCCAAAGGTCATTGCCTGCCAATAGAGGACCCAAAAGTTTACGGCAGGTAGGATGTAATGTAACTAATGTTTACATTCACTCTTGTCCCTTCTACATATCAATCAAAAAGCACTGGTGGCAGATTGGGATCTTTATAAAGGGGATGAGAGGTTGAGACATTACAGCACTAAAGAGTCACAGGAAGTCCACAATGAGGCTGGCCCCGATTAACATATAAACACGTATATTATTGGTAAATTTCGGTGTTTGAGCCAATATCCATAAATTCTAGTTCTTTTACGGAATTCTACTATTTAATCTAGAACTATAAATGAACAAAAAACTTTACTTATAACAGTGAAACCTAAAGCCGCGTACACACGGGCGGACTGTATGGCCAACTTTGTCCGTCAGACAATCCAATGGACAGTCCGTCCTACTTTCGAATGAACGGACTTGACCACACACGGATGCACAAACAGTCCGTCGAAAGCTTGCGCGATGACGTGTACAGCACGTACGACGGGACTAGAAATAGGAAGTCCAATACACAGCAATGCAACCTTTCGCCGTGTAAATCCTTTCTGAGCATGCGCCATACTTAGTCCGTCGAACTAGCCTACTCACGAGCGGATTGTCCGCTGAAACCAAAGTCTGACGGACAATATTACGGAAATTCCGAAATACTTAGTCCGCCAGACTGCACGCTGAAAAAGTCAGCTGAAGCCCACACACGAGCAGACTGTCTGCTGAAATGTGTTTCGACGGACTAAGTTGGCCAGACAGTCCGCCCGTGTGTACGCGGCTTAAGCCTAACACTTAACTTTAACATTATAGTTTAATATGACTATTTTGTTTTGCCTGGTTCAGCCGCCCCCCCCCCCATCAACATAAGGAAATTTTTAAATAAAATCTTTCTGCTTTTTTTTTTACATACCTCATTTAGACCCAGTGACATCACAAGCATATCACGTGATCTTTTGTGCAAGTCTGAAGGTAAGGCTGGGGCTTTAATACTAACCAATATCCCTTAAAGCATAATTCTAGGTATGGATAATTTGTACATTGAGACATTCGTCCAGCTTGTAACCAATGCATATAACATACCTTACTGATGCCCCTGGAAGCTGAAAATCACTGAAATAGACATTGCTACTCCAGTGATCTCCCCTTGTATCTGGGTCTCATGCCGAATCGCTGTCTTGCTGCATTTTGAATACAGGCGATTTGGAAAATGCTTTGTATTTTCTAAATAAATGCATAGCATTGGTTGGGAGAGGTAGAAAGGGAGTTTGGTGACATCAATCAGAGAGCACTTTGCACTCATTTAGAAAATGCAAAGCTTTCTCTGTTAGGTGCTCATAAAAAAGCATCTGCCCTTCTGTGTTAACAATGCAGCAGGGCAGATGCTGGGCACAGGACCCAGAAGCAAGTGTAGAGGTGTTTTCCTCCAAGATTTCCTCCAAACGCCATTCCAAATCACTCCCAAAGTCAGGGTACTTGGACAGCCTCTCGAATAACAGCCCCAGGCTGCCGTATCCAAAGCCCTTCATTGGGCTGTCGTCCGCTGTCCACGGGCAAAACTTGGGCTGCATACAAGTGGGGGGCTCTGTAGCTCTTGTCCAACAGCTTCTCCACCTGGACCAGCCTGCTTAACTCAGCTGTCCACTCTGTGTGTGGTTGTTTCCCTAATAACAGAATTTGCACTTTGTATTGCAACCAGTACCTTTCCTGGGTGGAGGGGAGAATTTTCTCCTGGTGGCGCTGCTCACGGGCTGGTCCTTCCTTCCAGAGTTCCCAGCGGAGAGAGTGATACCATCCCAGCAAGACCTGCATTGACACTGGTCCCCTGTGCTGTATCTGCATCTCTCGCAACCTCCTTCCGAATTCCTCTTCCATGGCGGCTTGTATCTGTACCTCTACTCTTCTTCTATCCAGACCTAGGATCCCAGTGGAGGTTTGGATGTCCGGGACTGCAGGAAGCATCCCACCACTTGCCACCAAATGTGACGGAACCATTTGGCAGTCCTATTAGGTGCTTCCTTCTGCCAAAGAGTACCTCCTGCCCTCCAAACCGTTCCATGGAGCCAGAGAGCTAATACCAGCACCTTTTACCCCAAACATTATACACAGACGAGATGTGAGGTAAAGTCAAAAAGGAATGACTGTTTATTGAAACTTTTGAGACATAATTTATAGTACACCAGATCAGGTGAGCCTGATCACAATATTGTATGCAAAGGAAATTGTATACAGAAAGTTATTAAAGTGGTTGTTAAGCCACTACTATAAAAAAAAACATCCCCTCTGTAACCTAATAATATGTGTGACTGTACCTGTGTTATATAAATTTTTTTTTCGATATGTACCTATATCACAGTGGCTCCCGGCACTCACGTGACTCCTCAACTCTCTCCTCTGCCTGGCTGACAGCTCAAGCGGATGGGGCTGAGCTCTCCCGATGACGTCAGCCGGGGAGGAGGGGAAGAGAGAAGAAAGAAAGCTGAGGAGTTACGTGAGCGCCGTGAGCCGCACTGATATAGGTACAGATCGGCATATTTTTTATATAATACAGGCACAAGGACACATAATGTTTTGTTATAGAGGGGATTGGAGGATTTTATAGTAGTTATGAGAGCAGCAAGAGGGGAAGGGGCAGGCACTGACACGACCAGACAGGCACATGGGGGAGGGGGACAGAGAAAGAGGACAGGGCTGCAGATGACTGAGGCACATAAACTGACCATGGTGTCAGGGCTCAGCAGCCATCATAAACCGTGATCAGTTTACAGAAGGGCGGGCAGAGCCAGGCAGTAGTGATGGACGAACTTCCGACGGGACGTTTCGCGAACGCGAAACGCGAACGGACACAAACGTTCGCGAAAACGACCGTTCGCCGCGGGCTCCATTGACTTCAATGGGAGGCGAATTTCGCAAACCTTTAGGTCGAATTTGCGGCCACGGGGTAATTATTAGGGGGTAGCACGTAGTCCCACCACCTGGACAATAGCATAATACATGTATGAGGTGAATTTGGGATCGATAACTACAAGCATTTTTTTTTTATTTGGGAAATTGTTCTGACAATTCAGGACTATGGAGCTAATGAAGGCAATGGAGGAGAGGGAAGGTCAGGGACCAGGGTAGGCAAACAAGAGGGTGCAGGAGATACAGAGCACTGACAGCAGCACCGTAATACAGAGCACTGACATCAGCACCGTGACATACAGCGCTGACAGCAGCTCCGTGACATACAGCGCTGACAGCAGCTCCGTGACATACAGCGCTGACAGCAGCTCCGTGACATACAGCGCTGACAGCAGCTCCGTGACATACAGCGCTGACAGCAGCTCCGTGACATACAGCGCTGACAGCAGCACCGTGACATACAGCGCTGACAGCAGCTCCGTGACATACAGCGCTGACAGCAGCTCCGTGACATACAGCGCTGACAGCAGCTCCGTGACATACAGCACTGACAGCAGCTCCGTGACATACAGCGCTGACAGCAGCTCCGTGACATACAGCGCTGACAGCAGCACCGTGACATACAGCGCTGACAGCAGCTCCGTGACATACAGCGCTGACAGCAGCTCCGTGACATACAGCGCTGACAGCAGCTCCGTGACATACAGCACTGACAGCAGCTCCGTGACATACAGCGCTGACAGCAGCTCCGTGACATACAGCGCTGACAGCAGCACCGTGACATACAGCGCTGACAGCAGCTCCGTGACATACAGCGCTGACAGCAGCTCCGTGACATACAGCGCTGACAGCAGCTCCGTGACATACAGCGCTGACAGCAGCTCCGTGACATACAGCGCTGACAGCAGCTCCGTGACATACAGCGCTGACAGCAGCTCCGTGACATACAGCGCTGACAGCAGCTCCGTGACATACAGCGCTGACAGCAGCTCCGTGACATACAGCGCTGACAGCAGCACCGTAAGCAGCCCCAGGAGGAAGTCAGCACAGCACAGGGATGGTGTGATCCCCTCATAATAAGAACCCCCAGGAGGAAGTCAGCACAGCACAGGGATGGTGGGAGCCCCTCATAATAAGAACCCCCAGGAGGAAGTCAGCACAGCACAGGGATGGTGGGAGCCCCTCATAATAAGAACACCCAGGAGGAAGTCAGCACAGCACAGGGATGGTGGGAACCCCTCATAATAAGCAGCCCCAGTAGAAATATGACACCGCTCAACCTCTTCAAAGAGGAGGGTAGGGGCATATAGTACGGTGTGCTTTTTTGGGTCAGGGAAGTGAGCCAAATGAATTAAGAAGGTCTGTGTGCTTGATTCCAAAAATTGTTTATAGACATATACATGGTCTACTGATCACATGTGTTGAATTCCTCCGAGATCCATGCCTCATTCATTTTTAGAAATGTGAGGTAGTTAACACTGTCGTGAGCTAGGCGAGTACGCTTATCGGTCACAATCCCCCCTGCTGCGCTGAACGTCCTTTCGGACAGGACACTGGATGAGGGGCAAGCCAACAGTTCGATTGCAAATTGGGCAAGCTCTGGCCAGAGGTCAAGCCTGCCCACCCAGTAGTCTAGGGGTTCATCACTCCTCAGAGCGTCCACATCGGCCGTTAACCCAATGTAGTCGGACACCTGACGGTCTAGGCGTTCCCTGATGCTGGATCCGGATGACACCTGTCGATGGGTCGGCTGAAAGAATGACCTCATATCCGAAGTCACCAACACATCTTCAAACCGGCCTCTTCTTGCAGGCGCTGTTGGATTGGTACCCGCAAATCCTTCTCTGGGAGTGGGAATTGCTCCTCTGCCAGCGCACGCAAAAGCAGAATGCAGCATTTCTCGAAGCAAGGCCTGGAAGTGCTGCATTCTGACAGCCCTCTGCGACGGCGGTAACATTTCCGCCATTTTGTGTTTGTACCGGGGATCTAAGTACGTTGCCACCCAGTACTGGTCCTTGACCCTCATGCTTTTTATACGGGGGTCCCTATTAAAACACTGGAGCATGAAGGCCCCCATTTGCACTCAAGCGGAAGGTATGTGGTGGTGGTGGTGTTGTTGGTGGTAGTGTCTTTGGGGGTGCACATAGCAGAGAGTGAAGAAGAGGGTGCAGATCGAGAGGATGAGGAGGGTGCAGAAGAATAAGGCTGAGTGAGCCACTCAACCAAGTCTGGTGCGTCCTTTAAAGTAATTGAACGCACCTTCTGCAACTTCCCACTTTGGCTCAAGGCTGTTGCTCCTGCCCTACCCCTACCACCCCTGCGGAAGGGCCTGCCTCTTCCTCTGCCTGTCATTTTTTAAATCACCC
The DNA here is from genome assembly GCF_037356315.1 of Lithobates pipiens. Classification (NCBI taxonomy): domain Eukaryota; kingdom Metazoa; phylum Chordata; class Amphibia; order Anura; family Ranidae; genus Lithobates; species Lithobates pipiens. The sequence goes on from NW_027507718.1 coordinate 420,705,391, forward strand.
TGTGACAAAACTCTTAGTCCCTATACCGCTGAAGGACTGCTGCAGTATAGGGCAGCGGTCAGCAGTAGTGCACGTCAACCCTATGTATTGTGGACCGATAGCGGTCCTTACAGAACAGCAGACTGTACCGCACTCAAGCCTATGTACCGTAGCACCCTATACCAAGTTACCAGTCCTTATAAAAACTTTTGTGGACCAAGCAGGTTGTGTGTTAGTGATTAGCAGACTGTACGTCAGTCCCTATACCAATGAAGGACTGCTGCAGTATAGGGCAGCGGTCAGCAGTAGTGCACGGCAACCCTATGTATTGTGGACCGATAGCGGTCCTTACAGAACAGCAGACTGTACTGCACTCAGGCCTATGTACCGTAGCACCCTATACCAAGTTACCAGTCCTTATAAGAACTTTTGTGGACCAAGCAGGTTGTGTGTTAGTGATTAGCAGACTGTACGTCAGTCCCTATACCAATGAAGGACTGCTGCAGTATAGGGCAGCGGTCAGCAGTAGTGCACGGCAACCCTATGTATTGTGGACCGATAGCGGTCCTTACAGAACAGCAGACTGTACTGCACTCAGGCCTATGTACCGTAGCACCCTATACCAAGTTACCAGTCCTTATAAGAACTTTTGTGGACCAAGCAGGTTGTGTGTTAGTGATTAGCAGACTGTACGTCAGTCCCTATACCAATGAAGGACTGCTGCAGTATAGGGCAGCGGTCAGCAGTAGTGCACGGCAACCCTATGTATTGTGGGCCGATAGCGGTCCTTACAGAACAGCAGACTGTACTGCACTCAGGCCTATGTACCGTAGCACCCTATACCAAGTTACCAGTCCTTATAAAAACTTTTGTGGACCAAGCAGGTTGTGTGTTAGTGTTTAGCAGACTGTGCGTCAGTCCCTATACCGCTGAAGGACTGCTGCAGTATAGGGCAGCGGTCAGCAGTAGTGCACGGCAACCCTATGTATTGTGGACCGATAGCGGTCCTTACAGAACAGCAGACTGTAACGCACTCAGGCCTATGTACCGTAGCACCCTATACCAAGTTACCAGTCCTTATAAGAACTTTTGTGGACCAAGCAGGTTGTGTGTTAGTGATTAGCAGACTGTACGTCAGTCCCTATACCAATGAAGGACTGCTGCAGTATAGGGCAGCGGTCAGCAGTAGTGCACGGCAACCCTATGTATTGTGGACCGATAGCGGTCCTTACAGAACAGCAGACTGTACTGCACTCAGGCCTATGTACCGTAGCACCCTATACCAAGTTACCAGTCCTTATAAGAACTTTTGTGGACCAAGCAGGTTGTGTATTAGTGTTTAGCAGACTGTGCGTCAGTCCCTATACCGCTGAAGGACTGCTGCAGTATAGGGCAGCGGTCAGCAGTAGTGCACGGCAACCCTATGTATTGTGGACCGATAGCAGTCCTTACAGAACAGCAGACTGTACTGCACTCAGGCCTATGTACCGTAGCACCCTATACCAAGTTACCAGTCCTTATAAGAACTTTTGTGGACCAAGCAGGTTGTGTGTTAGTGTTTAGCAGACTGTGCGTCAGTCCCTATACCGCTGAAGGACTGCTGCAGTATAGGGCAGCGGTCAGCAGTAGTGCACGTCAACCCTATGTATTGTGGACCGATAGCGGTCCTTACAGAACAGCAGACTGTAACGCACTCAGGCCTATGTACCGTAGCACCCTATACCAAGTTACCAGTCCTTATAAGAACTTTTGTGGACCAAGCAGGTTGTGTATTAGTGTTTAGCAGACTGTGCGTCAGTCCCTATACCGCTGAAGGACTGCTGCAGTATAGGGCAGCGGTCAGCAGTAGTGCACGGCAACCCTATGTATTGTGGACCGATAGCGGTCCTTACAGAACAGCAGACTGTACCGCACCCAAGCCTATGTACCGTAGCACCCTAGACAGACCAAGTTACCAGTCCTGATAAAGAGCTTTGTGGAACAAGTGAGTTGTGAATGATTAGCAGACTGCAGCAGAAGGGCAGCAGTCAAGTATAATATTCTTTCTATATTTGGAAGAAAGAATATTATACGTGTACAAGCCTATTACCGTACCACTGATACCAGTCCTGAAAAGAACCTTTGTGGAACTAATAGTAACAGCAAGTCTTTAAAATTATCCTCACTGCCTGACACACTGCTTCCTGCCTGTCCCTATACAAATTGGCAAAAAAGAGTAGGCTGGAACGATTAGCTGGAACAGCTCTTTTGTGGACCTGATAGTAACAGCTAATGATGATGATGATGATGATGATGAAGAAAGACTAATCTGGCTGAGCTGTCCCTAAAATAGCAGCATACAGCGCTCTGTCCCTTTATCTAAACTGACAAAAGAAACTCAGGCTGCTGACCTAACACCTATACCAGTCCTGAAAAGAACTTTTGTGTACCAAATAGCTAGCGTTTTCTCTGTCCCTACTCCACACAGGATCCTTTCCCTACAGTGACAGAAGAAAGAATGTAAAATGGCCACCGGATCGGGTGTATTTATAGGTTAGGGGGAATGTCCAAGTGTCCATGAGCTGTCATGTCTCAATTGGTTGTCCTGTAACACATGATAAACGTGTCACGAAAGGTTAAAGTTCTTGTATACATTAAACACGTAAGTCCGCCGGGGCGAACGACGGAAAAAGGCGTTCGAACCCGCGGACGGCGAAAGTCGGAAATTCGCCGCGAAACGACCGCCGGGCGAACCGTTCGGCCATCACTACCAGGCAGGATCAGCCAGGTTTTTTATGTGATAGAAGGGGCTAAATTACACAGCACAAGCACTGTGCTGTGTAACATGCTTTAAGGAAACAGGATATGTTTTTGTTTTGTTTTGTTTTTTTAGGTTTACAAACACTTTAACATAACTAAAGAACAACCAACATATACTATATGCTAATCCATCTCTAGCAAATAATAGCTGAGAGTGATATAATTAACTTGAGCTAATTAACTAGTCACTTAAACCAGCCTAGGTGGTGGAGACCCAATACTAGAAGACAAACAGAAGCAATTGGTCACTCGTGTAAATTTTTGCCTATTCTTCCACACAGTCTTCAAATCTTGACGGTTCCATGGGCCTCTTCTATGAACTCTAGTTCTTTCCATAGATTTTCTATTGGATTCAAGTCAGGTGATTGGCTAGACCATTCTAGCAGCTTTATTTTCTTTCTTTGAAACCAATTGAGAGTTTCTTTGGCTGTGTGTTTGGGAACATCATCTTGCTGAAATGTCCACCCTCGTTTCATCTTCATCATCCTGGTAGATGACAGCAGATTTTTACAATGGATGTCTTGGTATATTTTTCATTCATCCTTCCTTCAACGATATGAAGTTTGCCAGTACCGTATGCTGAAAAAACAGCCCTGTACCATGATGTTCCCACCTCCAAACATCACGCTTGGTATGGTGTTTTTTGGGTGATGTGCAGTGCCATTTGGGTGATGTGCAGACCTCCAAACATGGTGTGTATTATGGCATCCAAAGAGTTAAATTTTGGTCTCATCTGACCAGACTATATTCTCCCTATATTTCACAGGCTTGTCTAAATGTTGTGCAGCAAACTTTAAATGCTTCAGCATGCTTTTTCTTCAGCAATGGAGTCTTGCATGGTGAGCGTGCATACAGGCCATGTCAGTTGAGTGCATTACTTATTGTTTCCTTTGAAACAATTGTACCTGCTATTTCTAGGTCTTTGTGAAGCTTTCCATAAGTGGGCTTTGGCTCTTGGACAACTTTTCTGATAATTCTTTTCACTCATCTGTCAGAAATCTTGCTAGGAACACCTGGTCGTGGTTTATGGTGAAATTATGTTCTTTCCACTTCAGGATTATTGCACGATCGCAGTGAGACTGGGCACGGTCATATGACATTGCACCAGAACAAGAGAGCGTCATTTGTCTATACGGCAGGCGGGAAACAGATAAACACCTTGTGGTTGTCTACTGTAGTGATGAGGATCAGATCACATTTTATGGCAAATTCTTGCAGAAAACCAGTTAATTCCAAGGGGTTCCCATACTTTCTCTTGCCACTGCATACATTTTTGTTACAATATGTATACATTCTTTGTTTTACAAATAAACATTTAAAGTAGAACTGAGGGCAAAACTTTTTTCATTTTGAAGTAAGGGAGGGTTATAACTACTATTAGATTGTATTTCCATTTGTGTCCTATTGGGAGGATCCCTGGTTGTCAGCAAAACTAGTGTCCTATTGGTAGATGTCCCCTCTGTTCCTGTTTAGAGAGCCAACTGGGCCAGTAGAGCTGGGCAACACAGACAGAGGACTGGTATAAAGAGCAGCGGTGCTGCCAACAAGGGAGCTAGGTGGCTCAGTATTTTCATCTGCACCTACCACATGAGTTTAATCTTCCTAATACCACAACCTATATACATTCCCATTAAGCAAATCAACATGCAGCATATTGTTTTGGCATATGTTTTACTAATTATAATTACAACGTATGACTTTTGCAAGAATACATCAAGGTCATCATGTATAGCCCTTTAAGGGTTTGTGAGGTCCATCTGAAGAGTCTCTTGAATTGAAAATGACTTTCTGTTAGTTTAATGTTGATTTTGCATACCTCTAATACTGGATCTATGGAGATTCAGACCTTTTAAAACATTTTTTTCCCTAGTTAATTCATAATAATGATGTCAATGTAATCCTAAAGGGTGATAATAAGATATTTTTGCAATTACCCTTTGCTTTGTTCTGTTGTTAGGTAACCAGTTGCACAAACGTGCTTTAGAACAATTGCAAAGCTGCCATGAACATATTTTAATCATACATAATAATTAGGGAAATATAAGTAACCCAACCCAAGTGAGACAATACAGACTGATATATGTTTCTAGTCAGTGTGAATTATGTCCTCTTTTTAAACAAAATGTATTCCTTCTCAGAATATTTGCCACAAGTTGAAAAGTGTTATATATAAACGTGTGTATATATTATATTTATATTGGCAGTGGCCCTGCCATTGTGAAAACATATGAGAAGGGGACACAGGGTTCTCAAGAATACAGTTTGAATTGCTTCAGAATGCCAGTTTTGAGTGGAGAAGGGTGATTTTTCCTCTTTCTCTGGGTTTTGTCATCTCCAGATCATATTCTGGAGCTTGCAGACTTCAAAGTGCTTTGGGTGCGAACAAGTCTCTGACAGTGTCCAGGGCTTGCCAGAGATGAGCAGGGTGTGTGGGCAGGTGTTCACAGCCCTTATAATCTAAGACCTGAGAATAATTTGGGGCTCCACCCAAGAGACAAGAGGTATCTATCCAGGAGACAAGAGATATTCAACTTTAGGAGACAGGCGTGAGTCAGTATCGCTGTGTGTTACTAGCTGTGTACATTGAGTTTGGGAAAGAAGATTGTCTGGCGCAGACAGACAAGGGCTTGAGGATTTAGGCCAGGAGAGCACCTGACTCCTGAGCTAAGACCTCCTCGGTCTGCCAGGTTGGAGCCCTGAGCCAGTAATGTCTCTGGTAAAAACTTTTCACACACCACCACAATCTGGTGGACTTGACCCAGGATTGGACACTTTATTCCTTCCAAGTCTCTCCAAAGCTCCGGACTTGTAAATTTGCTATCCCCTCAAAATAACTCAACACACAGCCATTAATGTTTAAATAGCTGGCAACATAAGTGAGTACACCCCTAAGTAAAAATGTCCAAATTGGACCCAATTAGCCATTTTCCCTCCCCGAGGTCATGTGACTCCTTAGTGTTACAAGGTCTCAGGTGTGAGCTGGGAGCAGGTGCTTTAAATTTGGTGTTATTGCTCTCACTGTCTCATACTGGTCACTGGAAGTTCAACATGGCACCTCATGGCAAAGAACTCTCTGAGGATCTGAAAAAAGGATTTGTTGCTCTATATAAAGATGGCCTAGGCTGTAAGAAGATTGCCAAGACCCTGAAACTGAGCTGCAGCATGGAGGCCAAGTTTAACAGGACATGTTCCGCCCAGAACAGTCCTCGCCATGGTTGACCAAAGGGGTTGAGCGCACATGCTCAGCGTCATATCCAGAGGTTGTCTTTGGGAAATAGACATATGAGTGTTGCCAGCATTGCTGCATAGGTTGAAGGGGTGGGGGGGGGGGGGGGGTCAGCCTGTCAATGCTCAGACGATACGCCACACACTGCATCAAATTGGTCTGCATGGCTGTAATCCCAGAAGGAAGCCTCTTCTAAAGATGATGCACAAGAAAGCCTGCAAACAGTTTGCTGAAGACAAGCAGACTAAGGACATGGATTACTGGAACCATGTTATGTGGTCTGATGAGACCAAGATAAACTTATTCAGTTCAGATGGTGTCAAGCGTGTGTGGCGGCAACCAGGTGAGGAGTACAAAAACAAGTGTGTCTTGCCTACAGTCAAGCATGGTGGTGTGAGTGTCATGGTATGGAGCTGCATGAGTGCTGCCAGCATTGGGGAGCTACAGTTCATTGAGGGAACCGAGAATGCCAACATGTACTGTGACATACTGAAGCAGAGCATGATCCCTTCCCTTCAGAGACTGAGCCACAGGGCAGTATTCCAACATGATAATGACCCCAAACACACCTCCACTGCCTTGCTGAAGAACCTGAGGGTAAAGGTGATGGACTGGCTAAGCATGTCTTCAGACCTAAACCCTAATGAGCATCTGGGGGCAATACTCAAATGGAAGGTAGAGGAACGCAAGGTCTCTAAAATCCACCAGCTCCATGTTGTCATCATGGAAGAGTGGAAGAGGACTCCAGTGGCAACCTGTGAAGCTCTGATTAACTCCATGCCCAAGAGGGTTAAAGGGGTTGTAAAGGTACGTGTTTTTTCACCTTAGTGCATTCTATGCATTAAGGTGAAAAAACATCCGACAATACCGGCCCCACCAGCCTCCCCATTTTACTTACCTGACCCCTCGAATGTCCCGCACTCGCCCCCGACATCCTCTTCACCGCTCAGCCTGGCCGTTTATTGGTTACAGTGGATGGATTGAAAGCACAATGTCAATCGAGTTAATCATGTGAGCGGCTATGGCTGCCGGCTGTATCACAGGAGCCCACATGCAAGCACTCCACACAATGCAAGGGAGCTCGCATGAAGGTGTTGAGTCCTTACAGAGGGGAGCTGAGACAGCCGCCGAGGGACCCCAGAAGACCAGGTTCAGGGCCACTCTGTGCAAAACGAGCTGCACAGTGGAGGTAAGTATAACATGTTTGTTATTTAAAAAAAATATATCTTTAGTGATCCTTTAAGGCAGTGCTGGAAAATAATTTTGGCTACACAAAATATTGACATTTTATACCCAGTTTGGACATTTTCACTTAGGGGTGTACTCACTTTTGTTGCTAGGGGTTTAGACATTAATGGCTGTGTGTTGAGTTATTTTGAGGGGACAACAAATGTACACGGTTATACAAGCTGTACACTCACTACTTTTCATTGTAGCTAAGTGTCATTTCTTCAATGTTGTCACATGAAAAGATATAATAAAATATTTACAAAATTGTGAGGGGTGTACTCACTTTTGTGACATACTGTATAACTCCCATCGTATCACAATTGGCTCTCTGTCTACATTTGAGGATTCTACCCATTGGCAATTCCAAAGTGTCACCCTCTATTATATATGGGCAGATATCTGCATTTGTTCATACCTGCATTGGTAGAGTGACCCATCGGTTTCCATAAGATAACACCATGCACAAGGAGGTTGTTTAAAGCGGTAGTAAACCCGCATTTTTTTTTTTTTTTTTTAAAAACCTGCAAAGCAAAAGGCATAATGAGCTAGTATGCACCGCATACTAGCTCATTATGAAATACTTACCTTAGAACGAGGCCCCGACATCTCGCCCGATCCACGCCGAGGAAGCCGACATGCTCCCTCGGCGTCTCTTCCGGGTATCGCGGCTCCGGCGCTGTGAGTGGCCGGAGCCGCGATATCGTCACTCCCGCGCATGCGCGCGGGAGATTTAAATCCGGCCGGACGGGCGCTGCCGGATTTTCGCGGAGAGAACCCCCTTGTGCGCATGCGCCGCTGCAGTCAGCGGCGCATACCGAGGGGAATATCTCCTAAACCGTACAGGTTTAGGAGATATTTTTTTTACCTACAGGTAAGCCTTATTATAGGCTTTCCTGTAGGTAAAAGTTAAAAAAGTGGGTTTACTTCCACTTTAAGGAGCGGGCTCTCCTGTACACCATCTGTAGATATCCCAAAATGAACTTGCCAACAGAGTGGTCCTCCTTCAAAAAATTCAAATGTGAGGAACAAATCCCTCTGACTTTGTCTGCTACCTGGGTATATTGGAGACTAGTTGTATTCGATTGGTCCTCCACTCCTTCCTTCTTCCTAAAAATCAGTGATTCCTGCAAACTTTCTTTAGCTCTGTTATAGACCTCTGTCAACCATTTCTTATGGTAATTTCACTTCTAAAATTGATTTTTCAAAACCTTTGCCTCCTGTTCAAAATCTTCCCCGCTGGTGCAATTCCGACGTGCCCTCAGATATTGGCTAATGGGTATATTTTTTACTAGGGTTCTTGGATGGAAACTTCCAGCATGAAGTAGGCTGTTAGTGGTCATCGATTTCCTATGTAACTTGGTATTGTCAGAGCCACTATCATCCAATGTGAGTGGCAAATCAAGAAAAGTGACTTGTTTGCAATGGAAATCACATGTGAACATTAAATTATAAGGGTTATTGGCCAGAGTCCCCACATATTCATTTAATTCCAACTCATCACCTGACCAGAACATGAGGACGTCATTGATGTACCTGTACCAATTCAATATCTTGGACAGGCACACCGACGATGCCCACCCCCCCCCTCTATCAAACAACCAGGTATACACTTGGTGCCCATGGCTGTGCCTTGGGCCTAGCAGTATTGTTTGCCATTGTATGTAAATGTGTTGTGTGTCAGTAAAAATTGCAAGGGCTGAAAGGCATTGTGGGCACATTTACCTAGGGCTCTATTATCCAAAGCTTCTTAATGATCTCAAGACCTTTATCATGTGGTATAGAAGACTAGAGAGCCTCTATATCTAGAGTGACCAGCAGTGTGTTTTTAACTAATGTTAAATTATGTAAGAGGGTCAGTAAGTGTGAAGTGTCTTTAACATATGAGAAAAGCATCCTCCCAATGTTGAGGGCATGTGGCCTGGTACGGTTCAGGAGGGAGGGGGGCCTCTCTCTCGTCCCCCCCTCTTTACCTGCGGCCTGCCAGGTTGCATGCTTGGATAAAGGGTCTGGTGTGGATTTTTAGGGGGACCCCATGTAAATTTTTTTTTAAATTTGACGCGGGGTTCCCCTTAATATCCATACCAGACCTGAAGGGTCTGGTATGGATATTTAGGGGGAACCCGACGTTAATTTTTTTTTAAATTTGACGCAGGGTTCCCCTTAATATCCATACCAGACCTGAAGGGCCTGGTAATTGAATTTGGGGGACTCCCACGCTTTTTTTTATTTATTTATTTATTTTATCAATGACTTTCAATAAGTGTTCTCTGTATTATGGAGCCGACAATTCATAATAGCTGCGAGTGATTTTAAAGGACTTTTTTTCCTGCATAAATGACACTTTGTGCAGGGACAGTTCTAAGCACCAGAAACATGCGCCCCTTCACGGGCATACTATAGACACCCCCCCCCCCTACGAAATTTAAAGGAATATAACACTTTTATTGTTTCACTTTAATCATTATTAAAATCACTGCTCCCGAAAAAACGTCAGTTTTTAAAACTTTTTTTTTGCATTGATACATGTCCCCTGGGGCAGGACCTGGGTCCCCAAACACTTTTTAGGATAGTAACTTGCATATTAGCCTTTAAAATTAGTACTTTAGATTTTGAACGTTGGAGTCCCATAGACTTTAATAGGGCTCTAAAGTTCACACGAAATATGCTATATACTAGCTCCGTTGAATCTTCTTTATACATTCGACAGACACCATAAGCCTTCAAAGACAGATTCGACCATAATTCATGTGGATTTTCGGACGAATGCAATTTTTGAACGAAAAACTAAATAAATAAAAACGAATTTCGGGAGTAACTAAATAAATTAATTTTTTGGACGAAAACGAAATTCCGAAATGAAATATTTTACTCTGCACATGTCTAATATGCACCTTACTGCTGACCGCCCTGTCCAACGAGGCCAAAACATTGCCTTCCACATGCTGGTAGAGAGCCAAAATGTCCTTCTGTCAAAAGAAATTGTGTTTTAGAACCTGCCACTGAGGTACAGCACATCCCACAAATTCATGGAAGGGGGCAGAGTCTACCAGCTGAAAAGGCAGCAATTGCAGTGCTAGCAATTTGGCCAAGCTAGCATTCAGATGCTGAGCATGTGGATGGATGGGACCGAATTTCTTTTTCTGGTTTAGCAACTGGGGTAGGGAAATTTGCCTGCTAAAATCAGATGACGGTGTACTGATAGCAGATTGACTGCAAGTACCTGGGACACCTATTACTATACCTTCATTTCTCTCAGTGGAGGTTTTTTGAGAGGACTGGAGGTATAGTGGGGTTGGAAATCCCAGATGAGGAGCAAGGAGAAGTCTGCCTTTTTCTTTGATGTGGGTCTTTCAAGTGCTGTTGTCAACGGACTGCATGGGAGGTTGTCATATGTGGTGCCCAAGCGGCTGCCATTCTGGCCACGGTTTATCCGCTTCAGACATAGGTTGTAAACAGCAACGGTGCGTTCTGCTGCACACATGTCAAAAAAGACCCACACCAAGGAACTTTTCAAAATCAGCGGGGAGTCAGCAGCCCCCTGCACCTGCGGAGCTCTGTGGTGTGATGCAGTAGGGTGGCTGCCCTTAAGCTGCCCCCTAGAGGACATCCTGCCTCATTGGAGTTGTGTTTCCTCCTCCTACTCTCTTCTATCAAGTGCCCAAGTAGAGTCAGTGACCTCATCATCCCCTCCGTCCTTGACACTGGAGCAAACTTGGCAATGTGCTGCAGCTGGGGGAACATGACTGCCAATTTCTATTCCTTCTTGGGCACCCCATCTCTCTAGGCTCATGTTACTCCCTTCCCCAACCTGGGAACCAGCATCAGAGCCTTTTGATCGCTGCGCATCCTCCATCAGTATGTACCTGACACTGTGGTCACACTGTGGTCATATAGTTCGGGGGACTCCTCCAAGCATGATGGTGGGGCTATGAAAGGAGTGACTGTGGACAAGGAGCCGATGGAATAGGCCACTTTGGCAGCTGCATTGAAAGGCAAACTACTCTGGACCTGGGTGACAGAGGATGAGGAGGATGAGGATGGCTTTGTTATCCATTCCACCAACTCTTCTGCATGTTCTGGCTCCAAAACATGGCCAGCAACAGGAAAAAAGGACAAGCGTGCCTCACAGCCACCTGCATAGGATGCACCATCTCCGCGACCAGCACTGTTGACTGTAGACACAGAGCCTGCTTACCCCCTTTTAGTGGCCTGTGAGCTCTGCCTTTCCTTGGTGGCCTTCCGGACATGATGTATATTTTGTTTGGCAACACCACACTGCACTGTATTGTGTGCTGTGTACACCACCAGAAAAATAGGAGCAACTGCACTATGGTTGCACTGTTTTGTGTGTTGTGTACACCGCTAGAAAAGCAGGAGCAAATGCACTACGGCTGCAGTGCATTAAGTTATGTGTACACCACCAGAAAAGTAGTAGTAACTGCACAACGGTTGCACTGTTTTGTGTGCTGTGTACACCACCAGAAAAGTTGGAGCAACTGCACTACGGCTGCTGTTTATTAAATAATGTGTATACCACCAGAAAAGTAGGAGCAACTGCATGACCAGTGTAGCCCAAATGTACCCATTTTACCTCTTACTGCTTTACCACTTGTACTCCAACAACCCATTATCTTACCCTCCTCAAATAATGAGACCACACCTTGATTTTGGAGTATAAATGGCCATAACAGCATGTTTATTAAAACAATCTAAATAAATAACTCCAATATAAAATTTAATATATAACAAAATATAACATCAGTAAAACAACTTGTTTTAACCCCAGTCTGTTGGTCCCCACATTCCACCACATATACCACCAATACACTGCGGGCAGGGCCAGATTAAGAACATCATGGGCCTGGTGCTGAGGATTTTGGTAGGGCCTTTTATAAACCATAAGTAAATAAAAATGCAAACATTTTTTTGTTATAACAAATTAAATTAAAGAGAGAGAGGGAGGATGAGAGAGAGAGAAAGGGGATGAAAGAGGTGTGAGGGGTAAGAGATCGAGGATGAGAGAGAAAGGGGGGGGGGGGGTGAGAGAAAGAGGATGCACATGAGCATGTGTGGGAATGACATCAATGTAGCCTGGCCAAGGCAAGTGACCGAAGGCACAGAACCCAGAAGGAAGACCGGGTGAAGATGTTAGTGCCCAGGCCCCACCGGATTGATCACAGCACAGCACTGGAGGGCTCAGTCTGACAATTTAAGTGTACCCTAATGTGCTAATATGCTGGGCATACTTGTACATTATGGCATAACCTACCCCAGGGCCTCTAAAAAGTAGTAATGTTCGAAAAGTTTACTACTGCTTTAATATCACGAGCCTCTCATGGGGCCCCCTACTGACCCTGTGGCCCTTGGGCAGTGCCTAAGTACATAGTTGTCAACATTTCAAAAATATTTTCAGGAACGCTTTTTTACAATTGCTATATTTAGAGTAGCTGACATCCCCTATGTTCCTCTATACATCAAAATAGTAATTACAAAATAAAAATAAATACTAATAATGGGGCATGCTTGGATAAAGGGTCTGGTGTGGATTTTTAGGGGGACCCCATGTAAATTTTTTTTTAAATTTGACGCGGGGTTCCCCTTAATATCCATACCAGACCTGAAGGGTCTGGTATGGATATTTAGGGGGAACCCCACGTCAAATTTTTTTTAAATTTGACGCAGGGTTCCCCTTAATATCCATACCAGACCTGAAGGGCCTGGTAATTGAATTTGGGGGACTCCCACGCTTTTTTTTATTTATTTATTTATTTTATCAATGACTTTCAATAAGTGTTCTCTGTATTATGGAGCCGACAATTCATAATAGCTGCGAGTGATTTTAAAGGACTTTTTTTCCTGCATAAATGACACTTTGTGCAGGGACAGTTCTAAGCACCAGAAACATGCGCCCCTTCACGGGCATACTATAGACACCCCCCCCCCCCCCCCTACGAAATTTAAAGGAATATAACACTTTTATTGTTTCACTTTAATCATTATTAAAATCACTGCTCCCGAAAAAACGTCAGTTTTTAAAACTTTTTTTTTGCATTGATACATGTCCCCTGGGGCAGGACCTGGGTCCCCAAACACTTTTTAGGATAGTAACTTGCATATTAGCCTTTAAAATTAGTACTTTAGATTTTGAACGTTGGAGTCCCATAGACTTTAATAGGGCTCTAAAGTTCACACGAAATATGCTATATACTAGCTCCGTTGAATCTTCTTTATACATTCGACAGACACCATAAGCCTTCAAAGACAGATTCGACCGTAATTCATGTGGATTTTCGGACGAATGCAATTTTTGAACGAAAAACTAAATAAATAAAAACGAATTTCGGGAGTAACTAAATAAATTAATTTTTTGGACGAAAACGAAATTCCGAAATGAAATATTTTACTCTGCACATGTCTAATATGCACCTTACTGCTGACCGCCCTGTCCAACGAGGCCAAAACATTGCCTTCCACATGCTGGTAGAGAGCCAAAATGTCCTTCTGTCAAAAGAAATTGTGTTTTAGAACCTGCCACTGAGGTACAGCACATCCCACAAATTCATGGAAGGGGGCAGAGTCTACCAGCTGAAAAGGCAGCAATTGCAGTGCTAGCAATTTGGCCAAGCTAGCATTCAGATGCTGAGCATGTGGATGGATGGGACCGAATTTCTTTTTCTGGTTTAGCAACTGGGGTAGGGAAATTTGCCTGCTAAAATCAGATGATGGTGTACTGATAGCAGATTGACTGCAAGTACCTGGGACACCTATTACTATACCTTCATTTCTCTCAGTGGAGGTTTTTTGAGAGGACTGGAGGTATAGTGGGGTTGGAAATCCCAGATGAGGAGCAAGGAGAAGTCTGCCTTTTTCTTTGATGTGGGTCTTTCAAGTGCTGTTGTCAACGGACTGCATGGGAGGTTGTCATATGTGGTGCCCAAGCGGCTGCCATTCTGGCCACGGTTTATCCGCTTCAGACATAGGTTGTAAACAGCAACGGTGCGTTCTGCTGCACACATGTCAAAAAAGACCCACACCAAGGAACTTTTCAAAATCAGCGGGGAGTCAGCAGCCCCCTGCACCTGCGGAGCTCTGTGGTGTGATGCAGTAGGGTGGCTGCCCTTAAGCTGCCCCCTAGAGGACATCCTGCCTCATTGGAGTTGTGTTTCCTCCTCCTACTCTCTTCTATCAAGTGCCCAAGTAGAGTCAGTGACCTCATCATCCCCTCCGTCCTTGACACTGGAGCAAACTTGGCAATGTGCTGCAGCTGGGGGAACATGACTGCCAATTTCTATTCCTTCTTGGGCACCCCATCTCTCTAGGCTCATGTTACTCCCTTCCCCAACCTGGGAACCAGCATCAGAGCCTTTTGATCGCTGCGCATCCTCCATCAGTATGTACCTGGCTCTGCCTTTCCTTGGTGGCCTTCCGGACATGATGTATATTTTGTTTGGCAACACCACACTGCACTGTATTGTGTGCTGTGTACACCACCAGAAAAATAGGAGCAACTGCACTATGGTTGCACTGTTTTGTGTGTTGTGTACACCGCTAGAAAAGCAGGAGCAAATGCACTACGGCTGCAGTGCATTAAGTTATGTGTACACCACCAGAAAAGTAGTAGTAACTGCACAACGGTTGCACTGTTTTGTGTGCTGTGTACACCACCAGAAAAGTTGGAGCAACTGCACTACGGCTGCTGTTTATTAAATAATGTGTATACCACCAGAAAAGTAGGAGCAACTGCATGACCAGTGTAGCCCAAATGTACCCATTTTACCTCTTACTGCTTTACCACTTGTACTCCAACAACCCATTATCTTACCCTCCTCAAATAATGAGACCACACCTTGATTTTGGAGTATAAATGGCCATAACAGCATGTTTATTAAAACAATCTAAATAAATAACTCCAATATAAAATTTAATATATAACAAAATATAACATCAGTAAAACAACTTGTTTTAACCCCAGTCTGTTGGTCCCCACATTCCACCACATATACCACCAATACACTGCGGGCAGGGCCAGATTAAGAACATCATGGGCCTGGTGCTGAGGATTTTGGTAGGGCCTTTTATAAACCATAAGTAAATAAAAATGCAAACATTTTTTTGTTATAACAAATTAAATTAAAGAGAGAGAGGGAGGATGAGAGAGAGAGAAAGGGGATGAAAGAGGTGTGAGGGGTAAGAGATCGAGGATGAGAGAGAAAGGGGGGGGGGGGGTGAGAGAAAGAGGATGCACATGAGCATGTGTGGGAATGACATCAATGTAGCCTGGCCAAGGCAAGTGACCGAAGGCACAGAACCCAGAAGGAAGACCGGGTGAAGATGTTAGTGCCCAGGCCCCACCGGATTGATCACAGCACAGCACTGGAGGGCTCAGTCTGACAATTTAAGTGTACCCTAATGTGCTAATATGCTGGGCATACTTGTACATTATGGCATAACCTACCCCAGGGCCTCTAAAAAGTAGTAATGTTCGAAAAGTTTACTACTGCTTTAATATCACGAGCCTCTCATGGGGCCCCCTACTGACCCTGTGGCCCTTGGGCAGTGCCTAAGTACATAGTTGTCAAACTTTTCAAAAATATTTTCAGGAACGCTTTTTTACAATTGCTATATTTAGAGTAGCTGACATCCCCTATGTTCCTCTATACATCAAAATAGTAATTACAAAATAAAAATAAATACTAATAATGGGGCAGAACAAATATGAGGACTGTGAGATTTCCTTTAGTTGAACTGACAAAAGTGTGCCCATTCTAGAGCTGGTAACATTGAGGATATTCAGTATAATTTTAAAGAACAGTTTTTGTGGGTAAGAGGCATAGGGGAGGAGTAAGGATGGTATAAAAGTGGGAAGTATGTGCAGGTGAGGGAGAGGAATGTGGAGGGTCTAACAGTGGGCACTATGTACATGAGGAGTGCAGAGGGTATGGCAGAAGGCACTATGTACAGGAGAGGAGTGTGAAGGGTATGACAGTGGGCAGTATGCACAGCAGAGGAGTGTAGAGGGTATGACATTGGGCACTATGTATAAGAGAACAGTGTGGAGGGTATAACAGTGAGCAATATGTACAGGAGTGTGGAGGGTATGACAGTGGGCACTATGTACAGGAGAGAAGTGTGGAGAGTAGGACAGTAAGCAGTAATTACAGGAGAGGGGTGTGGAGGGAGGGTATGACGCTGGGCACTATGTATAGGAGAGGAGTATGGAGGGAATGACAGTGAGTAGTATGTACAGGAGAGGAGTGTGGAGGGTGTGACAGTGGGCACTATGTATAGGAGAGAAGTGTGGAGGGTATGACAGTGGGCACTATGTATAGGAGAGGAGTATGGAGGGTATGACAGTGAGTAGTATGTACAGGAGAGGAGTGTGGAGGGTATGACAGTGGGCACTATGTATAGGAGAGAAGTGTGGAGAGTATGACAGTGGGCACTATGTATGGGAGAGGAGGATGAAGTAATCTGGGAAGGAAAAATGTAAAGGTTTGTGGAAGGATGTTTAGGGACTGCGTAGTGGTTAATCGGGCCATACATGGATTGAAATTACACCAATTAAGCAGAGACCAGCCATAGTCGATCTATGTATGGGCTAGCTGGTTTTACACAAGTCAACCTATTAACCGACTTGAGTACAACCAGCCTGTCAGGTTTTCCCCAAAACAATCAGTGCTGCCAGCTATAGTTAGCAACACTAATCATTGTATTCACTGGCAGAACACAATAACACTGCGGGAGTGATTGCCCCATTCACAGGTCAGCAGGTGAGAGGGTGTGTGGGGACAGGCTGGGGAGAGATACTAGTCAGTCCCTGGGTAGGCACTGGTTAGTATCAGAGCCAGATACACACAGGTTACATACGCCACGATCGTTAGAACGAGAGTAATAATTCTAGCACTAGACCTCATCTGTAACTCTAAACATGTAACCTGTAAAAAAATTTAAAGCATCGCTTAGTACACAACAAAAAATAGTGCTAACTTTAGTGGGTTTTTTTAATGAATAAAACTGTTTCTTTCCAAAAAAAAAGTTTGAAAAATTGCTGCGCAAATGTCATGTAACATAAAAAGTTGCAAAGACCACAATTTTATTCCATAGAGTGTCTGCTAAAACAATATATAATGCTTGAGGGTTCTGAGTAATTTTCTAGCATAAAAAAATGATGACTTTTACATGTAGGAGAGAAGTCTCAGAATGGGCCTGGGTGGCAAGGGGTTAATTATCATAAGTAATATACAAA
This sequence comes from Lithobates pipiens, assembly GCF_037356315.1. Taxonomy (NCBI): domain Eukaryota; kingdom Metazoa; phylum Chordata; class Amphibia; order Anura; family Ranidae; genus Lithobates; species Lithobates pipiens. The sequence continues at coordinate 420,722,871 of NW_027507718.1, forward strand.
TAATTATTATGAGCACTGTGAGTTCATCCTCTCAGTCTGCTGCAGAGTGTTCCAGATTGTGTTTAACCACTTGCTTACTGAGCACTTAAACCCCCCTCAGTCCCAGACCAATTTTCAGCTTTCAGCGCTGATGCACTTTGAGTGACAATTGCGCGGTCATACAACACTGTACCCAAATGAAATTTTTATCATTTTTTTCCCACAAATAGAGCTTTCTTTTGGTGGTATTTAGTTACAGCTCGGAGTTTTATTTTTTGCTAAACAAACAAAAAAAGATGCAAAAAAAAAAAAAATCATGTTTTAATAGTTTGTTATAAAATTTTGCAAACGGGTCATTTTTCTCCTTCATTGAAGTGCGCTGATTAGGCGGCACTGATAGGCTGCATTGGTGGGCACTGATGGGCTGCATTGGTGGGCACTGATGGGCTGCATTGGTGGGCACTGATAGGCTGCACTGGTGGGCACTGATAGGCATAGTTAAGGCGGCACTAATAGGCACAGATAAGGCGGCACCGATGGGCACAGATAAGGCGGCACTGATGGGCAAAGATGGGCACAGATAAGATGGCACGGATGGGTGGCACGGATAAGTGGCACGGATGGGTGGCACGGATGGGCACTGATAGGTACCACAGATAGATGGGACTGATGGGCACTGATAGGTGGCACTGATAGGTGGCTCTGATAGGTGGCACTGCTGGGCACTGATGGGCGGCACTGCTGGGCACTGATGGGCGGCACTGCTGGGCACTGATGGGCGGCACTGGGGTGCAGCGCCTTTGAGGCAGATTTTGGGTGGCCCTGTGGGTGGCACTGTGGGTGGCACTGTGGGTGGCACTGTGGGTGGCACTGTGGGCACTGCTGGGTGGCACTGTGGGCACTGCTGGGTGGCACTGTGGGCACTATGGGCACTGCTGGGTGGCACTGACAGGGGGGCACTTACTTTATTTCAGGATGGCACTGCGGGTGGCAGGTGGGCACTGGCAGGGGGCAGGTGTCCGCTGGATATGCTGGCCGTGATCGGGACTGATGTCCCGAACACGGCCGCCGGCGATCGGCTTTTTTTTTTTCTCCTCGCGCTGTCAGCGCGAGGAGGAATACTAGCCGATTACCGGCTCCGTTTTATCACATGATCAGCTGTCATTGGCTGACAGCTGATCACGTGATAAGGGGTCGGGATCGACCCTTTACACGGATCGGTGATCAGGCGAGTCTCACGGACTCGCCGATCACAGAGCGCGCCGCGCGCGCCCCTCAGGGGGCGCGCAGGCCGCTCGTAACCGGGACGACGTCAATAGACGTAGTCCCGGCAATCTAGGTCCGCGCTAATGCCGTCATTCGGCAATAGCGCGGTACCCAAGTGGTTAAACTGGCCGCTCTGTATGTAGCTTCTGACAGGCTGCGCAAGCAGCCCTGTATCTCCGGAACCATAGATGATAGCAGCCCCATATTTTAACCAGTGCTGGAGTGGGATTCACAGTGGAGATGGCGTGTTCAAGATTATGTGAAATGTTAGTTTTCTTTTAGGCCAAAAAGTTCAATTTTTGTCTCATCTGACCAGATCTCTTTCTTCCACATATTGCCTGTGTCCCCCACATAGCTTCTTGCAAACTGCAAACAGGACTTATTTCTTTCAACAATGGCTTTCTTCTTGCCCCTCTTCTGTAAAGGCCAGATTTGTGGAGTGCAGGACTTATAGTTATACTGAGATTAAATTACACACAGGTGGACTCTATTAACTAATTAGGTGATTTCTGAAGGTAATTGGTTCCACGATTTTAGTTAGGGGTATCAGAGAAAAGGGTGCTGAATACAAATGCATGCCATACTTTTCAGATATTTATTTGTAAAATAATTTTCACAACCATTTATCATTTTCCTTTCACTTCACAATTATGTGCCACTTTGTGTTAGTCTATCACATAAAATCCCAAAAAAATACATTTACGTTTTTGGTTGTAAAATGACAAAATGTCTAAAATTTCAAGGGGTGTGAATACTTTTTCAAGGCACTGTACCCAGCGAGGTGACTGGCCTCAGGTGATACACAGGGATGAAACAAATCCTCTTACATAAGTTGTACCAGTTTATCTTCAGTTATTTTCTTCTATGCATCAGTTCAAAGTCCAGAATTTATAAAGCTGGGCTGAGCTGTCCAAAAAAGGGCATGGAGAGCTGAAGTCACACTGCAGAGACCCTGTTTGCCCAGAGCTGGGGTTGTCAATCAGCTGGAACTCCCTCCTTGTCACCTTTTTTCTCTTGGTGTAAGAAAAACTTATCAGAAGTAATTCATGTTGGTAGCAGAGGAAGGAAGCAGCAGACAAAAATTACACTTAGTGCTCTTAAAGTGGTTGTAAACCCTTACAAACCACGTTGACCAACAGGTAAGCCTAGACCTTACCTGTAGGTCCAAGAAATATCTCCTAAAACTACATGGTTTAAGAGATATTTGCCAAAACACAGGCACAGACAGTGGTGCGCAGGCGCACTGAGCGTGCCGCTGTCAACGGCGATATGCCGCAAGTGGCGGCTCCCGTGCGGATGCGCGGGAGTGACGTCATCGCGGCTTCGTCGCATGACAGCATTGGAGCAGCGAGACCCACCAAGAAGATGGAGGCTCCGTACACAAGGGGACAGCGGTGACTTTGCTGGCTCCTGTGTCAGGTAAGTGACACATAATGGACTACTATGCGATGCATAGTAGTCCATTATGCTTTACCTTTGCAGGGAATCAAAGAGGAAGTAAACCCATCAGGGTTCACTTCCTCTTTAATTGGGGCAAGTACACACTATAGAGGGTTATGCTTTGTTCATATGTCATATCTGAGGCTTACAACTACTTTAACTTATCGGAGTGCAGGGGAAAGAATGCCCCTTACATTGGTGGTCAGTAGACAAAATGCCCTTCTTCACTGGTGGTCGGAATGTCACCCTTACAGCCAGTTAAAAATATTATTGGCATCTTTGCTGTCTGCTGGCTCTGCCAAGTGGCTTTGAAACCTGAATTATGCAGGCACCATAAAATGAAAGGTTAATCAGCCACAGATCAGAGAATATCTAGCAATCTCTGGAGGAATCCTGGTTGAGAATGTTTGGTCTAGGAGCACAGTCCAATACAAAGTATAGCTATACAAGGAGGACTACAAAGAAGTGAATCCCCCCGAGGTTTAATAAAGGGAACATTCTGAGATGGAAGGAAGCAGAGGTGCAAAAATTACAATCACAGAGCAATCTCACAGGAGAGGATGTAAGCAGATAAGAGAGCAAACATCACAGCAAGCTGGACTGTGAACATGATAGAGATGTAAACTGAATGTTACCATGGGAATAATACTATACAAAGCAGATACTTGGGTGACAAAAGTCAGGAGTTGAGAACATAGAAACTGATCAAAGATGAGAATGGAAACCCCACAGAGGTGCGAATTATGTTGAAAAAAATAAGGGATAGGCAGGTAACATACAAGACAACGGGGGGGGAACAAGTGACAACTATGCACAAGTATTGGCAGAGCACAGCATACAGGCAACCTATGTATGAATTTGGATTTCACCTGACGTAGGCTTTCCCTGAGTTGTATGATTCTGTTTCATGAAAAGATTACTGTTTACACTTCAAATTATTGCTAGCCATTGGCCAATATACATTGAGCTGGACTATATCGTATATGCCATTGGGGCCTGATTATATACTTTGTAGTGCAAAACCATAGGGTATCTGGTTTTGCATTTTAAAGTAGAACTAGATAACATTGCTTCTGCTGGAGCACAATGGGTACAAGATCTTCTAATGCACGTTGCACTCACACAGTCAAATACAATTCTTTTCACAGGTCCTCCAGAGCAGGGTATGGGTTCTGTATGCGCATTGGGTCACCAGGTTATGGTAATATATTCTATAACATATGGCTCTTGCAAAGTGAGTAAGGAATTTGCTTGGCCCAGCTTCTCTGGCCTACTAATTGCATACATGGCACTAAAGCTGGGTACACACTAGAAGCTTTTCATTTAGTTCAACCCAGCGGGCTGAACAAAAAAAAATGAGAGATTACCTTACCAACACAAGCAATGTTGGCGGAGAAATTTTTTCTACTGTTCTATTGTATTCTGACAGGGAGACTGGCACTGCCCCCCCCCCCCCCCCCCCACCAGAACACAATTGTTTTCCAGCATACCCAAACTCTACAAAAGCTGGTTGTAAAAGTAGACAGCTGTACACACGGCCCAAAAGTCACCCATTTTTGACCTGTGTGTACAAGGCTTAGGATACAATCCATACAATCTGGTAGAATAATTTCATGATAGTAAAGCAGACTTGGTATGAGCTCCCTCTAAAGCCCCATACACACTATCAGTTTTTCTGCTGACTTTTTCCTTCAGGTTTACCAAAACCATGTAGTAGAAGGGCCTGCCTGATTACTTACAAATTGAAACTCCTAAGGTTTGACCTCTTATGATATGGTTTTAGTAAATCTAAAGGAAAAACTCAGCAGAAAAACTGATAGTATGTATGGGGCTTAAAGAGGAGCTGCAAAATATTAAAAGTCAGCAGCTACAAATACTGCAGCTGCTGACTTTTAATAAATTTACACTTACCTGTTCCAGGGTCCAGCAATGTCGGCAGCAGATGACGAGCAACCGCTCGTCTCTCAGCTGCCCCCCCCGCCGCCATCCTCGGTAAGGGAATTGGGAAGTGAAGTGTTTGCGGCTTCACTGCCTGGTTCCCTACTGCGCATGCGCGAGTCGTGCTGCGCATCTACACTGGTCCCCGCTGTGTCCTGGGAACTGTGTGTTTCCCAGAATACAACAGGGGGGGGGGGGGGTAATGGGGAATCTGCGGCTAGCTGTGGCTAGCTTGTCCCGGAAGTGGGTGCAGATACCTGGATTATACAGGTATCTGCACCCCCCCTCCCCCCGAAAGGTGCCAATTGTGGCACCGGGGGGGAGGGTTCTGATGAGCGGACCTTCCACTTTAGGGTGGAGGTCCACGTTAATGCTTAATTTAGAAATCTCCACATTTAATACAACAAAAATATGAAAGAGACAACATTTAAAAATGCAAAAGTCACTGTAAAAATAATAAAAATATGTGCTCACCAGAATTATACTATGCTTTTACTTTAATGCAGTGGTCTCCAAACTGTGACCCAGGGGCCAAATGTGGCCCTTTGCTTGCTTTTATTTGGCCCCTGGACTGCTATTTCATTAACTGATACCAACAATAGGGCATAATTCCCTGTACTGACACCAATGAAGGGGCACAATTCCTCCTAATGACACCAACGACTGGGCACAATTCTTCTCAATGACATCAATGATGGGACACAATTTCTCCCAATAATACCAAAAATCTCGACCAATGATACCAATGATTGGACACAATTCCTCCAAATGACACTAATGATGGGGCAAATTTTCTCCCAATGACACTAACAATAGGGTCCAGTGACTGCAATGATGGGACACAATTCCTCCCAATGATACGAACAATGGGTCCCAATGACACCAATGATGGAACACAATTCCTCCCACTGATACCTACGATGGGGCATTGTTTTTTCCCCACTGCGGTTGAGACCTTTTGTACTCCCAATGTCCACAGTCCAGCCCCCCTAAAGACTGAAGGACATTAAACTTGCCCTTGTTTAGAAAGTTTGGAGATCCCTGATTTAATGCATAGCTTATAAACCAGTGGCAGCCCGCTTATTAGGGGAGCAGGGGCGCTGTCCCCCTAATCCATGCACTTGTCCCCTAATCTCCATTTAGGCCGCTGGATGCATGGATTTCAATGTTTTTTTTGTTTTTTTAGAAGCCTGAGGCTCTAATTGGCTTCAAAAAGGGTAGGCTGATGTGCGCGGCGGTGGTTGTAGCAGATGAGCAGCAGAGAGGAGGAGTAGATGAGCAGACGAGGAGTTTGGAGTCTCCGGCGGTGACATGTGCAGAGGCAGAGTTGCCATGTAGCCTGAGCTGGGAGAAGAAAGATGGCAATGTCTGTCGGAGCATGCCGCAGCCTGGCTCTGTCCACCTGGCTGATCTCCTACTGCTTTGTCCATCTGCTGTGCATGGAATTGACGGTGGCCGAGAAGAAGGGGAAGCCATGACCATGGATGGGGTAAGTGTGGACCCCCCCCCCCCCCCCCAAAAAAATGGATCACCAGCTGCCACTGTTATAAACAGTATTAGGGAACTATTTGTAAACACTGGAAACATAATGGTTTTGTTATGCTATATGCCCCTAATAACCTGTCACTTACTACTGCCAATATTACACATATACAGTAGTTAAAGCACCAAAATAATGGTTGCAGCTTTTAAAAACTGCAGGGAAATTAAAACATTTTGCTAGTGAATTCTTTAATTGTCTCTGATGATCTGTACAGGATAATTACAGGATAATTAACATATAGTATCGAGGCTCAGTAATGTGCATTAATAGCTGACAGTTTAAAGTGGTATTAAACCCAAAATAAAAAATTTTATAAATTGTATATTTTGTAGTCTGCCAAACATTAGGTTTGGTGGCTGTATTAGTTTTCTTTTTTGGGTCTCTTTTCCTTCTGTTTTCACCTGGTGATCTGGCCAGTAACAGTAACAAACCTCTGTAAAAGAGTGCCCCCACTCTGGATGAAGGAGCAACGGAAATACCTTTTTATAGCACCATTGTTAATCTGGGGGAGAGGAGAGATAGATGTACTAGCATTTTAGATACACTAAACAAATTGAAGCCAAACTCCAGCTAATACTTTTTATGCAATTACATCTTTTGTTCCTTTTGGCATAAAAGTTTTAAACAAATAATTACAAGCTAAATATTGTAGGTAGTGCCAGGACAAGGAAGCCCAGCACCCAGGGCGAACATGCCAAGGTGCGCCTCCCCTTCCTTTTTATGCATGACCAATCATCTTACCCACACCTGATCATTATACCTATGTATAGAGTGCAGAGGTCAGGTTTAGATAAATTACAAGGTGCAGCAGTCAGGTGCGGATAAAGTACAGAGTGCATAGGTAAGGTGTATGTAATGTACAATGTGCAGGAATAAGGAGTGGGTAAGCTACATAGTACAGACCAGGAGTATATACACCCTAGAGCCCAGCAGTACCCCCTAAGAGGTATTTCACACCTGTAGTATATACATATAGACACACACATACAAACACTCACATACAGTATATACATATATAACCACCCATTTGTGTTCCTGCCTGACCCAAGTTTCTTCTCTGACATTCAGATTCCTACCCTGTTTCCCCTAAAATAAGACCTAGCGTGATTGTCGGTGTTGGCTGCAATATAAGCCCTACCACCCAAATAAGCCCTACTCTGTTTCCTCAAAAATAAGCCCTACCCTGAAAAGAAGACCTACAAGGACTTTAACTAGGGCTTATTTGGGGGGTAGGGCTTTTATTGCAGCTATCACCGACAATGACACTAGGTCTTATTTTAGGGGAAACAGGGTAATAAAGGTTTAAATCCCAGGAAAAAAAAATCTACCCTTGCTGAGTTACATGCTCATTTAATCTAGGGGCAGAGGATTAAGGTATAAATACTTGAAAGATGGCTTCACCTTTCATAAAAAAATAAATGCACATACTTGTGCCAGCAATAAAAAAAGTGCATTTATTATTTTTTAAAACAGGAACCTGAAAAGTGTTGCACCTATGATCAGCAGATCATGGGTGCAGTGTAAGGCTCCTACACACACTGTCTAAAGTTCTGTGCCCATACCTCCTTACAGTCAGTCATTGCAGAGCTGTAAGCAATGTGAATGAATTACAAGTGTTCTTTTAAAAAATAAAATAAAGGTCCTTTAAGTGCATTGTGTACAGACGCCGGACATAGTACACTATGGGCAGCGTGACGTCTATGCAATCACGTGTTTGCAGGTGAGATGCTTCATTTGGCTGCTTTTGGGAGTCCACGTGGGACAAAGCAATGCACCGCAACAATTGCATATTGCAGTCATTGTCCTTGTTGTCGAGTTTTCTATTGGCACCGCCATAGGACATGGGCGGTGCTTTCCTCGGAGCTGCAGCGTCACTTCCAGTTTCTCTGTGCCAGTGTAAAACGTGATGTCACTGCTCCGTGGATGAAACGCATGACCTAAGCGTCACCTTCTTGCAGAATTGGCCGGATTGGTAGGTTCAGAGAGTGAACCAAAATGTAAAATAATTAATGAAAGAAAAAAATATATTGTCTTTTACTATTTACAATGGTTGCGATATTTTCCACATGTGGTCTGTGAGGTTTATATAGGTTTTTGGGTGGATATTTATTAATGTGAACACAGAAGCAGTGATTAACTGGTATACATGACAATTTTGTGAGGCTGAGCTGTATATACCCTGATCTGTGAGACTGAGCTGTATATACCCTGATCTGTGAGACTGAGCTGTATATACCCTGATCTGTGATGAGGGTATCTGTGAGGCTGTGTGATCTGTGAGGCTGAGCTGTATACTCTGTCCTGTGATGCTGAGCTTTATACTCTGTCCTGTGATGCTGAGCTTTATACTCTGTCCTGTGACTCTGGGGCTGTATACTCTGTCCTGTGATGCTGAGCTTTATACTCTGTCCTGTGACTCTGGGGCTGTATACTCTCTCCTGTGATGCTGAGCTGTATATTCCTGACACTATGGGGGTTATTTACGAAAGGCAAATCCACTTGGTAGTGCAGTCACTCTAAATCTAAGGGGAAGATCTGAAATTTGGACACAGGAATCCCCCCTTATTGGACACTGTATTCTGACAGTGGGGACTATACTGAATAATATATTCTGTATTGGCTGCAAGCTGCTGATTGAACAAGGTTTTCCAGCAGTCCTGTTCAAACAAAGCTGTTCTAATGATCGGCTTCTGTCTAACAGGGAGGGCTGCACACAGACTGAAATTCAGCCAGTCCCAGCTGATCTGGACAAACCTTAACCTGGGTGTACCCAGCTTTACCTTACTCCTGCAGGCTCCCTCCAGCACTGTGACCTGTTCCCTTCAGCCTCTATATAAGTTACTGGCTGTGGTCACTCTCCAGCCTCATACACTGAAAGGATGGACTTTTTTTTTTTTTTTTTTTTTTTTTTTTTTTTTTTTTACTTTCTTGAAGTTGGCACTATTATGCAATCACATTTCTTGCTGTTTATGATCAGATTTTTTTTATAAGTGAGGAATATACTGGGACTTCTGAGCTGCTACATAGATGCACACATTATATCCTATTAAAAAAGATGTGTCTGTGGAATATATCTATGTAGCACTTCAGAAGTCCCATTATATTCCTAACCTATTCAAGAAAGTAACTTTCTCTCTTAGTAAACCTGCAATGCAAGGTGCAGGGCAGGTTTACACATTTAGCATCTCTCCTGTGAGATCTTCGTTCTGCCCCAGGGAGAGCTGCTGTGTGCGCTGGTCAAGAAGCATTGATCACGGGTTCTGGTGTAATCTTCTCTTCTAGCTAACGGCACATGGAGCATAGGATAAGTATACTCTTCTGCATTCTAACAACCTGCCACCCCCTCCTACTCTCCTCCCAGGGCACCAGCCCCTCCTGCCCCCCCCCCAATTCCGGCCCTGATTGTAAGCACCCCTGTCAGTGTTAAATGGTTTGTTGCAACCATCTTACTGCTGTATATGCAGGACAGCTTGTTCTGCTGAAAAATAACAGACTAAGTGTCAGGATCACCAGGTGAAAATAGAAAGAAAGCCTAAAGAAGTGAACTAATGCAGCTGCTACTTATAAGAACTGGGAAGTTGCAGTATAATAAATGTTCGCTTTTTAATACTGCTTTAATCTGCTTCTAACATTCCAATGATATTCAGATTTTGCTACTATATAACAAAAAATGTTACCATTTGCTTTCTCTAATCCTGTCATATGTAATTCTAGTTTTTCTCTTAGCCCCACAATCCTAATTAGGATTAAAATTTGAACTTTTTTCACTTTGCATTTACACATTAGTGTACAAAACCTGCTCTGCAAAAAACATTGCACGCCCTTTAGTGGATTCATCCTGAATTACATAGTTTGTTGATATATATTGTAAAATATGTGCATGGGATGAAATTATTTCAACCACTTGACATCCGCACTATGGCTGAATGACGGCCACAGTGCGGACGTGAATTCCTGGGAGGCCGTCATATGCCTCCCCTGTGCACGCTCCCTGCGAGCGGCGTGAGCACCGAGTGACTGAGACTCAGGTGATCACCGATCTGAGTAAGCGGCCAGTCCCGACCCCTTACCATGTGATCAGCTGTCAGCCAATGACAGCTGATCACATGATGAAAACAAAAGCTCATTGATTGCTTTTTTTTCTCCTCACGCTGACAGTGGAGGAGAAAATAAAAACAATCACTGGCTTATCTTAAAGGAAGATCAGTCCCGAAACCAAAGAGGCAATTATGCCTCATTTATGCCATCTGAAAGTGCGCACAAGTGCCACCTATCAATGCCCACAAGTGCCACCTATCACCTATTAATGCCCACCAGTGGTGCCAATCAGTGTCACCTATAAGTGCTGCCTATCAGTGTAACCGATCAGTGCCCATCACTGCCACCCATCAGTGCCCATCACTGCCACCTATCAGTGCCGCCTCATCAGCATAAATCAATGATGGACAAAAATTACCCATTGTAAAATTTTATAACAAAATACATTTTTTTTAATTCTTTTTTAATTCAGTCTTTTTACATTTTTTAAACAAAAAATAAAAATCGCACAGCTGATCAAATACCACCAAAAGAAAGCTCTATTTGGGGGAAAAAAATGATAAAAATTTGGGTACAGTGTTGTATGACCGCGCAATTGTCATTCAAAGTGCATCACTGCTGAAAGCTGAAAATTGGTCTGGATAGGAGGGTGTATTAAGTGCCCAGTAAGCAAGTGGTTAAAGAAAGATCTTCTACAACTGGGGAAAATATATTCCCATTCACTTTGCAAAGTGTACAGCCTCTACTCACACCCATAGTGTGATCTTCACTTTACCAAATCATGATTGTAAGCTCTTCTGAGCAGGGCCCTCTTAATCCTCTTGTATTTTATTCTATTATAACTGTATTGTCTCCTTTTTATATTGTAAAGCGCTGTGTAAACTGTTGGCGTTATATAAATCCAGTATAATACAAATAATTTACCAAGACTTGCAAATTTCTAGTTTTAAATTAAAACAACAAAGTCTTATATGTGGGAAATCTGCACAAAGGAACTGCACATTCTACAGCCACAAATATACAAAAGCCTGTAATATTGATAATACTTAATTGGCAAAAATGAACTAGAACTAGGTGAGTAGTGATGGACGAACGTTTCGCCCGGCGGTCGTTTCGCGGCGAATTTCCGACATTCGCGGTCCGCACGTTCGAACGCCTTTTTCCGTCGTTCGCCGCGGCGGACTTACGTGTTTAATGTATACAAGAACTTTAACCTTTGGTGACACGTTTATCATGTGATACAGGACAGCCAATTGAGACATGACAGCACATGGACACTTGTACATTCCCCCTAACCTATAAATACACCCGATCCGGTGGCCATTTTACATTCTTTCTTCTGTTACGATAGGGACAGGTTCCTGTGTGGAGTAGGGAGAGATAAACCACTAGCTATTTGGTACACAAAAGTTCTTTTCAGGACTGGTATAGGTGTTAGGTGTTGATAGGTTTGCTGTGCTGCTGATTCTTGCAGCAACCTGAGTGTCTTTTGTTAGTTTAGAGAAAGGGAAAGGACGGTGTATGCTACAGGGACAGCCAGATTAGTCTTTCATCATCATCATCATCATCATCATCATTAGCTGTTACTATCAAGGTCCACAAAAGAGCTGTTCCAGTAACCACTAATCGTTCTCTTTTTTTGCCAATTTGTATAGGGACAGGAAGGAAGCAGTGTTGTCAGGCAGTGAGGGTAATTTTAAAGACTTGCTGTTATTATTAGTTCCACAAAGGTTCTTTTCAGGACTGGTATCAGTGGTACAGTAATAGGCTTGTACATGTATAATATTCTTTCTTCCAAATATAGAAAGGATATTATACTTGACTGCTGCCCTTCTGCTGCAGTCTGCTAAACATTCACAACTCACTTGTTCCACAAAAGTTCTTATAAGGACTGGTAACTTGGTATAGGGTGCTACGGTACATAGGCTTGAGTGCGGTACAGTCTGCTGTTCTGTAAGGACCGCTATAGGTCCACAATAGATAGGGTTGACGTGCACCACTGCTGACCGCTCACCTATACTGCAGCAGTCCTTCAGCGGTATAGGGACTGACGTACAGTCTGCTAATCACTAACACACAACCTGCTTGTTCCACAAAAGTTCTTATAAGGACTGGTAACTTGGTATAGGGTGCTACGGTACATAGGCTTGAGTGCGGTACAGTCTGCTGTTCTGTAAGGACCGCTATCGGTCCACAATAGATAGGGTTGACGTGCACCACTGCTGACCGCTGCCCTATACTGCAGCAGTCCTTCAGCGGTATAGGGACTGACGTACAGTCTGCTAAACACTAATACACAACCTGCTTGGTCCACAAAAGTTCTTATAAGGACTGGTAACTTGGTATAGGGTGCTACGGTACATAGGCTTGAGTGCGGTACAGTCTGCTGTTCTGTAAGGACCGCTATCGGTCCACAATAGATAGGGTTGACGTGCACCACTGCTGACCGCTCACCTATACTGCAGCAGTCCTTCAGCGGTATAGGGACTGACGTACAGTCTGCTAATCACTAACACACAACCTGCTTGTTCCACAAAAGTTCTTATAAGGACTGGTAACTTGGTATAGGGTGCTACGGTACATAGGCTTGAGTGCGGTACAGTCTGCTGTTCTGTAAGGACCGCTATCGGTCCACAATAGATAGGGTTGACGTGCACCACTGCTGACCGCTGCCCTATACTGCAGCAGTCCTTCAGCGGTATAGGGACTGACGTACAGTCTGCTAAACACTAATACACAACCTGCTTGGTCCACAAAAGTTCTTATAAGGACTGGTAACTTGGTATAGGGTGCTACGGTACATAGGCTTGAGTGCGGTACAGTCTGCTGTTCTGTAAGGACCGCTATCGGTCCACAATAGATAGGGTTGACGTGCACCACTGCTGACCGCTCACCTATACTGCAGCAGTCCTTCAGCGGTATAGGGACTGACGTACAGTCTGCTAATCACTAACACACAACCTGCTTGTTCCACAAAAGTTCTTATAAGGACTGGTAACTTGGTATAGGGTGCTACGGTACATAGGCTTGAGTGCGGTACAGTCTGCTGTTCTGTAAGGACCGCTATCGGTCCACAATAGATAGGGTTGACGTGCACCACTGCTGACCGCTGCCCTATACTGCAGCAGTCCTTCAGCGGTATAGGGACTGACGTACAGTCTGCTAAACACTAATACACAACCTGCTTGGTCCACAAAAGTTCTTATAAGGACTGGTAACTTGGTATAGGGTGCTACGGTACATAGGCTTGAGTGCGGTACAGTCTGCTGTTCTGTAAGGACCGCTATCGGTCCACAATAGATAGGGTTGACGTGCACCACTGCTGACCGCTCACCTATACTGCAGCAGTCCTTCAGCGGTATAGGGACTGACGTACAGTCTGCTAATCACTAACACACAACCTGCTTGTTCCACAAAAGTTCTTATAAGGACTGGTAACTTGGTATAGGGTGCTACGGTACATAGGCTTGAGTGCGGTACAGTCTGCTGTTCTGTAAGGACCGCTATCGGTCCACAATAGATAGGGTTGACGTGCACCACTGCTGACCGCTGCCCTATACTGCAGCAGTCCTTCAGCGGTATAGGGACTGACGTACAGTCTGCTAAACACTAATACACAACCTGCTTGGTCCACAAAAGTTCTTATAAGGACTGGTAACTTGGTATAGGGTGCTACGGTACATAGGCTTGAGTGCGGTACAGTCTGCTGTTCTGTAAGGACCGCTATCGGTCCACAATAGATAGGGTTGACGTGCACCACTGCTGACCGCTGCCCTATACTGCAGCAGTCCTTCAGCGGTATAGGGACTGACGTACAGTCTGCTAATCACTAACACACAACCTGCTTGTTCCACAAAAGTTCTTATAAGGACTGGTAACTTGGTATAGGGTGCTACGGTACATAGGCTTGAGTGCGGTACAGTCTGCTGTTCTGTAAGGACCGCTATCGGTCCACAATAGATAGGGTTGACGTGCACCACTGCTGACCGCTGCCCTATACTGCAGCAGTCCTTCAGCGGTATAGGGACTGACGTACAGTCTGCTAAACACTAATACACAACCTGCTTGGTCCACAAAAGTTCTTATAAGGACTGGTAACTTGGTATAGGGTGCTACGGTACATAGGCTTGAGTGCGGTACAGTCTGCTGTTCTGTAAGGACCGCTATCGGTCCACAATAGATAGGGTTGACGTGCACCACTGCTGACCGCTCACCTATACTGCAGCAGTCCTTCAGCGGTATAGGGACTGACGTACAGTCTGCTAATCACTAACACACAACCTGCTTGTTCCACAAAAGTTCTTATAAGGACTGGTAACTTGGTATAGGGTGCTACGGTACATAGGCTTGAGTGCGGTACAGTCTGCTGTTCTGTAAGGACCGCTATCGGTCCACAATAGATAGGGTTGACGTGCACCACTGCTGACCGCTGCCCTATACTGCAGCAGTCCTTCAGCGGTATAGGGACTGACGTACAGTCTGCTAAACACTAATACACAACCTGCTTGGTCCACAAAAGTTCTTATAAGGACTGGTAACTTGGTATAGGGTGCTACGGTACATAGGCTTGAGTGCGGTACAGTCTGCTGTTCTGTAAGGACCGCTATCGGTCCACAATAGATAGGGTTGACGTGCACCACTGCTGACCGCTGCCCTATACTGCAGCAGTCCTTCAGCGGTATAGGGACTGACGTACAGTCTGCTAAACACTAATACACAACCTGCTTGGTCCACAAAAGTTCTTATAAGGACTGGTAACTTGGTATAGGGTGCTACGGTACATAGGCTTGAGTGCGGTACAGTCTGCTGTTCTGTAAGGACCGCTATCGGTCCACAATAGATAGGGTTGACGTGCACCACTGCTGACCGCTCACCTATACTGCAGCAGTCCTTCAGCGGTATAGGGACTGACGTACAGTCTGCTAATCACTAACACACAACCTGCTTGTTCCACAAAAGTTCTTATAAGGACTGGTAACTTGGTATAGGGTGCTACGGTACATAGGCTTGAGTGCGGTACAGTCTGCTGTTCTGTAAGGACCGCTATCGGTCCACAATAGATAGGGTTGACGTGCACCACTGCTGACCGCTGCCCTATACTGCAGCAGTCCTTCATCGGTATAGGGACTAAGAGTTTTGTCACAGGGTCATTTAAAAAATGACAGGCAGAGGAAGAGGCAGGCCCTTCCGCAGGGGTGGTAGGGGTAGGGCAGGAGCAACAGGCTTGAGCCAAAGTGGGAAGTTGCAGAAGGTGCGTTCAATTACTTTAAAGGATGCACCAGACTTGGTTGAGTGGCTCGCTCAGCCTTACTCTTCTGCACCCTCCTCATCCTCTCGATCTGCACCCTCTTCTTCACTCTCTGCTATGTGCACCCCCAAAGACACTACCACCAACAACACGACCACCACCACCACCACCACATACCTTCCGCTTGAGTCACTGGAATTATTTTCCGATCCATATCAAGAGGACATTTCTGATGCGCAGCCACTCTTGGTATTGGATCAGGAAGAGGAGGTAGCAACAAGCGCTACTCAGCAGTCTGACGCCAGTACCCAGATCAGCCCAAGGAGGAGGTTGGTCCCCGGTGTTGCTGCCTACTCCGAGATCTCTACTTATAGCGGTGGGGAAGGTGACGTTGATGATGACGTGTCTAGTGATGTCACGTGGGTGCCCACAAGAGAGGAAGAGGAGGGGAGTTCAGAGGGAGATATGGACCAGCAGATAGGGAGGAGAAGCAGCAATGACTTACATTGCACAGCAGGGACAAAGCAGACTGCAAATGTATCAGGAGCGAGTCATCGACCATGTACGGTCACATCTGGCGCTCCCAGGACACCGGCACATGGCTCCGCAGTGTGGGCTTTTTTTAACGTGTCCGCTGCTGACAATAGCGTTGCCATCTGCAATCTTTGCAGTCAACGCGTTAGTCGCGGTAAGCCCAATACTCACCTAGGGACGACCGCCTTAAGAAGGCACATGAGCAGCCATCACCGAGCCCAGTGGGAGCAACGGAACACACAAAGCCACACTGCAGGCTCTCACCGTCCAGCCTCGTCTTCTACTTCTCCTTCTCCTCTCTCCTCACAATTGTCCTCCACTCCACCTTCCATCACGCCAAGCTCACATTTTTCTGCAAAAAGGCAGGCTTCCGTGGGCCTAATGTTTGAGCGTAAAAAAATGATGACGCCGGATAACCCTCTTGCCCAACGGTTGGCGGCTGGCTTGTCAGAACTCATAGCCCGCCAACTACTGCCATATAAACTGGTGGACTCGGAGGCCTTTCGCAAATTTGTGGCCATTGGAACACCACAATGGAAGGTCCCAGGAAGGAAGTATTTCTCAGAGAAGGGCATCCCAGAGCTATATGGCCATGTTCAGCGGCAAGTGAATGTATCTCTGGCACACAGTGTCGGTGCCAAGATACATCTGACCACAGACACGTGGTCTAGCAAACACGGGCAGGGAAGGTATATCAGTTTTACTGCCCACTGGGTGAACCTTCTGACGGCCGTCAAGCATGTAACCCGTGGCACCCGTGTAGATTTGGTTTTACCGCCACGGATTGCATGCAGGCCTGACTCTTCTTCTCCTCCTCCTACTCCATCCTCCTCCCTCTCCTCCTCAGCTGCCTCCTCCTTTTCCGCTGCTAGCGTCTCTTCCACTGCACCGCCCAAGCTCCCCAGAACCTATTCCACATGCCAGGTGAGACGTTGCCATGCCGTGCTGCGTCTGTTGTGCCTGGAAGCAAAGAGCCACACTGGCCCGGCACTCCTTTCAGCTTTGCGTTCACAGGCAGATGAGTGGCTAACACCGCTCAATTTGACAGTTGGTAAAGTGGTGTGTGACAACGGTGCCAATCTGCTTAGCGCATTGAAACAGGGCAAAATCACGCACGTGCCGTGCATGGCACACGTCTTAAACTTGGTCGTGCAGCGATTCCTTGTCAAATACCCTGGGGTCCAGGACATCTTGCGGCAGGCAAGGAAAATCTCGGCCCATTTCAGAAGATCTTACACGGCCATGGCTCGCCTTGCTGACATTCAGCGGCGACACCATCTGCCGGTCAGACGTCTTATTTGCGATTGCCCGACGCGATGGAACTCAACCTTCTATATGCTTGATAGGCTGCTCCAGCAGAAACGTGCAGTTAACGTCTACCTGTATGAACTCTGCGAAAGAAACGGTTCTGGGGAGCTGGGTTTTTTTTCACCGCGCCAGTGGCTGCTCATGCGCGACACATGCAGACTTCTGCGGCCATTTGAGGAGATCACCAAACTGGTCAGTCGCAGCCATGGCGCCATCAGTGACATGGTACCTTATGCCTTCTTTCTGGAGCGTGCATTGCGTCGTGTCATTGATCAGGCTGTGGAGGAGCAGGAGCGGGAAGATGAGGAAGTCGCAATGCTGGATGAATTCCCAGGGGGGGCTACTCTATCTGAGACAAGTCAACAACAGGAGTCTGATGAGGAGTCAGAGGAGGATGGTGCCGGGGCGGATGAGCAGGAGCAAGAAGAGCATGCTTTAAACCTTTCTGGGATCCCTGTTGTGCGAGGATGGGGAGAGGAGAATGAAGAGGACGACATTATCCTGGATGATGAGCAGGAGCCAGGCCACCACACCGCTTCCACTTTAGTGCAAATGGGGGCCTTCATGCTCCAGTGTTTTAATAGGGACCCCCGTATAAAAAGCATGAGGGTCAAGGACCAGTACTGGGTGGCAACGTACTTAGACCCCCGGTACAAACACAAAATGGCGGAAATGTTACCGCCGTCGCAGAGGGCTGTCAGAATGCAGCACTTCCAGGCCTTGCTTCGAGAAATGCTGCATTCTGCTTTTGCGTGCGCTGGCAGAGGAGCAATTCCCACTCCCAGAGAAGGATTTGCGGGTACCAATCCAACAGCGCCTGCAAGAAGAGGCCGGTTTGAAGATGTGTTGGTGACTTCGGATATGAGGTCATTCTTTCAGCCGACCCATCGACAGGTGTCATCCGGATCCAGCATCAGGGAACGCCTAGACCGTCAGGTGTCCGACTACATTGGGTTAACGGCCGATGTGGACGCTCTGAGGAGTGATGAACCCCTAGACTACTGGGTGGGCAGGCTTGACCTCTGGCCAGAGCTTGCCCAATTTGCAATCGAACTGTTGGCTTGCCCCTCATCCAGTGTCCTGTCCGAAAGGACGTTCAGCGCAGCAGGGGGGATTGTGACCGATAAGCGTACTCGCCTAGCTCACCACAGTGTTAACTACCTCACATTTCTAAAAATGAATGAGGCATGGATCTCGGAGGAATTCAACACATGTGACCAGTAGACCATGTATATGTCTATAAACTATTTTTTTAATCAAGCACACAGACCTTCTTAATTCATTTGGCTCACTTCCTTGACCCAAAAAAGCACACCGTACTATATGCCCCTACCCTCCTCTTTGAAGAGGTTGAGCGGTGTCATATTTCTACTGGGGCTGCTTATGATATCCCTGTGCTGTGCTGACTTCCTCCTGGGGGTTCTTATTATGAAGGGATCACACTATCCCTGTGCTGTGCTGACTTCCTCCTGGGGGTTCTTATTATGAGGGGATCACACCATCCCTGTGCTGTGCTGACTTCCTCCTGGGGCTGCTTACGGTGCTGCTGTCAGTGCTGTATGTCACGGTGCTGCTGTCAGCGCTGTATGTCACGGTGCTGCTGTCAGCGCTGTATGTCACGGTGCTGCTGTCAGCGCTGTATGTCACGGTGCTGCTGTCAGCGCTGTATGTCACGGTGCTGCTGTCAGCGCTGTATGTCACGGTGCTGCTGTCAGCGCTGTATGTCACGGTGCTGCTGTCAGCGCTGTATGTCACGGTGCTGCTGTCAGCGCTGTATGTCACGGTGCTGCTGTCAGCGCTGTATGTCACGGTGCTGCTGTCAGCGCTGTATGTCACGGTGCTGCTGTCAGTGCTCTGTATTACGGTGCTGCTGTCAGATGCCTCTATCACGGTGCATGTGTCATTCCGGTATGTCACGCTGCTGGTGATCATCTCCTGCACCCTCTTCTTTGCCTACCCTGGTCCCTGACCTTCCCTCTCCTCCATTGCCTTCATTAGCTCCATAGTCCTGAATTGTTAGAACAATTTCCCAAATAAAATAAAAATGCTTGTAGTTATCGATCCCAAATTCACCTCATACATGTATTATGTCATTGTCCAGATGGTGGGACTACGTTTTACCCCCTAATAATTACCACGTGGCCGCAAATTCGACATGAAGGTTTGCAAAGTTCGCCTCCCATTGAAGTCAATGGGGCCCGCGGCGAACGTTCGGTTTCGCGAACGTTTGGGTCCGTTCGCATTTCGCGTTCGCGAAACGTCCCGTCGGAAGTTCGTCCATCACTATAGGTGAGGGTGTGCATCCCTACGAACCAAAAGACCACCTATCTAAAACTTAACCTTTATTATAAATCATAAAAGGTATGTAAATTACCATAACAGGGTGAGGAGAATGCAATTATATACAAACCAAAGTTCTATCTCTATGTGGTAAAATTTGCATCTGCCAAGTTTAATTGGTGAAACTTCTCTTGATATACATATAAGCAATATGAGGGTTATTATACCCTCTAATGCCGCGTACACATGACCGGTTTTCCCGTCGGAATAAACTCCGAAGGTTTTTCTGACAGAGTTCCGCTGAAACTGTCTTGCGTACACACGATCACACCAAAGTTAAGAAGGCGGTGATGGACAAAACACGTACAACAGGACTAGAAAAAGGAAGTTCAATAGCCAGTAGCCAATAGCCTCCGTCTCGTACTTGCTTCAGTGCATACGTCGTTTTGGTCCGTCAGAACAGCATACAGACGAGCGGTTTTCCCGATAGGAATTAGTTCCATTGGAAATATTTAAAACATGTTCTATTTCTAGGTCCGTCAGAATTTTTGTAAAAAAAAGTCAGATGAGGCATGATCGGAATATACGATAAAAAGCTCCCGTCTGACTTTTTATGTTGGACATTCTGCTCGTGTTTATGCAGCATTACATTCAATGTTTTAGTTTTTGTCTTTACATGTTCTTTCCTTCCCCTTCATTATTGTGGGGTGAGATATGCCTTGTGTCAATGCAGTCTTGATTTATTAGAGAAGCTTTTTGTGGATATGAGGCTCGTCCATTAGTGGTGAACCGTGTACCTGTATTACATATCTGAGAGATAGATGAGTTCATAGGGCAGAAGACAGATAGCCCATATCTTCAGTAAGACAGTGCAGCACCATCTACCATAAGGTAGGTGCTAGAATAGGATTTTTCATGGTAGGCAAATTTAGACAGGCCTGTCGTTTAGGTTGGGCCTGCTTGTTTTGATTTGAGATTGGGAGTGTTTAGTGTAGTAGTGGGTGTGACCACCTGTGCTCTGACTCAGAGGCACCTCCCCTGCTTTCAGGAAGATTGTTCTAGAACAGAGGTTGGGCCTGAGGTTTGAGTGGCAGGCAGCTCATGTGAGGAGCTCTGACCAATTACCATTCAGTATTGGCAGGGGACAGGCCTCCCATATAAGCTGGGGTCACATGCTGCTAAGGGATTCTGGTGCAGGAGAAAAGGAGAATGGAGTTTTAGGTAGCTGCCGTAGGGCGTACCCATGTGGAGGAGCTGCTAGGATGTATTCCTGGATAAAGATCTTCACCATGGAGTTGGTGTCAAGCGGCTGTGACCAGGGAACAGAGCGTTTGCAGTTATGGACTGGCTGTGTACAGTAGTCCGCTTATTACCGTGTGCTAGGCCATCGGGGAGAGGTACCGTGTATTTCTGGCCTGGTAAAGCAATCTGGTAATACCTTCCAACAGACTGTGTGGCTACCAAATTCACTGAGCCACGGGGGAGAGGTATTGTAGGCCTCTGGCTTATTGATCTGCTGAAGCAACACCATTCAAGAGACTTTACCACAGTAACAAATTACAGCCAGCAAACTGGGGTTATTCAGAGTGATCCCTTTTTGTCTTACAGGAAGTGGTGATACAGGAGTCTATCAGTTTTGAGGTAGAGGACTGAGGAGTGCAGGAGGAAGTGCAGAGGAAGAGGAGCAATAGTGTGCAGTGGAGATATGCAGGAGGAGACTGTGAATGTTAGAAGTGCATAATTTTCAGGGCTAAAGCTGCTAATCAATGTTCTATAAATATGATGACAATTCAATAAGTGCTATGGGCATCCCATATCTTCCTTTACCCCAACCAAGTTGTATCCCGCAATAAACGCAACAAAACTATGCAAATGACTGCTCATTGTCTCAGAGGTGATAGATGGGGGTCTGACAGCAGGGTGATTTGGTGGATTGTTGTAAGGAGTGCTCACACCATGGCTACAACAGTATTTACCAGTATACTTTCTCTTTTTCTTGTTCATCTCATTTTTATATGTGGCTAATAAAGAGGAGGAAAGATAGATGTACATCCGTCTCTTCATGCCGACGGGTTTTGGTGAGTAGATCTTGAGTTTACACATCCTCTAAACAGCCTAGAGCCTTTATATTAAATGTAAGAGAATATAATAACCCTCATATTGTATATACCGTATGTGTATATCAAGAGAAGTTTTAACAATTAACTTGGTAAATGTATATATTACCACATAAAGATAAAACTTTGGTTAATACAGAATATAGTGGCATTGACCTCACCTTATAGGGATACCTGTTATGGTCATTTACATACCTTTTATGATTTATAATAAAAGTTACGTTTTAGATAAGCGGCCTTTTGGTACGTAGGGAAGCGCACCCTACTCTAGTTATAGTATAGTATAGTTATAGTATAGTATAAATCCTGAATAATAAATAGTACATTCTACAGCTAACACTATGGCTCGTTCACACCAGCAAGCCATACTCAATGCTTGGCCCCGGGAATAGTGCAGATGTGCCAATACACACTGTTTAATGTCTTTTCTCTTTTATTAAAACTTTATTGAAATGTTGAAAGTGACATTTCATTCAGTTCTATTCACTAAAGCAGCATTCCTATGCAGTATCTTGCATCACAACACTGCACTGGAAAAAAGATTTCACTAAGGAAATATTGAAATCTTCATCTTTTTCTGACTTACCCAACTAGATCTTTTATTCTAAGGCCGCGTACACACGGGCGGATTGTCTGCCCAACTTAGTCCGCTGAACCGTGTTTCAGCGGACAATCCGCTCGTGTGTGGGCTTCAGCGGACTTTTTCAGCGGACAGTCTGACGGACTAAGTCTTTCGGAATTTCCGTAATTTTGTCCGTCCAAACTTGGTTTCAGCGGACAGTCCGCTCGTGTGTAGGCAAGTTGGACGGACTAAATATGGCGCATGCTCAGAAAGGATTTACACGGCCGAAGGTTGCATTGCAGTGTATTGGACGTCGTTTTTCTAGTCCCGTCGTACGTGCTGTACATGTCATCGCGCAAGCTTTCAGCGGACTGTCTGTTCATCGTGTGTGGTCAAGTCCGTTCATTCAAATGTTGGACGGACTGTCTGTCGGATTGTCTGACGAACTTAGTTGGGCAGACAATCCGCCCGTGTGTACGCGGCCTTAGCTATATAGGGTTTATTTTATTTCTAGATTTTGCCCATAGAGAATGCCTTTGTTATAGTGTTTGTAATTTTAGCACATTTCTACCTAGTGGCAGTGTCTTTATTTAAGTATACACTTTCCCAATTTCAAAATCAAATGATGTCCTGCTTTGTTTAAACTGTGCTCTCATGGTTATTGTATCTCCCTACTTGTTTAACACTTTATTGAATGCCAACTTAAATATTACCACATTGTGGTCACTGTTGTCAACATTCTTGGGCTGCACATTTGATATGGTATCTGAAAGATGTATACCGCTCCAGGTACAAATACCAAGACCTCACCTCCCCTGCACAGCCTGGGTGCTGCTTTTGTGTATATTGTGCATTGAAAAATGTCTTTATTGAATAAAATCAGTCCATAGAGCAATCAAGGACAGTGGATGAATTAGATGATGCGTTTCACACCCCTTACTGGTGCTTAGTCATGGCATATAGTATCTGGTCTATTAGAAATTACTATTCAAGTAGAGATTCCCCTCTAATTGGTTTGGCTACCACTTTTGTGTAAAAATAAATGTCTATTTATAGAAATACACTGCACACCTACCTGAACCCTCCTTCTCAAACAGTACCTGAACCCCTCAACTGAAATATGGAATGACAACTTCCAATCCTTCAACATTGACACACACCTACACACTTTACAGGCTAACATGTAAATGTGGCTCATGTGCTGATAAAGACTGTAGAATGTTCTGTCCTTATACCTTGTGTGTTATGCTGGCAAACCCAAAGAGTAAACAGCAACACTTAGAAGTTAAGCATGCAATAAAGAATGCCTGGAACTTACCAAGGTGGTCATGTCAGATATATTTCAGTGTGCTGGAAAATGTTTTCACAATCTGTTATTGAGATATATATATATATATTACTCTCCAGCCACTTTATTAGGTACACCTTGCTAGGGATGGGCCGAACACACCCTTGTTCAGTTCCCACCAGAACTCCCGAACAGGGAAAACGTTTGGCCCGAGCCGCAAAGTCTATTAAAGTCTATGGGAACCAAACATGAAAAATCAACGTACCCATTTTGAAGGCTTATATGCAAGTTATTGGCCATAAAAAGGGTATGGGGGCCCGGGTACTGCCCTGGGGGACAAGTATGAATGCAATATTTTTTTTTTGATAAACAATTGTTTTTAAAGGAGCAGTGATTTTAAAATCCTTTATTAATTTTTTTTTTAAATGTCCCTGATGTAGAACCATTGTTAATCGTAACTTCGCCGCCACAGTGGGACCCGAAAAAAGAAAAATGCTCTGCCGTCATCGAAGGCTAACTGCTTAATGCAGGCTCTGCCATTTGACAGTTCTTAAATAGGTAAGAGGCAGGACCACCTGGTGACATCATAGAGCTTCTTTTTTTTTGTTTCCCGGGACCAGCAGTGGCGGCGGTTTCATGGACGATGGATGTTAAAAAAAATTTAAATACATTTTAATAAAGGACTTGTCAAAAACTGTCTGCTGTTTTTCTTTATTTTTGACACTTTTTTGGTGAATGAGTATGGGGTACATTGTACCCCTTCCAGATTCTGATAAGCCCCCTGCCCGCAGACCCCCACAACCACCACCCAGGATTGTCAGGAAAAGGCCCTTGTCCCCATCAACATGGGGACAAGGTGCTTTGGGGTTAGAGTTCCCCAAAGCACCCACCCACCAATGTTGAGGGCATGTGGCCTGGTATGGTTCAGGAGGGGGGGGATGCTTGCTTGCCCCCCCCTTTCCCCTACTTCCTTTTCCTGCGTGCTTGGATAAGGGTCTGGTGTGGATTTTGGGGGAACTCTAAGCCTTTTTCTTTTTAATTTTGGCATGGGGATCCCCTTAAAACCCATAGCAGAGCCAAAGGCCATTTTTTTTTGTTTAATTGCCGACAATTGCAACCGCGAGTCAATTTAAATATGATTTCTTTTAGAAATCAAATTTTTGCTCCAGCAGGTTCTATACATGGCACAGATGCGCCACTTTACAGACAGACTAAGGGGACCCCCCAGGCACTATATTTAAAGGAATTTTTCATTTTTATTGGTTGACTTTATGTAGAGAAAATATGTAGCTCCATCATCTGCTCACGATGCCCGCTGCACCGGCAGACTTGAAAAAAAAAAGAAAAAAAGGCTGCTCGTGACGAAGGCTGACCAGTCAGTGCCATCAAACTGTTGGCGCTATATATCTTCTATTATCTTCTATAATAATAATATTAAATCACATTATTTTCAATGGTGCCCATTCGCATGAATACCACTCAGTGCAGCACGATTTTGGAAAGTTTCCTTTAGTACTTTGGTGCAATTTACAGTGCGATGTTGTCCCACAGAATATACAAATCACATCCAAAAGCAACCAAGTTGCAACAAAGTTACACTACAAAGTTGCACTGAAAATACCCTCCGGTGGCCCATTTGTAAAATCACTGCCTCTTAGGTAGTGATGGACGAACTTCCGACGGGACGTTTCGCGAACGCGAAACGCGAACGGGCACAAACGTTCGCGAAAACGACCGTTCGCCGCGGGCTCCATTGACTTCAATGGGAGGCGAATTTCGCAAACCTTTAGGTCGAATTTGCGGCCACGGGGTAATTATTAGGGGGTAGCACGTAGTCCCACCACCTGGACAATAGCATAATACATGTATGAGGTGAATTTGGGATCGATAACTACAAGCATTTTTTTTTTATTTGGGAAATTGTTCTGACAATTCAGGACTATGGAGCTAATGAAGGCAATGGAGGAGAGGGAAGGTCAGGGACCAGGGTAGGCAAACAAGAGGGTGCAGGAGATACAGAGCACTGACAGCAGCACCGTAATACAGAGCACTGACATCAGCACCGTGACATACAGCGCTGACAGCAGCTCCGTGACATACAGCGCTGACAGCAGCTCCGTGACATACAGCGCTGACAGCAGCTCCGTGACATACAGCGCTGACAGCAGCACCGTGACATACAGCGCTGACAGCAGCTCCGTGACATACAGCGCTGACAGCAGCTCCGTGACATACAGCGCTGACAGCAGCTCCGTGACATACAGCGCTGACAGCAGCTCCGTGACATACAGCGCTGACAGCAGCTCCGTGACATACAGCGCTGACAGCAGCTCCGTGACATACAGCGCTGACAGCAGCTCCGTGACATACAGCGCTGACAGCAGCTCCGTGACATACAGCGCTGACAGCAGCTCCGTGACATACAGCGCTGACAGCAGCTCCGTGACATACAGCGCTGACAGCAGCTCCGTGACATACAGCGCTGACAGCAGCTCCGTGACATACAGCGCTGACAGCAGCACCGTAAGCAGCCCCAGGAGGAAGTCAGCACAGCACAGGGATGGTGTGATCCCCTCATAATAAGAACCCCCAGGAGGAAGTCAGCACAGCACAGGGATGGTGTGATCCCCTCATAATAAGAACACCCAGGAGGAAGTCAGCACAGCACAGGGATGGTGGGAACCCCTCATAATAAGCAGCCCCAGTAGAAATATGACACCGCTCAACCTCTTCAAAGAGGAGGGTAGGGGCATATAGTACGGTGTGCTTTTTTGGGTCAGGGAAGTGAGCCAAATGAATTAAGAAGGTCTGTGTGCTTGATTCCAAAAATTGTTTATAGACATATACATGGTCTACTGATCACATGTGTTGAATTCCTCCGAGATCCATGCCTCATTCATTTTTAGAAATGTGAGGTAGTTAACACTGTGGTGAGCTAGGCGAGTACGCTTATCGGTCACAATCCCCCCTGCTGCGCTGAACGTCCTTTCGGACAGGACACTGGATGAGGGGCAAGCCAACAGTTCGATTGCAAATTGGGCAAGCTCTGGCCAGAGGTCAAGCCTGCCCACCCAGTAGTCTAGGGGTTCATCACTCCTCAGAGCGTCCACATCGGCCGTTAACCCAATGTAGTCGGACACCTGACGGTCTAGGCGTTCCCTGATGCTGGATCCGGATGACACCTGTCGATGGGTCGGCTGAAAGAATGACCTCATATCCGAAGTCACCAACACATCTTCAAACCGGCCTCTTCTTGCAGGCGCTGTTGGATTGGTACCCGCAAATCCTTCTCTGGGAGTGGGAATTGCTCCTCTGCCAGCGCACGCAAAAGCAGAATGCAGCATTTCTCGAAGCAAGGCCTGGAAGTGCTGCATTCTGACAGCCCTCTGCGACGGCGGTAACATTTCCGCCATTTTGTGTTTGTACCGGGGGTCTAAGTACGTTGCCACCCAGTACTGGTCCTTGACCCTCATGCTTTTTATACGGGGGTCCCTATTAAAACACTGGAGCATGAAGGCCCCCATTTGCACTAAAGTGGAAGCGGTGTGGTGGCCTGGCTCCTGCTCATCATCCAGGATAATGTCGTCCTCTTCATTCTCCTCTCCCCATCCTCGCACAACAGGGATCCCAGAAAGGTTTAAAGCATGCTCTTCTTGCTCCTGCTCATCCGCCCCGGCACCATCCTCCTCTGACTCCTCATCAGACTCCTGTTGTTGACTTGTCTCAGATAGAGTAGCCCCCCCTGGGAATTCATCCAGCATTGCGACTTCCTCATCTTCCCGCTCCTGCTCCTCCACAGCCTGATCAATGACACGACGCAATGCACGCTCCAGAAAGAAGGCATAAGGTACCATGTCACTGATGGCGCCATGGCTGCGACTGACCAGTTTGGTGATCTCCTCAAATGGCCGCAGAAGTCTGCATGTGTCGCGCATGAGCAGCCACTGGCGCGGTGAAAAAAAACCCAGCTCCCCAGAACCGTTTCTTTCGCAGAGTTCATACAGGTAGACGTTAACTGCACGTTTCTGCTGGAGCAGCCTATCAAGCATATAGAAGGTTGAGTTCCATCGCGTCGGGCAATCGCAAATAAGACGTCTGACCGGCAGATGGTGTCGCCGCTGAATGTCAGCAAGGCGAGCCATGGCCGTGTAAGATCTTCTGAAATGGGCCGAGATTTTCCTTGCCTGCCGCAAGATGTCCTGGACCCCAGGGTATTTGACAAGGAATCGCTGCACGACCAAGTTTAAGACGTGTGCCATGCACGGCACGTGCGTGATTTTGCCCTGTTTCAATGCGCTAAGCAGATTGGCACCGTTGTCACACACCACTTTACCAACTGTCAAATTGAGCGGTGTTAGCCACTCATCTGCCTGTGAACGCAAAGCTGAAAGGAGTGCCGGGCCAGTGTGGCTCTTTGCTTCCAGGCACAACAGACGCAGCACGGCATGGCAACGTCTCACCTGGCATGTGGAATAGGTTCTGGGGAGCTTGGGCGGTGCAGTGGAAGAGACGCTAGCAGCGGAAAAGGAGGAGGCAGCTGAGGAGGAGAGGGAGGAGGATGGAGTAGGAGGAGGAGAAGAAGAGTCAGGCCTGCATGCAATCCGTGGCGGTAAAACCAAATCTACACGGGTGCCACGGGTTACATGCTTGACGGCCGTCAGAAGGTTCACCCAGTGGGCAGTAAAACTGATATACCTTCCCTGCCCGTGTTTGCTAGACCACGTGTCTGTGGTCAGATGTATCTTGGCACCGACACTGTGTGCCAGAGATACATTCACTTGCCGCTGAACATGGCCATATAGCTCTGGGATGCCCTTCTCTGAGAAATACTTCCTTCCTGGGACCTTCCATTGTGGTGTTCCAATGGCCACAAATTTGCGAAAGGCCTCCGAGTCCACCAGTTTATATGGCAGTAGTTGGCGGGCTATGAGTTCTGACAAGCCAGCCGCCAACCGTTGGGCAAGAGGGTTATCCGGCGTCATCATTTTTTTACGCTCAAACATTAGGCCCACGGAAGCCTGCCTTTTTGCAGAAAAATGTGAGCTTGGCGTGATGGAAGGTGGAGTGGAGGACAATTGTGAGGAGAGAGGAGAAGGAGAAGTAGAAGACGAGGCTGGACGGTGAGAGCCTGCAGTGTGGCTTTGTGTGTTCCGTTGCTCCCACTGGGCTCGGTGATGGCTGCTCATGTGCCTTCTTAAGGCGGTCGTCCCTAGGTGAGTATTGGGCTTACCGCGACTAACGCGTTGACTGCAAAGATTGCAGATGGCAACGCTATTGTCAGCAGCGGACACGTTAAAAAAAGCCCACACTGCGGAGCCATGTGCCGGTGTCCTGGGAGCGCCAGATGTGACCGTACATGGTCGATGACTCGCTCCTGATACATTTGCAGTCTGCTTTGTCCCTGCTGTGCAATGTAAGTCATTGCTGCTTCTCCTCCCTATCTGCTGGTCCATATCTCCCTCTGAACTCCCCTCCTCTTCCTCTCTTGTGGGCACCCACGTGACATCACTAGACACGTCATCATCAACGTCACCTTCCCCACCGCTATAAGTAGAGTAGGCAGCAACACCGGGGACCAACCTCCTCCTTGGGCTGATCTGGGTACTGGCGTCAGACTGCTGAGTAGCGCTTGTTGCTACCTCCTCTTCCTGATCCAATACCAAGAGTGGCTGCGCATCAGAAATGTCCTCTTGATATGGATCGGAAAATAATTCCAGTGACTCAAGCGGAAGGTATGTGGTGGTGGTGGTGGTGGTCGTGTTGTTGGTGGTAGTGTCTTTGGGGGTGCACATAGCAGAGAGTGAAGAAGAGGGTGCAGATCGAGAGGATGAGGAGGGTGCAGAAGAGTAAGGCTGAGCGAGCCACTCAACCAAGTCTGGTGCATCCTTTAAAGTAATTGAACGCACCTTCTGCAACTTCCCACTTTGGCTCAAGCCTGTTGCTCCTGCCCTACCCCTACCACCCCTGCGGAAGGGCCTGCCTCTTCCTCTGCATGTCATTTTTTAAATGACCCTGTGACAAAACTCTTAGTCCCTATACCGCTGAAGGACTGCTGCAGTATAGGTGAGCGGTCAGCAGTGGTGCACGTCAACCCTATCTATTGTGGACCTATAGCGGTCCTTACAGAACAGCAGACTGTACCGCACTCAAGCCTATGTACCGTAGCACCCTATACCAAGTTACCAGTCCTTATAAGAACTTTTGTGGACCAAGCAGGTTGTGTGTTAGTGATTAGCAGACTGTACGTCAGTCCCTATACCAATGAAGGACTGCTGCAGTATAGGGCAGCGGTCAGCAGTAGTGCACGGCAACCCTATGTATTGTGGACCGATAGCGGTCCTTACAGAACAGCAGACTGTAACGCACTCAGGCCTATGTACCGTAGCACCCTATACCAAGTTACCAGTCCTTATAAGAACTTTTGTGGACCAAGCAGGTTGTGTGTTAGTGATTAGCAGACTGTACGTCAGTCCCTATACCAATGAAGGACTGCTGCAGTATAGGGCAGCGGTCAGCAGTAGTGCACGGCAACCCTATGTATTGTGGACCGATAGCGGTCCTTACAGAACAGCAGACTGTACTGCACTCAGGCCTATGTACCGTAGCACCCTATACCAAGTTACCAGTCCTTATAAGAACTTTTGTGGAACAAGCAGGTTGTGTGTTAGTGATTAGCAGACTGTACGTCAGTCCCTATACCGCTGAAGGACTGCTGCAGTATAGGTGAGCGGTCAGCAGTGGTGCACGTCAACCCTATCTATTGTGGACCGATAGCGGTCCTTACAGAACAGCAGACTGTAACGCACTCAGGCCTATGTACCGTAGCACCCTATACCAAGTTACCAGTCCTTATAAGAACTTTTGTGGACCAAGCAGGTTGTGTGTTAGTGATTAGCAGACTGTACGTCAGTCCCTATACCAATGAAGGACTGCTGCAGTATAGGGCAGCGGTCAGCAGTAGTGCACGGCAACCCTATGTATTGTGGACCGATAGCGGTCCTTACAGAACAGCAGACTGTACTGCACTCAGGCCTATGTACCGTAGCACCCTATACCAAGTTACCAGTCCTTATAAGAACTTTTGTGGAACAAGCAGGTTGTGTGTTAGTGATTAGCAGACTGTACGTCAGTCCCTATACCGCTGAAGGACTGCTGCAGTATAGGTGAGCGGTCAGCAGTGGTGCACGTCAACCCTATCTATTGTGGACCGATAGCGGTCCTTACAGAACAGCAGACTGTAACGCACTCAGGCCTATGTACCGTAGCACCCTATACCAAGTTACCAGTCCTTATAAGAACTTTTGTGGACCAAGCAGGTTGTGTGTTAGTGATTAGCAGACTGTACGTCAGTCCCTATACCAATGAAGGACTGCTGCAGTATAGGGCAGCGGTCAGCAGTAGTGCACGGCAACCCTATGTATTGTGGACCGATAGCGGTCCTTACAGAACAGCAGACTGTACTGCACTCAGGCCTATGTACCGTAGCACCCTATACCAAGTTACCAGTCCTTATAAGAACTTTTGTGGAACAAGCAGGTTGTGTGTTAGTGATTAGCAGACTGTACGTCAGTCCCTATACCGCTGAAGGACTGCTGCAGTATAGGTGAGCGGTCAGCAGTGGTGCACGTCAACCCTATCTATTGTGGACCGATAGCGGTCCTTACAGAACAGCAGACTGTAACGCACTCAGGCCTATGTACCGTAGCACCCTATACCAAGTTACCAGTCCTTATAAGAACTTTTGTGGACCAAGCAGGTTGTGTGTTAGTGATTAGCAGACTGTACGTCAGTCCCTATACCAATGAAGGACTGCTGCAGTATAGGGCAGCGGTCAGCAGTAGTGCACGGCAACCCTATGTATTGTGGACCGATAGCGGTCCTTACAGAACAGCAGACTGTACTGCACTCAGGCCTATGTACCGTAGCACCCTATACCAAGTTACCAGTCCTTATAAGAACTTTTGTGGACCAAGCAGGTTGTGTGTTAGTGATTAGCAGACTGTACGTCAGTCCCTATACCAATGAAGGACTGCTGCAGTATAGGGCAGCGGTCAGCAGTAGTGCACGGCAACCCTATGTATTGTGGACCGATAGCGGTCCTTACAGAACAGCAGACTGTACTGCACTCAGGCCTATGTACCGTAGCACCCTATACCAAGTTACCAGTCCTTATAAGAACTTTTGTGGACCAAGCAGGTTGTGTGTTAGTGATTAGCAGACTGTACGTCAGTCCCTATACCAATGAAGGACTGCTGCAGTATAGGGCAGCGGTCAGCAGTAGTGCACGGCAACCCTATGTATTGTGGACCGATAGCGGTCCTTACAGAACAGCAGACTGTAACGCACTCAGGCCTATGTACCGTAGCACCCTATACCAAGTTACCAGTCCTTATAAGAACTTTTGTGGAACAAGCAGGTTGTGTGTTAGTGATTAGCAGACTGTACGTCAGTCCCTATACCGCTGAAGGACTGCTGCAGTATAGGTGAGCGGTCAGCAGTGGTGCACGTCAACCCTATCTATTGTGGACCGATAGTGGTCCTTACAGAACAGCAGACTGTACCGCACTCAAGCCTATGTACCGTAGCACCCTATACCAAGTTACCAGTCCTTATAAGAACTTTTGTGGACCAAGCAGGTTGTGTGTTAGTGATTAGCAGACTGTACGTCAGTCCCTATACCAATGAAGGACTGCTGCAGTATAGGGCAGCGGTCAGCAGTAGTGCACGGCAACCCTATGTATTGTGGACCGATAGCGGTCCTTACAGAACAGCAGACTGTACTGCACTCAGGCCTATGTACCGTAGCACCCTATACCAAGTTACCAGTCCTTATAAGAACTTTTGTGGACCAAGCAGGTTGTGTGTTAGTGATTAGCAGACTGTACGTCAGTCCCTATACCAATGAAGGACTGCTGCAGTATAGGGCAGCGGTCAGCAGTAGTGCACGGCAACCCTATGTATTGTGGACCGATAGCGGTCCTTACAGAACAGCAGACTGTAACGCACTCAGGCCTATGTACCGTAGCACCCTATACCAAGTTACCAGTCCTTATAAGAACTTTTGTGGAACAAGCAGGTTGTGTGTTAGTGATTAGCAGACTGTACGTCAGTCCCTATACCGCTGAAGGACTGCTGCAGTATAGGTGAGCGGTCAGCAGTGGTGCACGTCAACCCTATCTATTGTGGACCGATAGTGGTCCTTACAGAACAGCAGACTGTACCGCACTCAAGCCTATGTACCGTAGCACCCTATACCAAGTTACCAGTCCTTATAAGAACTTTTGTGGACCAAGCAGGTTGTGTGTTAGTGATTAGCAGACTGTACGTCAGTCCCTATACCAATGAAGGACTGCTGCAGTATAGGGCAGCGGTCAGCAGTAGTGCACGGCAACCCTATGTATTGTGGACCGATAGCGGTCCTTACAGAACAGCAGACTGTACTGCACTCAGGCCTATGTACCGTAGCACCCTATACCAAGTTACCAGTCCTTATAAGAACTTTTGTGGAACAAGCAGGTTGTGTGTTAGTGATTAGCAGACTGTACGTCAGTCCCTATACCGCTGAAGGACTGCTGCAGTATAGGTGAGCGGTCAGCAGTGGTGCACGTCAACCCTATCTATTGTGGACCGATAGCGGTCCTTACAGAACAGCAGACTGTAACGCACTCAGGCCTATGTACCGTAGCACCCTATACCAAGTTACCAGTCCTTATAAGAACTTTTGTGGACCAAGCAGGTTGTGTGTTAGTGATTAGCAGACTGTACGTCAGTCCCTATACCAATGAAGGACTGCTGCAGTATAGGGCAGCGGTCAGCAGTAGTGCACGGCAACCCTATGTATTGTGGACCGATAGCGGTCCTTACAGAACAGCAGACTGTAACGCACTCAGGCCTATGTACCGTAGCACCCTATACCAAGTTACCAGTCCTTATAAGAACTTTTGTGGACCAAGCAGGTTGTGTGTTAGTGATTAGCAGACTGTACGTCAGTCCCTATACCAATGAAGGACTGCTGCAGTATAGGGCAGCGGTCAGCAGTAGTGCACGGCAACCCTATGTATTGTGGACCGATAGCGGTCCTTACAGAACAGCAGACTGTACTGCACTCAGGCCTATGTACCGTAGCACCCTATACCAAGTTACCAGTCCTTATAAG
This sequence comes from Lithobates pipiens, assembly GCF_037356315.1. Classification (NCBI taxonomy): domain Eukaryota; kingdom Metazoa; phylum Chordata; class Amphibia; order Anura; family Ranidae; genus Lithobates; species Lithobates pipiens. The sequence continues at coordinate 420,756,568 of NW_027507718.1, forward strand.
AACTTTTGTGGACCAAGCAGGTTGTGTATTAGTGTTTAGCAGACTGTGCGTCAGTCCCTATACCGCTGAAGGACTGCTGCAGTATAGGGCAGCGGTCAGCAGTAGTGCACGGCAACCCTATGTATTGTGGACCGATAGCGGTCCTTACAGAACAGCAGACTGTACCGCACCCAAGCCTATGTACCGTAGCACCCTAGACAGACCAAGTTACCAGTCCTGATAAAGAGCTTTGTGGAACAAGTGAGTTGTGAATGATTAGCAGACTGCAGCAGAAGGGCAGCAGTCAAGTATAATATTCTTTCTATATTTGGAAGAAAGAATATTATACGTGTACAAGCCTATTACCGTACCACTGATACCAGTCCTGAAAAGAACCTTTGTGGAACTAATAGTAACAGCAAGTCTTTAAAATTATCCTCACTGCCTGACACACTGCTTCCTGCCTGTCCCTATACAAATTGGCAAAAAAGAGTAGGCTGGAACGATTAGCTGGAACAGCTCTTTTGTGGACCTGATAGTAACAGCTAATGATGATGATGATGATGATGATGAAGAAAGACTAATCTGGCTGAGCTGTCCCTAAAATAGCAGCATACAGCGCTCTGTCCCTTTATCTAAACTGACAAAAGAAACTCAGGCTGCTGACCTAACACCTATACCAGTCCTGAAAAGAACTTTTGTGTACCAAATAGCTAGCGTTTTCTCTGTCCCTACTCCACACAGGATCCTTTCCCTACAGTGACAGAAGAAAGAATGTAAAATGGCCACCGGATCGGGTGTATTTATAGGTTAGGGGGAATGTCCAAGTGTCCATGAGCTGTCATGTCTCAATTGGTTGTCCTGTAACACATGATAAACGTGTCACGAAAGGTTAAAGTTCTTGTATACATTAAACACGTAAGTCCGCCGGGGCGAACGACGGAAAAAGGCGTTCGAACCCGCGGACGGCGAAAGTCGGAAATTCGCCGCGAAACGACCGCCGGGCGAACCGTTCGGCCATCACTACTCTTAGGTGCTTACTTGCTGCTGCAGGTATTTGACTGGCCAGAAGGGGTTGATTACCTGTTTCCCCCACCACAATAGTTCATCCTGCCAGTTCGTACCTCCTGTTGTAACTTATAAGCTGGCAGGAGAAACCACAGCATGCAGTGGGGAGCAGGTATCCCACATACTTGGAAGTTGCGGAATATATGCAGAGGTTGGCAAGCACTGCTATGGTGGTGTTTCAACAAAAACGTAAGTATAGATCCTATTTTATTACAGGTATGTGTTGATAGGGTCACTTTAATTTACCTTGTCCTATGCCATACTTTGCACAGTGTCATATCTCTGCTAAAGTTTATGCACAAAATACACCCGCTGCACAAAAGTGCAAGAATATATGAAACAAACTGAAGTTTCATCTTTATTAGTATGTAAAAGGGTAATACAGAGGGGAACTGTAGCTTCAAGAGCTGCCCCACAGTGCACTAACATGCTATGTTTTAATATGCACTTTTCATGTATAATATACACTGTAGCTCCATCTAGTGGACAGCAGCCAGCATAAAATGTGTTCTTTTTATATACAGACTATGTATATAGACATTTACTTTTCTTCTTTTTTTTTTTAACAATTTCCTCATTTCTAAAACTTATCACAGTACTGATTTTTGTGTTATGTTTCTGCTATTTTACCACTTAGATGATTTTCTTTACTATATATAGTAGCTCATTCATCTTAGCATTTTATTCATTAGTTATTCCATCTTTATTTTAAGCCAGTACTGTTATACCAGATTCTCAGTACTGATATTACCAGTTATTTCTCTATATCTCCATTATTATGCATACTTGCCAACAGTCCCAGATTTGGCGGGACAGTCCTGCCTTTTAGTCAGCTGTCCTGACAACTGCTTTGTCCCCGGGTTGTGTCCCGAGATCCCAGTCCTGCAGGCGAGCTACCTATAGCCCTTCCCTGCCTCTTAGTAGGTTAGGTTGTCTCTTGGGGCTCTTCAATATCTACCCAAGTTGCCGGAGTTGATGGTGGGAACAAGGCTGCCTCCTGCAATCATCCCGCTGATGGCTGCATCATTCTGGCTGATCCCTCAGCTGAAGATTGGGAGGAGGAGGAACGGGGATAGCAGTCCTGGGGGCCTTTGATTGACAGCCATGTTGTAAGTGGCTGAGTGCCCTGTCACTAGATATTGCCCTAGCTTGCCAATATACTGCCCTAGTCTGATACTATACTGTCCTAAAAACTCAACCCATCTGTACGTTAGGAAAGTGACTCAATGCTAACACAAAAATAATAAAATTAATAAATCTATAAATAAATTAATAAATCTATAGAATACATTTCTACTAATAATCAATACAATACATTATTTAGCAGCGCTATACTAGAAGAGGATCTTGGTTTCCTTGATATTTTAGACTGTTTTATTAAACTACTCTTGCCTGACATTATAGTGCCATAGCCTGTCACTTTGCTTCCCTAGCTTGCCACTATACTACTCTAACCTGACACTAGACTGTCTTAGCCTGACAATATTTATCCCTAGCATGTCACTATACTGCCCTAGCCTGACATTATATAGTCCTAGCCTGACACTATACTGCCCTAGCTTGACATTATACTGCCCTAGCCGTACATTATACTGCCCTAACCTGACACTATACTGCCCTAGCCTGACATTATACTGCCCTAATCTGACACTATACTGCCCTAACCTGACATTTTACTGCCCTAACCTGACACTATTCTGCCCTAGCCTTACATTATACTTCCCTACCCTGACACTATACTGGCCTAGCCTGACATTGTATTTCCCTAACCTGTTACTATACTGTTCTAGCCTGACATTATACTGCCCTAGCCTGACATTACACTGCCCTAGCCTGACATTATACTTCCCTAGCTTGTTACTATACTGCCCTATAACTGACAATATACTGCCCTAGCCTGTCACTATGCTACCCTAGCCTGACACTATACCGCCCTAGCCTATTACAATACTGCCCTAGCCTAACATTATACTAACCTAACCTTACACTATACTGCCCTAGCCTATCACAATACTGCCCTAGCCTGTCACTATACTGCCCTAGCCTAACATTATACTAACCTTTCAGTATACTACCCTAACATGACATTATACAGCCCTAGTCTCATGTACCTGGTGGGTAGAGCCTGGTTGTGCAGAGGAAGGCCTCTCTTGCACCTCTGAATTGGGGCCCCTGGTAGTGCATACAGGTAGTGCAGGAGTGCAGAGTCACACAAGTGAATTGGCAGCGGGTCTCCATGGGCAGGAACAGGCTGGTGCTTAGCTGAAGAGCAGGTCACAACTTGGTAGCTCTGGAGGGGCTGGAACTTAAGCAGAGTCAGTCAAGCCGGGTCATACACAAAATGGTCAGATCAAGTACAGATGTGGAGGCAGGAGAATGGTCAAAGGACAAGCCAGGGTCGATGCAGGTGGAAAACAGAAATAGTCAGAAACAAGTCGGGTAAATCCTTAAAGAGTAGATTACAGCACGTGCTAACACTCCTCTTCTTCCAGGCAATCGGGGGAACAGGGATTCTGCAGGGCTTTTTTTCTCAGAGAATAGGTGAAGGAACCCCCCAGCCAACCCTTGTCTCCCCCCCCACCCACCTTCCAAGCACTGTCCCTTGGTTCCACCCATTACCCACCTCCCTGTACCAAGTATTATTTTGTGGTGTTAAGTATTTTTTAACCACTTGCCGCCCGCCCTATTACAAATTGACGGCGGCAAAGTGGTTTCATAATCCTAACCGGACGTCATATGACGTGATTAGGATTATGAGCCGCTGCGCGCCCCCGGGGGCGCGCATCGCGGCGATCGTTGTTGCGGGGTGTCAGTCTGACACCCGGCAACTACGATCTCGGTAAAGAGTCTCCGACGGAGACTCTTTACCATGTGATCAGCCGTGTCCAATCACGGCTGATCACAGTGTTAATGGGAAGAGCCGGTGATCGGCTTTCCCTCACTCGCGTCTGTCAGACGCGAGTAGAGGAGAGCCGATCGGCTGCTCCTCTGACAGGGGGGGTCTGTGCTGATGGATTATCAGCACAGCCCCCCCGAGGATGCCCACACTGGACCACCAGGGACACCACTAGACCACCAGGGAAAAGGTAATAAAAATCCATAATCCTCCCTAGACCACCAGGGTGCCAGTCAGCACAATGGGTGACAATCAGTGCCCATAATGGATGCCAATCAGTGGCCACAATGGGCATCACTGATTGGCATGCATTATTGTTTGGCACTGATTGGCATCCATTACTATAACACCGATGCCGCCTATGATTGCCCACCTGTGCCGCCTATGAGTGCCCACCTGTGCCGCCTGAGTGCCCACCTGTGCCGCCTGAGTGCCCACCTGTGCCGCCTATGAGTGCCCACCTGTGCCGCCTATGAGTGCCCACCTGTGCCGCCTATCCATGCCCACCTGTGCCGCCTATCTATGCCCACCTGTGCCGCCTATCCATGCCCACCTGTGCCGCCTATCCATGCCCATCCATGCCGCCCATCCGTGCCAGCTATCAGTGCCAATTTGTGCCACCTATCAGTGTCCGTCCGTGTCGCCCATCCGTGTCGCCCATCCGTGTCGCCCATCCGTGTCGCCCATCCGTGTCGCCCATCAGTGCCGCCTATCAGTGCCACTTCATTGGTGCCACATTGGTGCCCATCAGTGCCACCTTATCAGTGCCCATCAGTGTAGCCCCATCAGCGCCCATCAGTGAAGGAGAAAACGTACTTATTTACAAAGTTTTGAAACTGAAACAAAAAAAAACATATTTTTTTTCAAAATTTTCGGTATTTTTTTATTTGTAGCGCAAAAAATAAAAACCATAGAGGTGATCAAATACCACCAAAAGAAAGCTCTATTTGTGGGAAAAAAATGATAAAAATTTCATTTGGGTACAGTGTAGCATGACCGCGCAATTGTCATTCAAAGTGCGACAGCGCTGAAAGCTCAAAATTGGTCTGGGCAGGAAGGTGTTTAAGTGCCCTGTATTGAAGTGGTTAAGTATTTTGTATGCAATTTGTTAACAATAACAAAAAAAGCAGTAAAATAGATCCCCTGAAGCCAGCAACAATAGATCCCCCAGCAACAAAATACATCCTAGGCACATTACAGTGCCTTGCGAAAGTATTCGGCCCCCTTGAACTTTTCAACCTTTTGCCACATTTCAGGCTTCAAACATAAAGATATAAAATTTAAATTTTTTGTGAAGAATCACCAACAAGTGGGACACAATTGTGAAGTGGGAGGAAATCTATTGGATTTTTGAAACTTTTTTAACTAATAAAAAAATGAAAAGTGGGGCGTGCAAAATTATTCGGCCCTCTTGCGTTAATACTTTGTAGAGCCACCTTTTGCTGCGATTACAGCTGCAAGTCGCTTGGGGTATGTCTCTATCAGTTTTACACATCGAGAGACTGAAATTCTTGCCCATTCTTCCTTGCAAAACAGCTCGAGCTCAGTGAGGTTGGATGGAGAGCGTTTGTGAACAGCAGTTTTCAGCTCTTTCCACAGATTCTCGATTGGATTCAGGTCTGGACTTTGACTTGGCCATTCTAACACCTGGATACGTTTATTTGTGAACCATTCCTTTGTAGATTTTGCTGTATGTTTGGGATCAATTTCTTGTTAGAAGATAAATCTCCGTCCCAGTTTCAGGTCTTTTGCAGACTCCAACAGGTTTTCATCCAGAATGGTCCTGTATTTGGCTGCATCCATCTTCCCCTCAATTTTAACCATCTTCCCTGTCCCTGCTGAAGAAAAGCAGGCCCAAACCATGATGCTGCCACCACCATGTTTGACAGTGGGGATGGTGTGTTGAGGGTGATGAGCTGTGTTGCTTTTACGCCAAACATATCGTTTTGCATTGTGGGCAAAAAGTTCGATTTTGGTTTCATCTGACCAGAGCACCTTCTTCCATGGTGTGTCTCCCAGGTGGCTCGTGGCAAACTTTAGACGAGACTTTTTATGGATATCTTTGAGAAATGGCTTTCTTCTTGCCACTCTTCCATAAAGGCCAGATTTGTGCAGTGTAGGACTGATTGTTGTCCTATGGACAGACTCTCCCACCTCAGCTGTAGTTCTGTGCAGTTCATCCAGAGTGATCATGGGCCTCTTGGCTGCATCTCTGATCAGTCTTCTCCTTGTCTGAGCTGAAAGTTTAGAGGGGCGGCCAGGTCTTGGTAGATTTGCAGTGGTCTGATACTCCTTCCATTTCAAAATGATCGCTTGCACAGTGCTCCTTGGGATGTTTAAAGCTTGGGAAATCTTTTTGTATCCAAATCCGGCTTTAAACTTCTCCACAACAGTATTACGGACCTGCCTGGTGTGTTCCTTGGTCTTCATGATGCTCTCTGCGCATTCAACAGAACCCTGAGACTATCACAGAGCAGGTGCATTTATACAGAGACTTGATTACACACAGGTGGATTCTATTTATCACCATCAGTCATTTAGGACAACATTGGATCATTCAGAGATCCTCGCTGAACTTCTGGAGTGAGTTTACTGCACTGAAAGTAAAGGGGCCGAATAATTTTGCACACACCACTTTTCAGTTTTTTATTTGCTAAAAAAGTTTAAAATATCCAATAGATTTCGTTCCACTTCACAATTGTGCCCCACTTGTTGGTGATTCTTCACAAAAAATAAAATTTTTATATCTTTATGTTTGAAGCCTGAAATGTGGCAAAAGGTTGAAAAGTTCAAGGGGGCCGAATACTTTCGCAAGGCACTGTATATCCATAACAATATATAGCAATAACAGATCCACCCAGCAACAAAACACCTCCCCCAGCAGCAATAGATCCCCCTCCCCAGCAACAATATATCCCCCCAGCAACAATATATCCCCCAGCAATAATTGACCCCACAGCAACAATAGATCCATCACACAAAATTATACCCCCAGCCAGGGCCGGGATAAGGGGTGGGCAGAAGGGACAGCTGCCCTGGGTGCTGTGGTATCATGTGAGGTGGGGGGGGGGCGTCACAAGAAGATTGGGGAGGAGGGAATTTGTGTTGGAAGGAGGATTTTGGGTTCTAGTAAGGGGAATTTAGGTGGGGGGCAAACAGTGGTGATTTAGGGGGATTTGTGCTAGGAGGGGAGATATGGGGGAAATTTGTGCTGGGAGGGGGAATTTGAAATGGGAGGGGGGTGTGTGTGCTAGGGGACATTTTAGGAGTTCGTTTTTTTGGGGGGATGGGGGGGCACAGATTTGTGCTGAGAGGTAGGATTTCAGCAGGAGGGCGGATTTGTACTGGGAGCAGGGAGAAGTTATGCTTAGGGGTAAGCATGCAGATTAGTGCTCAGTGTTTTGTGTATAATGTGTATAATGCTCATACATCTTGGGGGGGGGCAGTTTGGCATGTTCACCCTGGGCTCTAGATGACCTTGTCCCGGCACTGCCCCCAGCAACAATGCCCCCCCCCCCCCCGTTAAAAATACCACCTCAACAACAGCTCTTCCAGCAGCAAGCAACAATAGACCTCTCCCGCTTCAGTAGTAGCAACAATTGACCCCTCAGCAACCATAAGATGCCCCATAGCAACAATAGACCCCCATGTAAAAACAGATCCCTATCAGTTATAATAGATCCCCCAACAGTGAGAACCGACCCTCCAGCACATACATTCAGTGCTGGAGGTGCCAGAACTGCATTCCCCCACGTTCCCCCTGAACAAAAAGCCCTGCTTCTGCGGCTATTATTCTGTCTTCTGACAGAGCCTTCCTGACACCTAGCCCAGTGGCGGAATTATCAGGGTCGCAACAGTCGCAAGTGCGACTGGGCCCTGTAGTTCTCTGCCACTTCAGGGGGGCCCACTGACCGCCCACCGTGTGAGGGGCCCACCTGACTGTCCAGTGTCTTAATGTGTGTGTCGGGGGTGTCCATTCATCATGTGTCGACTGTCGGTCCATACTGCGGGGAAGGGGGCTTTTGCCCACTGAGGGGAGAGATGAGAGAGAAGGCAGAGGCAGCACATCGCTGAGAGACTGTGTGGGGCGGACACTGAAAAATAAAGTCAGCAGACCAATTGAGTGAAGGCGGGGGAGATGCTCTCCCCTCTGCGACTGCGTGGAGTACCTGCTGTCTACCCATGTGAGGCAAGGTATTCCTGGAGGAGGCACAGGAAAGGATCATTTCTGAGGGGGAATCGATTGATTGGCGGTAAGTCACCATTTTGCACTGCAATCGATCCCATCCCAACCTCCACCACCTCTGCGGCTCTGCCTCTTACTGATCCCATCTCCCCACCACCGCTGCAGATCTCATCCCTATCCTCCATCCATCACCACTACAATGGAGGTGATGATGGGGGGGGGGGATAGGGATGAGATCAGTGGTGGGGATGTGGGATCGGTAAGAGGCAGAGGTGGTGGTGGCAGAGGATGTCACCACCACTGCCTCCGCCACCACTGCCGCTCCAGTCACAACTGCCACCACCCCCCCTCCATTAACACCGCCACCACCCCCCCTCCAGTACAACCGCCACCACCCTCTCAAAACTCCATTACCAACACCACCACCCCCACTTTCAGTACAACTGCCACCACCCCCTCCATTACCACCGCCACCACTCCCCATCCAGTACAATCGCCACCACCCCCCCATCCAGAGTGGCATCAGAGTGGTGCAGGTATCTTTTCAGAGTCGCTGCAGCTTTGAGTCACATAGATTGGAACGGGTGCTATTAAAATCAATGGGCTGCGACTTGTAATGCAACTTTATGTGTCCAAAGTCGTATGACAAATTGCACTAGTGGAAACTGAGACTAAATCACACTGAATGATCTTGGGTATGAATCTTTCTTCTTTGCAATTACTAACTAGGGATTGTAAGCTTTGAAATTAGACCTGTGAACACTGGCTATACTGTAACTGATACAAATCATGTTGCAAATAAGTGTGCCTTAGTTGACTGCCTTCTATACTCCAAGCATTAAATTCAAAATTAATCACTGCGCTAGTACTAATAAAGCAGCTAACATAAATTGTATAGCAACAATAAAAAGCATAAAAAATAAATGTTCGCTGCGCTAGTAACATAACATTAAAATTAACCGTAAAAGTCCATAGTGTTTAAAATAAAGTCCTTGTTCAGGGAAAAAGCTGTAACCACCCACGGTGTAGACACAATTAGGTGAGCACGAACTTATCCTGCACCAAACATCAACACACCAGGCCTCTTACCAAAGAAAATGGACCATTGAATTACAGGTGGTCAAACAAGCATGATACATCCACAGCACCACAAAACCACTTCATTTGAATCATAGATGGCTGGGTCTTGTAGTCTCACCAGATGGAAGTTCAAAGGTGCATGCATAGAATCCAAGAAAGTAAAACTCCCCATGGTGTAGTATATTAAAACCAGGATCACATTTATTTAAAAATAGCCATTTTAGCAAATAAAAACAGGCATATCAGAAGCAGCAGTCTGTTATAGATAGCATTCACTTCCAACCACAAAGATGGCCACGTCACAGCGACGTCACAGATGTCGACACGTCACAGCGTTGTGAGGTCAGAGCTCCATCCCGCGGCCATCTTTGCATCTTTGTGGTTGGAAATAAATAAGTCTAGAGTTCGTTTTTAACCTAGCTAATTGTGTGAGTCTGTGTGTGGAATATGGGATATATGTTGTGTCATCTAAAGCCCCGTACACGCAATCGGACATCCCACCAGCAAAAGTCCAATGAGAGCTTTTGGTCAGAAATTCCGACCGTGTGTATGGTCCATCGGACTTTTGCTGGCGGAATTTCCACCAGCAAAAGATTGAGAGCAGGTTCTCTATTTTTCCGACAGAAAAAGTTCAGATCGGAATTTCCGATCGTCTGTAGCAATTCCGACGTGCAAAATTCCTACGCATTGAACTTCATTTTCTCGGCTCGTCGTAGTCTTGTTCAGACAACTTTTGTGTGACCATGTGTATGCAAGGCAAGCTTGAGTGGAATTCCTCCGATCGTGTATATGGCGCATAACTCCGGGGTCTGTTGTTTCAACTGCTGGGAACCCACCCAAATAACCCCCCCTTCTTTTTCTGACCAGGTAGGTGAGAGTTTAAATCAAACTGTATTGGCATGCAAATTACCTGAGCCAAGATAAATATCTGTAATAGTGAATTAAAATGTGTATTTACTAAAATGTGTTTGTTTTCCAGAGACACAGCTCGGGAGAGGTTCTTTATGGTGAGGTATTATGATTTGTAGATAAATGGTACTGCTAAAAGGTTTATTACGAGTAGCTAATTTTTTTTCTCACCATGGTGAATACATTTTTTGGGGGGGAATTAATGGTATACCATAAAACAAAAATACACGTGATTATTAAAGTTGAGCTCAACAATTTTTGGTATTTTAAAAAAGTGCACTGTTCCAAAACATATAAAGACTTATTTATGGAATGTAATGTATATTGTAGACTTGTGCACAACAGAAAATTTTGTTTAGTTTCGGTTTGTTGTGATTCGTAAAATACATAATTTCGTTCTGTTATATTCGTTATGTTACGTTAATACGTTTTCGGATAATTCGTTATTATTTCGTAGAGTGTCGATATTCATTATACTGAATCTGGAATCATGTCGAATTCATTCCTTATATGCGCTATAATTTTGTTCGTATTTGTTGAAATTCAATATTTATGTATGTATATACATTCGTGATAATGATTCGTAGTTTGGAAAGTCGTTTGTTTATTGAATCTTTTAACACACACAATGACAACGTCTATTCTCCTCGGCTCAAATACAATACAACACCCTTCTAACTCAGTTCTCAGGAATGCACTTTGCCAGTAATCCATCCTCCGCCACAAAATTAATCAGCTGATTGGACTATAAGATTTACTTTGAGCTGACCTTTTGTTTCATTCGATCTTTAAAGAATTACCAAATCATGTTGAATTCATTCGTTATATCCGCTATAATTTCTTTCGTATTCGTTGTAATTCGTTATTTTTTATTCGAGCATTCGGATGCATCCAAATGTCCGAAAGATGCAAAATTCGGCCAAATTTCGGTTCGTTACGAAACCAATTGCACAAGCCTAGTATATTGGTGTTTCATATTCTAATGTCTTGTTACAGGTATATAATCATTGGTTTATTTTGTTTCTTGGAGGAAAAATTGATTGTTCATTACTAAACTTTATTGGTGTTTTATCCCTCAGATTCGATAATTGGGCTTCATGGCTGAAGTCTGCTATCCCCAATTACCAGTGATAATCAGAGCCGGTACGGGGGGGGGGGGGGGGGGTGGAAGGGGCAAAAGCTCTGGGCGGTACAATTTATTGGGGGTGGGGGGGGGCACAGTGAAGTGTCCTTCTAAAACAGCCATCACTAGTTTGCTTGGACCGGTTTCCCCAGCAACCAGTGACGCTGCGTGCGTGCGCCTGCTCCCTGCTCCTCACCGCAGGCCTCAGAGATGACAGAAGACAAGTTTGCACTCAAGGGCCGCAAGTAGGGGCGTGATGTCACATGCACGCCCCACGCCTTACCCCCCTGCTACTCGTGGTTTCCGGGTCCTGGCTCTCCATATCTCGCAGCTTCCACCCATTTGCTACACGTATTAACCAGTGATCACTAATGGGCATATTTTTATTGTGCACACTGCTGGGCATATTTTGTTAAATGTCACACTGATGGGCACCTTTTTTTATGTTAAGGGGCACTCTGATTGACAAATTTTATTTTAAAGGGCATGCTGATGGGTATATTTTTAATCACTTGCCGACCGGGCCATAGCCGAAAGACGGCTACAGTGCAGTCGGCTTATTCTGTGAGGACGTCCATAGACATCCTCCCAGAATCTTGCTCCCACATGCCCCCCTGGGGCGTGCTCCTGGAAAAATCCATGACCGCTGGGTTTGGTTGGTAGTGGCTGTTTACCATGTGATCGCTCAGTCAAACAAACCATGTCATGTCATGATGTCGGTTCCTCCCTCCCCTCTCTGTACTGATCTGGGGGAGAGATTGTTTGCAGCAGCACTGTGGGCTTGATCTGTAGTGCCCACAGCGCTGGTTAATGCCCATACTCTGCAATACTCTGCAGTATTTTGCCAATACTCTGCCCATACTCTGCCCATACTCTGCCAATAATCTGCAGTACTCTGCCAATACTCTGCAATACTCTGACAATACTCTGCAATATTCTGCAATACTCTGCCAATACTCTGCAATTTTCTGCCAATACTCTGCCAAGACTCGCCAATACTCTGCAATAAATCTTAACGGAAACAAAGAAATAAAAAAAAAATTGTGTGGAAAAAAGGACAAACATTTCATATGGGTACAGTGTTGCATGACTGCGTAATTGTCATTCAAAGTGTGAGAGCACCGAAAGTTTAAAATTGGTCTGGTTAGGAAGGGGGTTTAAGTGCCCAGTGGTCAAGTGGTTAATGTGAACACTGATGGGCATATTTTCTTAAGGGGCACACTGATAAGCACATTTTGGTGTGCCCACCAGAGTGCCCCTTAACATAAAATGTACCCATCAGCGTGCACATTAAAAACATACCCATCAGCGTGCCCCTTAAAATAAAATGTGCCCATCAGAGTCCCTTAACATAAAAGGTGCCCATCAGTGTGACCCTTATTTTATGTTAAGGGGCACGCTGATGGGCACATTTTATGTTAAGGGGCACTCTGATGGGCATATTTTATTTTAAGAGCAACACTGGTGGACACATTTAGTATTAAGGGGCACTCTGATGGGCAAATTTTACGTTAAGGGGCGCGTTTTGTTGTGTCCATCAGAGTGCCCATTAATATAAAATGTGCCCATCAGGGTGTCCCTTAACATAAAATTTGCTCATCAGAGTGTCCCTTAATATAATAAGTATATTCTTGTTTTGAAATGGCATTGATTCTTTCTTAAAGAAGTTTGCCATCTTCGCTCTGGGCACCAAATGGCCTTGTCCCACCAGTGGTGACAATGTTACTTGTCAACTCCAGTCTCGCTTAGTTTTTTTAAATGAGAAGTTATTTAAGATAGCAGTGGTTATAAATCTTTGTCAATGTTACTGCGTCTTAGGAGAAGTGGAGTGGATAATTTGGGTGATCTCAAGATCAAAAGAGGTTAATCCAAATATCTCAAACTAAGGTTTCTTTATGGGAAAAGTTAATTCAGGTACAGTCTTGGGGCCACAGCTTTAGTAAACTCCACCCTGTTGCTGTCCTGATGTGGGTAACTATTAAGAGACCGATGTAGAGTATTGTGCGCATTTAAAAAAGAACCCTAGAACTATATTTTTCTTTTTGTTGTTTTGTGGAGAAGCCTATAACAATTTGAATAATAAAGTGCAATCAGGTTTACCTAAATTCTAAAAGTTTCAATCATTTTTTTCTCTCTCTTTTTTAATATCTGTGTACCTGACCTGCAAATATACTGCTAATTACTAGTATGGGAGAGGAGTTGCTCTTTTTTGCAGTCAGCAATAGTTTTTAGGAAAATGATGTATTAGTTTTTGGAATAAAGATTTGATGCTCTTTAACAGTCCAAAATAGAATGTAAACTAAAAATCTTGGTTGGAGCAGCATTAAATCTGTATTTTCTTTTGTTTTTTTTCTCTTTTCATTATTATTTTTACTATTCTTCTTCGTTAATTTTCATTACGTACCTCTCTTTCGTTCCTTTTCCTTGTGTAATATTATGCTCTTTGAGTTTTTCTTTTGGTTTCTTTGATCTATTTCCTTAAAATAATGTAACTAAGACATCAGTCGTACAATTTTTTTGTTTTAGCAAATTATGAGACGTTGGTATTCCTGCCCGCCGGTACCATATTTCACACACATTGAAACCAAAGTATCCCTGGACAACCAGGTCTTATGTCTCATTGTAATTCTACATCTGCCAGTATGTCTACTGCTTTAAACTGAGCCCGTGAGCAGGTGTTGTGTATCAAGAGACCTGGCAGTAGAACGCAGTGTTGATTAACCCTACTTTCAAGGGCTCTAGTGGATACTGGCTATGTCTTAGAGTCCGTACCCTGTGGGGATCCCATTTTACTCATCCACATTACACCCCTTATAAGTATTTAGTCTTAATGGCCACACTGCTGCTCATGTCTGGCATTCCTCCAATAATTGTACACTGATGTTCTCCTTTCTTTTTTATATTCATGCACGACTGTCTGGAGGCCTGCCACACTGACTCTTGGAGACCGGACCCCTGCATCGTTGATTATGGAGGGTGCAGGGGTCCGGTCCCTGTGTGGCCATGCTTACAGTGGTGTGGTGAGGGTGGGAGTCCCCACAGGCTCCAGCCGGGGTCCAGTCTCTGGGTCGGGAGGCATGTTTGCTGATATGCTGCTGACTCAGAGGAAGCAGAGTGCCAACTGCTGTCCATTTAAAAATGGTGCCAGGTGGTGCTATTACGCCATTAACTCACTGTGTTCCAATTTTGACCCACAGCCATCTTTTTGCTATGGGGGGGCACTTGCCCCCTATTCGTATGCCCATAGCTGCCAGTACTAATGGGCCCATGCAAAGTGGCACTCGTTTTTTGGCAAAGACTCATCTGATATACTTTAGGCTTCTACATTTACTGTGAAGCCGAAGAGGCATTGTTTGGCTAACTGTTCAACCGAGCAGGAAAAAGCCAGGGTCTATATGGGTCTGAGATTGCCCTTCTAGCCAAGTCAGTTGAAGTCCTCAAAAATAAAAAGACTAGGTGAACAGTGTTTCCAGTCCACTCAGCAGCACTTGTTGCCTTTCTTGGATTTAGGTGCTACCGGTAACTTTATGGATTTAGCCTTGTCTCATTTCCTTCAAATCCCACTTGCCCTGGTGGAGTGTCCATTCTCTTCGGTTGCCATTGACAGCTCTCTGTTGTCATCTGGGCCAGTCATCCTATGCAACAGCTACCTCACCCTAAAGTTTGGGGCTCTGCATGTGCAGCAAAAGGTTTCCTTTTTTCTGTTATCTTGTATCCAGCCTCCCTTTTTATCCTAGGTTACCCTGGGATACAATGTCACAATCCACAAATTGACTGGGCACTTGTTGAGACCTTCTTGTGGCCTGCCCCTTTCTTTTAAACGTGCCTGCAGCAATAAGCTCTTGTCACTTGAGTACCCCTATTTTTCCTTCCTGTTATTCGATTATACTGATGTTTTCAGTGAAAACAGGCCTTACGTCTATCGTATCTATCTCATACCAGGTATACTCCACCAAAATGTTACCCTCTTAACAAGCCCAAGAATCAAGTTATGAGGGATTACATTGAGGAGGATTTCAGGAATGGTTTTATCCTCCCATCTTCATCCCCTGTAGGTGCAGGATTCTTTGTTCAGAAGGAAAATGGTTTCTAAATGTCCCTGCATTGATTACAATTCATATTCTCCTGCAAACAGAAGATGACCGCTAACACTCATGCAGGCCATTATGAGTATTTGTTAATCCCCTTTGGTCTCAGGAACACTCCTGCTGTGTTTCAATAACTTGTCAACAATATTTTCCAGCAATATCTGGAAAAGTTCATTGTAATTTCCCTGGATGACATTCTCATGTACTCCTTCTTTCTCTCTGAACACATCAAACACATTCACATTGTCCTAGACAAACCCCATTGTTTTTTATTAAAAAACTCTCTAGGGGTACATTCCATCAAACTCAAGTCTCTTTTGGATACATAATTTTGGACACCAAAATCTCCATGGATACAGACAAGGTTTGGGCAATAAAGTGCTTCACTGGGGTTCATAGTTTGCCTCAACATTCTGGCCGCTTTCTGCCTTTTTCTGGAGAACTCTGTTTCCCTTTCTGGCTATCACCCTCACTCTCACACACCCAGACTGAGAGGTCTGGGCATTTCATGGGGAAAATTCAACCATAATAGTCACCCTCATTCCATCTCTGGGATGTCACCTTTCTTTTGTGTCTCCAGGTATCATAAGAAGTTCTGGTCTTTTCCCAATTCTTTCCTTTCAATGTCCCTGGTATCACCAAGGTGGTCTGAAACTTTGCTCAGGTTTTGCCCACATCCAAGCAGTTCACACCCAGGTTCACTGGCCTTTACCGCATTATTCAGAAGATAAACCCTGTTTTCATAAATTCTGTGTCTCTGTCTCACATTACCTCCATCCTTTAAGATTCTCAATACATTTAGAGTCTCTCTGTTGAAACCAATAAACAAAAATAACTACTGTGGTCATCAGATCTCCTGTACTTGTGGATGGGCAAGAAGAACATTGAACGCTCCTGGGTCCCAGACACTTTGGTTCATGCTAAACTTTTAGTAAACGTCCACTAATTTTGTCCTAAGAAACCTGCTCCTAAAAGTCCAAGGAATAAGAGGTAATGTTAGGCAGCCTGCATACTTACCTATCTGCCAGCAGACCTTGTTGTTGCCTACCGGCTCCCAATTGTGACTTGCTTCCGAGTTGCTAGGCAGTGGAAGGCAGCACTGCTCCTCATCTGCTTGGCTAGCATCCTGGTTGCTGGGCAGCAGTTACATACTGCCATTCTATATTTCCTTTCTTCCTTGTCAACCACAGGGTGACACATGCCCCCTCCCCCCAGATCTTGCATTGGTCCTTGGCCCAGGTAGCAGCTCATTTAAAGTGCATCAGGAGGTGATTCTGTGCTTGTGATAGTGTTTCCTGTTGACCAAGTACACCTGGCTTGAATCTTGTTTTGTTCCTGTTGCAGACCTCTAAACACAATATTCCTGAAAATGGCTATTCAGTAGTATTGGGTGCTGTAATGACCACAGGCTGGAAACCATAGACAATCCAAGTGAAGAAATGTCATCAGCACACCAAAAAATGGTCTAAAGCTTTCATTTCGTGGTCATATGGTAAATATAAGGTAATGTTTGGGAGGCACGCAACACACTGATACATTCTCAGCTACCTCTATTGCCTGCCATCTGCCCTGAGCTTTGTTACATTCACTGATACCTATATTGTCTGTTATCTGCCTTTAAAATTGCTATGTGTATAAATTCTTTTCTGTCTGCCACCTGCCCTGACCTTTGCAATGTTTGCAGCCTGACTCCTGCAGAGTGCCTTTCATTTTGTTTCTCTCATTGCTATACAATATGCCTTCTTTCTTCTATCTTGGGTCTGCTAGTGACATTCTACAGTCAGAGTATATAGTTTTGTGTATTAAGCACTGGAGACAACCTAGTACTGATTGCCTTAATGCTACAGTGCTGTGAAAAAGCATTTGCCCCCTTCCTGATTTTTTTTATTTTTTATATATTTCTCACACTTAAATGATTCAGATCATCAAACAAATTTTAATATTACACAAAGATGAACCAAGTAAATCCAAGATGCAGTTTTTACATTATTATTTCATTTATTAAGGGAAAAAAGCTGTTCAAACCTGCCTGGCCCTATGTGAAAAAGTAATTACCCCCCCCCCCCCATGCTGAATCATGAATGAACTGTGATTAACCACAATTTTTTGGATTTCACTTGCCACACCCAGGCCTGTTTACTGCTAGACCTGTTGAATCAAACACTTACATAGAAGCTGTCTGACAAAGTGAAGCATGCTAAAAGATCTAAAAAAACAACACATCATGCCATAATCTAAAGAAATTCAAGAACAGACGAGAATCAAACTCATTGACATGTATGAGTCTGAAAAGGATTACAAAGCCATTTCTAAGGCTTTGGGATGCCAGAGAACCACAGTGAGCGCCCCTATCCACAAATGGAGAAAACTTGGAGCAGTGTTGAACCTTACCAGGAGTGGCTGGCCAATCAAAATGACTCCAAGAACACCACAACGACTCATCCAGGAGGCCATAAAATAACCCAGAACAACATATAAAGAACTGCAGGCCTCACTTGCCTCAGGTAAGAAAAAGACTGGGCACAAATGGCATCCATGGGAGAGTTCCAAGCCACTGCTGACCAAAAAGAAGAGAAAGGCTCATCTGACATTTACCTTTTAGGCAAACATTCTGTGGACCGATGAGGCAAAAATTTATTTTTTTGGAAAGTTTGTGTCCGTTACATCTGGCATAAATACAGCATTTTATAACAAGAACGTCATACCAACAGTCAGTTATCTTTGTGTAATAATAACATTTTTTGATGATCTGAGTCATTTAAGTGTGAAAAATATGCAAAAAAAAATCAGAAAGGGGGCAAATGCTTTTTCACAGCATTGTATACTTGCCCACTATTTACTATGGCTGTTTATAGCTGTGACTTACTCACTGTGCTATTGGCTTGAGAAATGTAGGACTTCCTCTAAAATGTTATTTGCATTTTTGCTCAGGCAATGAATACTACTCAGTAGCAAGGGTGCCTGTCAGGAATGTGCTGGCCATAGCACAGCTGAAGTTCCAAGACTAATGCAAATGCGCTGGCACGGCTTTGCGAGTGCCACCTATGACGTCTTTAGTACATCATAGGTGGTACCGATGGGCACTTATAGGCGGCACTGATGGACACTCATAGGCGGCACTGATGAGTACTTATGGGTGGCACTGATAGGTGGCACAGATGGGCACTGATAAGTGGCACTGCTGGACACTGATGGGTGGCACTGATGACACTGATGGGTGGCATTCCTGGGCATCACTGTTTTTATTTAGGTACATGATGGTGTCAGTCGATGCCCATTTGTGGGCACTGACTGGCACAGATTTGGCATCACTTGCACATGTGGATGGCCGGAGGCTCTTCACACCGCTCCACAGATCACTGCGATGCATGCCCCCACGGGCACGTGGCAGCATTTTATCCTGAAGGACGTCATATGATGACCAGTCAGGATAAAAGAACCACTTCCCGGATGTCAATTTGCTATTGACTGGGCAGGAAGTGGTTAAAGCGCACCTTCAGTAATTTTTTCAACTTTCCATCTATTAAATCTTCTGCTCTTGTTGTTTTAACTTTGGATAGTAAAACATTGTTTTCTGCCAGTAAATACCTTATACAGCCCACTTCTTGTTTCCTGTCTGGTAAAAAGCTTAGGCTCATGACATCATGCTCAGCTCTCTCTCAGTCTGGTGAGAGTTTTCCAGGAAGGGAGAGTGGGTGAGTCATACGAGGGCCAATGAGAGCTACAGGACTGCAGAGCTGGAGTTGTGCCTCTTAGTGTCTGTGTAAATCCAGGAAGTGAACAGGCAGCAGCTTTAGTAGCAGCTTCAGGGAGATTTCTGCAGCATATTTGGCAAGTACAGAATCACAGTATATAAAGCTTCAACATGGAAAAGATGTTTTTATTACAAGTTATGTGAGCAGACTGCAGTTCCTCCTTAATTAGGGTGACCAGAGGTCCCCTTTTTCCAGGGACAATCCCCGGATTGAGGACACTGTCTCTGGACCAAATCTGTCCCCTATTCTGTCCCCGGTTTTGGCAGCACCACTTTCGGCGCAGCAGCCATGGCACTATTTTTCTCTTTTGGGCTGCTCAGTCTGATCGCTTTCGCTTTTGTATCGCCTCTGTTGCCCATCCCACTGTCTTCCTAGCTCCTCCCTCAGGCCGCTGCCTGTCCTATCTGACACTCTGCCTCAAATTTATGTCGCTCAACGCTGCCCACATGCAAGCCTCCTGCATACAATACATGCATTTTGCTCAACCTACCTGGGAGACCAGCCTGAGAGGGGAGGCGTAATTGGTGAGTGAGCCACCTGCTCCCTAAACAACCCTTCTCTCTGCCCCGACCTCTTTGATTTGCCTCTTTATTTCCTTCTCATTTCGTTCACCCCCTGTGCAGACCGGGGGAGGAGGGGATTGTACAAACTGCAGGGGATTGTGTAAACTGGAGGGAGGGGGGTTGTGCAGACTGGGGGAAGGAGGGATTGTTCTGCCTGGGGGGGGGGGATTGTACAAACTGGGGGGGATTGTACAAACTGGGGGGGGACTGTGCAAACTGGTGGGGATTGTACAAACTTGGGGGGGTTGTACAGACTGAGGGGCTACATAGTGCTCTGGACAGTTGTATGAGAGGCCTGTAATGTACACAGTGCTCTGGACAGTGGTATTATAAGAGGCCTGTAACGTATACAGTGCTCTGGACGGTGGTATTATGTGAGGCCTGTAATGCATACAGTGCTCTGGACTGTGGTATGAGGGAAGGCCTGTAACGTACACAGTGCTCTGGACCGTGGTATGAGGGGAGGCCTGTAATGTACACAGTGCTCTGGATGGTGGCATGAGAGGCCTGTAATGTACACAGTGCTCTGGACGGTGGTATGAGAGAAGGTCTGTAATGTACACAGTGCTCTGGACGGTGGTATGAGAGAAGGTCTGTAATGTACACAGTGCTCTGGATGGTGGTCTGAGGGAAGGCCTGTAATGTACACAGTGCTCTGAATGGTGGTCTGAGGGAAGGCCTGTAATGTACACAGTGCTCTGGACGATGGTCCGAGGGGAGGCCTACCCATAGGCGCAAAATATTGTAAAACTCCACCAGTATTTTATGTTACTTTTGTTCCTTTAACATTTGTAGTCTTATAACAGTTAGCTATTAACCACTTGATTACTGGGCACTTAAACCCCCTTCCTGCCCAGACCAATTTTCAGCTTTCAGCACTGTCAAACTTTGAATGACAATTGAGCGGTCATACAACACTGTACTCAAATGACATTTTCTATAATTTTATTCACACAAATAGTGGTATTTAATCACCATTTGGGTTTTTATTTTTTGCTAAACAAACAAAAAAAGACAAACATTTTTGAAAAAACAAAAACATTTTGCAAATGGGTAATTTTTCTCCTTCATTGATATTCTCTGATGAGGCTGCACTGATTAGCACTGATGGGCACTTATGGGCTGCACTGATGGGCACTGATGGGCTGCACCGATGGGCACAGATAAGGTGACACCGATAGGCACAGATAAGGCAACACTGACAGGCACAGATAAGATGGCACTGATGGGCCCTGATGGGTGCCACTGATGGGTGGCACTGACAGATGGCACTGATGGGCAATGATAGGTGGCACTGGTAGGTGGCATTGATAGGACACACTGATTACTTTATAGGCGGCACTGTGGGCACTGATAGGCATCACTGTGGGCACTGATAGGTGGCACTGTGAGGTGGCACTGTGGGCACTGATGGGTGGTACTGTGGGCACTGGTAGGTGGTGCTGATAGATGATTACCAGCTTTGTTTACATCACATGATCAGCTGTCGTTGGCTGACAGCTGATCACATGGTAAGGGGTCGGGATCGACCATTTACTCCAATCTGTGATCAGGCTCATAGACTCGCTGATCACAGAGTGCACCGTGCGTGCCCTGCAGGGGGCCTGCAGGCCTCTCGAGCACGGGACGCCCTGCCGGCAAATGAAGTCTGCGCTATAGCCGTCTTACGGCTATAGCGCGGACAGCAAGTGGTTAATATTTAATTATTTATGTTCAAAGGTGTTGTTACCATGCAATCTTTTACTGTTCTGAATTGTTAATTTATATTGTTAATGTTGAACCAAAATTCTTTGGTAAGAATAAAATACTAAATATGCATTGAAAAGTTTTTTTCTCTATCTCATCTTCTTAACATTTGGTAGTCATAGCTCCAAAAATTCTAAGCCCCTGTACACATGGTCGGACATTCTGCCAACCAAATCCGTCGGATTTTGTCCGACGGATTTTGTCCGACGGATTGTGTCCGAAACTGTTGCATACACACAGTTGGACCAAGTTGTCGGAAAATTCGATCATTCAGAACGTGATGACGTTATTTAGTTACGATGGGACTATGTTCAGGCTAGTAGCCAATAGCTTTGGTCTAGGAATTTGATCTGAGCATGCGTGGCACTTGGTCCGATCAAAATTCTCTACACATGATCGGAGTATGTCCGATCGAACCAGTTGGTCAGAAAATATTTCCAACATGTTGGAAAATTGGGTCCGACGGATATTCCGACGGAATCAGTCCGATTCATACCACACACAGTCGGATTATCCGACAACACGGTCCGATAGGACACATTCCGACGGATTCTCCGACCGCGTGTACAAGGGCTTAGAAGTATATTTTAATCTCATGGACGAAATGTGAGAAATATTGTTTACAATATATCATACAATCATTCCATAAACACATACCACATACAGTGCATATATCATTTGAGGAAAATAGTGTACCATTTGCCAATTAAAAAAAAAAAAAAAAGTCTCCGGATTTCATTTTCAAAATCTGGTCTCCTTATCTTTACTGGTATTAACACAAATACATACACACCCACACCCTGACACTCACACTCCCACACCCACACCAAAATAAGCAATACCATTAGCATCAGGCAGCCCATCCTTTCTCCCCTATGCATAAGCTTACACATACATGCTTGCTGCAGCTAACTGTTAACTCTCAGAGTGATCTGATTACCTCTGCATGTCCAATGTCTCTTCTAAACTGTTTGACACCTTTAGGCTGATGGCTGATATGTTTAGATAACCAATAGGATCACTTTATATTTTTATCAATGCTATCACTGTACTGCTTTGGCATATCTTATCAGACCACACCTGTTTTCTACTTGCGGAACTAACAAATTATCAAATCAGAGCATGACTCAGCAACTGTTTCCCAGTTACTTCTGGCAATCATCCACAAGATGGCAGCACTGTTTTTCAATTTGGAAAGAATGGAAGTCCATTAAATTAGGAATAAATATCCCTGCACTGCCCCTTAAAAATAATAATAAAAAAACTACGCTGATGGAGCAGCTTAAACAAACCACTGTGTTATTGCATTAAATACTGAAATAGCTGAGGCTAATCTGATTGCTAATAAAAACAACCAGGAAAGCGATGGCTTGCTCGTGTGAAATGATGAGGCGTTTCCACCATGCGAAACGAATACAAAAAATATACGTTTATTTTGGTCAGGCATCAGAAATAAAGTAACATGGCATATCAGCACCTGGCTAGTTCTGTACATCTAGCCTACAAAGCATACCAGTGACTTTTGTATATATTATAACATTTTCTACAACTGGTGGAGCAATGACATTTCTACAGTGCCTTGAAAAAGTATTCACACCCCTTGAAATTTTGCCACATTTTGTCATGTTACAACTGTAATGGAAAATTGTAGGTTCTGTATATAATTGTATTCTATTTTATATGTATTGCACGATGCCCTCACTGTGCACACAGCACTAACAATGTTTTCAGTCCATGTTTTGCATTTTTTCAAGTCCTGATTAGAATTAGCGTGCCTATGTAACGCCCCTTGTTACTATAAACGTACAATTGTAATATTAATGTGATACCTCCCTACTGCAGTAGTTATTAATTTGGAACCACTAATCAATATGAGGTTAGGAGTTGCCTATCATCAAAATATCCATTTCACAACCAAAAACATAAATGCATTTATTTGGGATTTTATGTGACAGACGGAAGTAGCACATAATTGTGAAGTGGAAGTAAAATGGTAAATGGTTTTCAAATTTTTTTACAAATTAATATGTGAAAAGTATGGCGTGCATTTGTATTCCTCCCCCCTGAGTCAATACTTTGTAGAACCACCTTTCACTGCAATTACAGCTGCAAGTCTTTTTGGGTATGTCTCTACCAGCTTTACACATCTAGAGAGTGAAATTTTTGCCCATTCTTCTTGGCATCTTTGTCAGATTGGATGGCAGGTGTCTGTGCACAGCAATTTTCATGTCTTGCCACAGATTCTCGGTTGGATTTAGGTCTGCACTTTGACTGGGCCTTTATAACACATGAATGTGCTTTAACCACTTGCCGACCGCCGCACGACGATATACGTCGGCAGAATGGCACGGGCAGGCATATGGGCGTATATATAAGTCCCTGCCTGCCCGCGGGTGGGGGGCCCGATCGGGCCCCCCCCCGGTGCCTGCGGCGGTCGGCATTCCTTCGAGAGCGATCCGGGATGAGGGGGCGGCCATTCATTCATGGCCACCCCCTCGCGATCGCTCTCGACGAATGGAAATCCCCCGTGACATCACTTCCTCTCCTGTAATGTAAACACAGGAGAGGAAGTGATGTATTCTCTCCTCCGTGTCGGTATTTTTCGTTCCGACACGGAGGAGAGCGGATCGGTGAGTTGCACCAACACTCTACACACACAGTAGAACATGCCAGGCACACTCACACCCCCCCTTTACCCCCCGATCACCCCCCCAATTACCCCTGCCCCCCAGTCACAGTGACACCAATGTCATTTTTTTTTTTTTTTTTTTTGCATTGGTGTCATTTGTGACTGTAATAACTGTTAGGGCAGTTAGAGTTAGCCCCCTTTAGTTCTAATGTACCCCCCTAACCCCCCCAATAAAGGTTTAACCCCGTGATCACCCCCCGTCGCCAGTGCCACTAAGGCTGGGTTCACATTGCAGCGGTTTATGAGAACGAATGTGATTCGCACCGCACTGCAGTGCAAATCACATCCGATCTCTGTGCGATTCGAGTTCAGCCATTCGCCGCACCCGCCACACCCGCCGCACCCGCCGCAAATTCGCACGGGACCCTTTTTTTGGCCCGCAGCAGAATCGGATCGCATGGGTGTTCACACCATGCGATCCGAGTTTGCAGATCGCACTGCGATATGCGAACTGATCTGGGGGTGTCAGTAACATTTCACTGACACTCCCAGCAGTTCGCATAGGGCAGTGTGAACTGCCGCCGGGAGGCATGCGATGCGGGAACCTGCCGCGGATTCGCGGCGTTTCCGCATCGCTCCAGTGTGAACCCAGCCTAATAAGCGATCATTTTTCTGATCGCCGTATTAGTGTCACAGGTGACGCTAGTTAGGCAGGTAGGTATTTAGGTTCGCCGCAGCTTTTTATAGCGCCAGGGACCCCCATATACTACCGCATAAAGCCCCCTGATTGCCCCCTAGTTAACCCTTTCACCTGTGATCACCATATAACTGTTACAGGTGACGCTGGTTGGTTAGTTATTTTTTTATAGTTTCAGGGCACCCGCCATTTATTACCTAATAAAGGTTTAACCCCCTGATCACCCGGCGGGTGTCATTTGTGACTAATAACTGTTAGGGCAGTTAGGGTTAGCCCCCTTTAGTTCTAAGGTACCCCCCTAACCCCCCCAATAAAGGTTTAACCCCGTGATCACCCCCCGTCGCCAGTGTCACTAAGGCTGGGTTCACATTGCAGCGGTTTGAGAACGGATGTGATTCGCACCGCACTGCAGTGCAAATCACATCCGATCTCTGTGCGATTCGAGTTCAGCCATTCGCCGCACCCGCCGCACCCGCCGCAAATTCGCACGGGACCCTTTTTTTGGCCCGCAGCAGAATCGGATCGCATGGGTGTTCACACCATGCGATCCGAGTTTGCAGATCGCACTGCGATATGCGAACTGATCTGGGGGTGTCAGTAACATTTCACTGACACTCCCAGCAGTTCGCATAGGGCAGTGTGAACTGCCGCCGGGAGGCATGCGATGCGGGAACCCGCCGCGCATTCGTGGCGTTCCCGCATCTCTCCAGTGTGAACCCAGCCTAATAAGCGATCGTTTTTCTGATCGCTGTATTAGTGTCACAGGTGACGCTAGTTAGGCAGGTAGGTATTTAGGTTTGCCGCAGCTTTTTATAGCGCCAGGGACCCCCATATACTACCGCATAAAGCCCCCTGATTGCCCCCTAGTTAACCCTTTCACCAGTGATCACCATATAACTGTTACAGGTGACGCTGGTTGGTTAGTTATTTTTTTATAGTTTCAGGGCACCCGCCATTTATTACCTAGTCTCACTAGTGTACCCCTAAATTTAGGGGTGTCTACTTTCCAAAATGGGGTCATTTGGGGGGGTTTGTGCCATCTTGGCATTTTATGGCCTTCAAAACTGTAACGCCCTTAGAAAGCCTGAAGGCGGTGCTTGGTTTTCGGGGCCCCGTACGCGGCTAGGCTCCCAAAAAGTCCCACATATGTGGTATCCCCGTATTCAGGAGAAGCAGCAGAATTTATTTTGGGGTGTCATTTCACATATGCCCATGGCATGCGTGAGCAATATATCATTTAGTGACAACTTTGTGAAAAAAAAAAAAAAAAAAAAAAAGTTTGTAATTTTCCCGCAACTTGTGGCAAAATATAAAATATTCCATGGACTGAACATGCCTCTCAGCAAATAGCTTGGGGTGTCTACTTTCTAAAATGGGGTCATTTGTGGGGGTTTTGTGCCATCTTGGCATTTTATGGCCTTCAAAACTGTAATAGGTAGTGAGAAGTGAACTCAAAAATTTACGCCCTTAGAAAGCCTGAAGGCGGTGCTTGGTTTTCGGGGCCCCGTACGCGGCTAGGCTCCCAAAAAGTCCCACATATGTGGTATCCCCGTACTCAGGAGAAGCAGCAGAATTTATTTTGGGGTGTCATTTCACATATGCCCATGGCATGTGTGAGCAATATATCATTTAGTGACAACTTTGTGAAAAAAAAAAAAAAAAAAAAAGTTTGTAATTTTCCCGCAACTTGTGGCAAAATATAAAATATTCCATGAACTCAACATGCCTCTCAGCAAATAGCTTGGGGTGTCTACTTTCTAAAATGGGGTCATTTGTGGGGGTTTTGTGCCATCTTGGCATTTTATGGCCTTCAAAACTGTAATAGGTAGTGAGAAGTGAACTCAAAAATTTACGCCCTTAGAAAGCCTGAAGGCGGTGCTTGGTTTTCGGGGCCCCGTACGCGGCTAGGCTCCCAAAAAGTCCCACATATGTGGTATCCCCGTACTCAGGAGAAGCAGCAGAATTTATTTTGGGGTGTCATTTCACATACGCCCATAGCATGTGTGAGCAATATATCATTTAGTGACAACTTTGTGTAAAAAAAAAAAAAAATTTTTTTTTTGTCATTATTCAATCGCTTGAGGCAAAAAAATAAAATATTCAATGGGCTCAACATGCCTCTTATCAATTTCCTTAGGGGGTCTACTTTCCAAAATGGGGTCATTTGGGGGGGTTTTGTACTGCCCTGCCATTTTAGCACCTCAAGAAATGAGATAGGCAGTCGTAAACTAAAAGCTGCGTAAATTCCAGAAAACGTACCTTAGTTTGTAGATGTGACAACTTTTGCGCAAACCAATAAATATACAATTATTGACTTTTTTTTTACCAAAGACATGTGGCTGAATACATTTTGGCCTAAATGTATGACTAAAATTGAGTTTATTGGATTTTTCTAATAACAAAAAGTAGAAAATATCATTTTTTTTCAAAATTTGCGGTCTTTTTACGTTTATATCGCAAAAAATAAAAATCGCAGAGGCAATCAAATACCATCAAAAGAAAGCTCTATTTGTGGGAAGAAAAGGACGCAAATTTTGTTTGGGTACAACATTGCATGACCGCGCAATTACCAGTTAAAGCAGCGCAGTGCCAAAGTGTAAAAAGACCTCTGGTCATTTACCAGCAAAATGGTCCGGTCTGAAAGTGGTTAATCTAAACCATTCTATTGTAGCTCTGGCTGCATGTTTAGGGTCGTTGTCCTGCTGGAAGGTGAACTTCTGCCCCAGTCTCAAGGCTTTTGAAGACTCTAATGCCCCGTACACACAGTCAGACTTTATGATGGAAAATGTGTGATCGGATCATGTTGGCGGAAATTCCGACCGTGTATAGGCTCCATTGGACTTTTTCCAACGGAATTTCCGAGACACAAAGTTTGAGAGCTAGATCTAAAATTTTCCGACAACAAAATCCGATCGCGTAAATTCCGATCGTGTGTAGACAAGTCCGATGCACAAAGTGCCACGCATGCTCAGAATAAATTACAAGACGGAAGCGTTCAATCCGGTAAAACTAGCGTTCTTAATGGATATAGCACATTCGTCATGCTGCAATGTTAAAAGTTGTTTAATGCAGCGCATTCTCTTTTTCTTTATAATGCTAGAAGAATGAAGTTGTTTTGATGCTCATTTTCACACAGACTTCTCACAAACTTCTTTTTTTTATTCTTTCTCCTGATTTTATGAATATAATATTTTTATTCATCAGATCTCCTGAATCATTTTTTATTTTTATGTTTTAATATTTTTTTTAAATGTTGTGTTTTTTTTAAATCAAGATCTCCTTTTTTCTATTTTGGTGATCTCCATAAAATTTTTTTGTGTTTTGTGTGTCAACTTACCACAGCACCATTATTATCTTTTTATTTTATTGATTTATTTTTTAATCTTGAGGTGGTTTGGTGTTGGTGTCCCTTGTTAATTTGACTTTGTATTTTTGAAATGTACCTACCTACTCACAAATAAACTGTCCTTTTTTAAGTAAAACACATAGGCAAGTATTTCTTTAACAAAAAAAAAAACTTTATTAGGGGTCATAACCAAATAAAGACGTTGGCAACGCTGGAGAAACTGCTGAAATTGAAGCCTTTGGCCCCCAGGGCACACATCAATTATTTAAAGGCAAAATTGGTGGCCTAAGGAGTCCATAAATAAGGGAGTACAATCTGGCCCAGAAGTCCAAGAGATCAGGAACAGCAGCAGAAGACATATCTGTCCCCAGGCTGTGGTCATACAAGAATACAAATAAAGATTGTTGTGCTAACTCAAAAAAAAAAAATATATAAGATAAAATAAATAAAATGGCAGATCACATATATTTCAGGGAACAATATGCACAATATAAACAAAGAAAATGCGGCACACAAAACAAAAAATATAAACGCATTTAAAGTAACGCATTCATGTGTAAAAGTCCAAAACAGGTACTGAAAGTTCAGTGAATCCACAAAAGATCTCCCTCCACCTCATTCAGCAGAGATAAGGATAGTAGGGGTCTCATCACCATCACCCAACACGACAGACCCTTACCATCAGTGCAACGATAATGCACAAAATAGAAAAGCCACTTTTCTCCACTACTCCTCACAAGCAGTACACTGGAACCAGAAATCTCTCCAATCATGAACAGGTATTAAGATTCCCTTGCAGTTCAGCAGTCATGTGGATATAGAAAAATAGAATAGAATAGAAAAATAACAACGCTCATTGCGCAGATATCTTAAAAAACGATGCCCAATTTATTAAGAAAAAACAATTCCACTCACATTTAAGTTGATTAAAATAGGCAAAACAACTGAAGCGTCCAGCGCTTCAGTGATAGTCGCTGTAGTGCAGTCTGTCCAGGTCCCATGTTAAGCCAGGCTCTGCCCAACGTTTCATCACTTCAAAGTGCATGATGAAAGAGCTGCGCCAAAAAAGATAAATAACAACCGATACTATAAAGTCCCTGAATCGTTAAAATAAAAGTCCATAACCAGAAAAAATGAATATATTGAAGAAAAAGCCGATCGCACCACAGTGATTCCACACTTTCTTATCACTACTGTGCCCAGCCACGACAAATAGATGCACTTACCAGACGGTAGAGCGTAAGGAGCATTATGGTATCAAGACAATCACAGCCCCTCGCCTCCACCACTGTAAACTACTTTAGTAGTGAGAAATTAACATCCTGCACTCTCATGCCTCAGATCAGCCCCGATTCCTGCAACCTCAGATCACTGTCCCCCCTGCAAATCTGTTTCACCACTGTACTCCCCTATTCATCTGCCCCACCACTGTACTACTCTGCACATCTGTCCCACCACTGTACCCTCCCTGCTCATCTGCACCACCACTGTACCCCCCTGCTCATCTGCCCCACCACTGTACTACCCTGCACATCTGCCCACCACTGTACCCCCAGCTCATCTGCCTCACCACTGTAACCCCCTGCACATCTGCCTCACCCCTGTACATCTGCCCCACCACTGTACTACCCTGCACTTCTGCCCCACCTCTGTAATACTGTCACGACCGTCCTGGCGTTCCGATCGCACATGGGAGATCTGCCCGTAGAGGCCTGTTGTTGAGAACCTGTCATTTCCCTTTAGCGCGTGTTAACGCGAACGGACGCACGCGGGTGCGCGTTGGCACGAGCGGGCGCACGCGGGTGCGCGATGTGGCGAACGAGCGCACGCGGGTGCGTGGGGTCACAAACGGACGCATGGCCACTCGCGGGGGCACGCAGACTCGTCGTGCGACCGCTTTGGCGCCCTAAAGGTTTCTTAAGGACTCTGCCTCCGTTTCCCTCTTGCTGTCCAGTCTGCAGCGTGTTCGGAGATTCAGTTACCTGTTGCCTTGATTCCTGTGACCCGGCTTGTTCTTGACCACGTTCGTTTGCTGCCTGCCACCGACTACCTGCCTGTCTGACCACGTTTCTGCCTCTACCCTTGTACCGTTGTTGACCGCCTGCTGCAGACCCGGCCTGTGCCCGACTCTGCTGTTACCTGCCGATCCGTTCGGATTTCCAGTGCCTGCTGTCTCCGCTGACGACCTCCTGCCGTTCCTGCCTTGATCTGCCTGAGCCTGCTGTCTTCCGCTGACGATCGTCTGCCATTCCAGTCCATCTGCCTGTGCTTGCTGCCACCTGCCGACTATCATCAGCCGTACCTACCTGCTGTCCTGTGTTGCTGTTGACTATCCGGACCTGCCTTCACTTGCCAGGCATTGTGCTCTCTGAACTTTTGAATCCCTGTTACCACCCTCAGGGGTTCTCGAGCCAGGGGCTACGAGAGGCCGCTCCCTGCATTCTGGGCTCGCTTACCAGGTACGTGACAAATACCCTACACATCTGCCACTCCACTGTATCCCCCTGCTCATCTGCCCCACCACTGTGATCCCCTGCACATCTGCCCCCCACTGTACATCTGCCCCATCGCTGTACTACCCTGCACATCTGCCCCACCACTGTAACCCCCTGCTCATTTGCCCCACCACTGTAACCTCCTATACATCTGCCCCACCACTGTACATCTGCCCTACCACAGTGCTACCCCGCACATCTGCCCCACCACTGTACCCCCCTGCTCATCTGCCCCACCAATACACCTCCTTTCACATCTGCCCTACTGCTCTACCCCCCTGCTTTTCTGCCCCAACACTGAACCCCCCTGCTCATCTGCTCCACCACTGTAACCCCCTGCTCATAAAAGAATATATAGAAGAGTGCCAAATCAGTAAAAAGTGCATTTATTTTATAGACTCAATAAAAGTCTCACTTACATCCATAATTATTATTGTCCTCCGTTTGATAGTCATATCACTGTTCCCTTTCGCTGGTGCTGTTATTGGATCAATCCACCTCCACAGCACGCTAGGGGAAGCTCCGCTGTGTTCTGTGATGTACCTGCACTTGAGAAAGGAGCGCGCATGCCCGAACAAGGCCTGTGCATGCTCAGAAACGCGTTGTGCTCTCGGTATCCCCCGGCTGACGTCACGCGCTGTCTACAAGCCAGTCTGTGTCTCTGTACATCACAGAACACAGCGGAGCTTCCCCTAGCACGATGTGGAGGAGGATTGATCCAGTAACAGCACCAGCGAAAGGGAACAGTGATTTGACTATCAAACGGAGGACAATAATAATTATGGATATAAGTGAGACTTTTATTGATTGTATAAAATAAATGCACTTTTTACTGATTTGTCTCTCTTCTATATATTCTTTTATTGGTATCCTATTCATGAGATGACTTCACTCTAAAGAAGCAGCTGCCGCAGGTGATTGTGCACATACATCCCCTATCCTCTAAGGACAGCAAGCAACCTTTCTGGATTTTCAGCAAATTCCAAGTACTGTTTTCTCAGATAACTTTTTAAAAAAAACATCTTGCTTTGATAAAAACTGTTTTGAATTTATTTTAACCACTTGCCGCCCGCCCTATTACAAATTGACGGCGGCAAAGTGGTTTCATTATCCTAACCCGACGTCATATGACGTGATTAGGATAATAAGCCGCTGCGCGCCCCCGGGGGCGCGCATCGCGGCGATCGTTGTTGCGGGGTGTCAGTCTGACACCCGGCAACTACGATCTCGGTAAAGAGTCTCCGACGGAGACTCTTTACCATGTGATCAGCCGTGTCCAATCACGGCTGATCACAGTGTAAATGGGAAGAGCCGGTGATCGGCTTTCCCTCACTCGCGTCTGTCAGACGCGAGTAGAGGAGAGCCGATCGGCTGCTCCTCTGACAGGGGGGGTCTGTGCTGATCGATTATCAGCACAGCCCCCCCGAGGATGCCCACACTGGACCACCAGGGACACCACTAGACCACCAGGGAAAAGGTAATAAAAATACATAATCCTCCCTAGACCACCAGGGTGCCAGTCAGCACAATGGGTGCCAATCAGTGCCCATAATGGATGCCAATCAGTGGCCACAATGGGCATCACTGATTGGCATGCATTATTGTTTGGCACTGATTGGCATCCATTACTATAACACCGATGCCGCCTATGAGTGCCCACCTGTGCCGCCTATGAGTGCCCACCTGTGCCGCCTGAGTGCCCACCTGTGCCGCCTGAGTGCCCACCTGTGCCGCCTATCCATGCCCACCTGTGCCGCCTATCCATGCCCACCTGTGCCGCCTATCTATGCCCACCTGTGCCGCCTATCTATGCCCACCTGTGCCGCCTATCCATGCCCACCTGTGCCGCCTATCCATGCCCATCCGTGCCGCCCATCCGTGCCAGCTATCAGTGCCAATTTGTGCCACCTATCAGTGTCCGTCCGTGTCGCCCATCCGTGTCGCCCATCCGTGTCGCCCATCCGTGTCGCCCATCAGTGCCGCCTATCAGTGCCGCCTATCAGTGCCACTTCATTGGTGCCACATTGGTGCCCATCAGTGCCACCTTATCAGTGCCCATCAGTGTAGCCCCATCAGTGCCCATCAGTGAAGGAGAAAACATACTTATTTACAAAGTTTTGAAACTGAAACAAAAAAAAACATTTTTTTTTTCAAAATTTTCGGTATTTTTTTATTTGTAGCGCAAAAAATAAAAACCGTAGAGGTGATCAAATACCACCAAAAGAAAGCTCTATTTGTGGGAAAAAAATGATAAAAATTTCATTTGGGTACAGTGTAGCATGACCGCGCAATTGTCATTCAAAGTGCGACAGCGCTGAAAGCTCAAAATTGGTCTGGGCAGGAAGGTGTTTAAGTGCCCTGTATTGAAGTGGTTAATGAACAATACAGACTGAACTGAAAAGGACACACCGGTATCTTTTAAAGCGCTAGTATCTTGTGTTGTAACCCCCTGCTCATCTGCCCTACTACTGTAACCCTCTATACATCTGCCCCACCACTGTACCACCCTGCTCATCTGCCCCACCAATTTACCCCCTTTCTCATCTGCTCCACTAATGTAACCCCTTTCTCATCTGCCCCATCACTGTAACCCCCTGAACATCTGCCGCACCACTGTACCACCCTGCTCTTCTCTCCCACCACTGTAACTCCTTGTCATTTGCCCCACCAATGTTCCCCCTTTCTCATATGCCCCAACACTGTACCTCCATGCACATCTGTTTCACCATTGAACCATATTATCATCCTAACACTAAACTTATCTGCTCATCTGCCCCACCACTGTAACTCCCTTTCTCATCTGCCCCATTACTGTACCTCCTGCACATCTGTCCCACCACTGTTCCCCCTGCTCTTCTGCCCCACCACTGTAACCCCCAGATCATGTGTTCCACTGATGTACCTCCTTTCTCCTCTGCACCCCTCTGCACATATTCCCTGCCTCTGTACTCCCTGCTCCTCTACCCCACCGCTGTAAACCCCTGCTCATCTGTCCCACCAGTGTACCTCCTTTCTCCTCTGCCAAAACACTGAACCACCCCCTGCTCATCTTTCCCACCACTGTAACCCCCTTCTCATCTGGCCCAACACTGAACCCCACCTGCTCATCTGTCCCACCACTGTAACCCCCTACTCATTGGCCCCATTACTGTACCCCCCTACTTTACTGTCCCACCGCTGAACCCCCTTCTCATCCCTCCCACCACTGTACCTCCTGTACATCTGCCCCACCACTGTACCCACTTGCTTTTCTGTCGTACCTCTGTAACTCCCTGCTCATCTGCCCCTTCAATGTACCCCTTTTCTCATCTGCCCCACCACTGTACCTCTCAGCACATCTGCCCCACTGCCATACCCCAATGCTCTTCTGTCTCAGTACCGAATCACCTTCTCATCTGTTCCTTCACTGTTCCCCCTGCTCTCCTGCCCCACCACTGTAACCCCCTGCTCATTTGCCCCACCAAAACACCTCCTTTCACATCTGCTCCACTGCTCTACCCCCCTGCTCATCTGGCTGATCACTGTACCCACCTGCTTTTTTGTCCCACTGCTGAACCCCCTGCTCCCCTGCTCCACCTCTGTACCCTCTTCTCATCTATGATATACGTGATATGCAGAGTGGTGAAAGGAAGCAGAGATGAGATGCATCTACCTGTCCTGGCAAACTCATCCTGCTGATCCACCTCTCGCATCCAGCCCACGTGCTTGAATTTGATATATGTGATGTCTGTGATGTATGTAATGTATGAGATGTATGTGATGTATGGGATGTCATACAAGCATATGGAATGGATGCGCAATGATGAGCTCAGGTCAGTGGCATTTTCTGAAAGCAGTGGGCCTGTGTGCAGGATCATAAGTTGGGTCCACGCAGCTGAGAAAAAGTGGTTGGGTGTGGTTTTCATTGCGCTGAATACTGGCTGTGGCTTAAAGGGACACTGAGTGCAGGAGTTCAGTAGTAAGTGACGCAAAGGTTCAGGAATAATTTCAACAAAGTTCCCAGAAGGTCAACAGTAATTCCACAAACTGTCACCTCATTTCTCAGTCAGTGAAATCCCTTCTTTCTGAGATTGGTAATGGCAACCAAGGGAGTCATCTTCCTCCAGATTGTGGACGGGGCTAGCAGGACTGTGATCAGCTTTAGCAGTAGCCAAGACAGTCCTCCTCCTCCTGGAAACAGAGACTGGCCCCAGCAGAACTGCACCCAATCTCTTCCCCATCACAAAAGTTGACGATCACATCTACAGAAAAGTTTGAGAACCAAACAATGTTTCCCATATTTTACAATGAGTGGGGGCACATTGCCTGCCCCTCAGTGCAGGTGCGGCATGGGGAATTCTGAAATTGGAATACATTAGTGTCTCACTGACACTTCCCTGCGCTGCACTGCTGATAGGGATGGAGTCGAGTGTGGGCAAAAGAGGCGTTGGTTGCCTACCCCTGCTCCAGAGTTATAAACATTTACATAGTAACCTTCAAACATTACCTAAAAAAAAAAAAAAAAATGTGCTAATCTAATTTGTCAAGGAAGGAATCAACCATTCCACTTTTTTTTTATATTAAGTGGTATCACCTACTCTAAAAAAGAAACTTTGACAAGGGTAATATGGTATCCACATGTGTGCCTCGAGTGTGGCCACTGGCATCACCAAAGAGCTGCACATACAATTAAGTGAATGTAATGCTAAAGAAAGTGGTCATAAATTGCAAGGACGTGGCCATACAGGGCTGTATTTAACCTGTCTGATGTGGGGGTGTAGTAAAAAAATGTCAGGGGGCAGAGCATGGGAGGACATCAGAACAGTGTAAATGGGGTAAGGAGGGCAGAGGGTAGGGGTCAGCAAAGCAGAGAACAAGCATTAGCAGTTAGCAGGGCATTGTACAGGGGTCAGCTGGGCAAATGAAAGGGGGCACCAGGGCAGTGTGCAGGTGGTCAGTAAGGCAGTGTACAGTGGGTCAGTATGGCAGAGGATGGAAGGTCAGAAGGGGAGTGTACAGAAGTCAGTACAGCAGTGTATAGGGGGTCAGTAGGGAAGAGGACATGGGTCAGCTGGACAGAGTTAGGGGTCAGCAGGGCGAAGAACAGAGGTAAGCAAGGCAGAAGACAGGGGTCAGCAGGGCAGTGTAAGGGGAGCAGCAGGACAAAGGACAGGAGGTCGGCAGAACAGAAACAAAGGGTCAGCAGTGCAGAGGACGGGGGTCAGTAGGGTAGTGTACAAAGGGTTAGCAGAGCCAATGATAGGGGTCAGCAGGGCAGAGGACAGGGGTCAGTAGGGCAGTGTACAGGGTCAGCAGAGCCAAGGATAGGGGTCAGCAGGGCAGAGGACAGGGGCCAGGAGAGCAGAGGACAAGGGTAGCAAGGCAGGGGACAGGTGTCAGTAGGGAAGAGGACAGGAGCCACTGCTGGCAGGACACTCAGGAGAGTGTTACTGGCTAATGAAATAGGGAAAAAAAAAGCCTGATAAAAGAAAACAAATGCAGCCATCTCTCTAAGGATTGGTAAACTGAAATATATTACACTTTTATTTTTGAGTTTAAAATCACTTTAAAACAAAAAATAAAATGATAATTATTGGGTCTGTTGACAAGAGCATCCTTGTCATTAGCAAATCCATACAGTTTTAATTACAAAAGTTTGAGTTTTGGTTTTGTAATTAGGTGATACGTTCTGCCATTTACGCCACACAGGGGACATAAAAAAAGTGAATTTACAATAAGTAGAAACCCAAATACAATTCAGAACTAAGTTAAAACACAAAAAAATACCAGAAGACTGTATACCCAAAACAGTTTGAAACATCCTTTAAGAAGGTCTGAAGAGACTACGCTTATTGGCAAAATACTACAATTGTTATTGCATAAACGAAAAGAGTTTTGTGTTTAGTTGTATGCATTGTCTTAGTCCTATGACATCAATATAACCCTATGACTGCCAAGCTTTCTTAAAGTGACCCATTCTGATTACAGCAACATTTTTATCCAGTATTATTTAAAATATAAATGAAATGTATAATATAAATGATATATATATATGTCTATGCCTCTCTTTTTGTCCTTTTTTTACCAATATCATTGAGAGTGACGTAAGCAAAAATCCCCAGGAAAACACTAGTTCTGGTCACCCTAATGATAACCAGGGATTCCCTCACTCTGGAGGAATTTCTTCTCCTTTCCTGTTTTGATTCTTTGGTAGGAAGTGAAGGGAAATCTTTCCACAGATTGCTATAAAACCTGACATAGGCTTTATCTCTTCCACACTTTATACATTAAAAAAAAATTACTTTCAAAGCTAATCTGGAGGCACATATGAAAGACACAAATGAATACATATCTGTATTGATAAAAAAAATGACATTTATTTTTTTATATGCAGCCAGTGTAAGTACCTGAATTTGACTTGATCTCAGCTTTTTGCAATCTCCTGTATAGCAGCACTCAGACTGAAAGTGGGAGAAACAGGTCTGGGAGCCAAAAGCTGTGCTGAATGCAAATGGGCTGACAATCTACATGCTGATGGAAGTAATCAGCAGAGATATTACACTATGTGACTGTTGCTGCTACTTTACTGTCCAATCAACAGGCTAAATGTGAAGAGAAAACACCTCTAACAGTATTTTTGCTTGCACATATTAGGATGATGGATGTCAGCAGAGCTTCACCTCATTCACTAAGCTAAGGGATAACTCCCCAGGAAACTTGAGGGATAAGAGTGGGGACTAGTTGGGTTTTAGTCAAAATTTCTCCACTGAGTATTGTCAGGTGTTATGGAGCGACTTGCTCAATTTCTGGTAAACGGCTAAACATGTACCTTTTGTGTGATTTGAGTTTAGCTGATAGCCATTTATTAGTTTTGGTTCATAATTAATAGTATCAGGCTTGGGTCCATCTAAGCATTCCCCCCATTCTATGGACCAAGACTGCATATAATTGTCAATAATAGGCCAATAAGTATCTCATGTATTGTTTAGGTGCCACTGGAATACCAATTAAAATTTCTCTTGGTCGTTTAAGGCTTCATGTACATGGGACGTTTTTAAAACCTCTCCTGAATGATTTAATTTGACAGATAGTAACCCGCGTTTAAAATGTCAGTTTTGCCGTGTTTGCGTTTAGAAGCATTTTTTTTTTGTTTTTTTTTCAAAATAGCCAAACTGAAAAATGCCTGTAAATGAAACGTGGCTAAACGCAAGTTACCGTGTTTAGAAGCCTTTGGCGCTTTAAATGCCTCTAAACTCAGCTTTTGAACCCATTTTATGCATTCCAAATAAAAGCCTCTAAACTCAACCGCCTAGAAACTACTGTAAACGACCCTGTGTACATGTACTGATAAGATAACATAGAGGAGAGTTCAGGAACACTTGAAAAAAAATGCCCAACTGTTCCTAAACGCCCATTTAGCAGCAGCAGTGTACATGAGGACACTGTAAAGGACCTCATTTTGGTCTGAACATAACCTGATGATGTGGGCATGTATGAAAAGCAGGTATTTTAGAGATTTTGTGGGTAAAGTCTACTGCTGTGGTTAAGTCAACCCTAAATCCTTGTTATGTCAGCCTTGGGATGATGGAAAGTGCTCGGCCTTAAAATTTTACTAAAGGAAAAATCAAAAATCAATATATGAATCTGTCTTTTACTAGCATTATTAAAGCAGTCTTTGTTTTTCTGGGTCCCAGTGTGACCTAGTTTCTTTACCTGCTGATCATCTTGTTATTTTTTCATCTTCCTTTAACAGACCAAGCTGTCCAGCAAAAGTGTCAGAAGGTTGAGAAAAACCATTTAACACTGACAGAGCACTCACAATTGTCATCTTTTATTTATTTATGTAAAACCTTTATTTCCAAAAGAAAAAAAATCTGTTGCTGCAACTGCTTATAAAGTGTTAGCTGGGGTTCAGCTGTAATTTGTTAGTTACATGTAATCTAAGGCTGACCATACATTATATAATTTTTTTTTTTAATTTTCCTTTAGATGTATGTAGCGGCGGCTCCTGAAGAGCACACGCTATGCATTTTTCAAAGTTAAAGTTATGCCTGAACTGCAGTTTGGTTTGGGTACAATTGTCTAAATTTAGACTTCAGTATCAGTCTGACTGGACTGTGAGATGTTCAGCCTGACCACAGGGGGCACTGTCTCTTCTGGCAGGCATGGAACTATGATCTGGTTGGGTGCTTAGGTTACTCTCTCTCGGAGCCCGCCCAGTGAGAGTGGCGCTCTCGCTGTGCTTTCTGGGAGAGGGTATTTAAGATGCGGACGTCACGTGGTTCGGGGTTCCGGTCCAGAATGATGTACTGACTTCATGGTCCTGGTCCTCGTGACCAGCTCCCAGGAAGGCTATGGCCTGGGGTGCGGATCCACCCGATCTTGATGTCTCGGGCTGGCTAGCCCGACACAAGGAAACTAAAGGAGGATTCTGAGGTGGTTGGGTGCCGTCTCCGGTTTGGGAGAGACCCAGTGACTTCAAGCATTTGGGGAGGACTCTTCAGAAGAAGGCCACGTACGGGTTGGTTTCTTAGTAAGAGCCTGGAAGGGCTGAAGTACCCAAGAGAATCCGGTTTTGTGGATATTGCCAAGCTGGCTGAAAGATCCAGGTATCCTACAAGTGTTCTTCAAGTTTAGTTTCCCTACGTGTTCTACAATAACGTCTGTGGCAGAGACTTTTTCCTGAGTAAGCACCTTGTTGGCTGCTAGGCCTTGTGAGAGAGGGACTGTCCAACTTGAGTAAACATCCAGTTGCGAATAGCTATTCTCTGGATGCAGTGAAAGTAAGCAAGTTCTTCAACATTTTGACTTTGACACTAAGAGTACCTGAACTTCCTTTCCAACCCTCTGATCCCAATTTAAGAGACTATTTCATTGTCTACATTTTGCAAATAAAATCCATTCAAGTGGATCTGTTGTCAGTCTCT
This sequence comes from Lithobates pipiens, assembly GCF_037356315.1. Taxonomy (NCBI): domain Eukaryota; kingdom Metazoa; phylum Chordata; class Amphibia; order Anura; family Ranidae; genus Lithobates; species Lithobates pipiens. Next base: position 420,796,034 of record NW_027507718.1, read on the forward strand.
GGAGTTACTGGGCTATTTACAATGGGACACCCCTAGACGTGAAGCGAGGAGAACAGAAGGTAACAGTAAGCCCAAATCTAACCAGCAGCCCCTTTGGGGGTAGTGCTACATGTATGAAAACCGTATAATATGAGGTAAAGCCTGGCAAAAAGAATATCCCAATATAACAAATATAGAAAAAGAAAACTAAAAAAGAAAACAAACACAGTTACCACATCTAATAATTGGTTAGCTGCAAAATACTAAATTTTTATTTTGGGTTTTAGATACGCTTGAATTTGACCATAGATTGAGATTCAGTTCAGAAGAGGCTGCCATGATCCCTATGTTCATCCAACCCCCTCATTACCTTGCAGTTTCCAGTGTAGGCCAATCCCTCGCTCCCTCACACTGCAATGTCATATCATCAAAACAATGACAATTCACAGGTAGATGGAAGCATTAAGCTGGCCATACATGGATCAAAATTTGGCCAGTTTAGCAGGGACTGGCTGAATTTTGATCCATGTATGGGCAGGTTGGTTGTACACAAGTCGATCTATCAATTGACTTGTGTGCAACCAGTCTGTTGTGTTGGGCTTTTTCTCGAATGATCAGTGCTGTCGGCTATAGCTAGCAACACTGATCATTGTATTCTGAAGACAGGGAAGGCTCCCCACTGTCAGAATAAAATACCACAGCAGGAGGGATTCCCCCATACCCATGGAGTGTGTGGATGGGGGAATCAATGAAAAAAAAAAGGCATAATGTATGGGATGCTTTACAGAGATAAGGGGCACTCTGATGGGTACACTGATGTAAAGAGGGACTCATTAATTTATAAAATGTATATATATGATATTTTTCAAACTGCTAATACTTGTACTATATACAATGTGGCCCTAGTACTAAAAAGTTTGGTGATCTCTGCCTTATACAGCAGAGCTCTACTGCCTAAAATTGAATACACACATTACAGTACGATTGTGCAGCCTTCCTTAGATTTATCAAATATATCCATTTAGGTAGGAGATTATTAATATTGTAGCACTTAACCCTGCAGGAGCTGTTTGAGATGATGGGCTCTCTGTTCTGCCACAACTCTTTAAGCTGCTGGGTCCCCACTGACACACCTGGTTATAGGTTGAAGGCCGCTCACACCTGTGCAACTTAAGCATTGGTATGCTACCGCTCTATCACAGTACACAGAAAATAGTCCAGAAGCAACTGAATGCTAAATTTTATATATGCATTATTGCAAGGCAGTTAAACAATACAGGAATCAGTTAACAGACAACTGAAAATGTTTAAAGAAGCTGTACTGGTTAAGGTGAACACTAGCCTATAATTTGGTAATTAACTAACTACAATACAGTTAAACCAAACTTTAACTGATGCAAACAGGGTTACAACTTGTTGGCATTAACTAACCCCAAAAATATCCTTGTGTGTATACTATGCATACAGCCCCAAAAGCGCTGCATAATTGTTGGTGCTATAGATATACTTGTAATAAATAAATAATAAATAGTGAGTAGGTGTATGTGTGCCTGACAAAGGGGCACTCCTGGATGGGGCTATAAAGTACCTGGCACCTAATTATTAGTATTAGCTGACTATCGCTGGGGCCCTTCTATAAGGTGGTGCACATGAAGCTGGCTCTTTGAGAGGGTGCAATTGAGGCAGATGGACTGTTAAGGTGCACTCTCTATCATATTAACTGGGTCAGTGTTGAGATAACCATAGATCAGTCCGCTCACCACATCTGGTACACAGAAATCCAGTCCAGATCAGTTTGCGGTCTTCTGTCCTCTGAACTCAAGTCCTGGTTGCTCAGTCTCTCAGCTGTGATCCCTTACAAGGCTCAGCCTCTCAGCTCTAGTCATCACAAGGCTCAGTGTCTCAGCTCTGTTATTCAGGAAACAGCAACTCTCTCTCAAGCTAAGTCTCTTAGGCTGCATTCACACCTGAGCATAGCATTTTCAAGCGCTTTTTGCTGCGTTTTTTACCGCGATTTGCTGCGTTTTTTGTGCAGGGCAAAATGTCACCAATGTTAAAAGAAGAAAAACGCCCAAATCTGCTCAATTCGAGCGACAAAAAAGGGTCCGGAACTTGTTTGAGCTTCAGGCGTTCGGCTTCAGGCGACATGGAGTGGAGATGTGAACCATCTCCATTGAGAATAATATAATTTTTCCCCTCTAGCGTTTTGTAGCTTCAGGCTTCAAGCTACAAAATGCTCAGGTGTGAATGGGGTCTTAGGCCGCGTACACACGCGCGGACTGTTCGCCCAACTTTGTCCGTCCAACAGTTTCAGCAAACAGTCCGCTCAAAATTAGCATGGACGGACATGCCCACACACGACGAACGAACAGTTTGCTGAAACCGTGCGCGATGACGTGAACAGCACGTACGACGGGACGAAAAATACGACGTCCTATACACTGCATTATAGCTTTCGGCGTGAAAATCCTTTCTGAGCATGCGCGCAACTTTGTTTGACGAACAAGCCTACACACGAGCGGGCTGTTCGCTGAAACAAGGTTTCAGCGGACAGTTTTTCGGAAATTCCGAAAAACCTTGTCCGTCCAACTGTCCGCTGAAACTGTCCGCTGAAAGCCCACACACGAGCGGACTGTCCGCCCAAACACTGTTCAGCGGACAAAGTTGGGCGAACAGTCCGCCCGTGTGTACGCGGCCTTACAGGTTCCGCCAGACCCAGTAGCAAGTCTGTTCACTCTCGCTCCCTGAATGAGATTGCCCCAATCCTCTGTAAATTGCCCGCAAAAAAGTCTGTGTTTTCCTCCTCTGGCTGCTGGGGAATTGTGGCATTGTAGTTTGGGAGCTCTTTCATTTGGATTGAGCATTGCTCTGCCAGGACTACACCTCCCCGATCCCCTTTCTGCTGTAGGAGTGAGGAGGATGGAGGAGTAGGAGGGCAGTACACACACAGCCCCTATCTGCTTCCTGGTTACTGCCGCTATAGACACTCTGGGAAGGGGGGGGGGGTACAGGAGGAGTAGGCACATACACAACCACTCCACAGCACATCCAGCGGGAGGAGGAAAAGCCAGCTGAGCATACACAACCTACTCTGTCACTGTACAGTGGGGGGATGGAAGAATTGAGCTAGCATACAGATCCCACAGCTGTGCCACTACTATATTAACATTGTACAGGATATGTACTGCCGCCAATTTGCACAGCGCTTCACAGAAAAAAGGGAGACAGTATGGTACAATACAATTTAAGACAAGTGGGTTAGAGGATTACAATCTAGCTGGAGGAGAAATTGATACAAAAGATAAAAAATGTGAATGATGAGATGATGGAGAAAGCAAAAATATAATTTTTATGTGAAGTCATAATTGGCTTTCCTCAGATTATTCAATTCTATTTGTAGTGTTTGTTTTAGGTAAATACAGCTCTGATATTTAGTCCAAATAAGTGGGGCTTACATTTGAATTAGGCTTAGAATTCACAATTCTCCCATTAAAGATAGCGAACAGAAGATTGTTAAGAATGGAACAGCTAGGGATGGGCGGAACAGACCCAAAAAAGCTTGTGAAAAATTTAATTTTTAAATGAGCAGTGATTTTTAGATTTTTAAAGTGAAAACCTAAAAATTTCTTCCAATATAGTGCCTGGGGGTCCCCTTAGTCTCCATGTAAAGTGGCAGATCTGTACCATGTCTAGAATCTGCTGCAGCAATACTTGCATTTATAAAGCAAAAAAAAATGAAATTTTCCCTGCAAGCTGCCTTTATTTTTCTCAGCAACAGCTTGGGAGCCAGTATGCATGATGAGGCCACAATGTAGTACACCAGGAACAAGATTAGAGATTTTTTGGATACATTCTGGTGTCACTTTGACTTTGGATAGAAGTAAAGGGTGCTTAAAATTTGGTCTTTGGGTGTCAGTGGCGCCTTCCCACCGTGACCCTATAGAGGTACTCTTGATGAATGTTTTTGCCACGTTTGATGTGCCTGAGACACAGTTTGCAGAGAGTAACAGTGCGATCTGTTGCAGATGTGCTGAAGAAGGTCCAGCCAGCTGAGCTTTGGTTAGTGGGCCAGGAGATAACAGCTGCAGAAGGTGATAGAATAAGGTGGCTATTCTCTACTCTTTCTTGATGTTAGTCTCCTTGGGGTTGTGCTGGCTCACCTTCGGTTTCCTCCTCTGCTCTATCTGGCACCCAAGTCGCATCAGTGACTTCATCATCATCATCTCCATCTCCTCCATCTTCATCATTACCACTGCAGACAACTTGGCAATATGCTGCGGCTTGGGGAACATGAATGCCAATTTGTATACCAGTGTTCCTCCCTCTCTCTAGGCTCATGTTCATGTCATCCTCAATCTCAGAACCAACATCTGAATCCAGTAATGGCTGGGCATCATCAAGGAGCAAGTGGCTGAAGCAGTGGTCAAATAACTTAGCTGACTCCTCAATGGCTGATGTTAGGGCTAAGGCAGGAATAGATGTGGACAAGGAGGCAGGTTTATCCACTCTGGCAACTGGTGGGGGTCTGCACACTTGTCTCTGCTTGCATGACAGAGGATGAGGAGGATGAGGAAGATTTAGTAAGCCAGTCCACCACCTCCTCTGCATTCTTTGGCTGGATAGCACAGGCAAACTCACTAAACAGAGGAAATAATGCCCTGCCTGAGGACCACCACTTCCACCTTTGTCTGTGGACACATTTGTTGCTGGCCCCCTTACAGTGCCATGAGAATGTCTGCCTCTCCCTGTTGTCCTCCCAGACATCATTGGGAGGGAGGGGGCAGTGCTTAAAAGCAAATGTTAGCAGAAGAATACGTTGAAATCTGTATGTGAATGCGCTTTAATCAATGTAAAAAGGTGTTTGGTGCACTTTAATTTGAGTACTCGCACTACACAGACACACTCTATGGATACACTATAATATACTGCAATATAATGTGTTAAACGTACAGTGACACACAGAACTATATGGCGTTAAATTGGCAGTAACTCACAAAACGATATGGCATTAAACTGCCAGTAACGCACACAGAACTATGTGGCATTAAACTGGCAGTGACGCACACAAAACTATATTGTGTTAAACTGGCAGTAACACATACAAAACTATATGGCATTAAACTGACAGTAATGCACACAGAACTATATGATGTTAAACTGGCAGTAACGCACACAGAACTATATGGCGTTAAACTGGCAGTAATGTAATCAAATAGACAGTGTTCATCCATCAGTACACTGATGCTATATAAACTGTCCCAACTCTAGCTATACACTAATGTAAAGATTACTGACACGGTCTCACTACACTACACTGAAACTATCTGAGCTGTCCCTACTCTACACTAATGTATGTATGAAAGACACAGTCTCACTACACAACAGTGAAACTATCTGAGCTGTTCCTACTCAAGCTGCACACTATGCAAAGCTGAATGATGGTCCTCCTCACTACACTCACACTGTCCCTAGACTGACATTAAACTAATATTCTACACACAATTTAAACAAAATAGCACAGTATATCACACTAACTAATAGCACTGAACAGAGCCCTATCTATCTCTCTCCACACTGAAATCACACTGAAAATGGCTGCCATTGAAAGAATACTTTTATACTGTGGGGCAGGAATGAGCCATGATTGGATAAAGTCATTAAGACAGTGTCCAATCATAACTCTGACAGTGCTCTGTGCCCAGTTTGGCTGAAGCTTTCACTGCTTCAGCCAATCAGGGCTTGCAATGCACTGTTCAGCACTGCAATGCATTGTGGTCGGTTTGGGGGGCCAAAGAAACGGTCGTTCAGCTAAAGTTTGGCCCGGCATAATTTGGCCATCCCTATTGAACAGAAACCTTCATCTATAATTGAAAATACTTTATTATTAGACATAGACAGCAGATGGTGGTCAGACCACCATCATCTTGTGATTGCAGAAGATCTTATTTACCATGCAGGTGTGATGGGGGTACTTAATGTTCTGTACCTGGTAAACAAGTATACTGGCAAACAAAAAAAATCAAGCTTGGCCTTTCCACTCTTCCCACAAGACTGATGGCGCATAACAGTCGTTTTCTGACATTGCCAAATCATTTATCATTTTATTCTGTTGCCTGCCTATAACTCACCCTATTTCTAACAGGCATGGACAAAATAAAGGTCTTGGAAAATGAACATATGGGCTCCCAGAAGGCCATTACTGTCAAATAAAAATGATAACCTACTGCATTGTGCCTCTCATTTTAAAAATAAATAAATAGAAAAAGCTGAACAGACAGCGGTCTAAAAAAGCAAAAACAAGTAAGCTTTTTTTAATGTTTAAGAGACTCTACTCTATATGTCGTGACCTTTATAATTTAATAAATTGTCTAAGTTGACTTCTTTTTCTTATTATTATCATCTCTCCAGTTAGGTTACTTAGCAATTAAACTGGTGATCAGACTAAACCTTCTAAGCAGTGCCGAGTGCAAACATGTTATTCATGGTGCACAGAAAACCAGTGTTGGTGTTAACATTTCTACAATAAGTGATTGTTTGAGTAATGGATCAGAAATCTCTCTGAACCACAGACATTTATTAACCGACTTGAAACTGGGTGAACTATTTCACCTGAACTTTTTATAATACATAACTTTGTCGGATTTGGACTTTCTCCTGCAAACAGGATAAAGGTCAAACCTGGATTTAATCTTTTGTAACCATGGGGGACCTTCCATGCTAAAATGTTTAATCCCTCCAAATACAGAACAAAATATGAATACAAAGTAACCCTTTTAGAGCTTGTTTTACAATATGTTAATTAGAATTTAACATCGGCTGTTTCATTTCATTGAATATACTCACGTATAGTGGCAGATTAAACTTTTTTAAGATCTGTTCTGCCAGTAATGTCTAAATTTACATATGAAATTATGAAATATCTAATTATATGATGCCTGTGTCTTCAGTATATCAATCTTTGCACTGCTGTATCTATTTTTATAGGAAGTTGTCTTTGTTTTTTCACTTGGAAAAAAACAACTTTATTGATATAAAACACATTTTACAAGCCATTCGGGTATATATATTTATAGAAGGTCAATTACATATTATGACAGCGAAATTAAGTATACAAAAGTGTTGCAGGGTGCGTATACATATATTAGCAGGTGATGTAAATCGTATGGTACATTAATTCATCCTATAAACAATGTGTGCCACGGATGCAGGGGAGCACCGCACTGGGTATGACACAACTATACACAAGTCTCCCCATCCTCCAACCATCTGTCCCAGATCTTAGAATATTTTTGTGAAGATCCCCTGTGTGCATAAATCAGTTTCTTGAATGGTAGGGTATCATTTACTATTTTTTTCCATATCTGTATTGTGGGGGGGTAGATTCTCCATCCATCTCTGGGCTATTACTTTGCGTGCTTAAAATAATGTTTCAGAAACAATTATTGTGTGATACTTATCCGCCTCTACATCTGGCAGTAGCCCCAAAATACATAAATTAGGGTCTAGCACCACAGGGGACCCCATATTGTCATGGAGGAAATACCTGCGCCCAATATGTCTGGAAGTAAAGGGCAGCTCCATTTAAGTTGTCTTTGTTACTACATTACCAGACTCTATGATACTTAGATACTTATATGAACTAACATATTTGTAAAAGAACCCAGTTGTCTGATGGAGATGAAACATTTGCCATATCTGTACAGTTTCAAAGGATTTTCAGTGTTCCTACCTTTATTCCATCAAGTGCTTAATTTACATATGCATAGTTTTTTTTTTTTTTTATTTAAAAACGTTTTTTACCTTTAATGCATTGTTTGCATTAACCACTTGCTTACTGGGCACTTAAACACCCTTCCTGCCCAGACCAATTTTCAGCTTTCGGTGCTCTCACAATTTGAATGACAATTACTCAGTCATGCAACACTGTACCCAAATGAATTTTTTGTCCTTTCTTTCCCACAAATAGAGCTTTCTTTTGGTGGTATTTGATCACCTCTGGGGTTTTTATTTTTTGCGCTATAAATGAAAAAAGACCGAAAATTTTGAAAAAAAACGCATATTTCTTTGTTTCTGTGACAGAATTATGCAAATTATTAATTTTTCTTCATAAATTTTGGCCACAATTTATACTACTACATATCTTTGGTAAAAATAACCCAAATTAGTGGATATTATTTGGTCTTTGTGAAAGTTAGAGAGTCTACAAGCTGTGGTGCGAATCGCACAAAATTGATCACATCTGATGTACTGGTGGCCGATCTCATTTCTTGTGACCTGAACAAGCCAGGAAAGTACAAATACCCCCCAAATGACCCCTTTTTGGAAAGTAGACATTCCAAGGTATTTAGTAAGAGGCATGGTGAGCTTTTTGATGTTGTCATTTTTTTCCCACAATTCTTTGAAAAATTAAGATTTTTCATTTTTTTTTCTCCACAAAATTGTCATTGTAATAGGTTATTTCTCTCACGTGGCATGTGTATACCACAAATGACACCCCCAAAAAATTCTGCTACTCCTCCTGAGTATTACAATACCACATGTGTGGGACTTTTTCACAGCCTGGCCACATAGAGAGGCCCAACATGCAGGTAGCGCCATCATGTGTTCTAGGAACATAAATTACACATCTAACTTGTTGACTATTTATTACACTTTTGAAGCACCAGGACAATGACACGTGACACTGATGACAGATGGCACTGATACGTGGCAATGATGACACTTATACGTGGCACTGATGACACGTGGCACTGATGACAGATGGCACTAATATGTGGCACTGATGACAGATGGCACTAATATGTGGCACTGATGACACGTGGCACTTATACGTGGCACTGATGACACGTGGCACTAATACGTGGCACTGAAGACACGTGGCACTAATACGTGGCACTGATGACAGATGGCACTAATACGTGGCACTAATACGTGCCACCGATGACAGATGGCACTAATACATGGCACCGATGACTTGTGACACTGATGACAGATGGCACTGATAAGTGGCATTGATGACACGTGACACTGACAACAGATGGCACATGACACTAACAGGTGGCACTTATGACAAATGGCACTGATACGTGGCACTGATGACAGATGGCATTAATACGTGGCACTGATGACAGATGGCACTATGTGGCACTGATGACACGTGGCACTGATGACAGATGGCACTTATACGTGGCACTGATGACAGATGGCACTGGGGACAAATGGCACTGACAACAGGTGGCACTGGGGGCAGGTGGCACTGGGGGCAGGTAGCACTGGGGGCAGGTAGCACTGGGGTGGATGGCACTGGGGGCAGGTAGCACTGGGGTGGATGGCACTGGGGTGGATGGCACTGGGGCAGATGGCACTGGGGCGGATGGCACTGCTGGGGGAGCATGGCACTGCTGGGGGAGGATGGCACTGCTGGGGGAGGATGGCACTTTTTTTTTTTACTTTTTTTTTTTTTTACTCGAGGCAGAACGGCTGCCGCTGCAGCCGTTCATCTCTCCCCTCTCACACTGTCTGTGTGAGGAGGGAGAGCGGCGCTGAGAGATGATCTCATATGTTTACATATGAGATCATCTCCCATTGGACACGCCGATCACGCTGTAAACGGCCGCTGTGATTGGCCGTTTACAGCAATCTGTGTTTGCCTGTCCCCGGGGGACACGGCGAACACAGAACTTCCGCGGTGCGCGCCCGCGGCTGCGCGCATTGCGGAAGTAAACATTAGGACGTCCAGGGACGGCCACCCGGACGAACGCGCCTGCTCTACGGCCGTCATTCGGCTATAGGGCGGGCGCGAGGTGCTTAAAGAGGTTGTAAACCTCGGAAAAAAACCAACAACAAAGCTTGTAAGACAAAAGCATAATGAGCTAGTATGCATCTCATACTAGCTCATTATGAAATACTTACCTTAGAATGATGCCCTGGATCGACGTCGGCCCTCCGAGTACAGTGTGGACATTTTCCAGTTACTTCCGGGATAACGTCACCCCCATGCATGCGCATGGGAGCCAACAGTCATGGCACAGCTCCTGAAGAAACGCCACCAATGGCCTGTGACTTCAGTGCGCATGTGCCAATGACGTCGGCAGCAGCGAATATACTGAATATCTCCTGAACTGTGCAAGTTTGGGAGATATTAAAGGTACCTACAGGTAAGCCTTGTTATAGGATTACCTGTAGATAAAAGTGGTGTAGCAGGGTTTACAACCACTTTAAGGTAAAAACTTTTTCAATTTGCCTGTGCCCCCCTTCCTCTGTGTGAAGAGTAAGAGAGGGGAGAAGAGATCAGCACTGTGCAAGGCTGCATCTATTCTCCCCTTACTTCCTCTTCACACGGCATTCGAGAAGCAGCAGGAGCAATTGGTGGTTGGAGAATTTATTTCTCCAGCATAGTGACTACTCTCAGAGGTACAAACATAATTGTTTTGTTTATTTTACTATGAGGAAAAAATGGGGAGCTTTTGTACCTTTTGTGTTTTATGAACTCTGCTGCTTGTATGTGGCATCTAGTATGCCTAAAAGCCTAAAATATAAAATATAATGTCTCTCCATGTCTCTTTTATCACCTCTCTCTCTCTCTCTCTCTAGTTTTAAACCTAAGGAAAAGTTAGAATAAAGAAACCGCATTAACCTGTAAGAGATATATTCTGACACGTCACATGTCATTAGTTCCTGGTACATGACAAACATCCTCTGTTTACACTCTGAAAGGTACAATCGTAGCTACACAGGCGGAGCACACACCCTTTCAGTGATTTCATTTTTTTCCAAAGTTCCCTGCTGTTCCCAATGAATGTGACATGGGCTAATATAAATCTAAAGTTTGCCATTGGTGAGCTCCATCTAAAAATACTAGTTGCTTGGCAGTCACGATGATCTTCTGACTTCAATAAATTCTGCTCTGGGAACCTGAAACAAGCATCTAGCAAATAAAAGTTAACTGAAGTTGACGGTGTTCAGTTCTGGCTATCGTGGAAACTATCCCAATGCACACAGTGTTTGTGAATGGCTATGATCAGCAGCAGCATGGCCAGAATTGAACCCTATACAAATCAATGGCTGGCACCACTGCTGTTCACACGTAACCACTCCTCCAAACAGTTACATATGAATAGGACCTCTGATTGGCTCTGAACAAAGACAGTTTGCATTCAGGGGCAGCGTTTCTGGCCCCATACAAACTGGCTGCAGTTAAAGTGGTTATAAATGTAGCACTCTCGTAGTTTAGAGTAGGCTGCTAGGAAAATTTAGTTAGGCTCCGCTGTAAACTGTGGAGCAGGGGTTGATTGCTCAGGACTGCTCAGTGTTTCACAGGCTGCTGTTCTGCTACTCCCTCCGATCTTTCAGATGATTCTACAAAGTTTAGTGAGCGGCATAGCAGAATTGACAGCCTGAATATTTGTGGGAATCCAAACAATCCAGTGTCCAGAAGGTGGAGGAAGAGCCAATAAGTAGCCTGAGGCCTAGGCAGCAGGGTGCAGAGTGCCTAGGCCAAGTCTTGTAGCAGGTGACACCTGTGCAGGGGCTTTGCTCCTGGGGCAGGAGAGCTAGAGAACCTAAAGTGAAGACATCAAAGTCCCAGCTAGGCTTTGCTGGGGGAGCCTACCGAAGATCCTTTGTCTAGGGATTGAGCTGGATCAGAAGGAGGCTCACTGGAGAGAGTCAGAAGGAAGTTGGTGGGAAGTGTTATGGTTATGCAGTAATGTTTGTCTGTCAGCTTATCTCTCCCATGTGTTCAGATTAAGGGGCCAGCCACTCTCAACTGGCTGCTTAAGTAATCTCTCCACAAAGCATGGCTCCACCCCAGCCCCTATCAGGGAACTCTATATTAACCTGTGCACTTCAAGCCATCTCTGTTAATTAATATTGTGTGTTTTGGCTTACATGTGCTCACTGTGTCCTACATCTGATCCTGTTTACTGACCTTGGCTTGTTCTTGACTGTCCTCGTCTGCTTCATATCCTGACCTTTGGCATGTTCTTTGATTATCTCTATCTGCTTGTTGCCTTGACCTTTTGATTTATCACCTGACTATCCTTTATTGTCACAGTCTGCTGCTTCCTCTCTACCATCCTGTACTCTACTGTAAGTCCATCCCCACCATCAGGGGCTCTGGCGAATACCCGCTAGATCTCATGCTCTAGCTTCCAGTGTAATCTGTGTTGGTGCTCCAGAGTACCTGCTTTCCTGAACCACCCAGGGCTCCATCCGCAGCAGTCAGCCGTAGGGTCCACTACATAGCAGTGCACTTCAGACCCCCACGGGGTGCATCTGTCATCTGGACTCAGGTGACCTGACAGGAAGAAGTCCAGCTGCCCTGTGATGATGCGAGTCTTCATCTCACTCACTAGGAAGAGCCTATGGATATCATCAGGAGGCAACTGGTGATCCTATGACTAAATGAGTAAACCTTCCCCAAGGAGAAGTGATGGTGTGTAGCTTATAACCTCCTGAGGGAGTACAGGTCCATATCAATATTAGGAACCCTGAGACAATAAAGTGCAGCCAGCAGTGTGTGGATAGCAGTCACAAGTGCAGCCAGCAGAGTTTAAAGAAGAGCGAGAAGTTGAGGAGTCCTCAGGTTGTGCCAGTTGTAGTTCACTAGGCATATCCCATGCTCTCTATCTTCATCCAAGTTACTGTTCTAATAAAAAAGAAACTAAAAATAACCAATAGTGTTTTCTGAGCCAGTGAAGAATAAGTGGTTAAGTGTGCACATGTAGAAGGTGAGCAAAGGAGGCGTTGCTGGCACTTCTTCGACCACTATCTATCTCCCATAGCAACAGGAGCAGATGTGTATTGATGGGGCCCTCATCCTGTACACAGGTATGGAAGAGAGAGTTAAATAAAGTGAAGTGCACAAATATAGTCCAGGTTAGGTGCCCGGTGGGAGTGAAGTAGCGGTGATACGCTGGACAGGTGGAGAAAGCATTGGCTTTGCATGCCCCTCCCAAATGCACAAGTGTCCATGTTGGTGTATATAACATCAAGAGAGTTTAGTAGAGTTGGTTCATGTTCAGTCATCTGTCTGGGTTGTGAGCGTGGCTCAACTAAAGGTACCCCATGTGTATGGTAGTGACCCTGTACGAAGTGCCCTGAAGGGACAGAACAGAGAGCTCTGGGAAGACTAAGGCCGCGTACACACGCGCGGACTGTTCGCCCAACTTTGTCCGTCCAACAGTTTCGGCAAACAGTCCGCTCAAACTTAGCATGGACGGACATGGCCACACACGACGGACGAACAGTTTGCTGAAACCGTGCGCGATGACGTGAACGGCACGTACGACGGGACGAAAAATACGACGTCCTATACACTGCATTATAGCTTTCGGCGTGAAAATCCTTTCTGAGCATGCGCGCAACTTTGTTTGACGAACAAGCCTACACACGAGCGGACTGTTCGCTGAAACAAGGTTTCAGCGGACAGTTTTACGGAATTTCCGAAAAACCTTGTCCGTCCAACTGTCCGCTGAAACTGTCCGCTGAAAGCCCACACACGAGCGGACTGTCCGCCCAAACACTGTTCAGCGGACAAAGTTGGACGAACAGTCCGCCCGTGTGTACGCGGCCTAAGAACTGAGCAATCAGCGGTAATGTGATCACAGTTCTTGGACTTAGATCCAGTGGTACAGCAATGCTGCATCATTTAGGTGAGTACGTATGTTTGTTTTTTTGTGAACCACAAACTTCTCCTTTAAGCACTTGCCAACCAGCTGCTGCAAAAATACTATGGCAGGGCGGCTCTATTGTGCAAATGGCAGTACAGGTACGGCGCTCCATGCAACAGAATTAGTAGGAGTAGGAGTGCGTGGCGTGTTGCAGGCGCCAATGCACATGGCCGGGGCCTGCGATGTCCGCTGGCAACCCACAATCGCTCCACAGAGAGCCAGAATGGGGATTTGCCAAGGTAAGCAGATCCCTGTTCTGTCAAGAGAGTAGAGAGATTGTCTGTTCCTAGTTATCAGGAACAGCAATCTCTCTTTACTCCCAGTCAGTCCACTCCCCCCACAGTTAGAAACACCTCCCTAGGACACACTTAACCCCTTGATCACCCCTAGTTTTAACCCCTTGCCTGCCAGTGTCATTTATACAGTAATCAGTGGATATGTTTAGCTCTGATCAGTGTAAAAATGTCACTGGTCTCAAAAAAGTGTCAAAAATGTCCGATCTGTTCGCGCAATGTCGCAGTCCCGCTAAAAATCGCTGATCACCACCATTACTAGTAAGAAAAAAAATTGATAATAAAAATGCCATAAATCTATCCCCTATTTTTAGACCCTAAACCATTTGCACAAACCAATCAATATAAGCTTATTGCGATTTATTTTACCAAAAATATGTAAGAATACATATTGGCCTAAAATGATGAAGAATTTTTTTTCTTTTTTACATTTTTGGATATTTATTATAGCAAAAAGTAAAACATATTGTTTTTTTTTTTCAAACTTGTCAGTCTTTTTTGTTTATAGCGGAAAAAATAAAAACACGCAGGAGGCGATGAAATACCACCAAAAGAAAGTTCTATTTGTGGGAAAAAAAGGATATCAATTTTGTTTGGGTAGAGCGTCACACAACCACGCAATTGTTAGATAAAGCGATGTAGTGCCGTATCTCAAAAAATGGTCTGGTCATTAAGGGCGTCAATCCTTCTGGGGCTGAAATGGTATAAGAGTAATTTCTCCAAGCTCCATTTACATCTAAGTTGGTATGTAACATAAGCCCAGTGTAGTTTCCAGAAAACACAACCATTTGTTACTTTGGACAGGTATCACAAAACGGGGCTCCCCAATAGCCCAATCCACCATTTTTAAATGAAAAATAAAATGACCCACAAGATTTATAAAAAAAAAGCCTTTACTGCAATACTACCACACACCCCTGCCGCCAAAGAAGAAAAGGCCTGTAATGTCACGTGATTGGTCTGAAGACTGTTGGATTTATATGTATGAAGGGATTTTTTTTTTTTTTTTTTTAAATCACATTCGGAAGAGGCATATAGGTTAAATATTGTTGTATTTACTAGTGCGTGTCTTTTTTACACACTACCTTACATTGCCAGTTGCTACGCATTCTCTGGAAAGGTCAAGACTTAAGAAAGAACAAAAACTTGCTGGAATAACATCAAGCCACTCCTTTTCAGCACCAACCCGTGGAACATTTAAGCAGACTAAGACGTGTACAAATAGGATTGAATACATGGAACATTGTGTCCTGTCACTCTGTCATATAAAAAGATCCCATAGAGATAGAGCTGTAACATTGGGACTCATAAATGACCATCTTTAACACAAATATTTTCCATACCAGCCGATCACCTTTAACCTCCCTGGCGGTAATCCCAAGTCTGGCTCGGGTTGGGATTTCAGTACCATAAGCGGTAACCCCCGAGCCAGACTCTGGATCACATCGCTGGATACAGGGAGACGTACTTACCTTGTCCCCTGGATCCAGCGATGTCCTCCGCGCTGTGTGATCGAGCTGTCCTCCGCTCCATTCACACAGTGCCCGAGTGCCACCGAGCTCCGTTCCCTGCGACGTTACAAGGTACAGGAGCGGAGATCGGCGCCAAATTCAAAAAAGTAAAAACACACAAAACACACACAGTACTGTAATCTTATAGATTACAGTACTGTATAAAAAAATTACACACACCCTTTGTCCCTAGTGGTCTGTCCAGTGCCCTGCATGCACTTTTATATTATAAATGCAGTTTTTTCTGCCAGGAATTTGGAGATTGTCCATAGCAACCAAAAACTTGTCCCTTTATGTCAAAAGTGATTTTAGACCAACTAGAAAACAGCGATAAATAAATTAGAATCACTTGCAGAATTGAGCGATAGAGATTTGTGGGGAAATTCGTCATCAAACACTAAATCTAATGACAGCGACAATTCTGCAAATGAGCAAATTTCAGTGTTTTTGGATTTGATTACATTATTGAATAATTTTTATTATTATTTATTATATTATAAACTTTATCATACCCGGGATGTCTGCTAGACTCTGGTTTGAACAGATTTAAGTGAGTTTCTAAGAATTGCAGGCCTACAATATATAACGCCAAATTTCCATGCAAAATAATTGTACCGCTTTCAGCACATAAAATCAGAACTAATCATACCGCCAGGTAGGTAAACAAAAAGAGTAATAGTATCAACACTGTAGTCTGGCCTTGGCCGACAAGCTCCAGGCCTAGGGCAGCACTTTGCAGGGGGGCAGCACAGAAAGAGTCCCTGCTGGCTTGCATTACACTGCTAGTGTAGCGCTAGTCTTATGGGGCGGACTGGGCTGAGAGGCAAATTAGTCAAGCACCCCCATCAAGCCCGCACTGCTTCTGGTATGCGGGTGGCCGGCATTCTGCAACTGTGGGGGAGGGGTGCCACTTTGTAATTTTTTCTGTCCTATCATCCTGGACCAAAAACCTTCCTCACTGTGCTATATGTTTTCTGCTGCACCATTGGCATGGTTATATCTTCTTAGTCCTTTCCATAAAATTATCAGAAATGTGTGCTTAAACTAGAACTATGGGCAACACTTTTTTTTTTCATTTTGGATAGAATAAGGGAGGGTTATAGCCCCTGTCAGTTTATTTTTTAACCATCCCTGTCCCGTTGCAGAGATTTCCCTTCACTTCGTGCCCCATAGCCAAGCAGGAAGTGAGAGGAAATTTATGTAAATTAAGGGAATTCATTGCACCCCCCCAGGTCCTCAGAACTAGTGTCCCCACTCGAAAATTTCAAGACGGGTCTTAAACATCAAGGAGTGTGGCCTTGACAGGAAGGGGTGGGTCATATTTAATTAGGGGGTACACAAGTTTAGTCAGGCCTAGGGCAGCACAAAACCTAAATACACTACTGGTTCGCACCCCTTGCCATTCTTTAGGTGCAGGTGCTGGCATCTTAGGTAAGGGGAACTGAAATTGAATCACAGCTGGTTTCCTACTGCGCATGCCTGAGCGGTGTTGCATTTTGTGAATGGTCTCAGAAGGCTGTGGGGGGAAGGAGGAGAGGGTAGAACATCCGCACAGATCACTGCAGTGTTCTGACATGGAAGGGGAAGCAGATACCTGTCAAAACCAGGTACCACTTCCCCCTCCCCCAAACATACATTGGAGGGGGGGTGCAAACAAGTGGAACATCCCCTTTTGGGTGAAGGTTTTCTTTAAGAACAGAGGCAGCGTGATGTCATGTAGGTCCCAGAAACCTCCCAGTGGCCTTTTTGCTGCTTACTACATGTTGCCGCCTACTGTCCAGCAGACTTGTCAGCCATACCACATGACTGCATGGCCAGTTAATGCTTCCCTATGCTATCCAAAGCGTAAAAATATTTTTTTGGGCTGGAGTTACACTTAAAAAATGTACCTGTTACAACTTACAAACAGATTCATCTTAAGAACAAACCTACAGAACCTATCTTGTTCAGAGACTGCTTGTAACTGATATTTTTTTTCTAGTAACTAGTAACTAAGAACTGAAAATTGTATTTTGCTTTACTGAATGATTACCTCTCGCTGTTAGTATGTTAATCTGTCTAAACCAATTTAACTCAAGTTAGTCAGCGAGTCAATTACTGCAGTCTTAATTTCAAAGTTAAGCCAGCTGATGTAGTCACAACAAAGGAGGCAGCTCTGGAACAGATTGTGCAGACACATCAAACCTTTTAAAATGTATGTCAAGCTAAAATAAAATAGAAATCAGTACATCTCTTCTATACACCAAGATGGTGGTGCCGGGGACCCGAAGACCTGCAAAAAACCAGTCCAGTTGAGGACAAAGCTGGATTCCCAGACTGGAAAGTGCATGTTTATTTGAAATCAGTGGATACAGTACTTGTAGCTGCTGACTTCATTATTTTTTTCAGAGTGAAGTTCCTCTTCGCGAATATTGCACGTGCAGAAAAATACCAGATTATCCTGTCAGAAATCAATTGCGAGAAGTAAGTGCTTGTGCACGTTGTCTGTGCTGCATAGTTTACTTCTGTAGACTACACAAAACCAGCCTTCATGTATGAAGATAAGGAGACGTTCTGAAGTCCAAATCAATAGGTAGCAGCATAGGGTGACAACGCTGCCCCTCCATAGATCCAGTAGAGTGGACATTGTCACTGTAGGACACATAGGGGGTTATTTACAGAAGGCAAATCCACTTTGCACTACAAGTGCAAAGTACACTTGAAATTGCACTGAAAGTGCACTTGGAAGTGCACTGAAAGTGCACTTGGAAGTGCAGTCGCTGTAAATCTGAGGGGTAGATCTGAAATGAGTGGAAGCTCTGCTGATTTTATTATCCAATCATGTCAAGTTAAAATGCTGTTTTTTTTTCTTTGCATGTCCCCTTCAGATCTAAAGCGACTGCATTTCCAAGTGCAATTTCAAGTGCACTTTGCACTTGTAGTTTACACTTGTAGTGCAGAGTGGATTTGCCTTTAGTAAATAACCCCCATAGTGTATTACTGGCAGAATTACTAGTTGAAAAAAAGGGAAAAGTCTGAAAAACAAATTAAAGCACTAAATATAATAACTGGTAACCTGCAAAATATAACATTTTTGTTCTTGGGCTGAGATGCACCTTTGCCATATACTCTAATTTTAGAAAAATAACTAGTTTACTGTGACAGTTTATTGGACATGACTAGGACGTAAAAGATCAAAATATCGTGTGGAATGATTTACCGCCTTTTCCCTCACCTATTATTTTAATATTAGTTTCCAGGATGTTTCCATACCATACCTTGTTTTTGTACTCTATCCTTTTCTACTATACAACTTTTTGATGAAAGGTAGTGCTTTAATTTTGTAGCAGATCCGCATGCTTACTGCATATTTTCTATAGATTGGTAATTTGACCACATTTTACTATATTATTTCCCGGCACAACCTTTATGTTATTTACAATACAATCAGAAATATTTCCTTACCATCCACCCACCCACTCCCAGCTGCACTTTTTTTTAAATGAAATGTAATCAATCAGTGATCACCCTTCTCGCTAAATACACAACAATCAGATTGCATAGTGTATTGCCATGTTTATGCACCTAAAATTACTAGTTGCGCTTTCAGTGCCATTAATTGTCATTAATTAACAGCACACCAAACACAGAAGCAAACACACATTTTGGCATGTAAAAAAATAAGAGGCAAATGCTGCAAAGTGCACAGTAATAAACACATAACTCACAGAACGTCAACATGTCCCATTATCCACATGTAGTGCAGCCAATTGACATTCATAGGTTGGCCTATGTGTGTCAAAGGAAATAGGACACAAGACATAAGACACAAAATGTGTGCTTCCACTATGCTAGATGTGAATGGGGCCTGAAAGTAAAATTGGTGTGATAACACAAGAATAATGAGGCTCCATTCATATCTGTGCATTTCCTTGCATTTCAGAAATGCACTGCACCAAAAATCGCAGTAAAAAACACACCAATCTCCACTCTAAAAAAAGTTCTGAAGCTTCTTTGGGGCGATTTCTGTGTGTAGGGCGGCCCATTTAGGTGGATACTCCAAAACGTCTCCCTGCCTCGCAAAAAAAAACAAAAAACAAACGTATGTGGGAATAAGAGTTCCCGCTATGCAGAGCTGTGAATGGGGCTGGACAGCTGAGTGTTTCTGTCCACTCCCTCCTATGTACTTGTATAAAGATGGCCATACACTATGCAATCTGATTGTTGTGTATTTAGTGAGAAGGGTGATCACTGATTGCATTTCATTTAAAAATGTGCACCTGGGAGTGGGTGGGTGGATGATATAGAGTGTGTGCTAATGAGATCAGCTGGTCAACTCCTTCCTGTGTCATGACCTAAAGTCTGATCAGGAAGCAGGAGTGATAAGAGCGAAATAATGGCTGGAGAGAGCACAATAATCTGGCAAACAGGAAGTTCAGAGACATGGCTTAAATAGGAAGTTCTTGGGAGGAGCAAAGGGTTCAAGGTTAAAGAGAAACAAGACAAAAGTTGCCTAAGAAATCAGTCAGGGAGCTGTTCAGCATCTCAGGTGGCTCAGCAAGAAGAGATACTGCCAGACAGCAGGTTCAGAATCGGGTCCTGGCAACCTATCATCTCATTACCTGTTGATAAATGTAGCTGTTAAAGATTTCCTTATAATGAGAAGGACTTTTTGTCAGGAGAACAGTCATCTGTGTATACGAGGCACATATTGATGTGGCAGCGGTACATAGATGACGTGCTAATTATTTGGGATGGCCCTGAAATCATGTTGAAGGAATGTCTGCAGCTGATGAATCAAAACAGCTTCAACCTTTTCTTCACCATGACATACAACCTTGATCAAGTCAACTTTTTGACATCAATATCCAGAAAGAATCCAATGGGAGAATAAAAAGTAATTTGTTTAGGAAAGAAACTGCAGGTAACACTCTGCTTTGTGCAGATAGTTTCCATCCAGAACCTCTCAAAAAATCCATCCCATTCAGTCAATTTCTAAGAATTAGAAGAAACTGTACATCTGATGACGACTTCCAAACTGAATCGGATGAACTTACGAGGAGACTACTAAGGAGAGGCTATACTAAATCTACACTCAAAAAGGCCTTTAATCGAGTAAAAGGCTTAAACAGAAAAGATCTAATCTTTAAACCCAAAACTAAAAAGAAAGACAATATCACTAGATTCATTATGAGATTCTCAAACGAACATCATCAAATCAAAACAATTTTTAATAAATACTGGCCAATCCTCAGGGAAGATCCTGTTTTAAAAACTTTGGTGAGTTGTATACCACAAATTACCTACAAAAAACAAAAATAAAAAAACAACCCAAAGTGAGTATAAAGGAGACAAGAGAAAAGATCTTTGCAAAACTTGGGGGGCATACCCTTGTAGTATCATAGGTAGGAGGACCACACTGGCACTAGACTGTGTATTTGACAAATAACATGTTTGATATACATGTAATGGATTTTGTTCAATCTATTATAGAGAATGTTACAATATCTCATCCCTGAAGAAGATTATGTTTCCTAAAATATCGAAACACCTTGGATGACCCACTCATTCCGCTACCACCAGTCTCCTGGGGGTCTTGGGATTATCAAACGGACAGTATCATTCTCTCACAACTCATTGTTTTTAGCTTAGATTTAGATTGTATATTGTTTTTCTTTGTTATGCATTTTCTATGAATTGATGTTAAGATTTTGTAAAATAAATGAAATATTTTTTATAAATTTTCATTTTTTCTTATTGTTGCCTCCAAAATCCCACCAAATACAGGTTTTTGTCGATTTTGTACTTTTTTTGTAATGAGCATTACAACCTGCTAATCTGTGACTGAGCAGAGTGGGAGTTACAGCAAATTTATGTATTAGCGTTGCATAGTTAGATCAAGGTTAATGAGTGATAGTTTTTCATTTAAATTTCATTCATGCCTAAAAATAAAGCCCAAAGTATTACAATTTTATGTTAAGTGACACCAGACAGGATTTATCACAGGAGAAATGGGGGGATAAGATCAAGACATTACATTTGTACATTATGAGATATCTATTTTCTTTTGATTTTAGTTGCAAGCACATATTTATAGCTGCATAAACTTGGTGAAGTTATTAGATACACAAGCTATTATAACATGCAATGATATGAGCATGTTATGCACAGTAATGTCATTAAATCAAAATAACCATATCCTCAAAAATGTTCACATGGATACCTACGTTGTCTCAAAGACTCTTTGGTCTGTATGAAAACCTAGTACACAACAGCATGTGCAGGGAAACTCATGGGGGAAATGATGCCTATACTTTGTACTAATTAAGTGATGTATTTAGGTTTTGTGCTGTCCTAGGCCTGACTAAACTCACCCACCCCCTCATTTATATATGACCCACCACTTTCTGTCAAGGCCACACCCCGTCCTTTTTAAGACCCGCTCTGTCATCTTCATGGGAGGACAGAGGGACGCCATGAGAGGACAGAGAGGAATGCTGCGGGAGGAGGACAGACAGGGACGCCGTGGGAGGAGGACAGAGAGGGACATGGCATCTTTTAATGGGGGGGCGGGATAGGTGCTGGATGCCTTGGGAGGGTAGAGGACATGTGCTAGTGGTGGTGGGGGGGAGGGATCAGACCCCCCACAAGCATATATCGTCTCACCTCCCAAAGCACCCAGCACATATCCCCTTACCACCCCCATCACTCCATGTGTGCATCTGTTCGCAGTTACTGTGTCCCCCTCCACTCTAAACTATACACAGACCTCAGACCAGCAGCGTGGCTCTTGCACAGATGTTGTGTCCCTCCTCTGTGACTACTCCTCCGCCTGGCTGTGTACACTAGAACATTGGAGCCAAGGAGGAGGAGGAGCCGAGGAGTGTGTGTGGCTGCCAATGGGGAGAGAGGTGTTGGCTGCTCTGGAAAGTTGATCGCTGCTTGCAGATGTCCTGGTTGCCCACGCTAGCGTACCCCTGTCTGGCCAGTTACCAGAGCTCAGTGCCGGAACTTGTTGTGGTACTGGGCTCCAGGACAGTGGCGTCACTAGGGTTGGTGTCACCTGGTGCAGTAAAAATGTATCCCCTCACCCCCCTATTTTTGGAGCGCATTGTGACGGTCAATAAGCTTAGAGGATAGCAGGTTAGGCACTTCCTAATGGCTCAGTCCCTAGGAACAGTGATGGATAATGGCCAACAGTGATCCCTCTGGCTGGACGTTCACTCACTTTGGGGTTGACCAGGCCAACTATAGTCAATAGTGTAGCATGCCTGTAGCCTGACAGTGGCTCCATCTTTCTCCCCCTTTGGTGGTGCGATTACAGCGTGGCTCTCTCTCTGGTGGTGCGGGTAGAGCAAGGCTCCCTCTCTGGTGGTGCGGGTAGAGCGTGGCTCCGTCTTTGGTGGTGTGGGTAGAGCGTGGCTCCCTCTCTGGTGGTATAGGTACAGCCTGGCTCCCTCTCTGGTGGTGCAGGTACAGTGTGGCTCTCTGGTGGTGCGTGTACTGTGTGGCTCTTTCTCTGGTGGTACGGATACAGTGTGGCTCTTTCTCTGGTGGTGTGGGTACAGCGTGGCCTTCTCTAGTATGGTGTGGGTACAGCTTTGCTCTCTCTGGCAATGCGGGTACAGCGTGGCTCTCTCTCTGGTGGTGCGGGTACAGCGTGGCTCTCTCTTGGGTGGTGTGAGTAGAGCGTGGCTCCCTCTCTGGTTATATAGGTACAGCATGGCTCTCTCTCAGGTGGTGCATGTACAGCGTGGCTCTCTGGCTTCCCCCAACACAGTACTCTGTTTTTCCTGTTCTCCTGTAGCACACAACTTCTGCATGCTGGGGGCTGTAACATGCTATCTGTGGACACACTGGGGCCGCCTGCCAATCTTCCTTTTTCCATGATGCCCCCTGTGTCTTATGATTGGTCCTCTGCTGTGGGCAATGGGGAGGGAAACAGAGCGGGTAGGAAGCTGGGCAGCGTCGTGGCAAACCCCATTAGAGCTGCTCTCTCTCTTTGACTGACAGGAGAAAGGGGAGGGGGCGAGCGGGTTAGGGAGATACAGAAACAGCCCGCAGCTCTCCTCTCCCTGTCACAGTGCCACTGCCGAGTCACCGCTTTACTGATGGGGGGTCGCCGGCACCCACTAAAACTGTTTCCTGGTGTCCCCCCGCACCCCCATAGCAGCACCACTGCTCTCTTCAGCTGTATTTCCCTGATGGTGGCCCTGCAAACGGGAGCCAGGAGGATGGTGCAGGTGCTTTTTTGTGACTTTTTTGCCGCCCCCCCCCAGCAAAGTGCCACCATAGGCCTGGGCCAACAAGGCATTGCATTGGCTGGGACCTGCCAGTGACAGCTCGGGTTAGAAGGGGGCACACGCATGCACACCCCAAACCTGGAACAGGCTGGATGATGTACATGTACGCAGGGGCGGATCCGGGGGGGGCAACAGGGCAATCCCCCCGAGAAATTAGTGACAGGGTGAGCTGGCAGATCAGTTAATGGGCTGGCTGGTGAGCGGCTGAACAGGCCATTCGGCAGGTGAGCGGGCGGGCGGAGGAGCAGTGAGATGACATCAACTCTCCCCGCCTGCCCTGCATCACTGATCTCCTGCCCTCACTGTGCAGCCACTGGCAGCAGAGAGATTACATCATCTCTCTGCTGCCTGCCTTAAAGCTGGGACACAGCAAGTGACAATCTGCATCTGGTGGCAAGGTGACGTGGCAAGTGACATAGCAAGTGAAAATCTGCAACGTATGGCAGGTGACATGGCAATTGGCAATCCGCACCTTGTAGCAGGCAAGTTACACAGCAAGTGACAATCCACAATGTGTAGCAGGTGACGTGGAAAGTGACAATCCACAGCATGTGGCAGGTGACGTGGCAAGTGACAATCTGCATCTGGTGGTAAGTGACAATCCGCAATGTGTGGCAGGTGATGTGGCAAGTGACAGTCCGCACCTTGTGGCAGGTGACATAGCAAGTGACAATCAGCATCTGGTGGCAAGTGACACGCTCAGGGCTCCCACTGATTCTGCATTAGGGTGAGTTGAATGATTTTATTTTATATTTTAATGTAATAATAGAAATAGTGTGCTTCAATCAACGCTGCCCACCCACAGTAAATGTACTGTGAGTGAGCAGGGAACTAGTTAAAAATGTGTCGCTTTGGCAACAATAGATTCTTAAAGAATTATCACCAGTTCGCAGATTGAGAAGCTGGTGGTAATTAAAGTGTAACTGTATACTGTGAGTGGAAAACACCTAACTGCCTGCTCACCGCAATCCCCATACTGTAAACTGATCTGCACATGTGCAGCTCAGCTCACAGTGACCAGGCTGATCCTGTGTTCCGGGATAACTAGCTCTTGTGCATGCGCAGGAGTGACATCATCCTGCACTAGCCAATGAAGATGGCCAAAACCCAGCACACAAGAGAAGAGGGTGAGGGAGCATTGGGAAAGTAAGTATCCTCCCTTTAGTTTCACTTTAAGACCAGCTCTGAGCAGGAGGCATAAAGAGCAGGATATGACTGTCGCATATTTGTTTTAAAGTGTTACTAAACCAAGGACCCTGCATTCACTATATCTGGTATCCCACAGTACACAGAACATGGAAATACAATTATTTTAGTAAATCTAAACTGATAAATAGCTTTTCTCATCAGCGATATATAGCAGCCTTGTGACTTCTATCAGTATCCAGTTAAAGCTTGTAGGAGGAGTTTTCATTCTCCCTTGATTGTCCTAAGAGGCTGCAGGACTCCTGATCCTCTGTCTAGACAGTGTTGATTGGCCCTGTGCTGATCACATGCACTCTCCCAAGAAAAAAAAATATCTCCAGCAATACACACCAAACTGAGCATGTGCAGCTTTCCCCCAATACTCTTCTATTTGGAGATGGATTGGGCACAGCGGAAGAAGGGGAGGTTCAGAGAAGACAGGATCAAACAGCCTTTTTTACATAATACAGAGGATTAACCCCTTAGGTGAGCATAACAAGCATGCTTTGCTGCAATGTTTCTCAACTCCAGTCCTCAAGTAACAACCAACAAGTCATGTTTTCAGGCTTTCCATTATTTTGCACAGGTGATTTGATCAGATTCATTGTCTTAGTTGTTATCACAGCAGTTTCATCTGAGGGAAATCCTGAAAACATGACCTGTTGAGGGTACTTGAGGACTGAAGTTGCTTTACGGCATATACAGACTGATTTTACTGTTTACACTATTTATCTTTCATAAAGTGTTTCCCAGTGCTAAACCTTTTATCCAATTTCTAAATTGCAGCATTTGTACATTTCAAAAGCCAATATAAAGGAATAGAAGTGGTAAAAAAGCACTTGTGAGTTTAATCTTTTTTTTTTTGATAATTCTCCTTTTAAGGGGGGCGTTGCAGGGGGTGTGTTCTAAGCCTACATACTTTGCTAATACTGTGCCTTGCAAAAGTATTCACCCCCCTTGGCTTTTTACTTATTTTGTTAAATCCGTTACAGCCTTTAGTTCAGTTTTTTTTAAAATCTGAATTATATGTATGGATCAGAACACAATAGTCTAAGTTGGTGAAGTAGAATTTGAAAAATATATATACATAAAACTATTTTTCAGAAATAAAAAAAATGATAATTGGCACGTGCATATGTATTCACCCCCTTTGTTATGAAGCCCAAAAAAGCTCTGGTGCAACCAATTACCTTCAGAAGTCACATAAGTAGTGAAATGATGTCCACCTGTGTGCAATCTAAGTGTCACATGATCTGTCATTACATATACACACCTTTTTGAAAGGCCCCAAAGGCTGCAACACCTAAGCAAGAGGGACCACTAACCAAACACTGCCATGAAGACCAAGGAACTCTCCAAGTACAAGTCAGGTTTAGGTTATAAAAAATATCCAAATCTTTGATGATCCCTATGGGCACTATCAAATCTATCATAACCAAAAGAACGTGGCACAACAGCAAACCTGCCAAGAGACAGCTGCACACCAAAACTCATGGACCAGGCAAGGAGGGCATTAATCAGAGAGACAGCACAGAGACCTAAGGTAACCCTGGAGGAGCTGCAGAGTTCCACAGCAGAGACTGGAGTACATAGGACAACAATAAGCCATACGCTCCAAGTGGCCAGAAGAAAGCCATTACTTTCAGTAAAAAACAAAATGGCACGTTTTGAGTTTGCAAAAAGGCATGTGGGAGACTCCCAAAATGTATGGAGAAAGGTGCTCTGGTCTGGGGAGACTAAAATCTAACTTTTTGGCCATCAAAGAAAACGCTATGTCTGGCGGAAACCCAACACATCGCATCACTCAAAGAACACCATCCCCACAGTGAAACATGGTGGTGGCAGCATCATACTTTGGGGATGTTTTTCAGCAGTTGGGACTGGGAAACTGATCAGAGTTTAGGGAAAGATGAATGGTGCTAAATACCAGGATATTCTTGAGAAAAACCTGTACCACTCTGTGTGATTTGAGGCTAGGGCAGAGGTTCACCTTCCAGCAGGACAATGACCCCAAACACACTGCTAAAGCAACACTTGCGTGGTTCAAGCGGACACATGTAAATCCAATAGAAAATCCTTGGTCAGACTTAAAGATTGCTGTTCACAAGCGCAAACCATCCAACTTGAAGGGGCTGGAGCAGTTTTGCAACCTACATTTAGTTAAGATTTTTAAAAAATCAGCACAAGAGACTTGGCTTACTATTACTCTGATGTGCTCCTTGTGCTGTAAAATTGTCATATATTGTATATTTTACAGCATACCGAAAAATCTCAACAATTAGGCGTTTGTTGCTTTTGTGTGTCTTCTCCTGGTCAATAGGTAACCTTCATACTACTGCAGTATTACTTGTCATGCAACCAATTTAATCAGTCTAGTCTGCCCTTTTTATTACTTTGCTTTTCTTTTTGAGGAAGTCTCATCCTGTTTTATTTCCTTGATATTATTGAATAGTCTTTTGTTTTGTAACTGCCTAATCATTGTGATTACAACACTTTCATTCCATAACTTTCATGGGGCAACCACGGTGTAACACAATACTACAAGAGGAACAAGGACTTCTAAATTCCACTAAGAAAGGCAACGTCACCTTGTTGAGTAAATTTGTTTGTCTTACCTTTCCTTGTGAGATAAAAAAAAGTACATCAACGGAAAATATTGGCCTATTATGTTCTCTGTACTTGTTTTCAGTGCATCTTATGAAAGACAAATATATTTAATTAACAATGTCATGGAGACAAGTGCTTCCTTTTTGAATGGGGAGGGCACATAGCCAGTTTATTCTCAGACTTGTAAACACATTTAAAGTATACAGCAGGAACTCTTGTTGTAAAGAAAAAAAAAGTTCTCTAGTCATCCTGAGAATCTACTTCAAAATGTAACTGTGTTTGCTCTACTCTCTTGTTATTTTTTTTTTTTTTGCGTGGGGGTGGTCTTTCTTAATAAATAATGATCCAGATACCGTATTCTGTATTATCAGAGGGGTTGATTTACTAAAAAATATTAGACTATTCACTTTGCAATTAAAGTTGCACTTTGTAAGGGTAATTTCCCCAGAGCCTAGTGAATGACTTCCATCATCCAATCATGTCCAAGCAAAAATGCTGTTTTTTTTATTTACCTTGTACATGATCGGGTATTCTCTGCAAAGTGAAATTTCACTACATTTATATATTTTTGTACATTTTTCATAAGGTCCCATGAACGCAGAGTGTGTGACCACTTCCCCTTTCCTCCTGTCAGCAGCATTTTGGGTTTTGGCAGAAAAAAAAGCTGATGCGTGTGCTTTGGTGATAGTTCATTTCATTGGCCAGAAAAATAATTTATTCCGGCATTTGAAATGAATTAACACTCAAACATTTGGTGCACCTAGATGCATTTACATAAGTCAAGTGTTTTTTTCTGCCAAAGCTCTGATGCACCAGGACTTGCTGGCATTGGGATTTTTTTTCTGCCTCTAAACGCCTACTGTATGTGTCATAGACACAGGCTAAAATGGAGGGGCGTTTAACCACTTGCTTACTGGGCACTTAAACACCCTTCCTGCCCAGACCAATTTTCAGCTTTCGGTGCTCTCACACTTGACAATTGGCTTGACAATCAGCTTTCGGTGCTCTCACACTAAATGACAATTACTCAGTCATGCAACACTGTACCCAAATGAATTTTGTGTCCTTTTTTTCCCACAAATAGAGCTTTCTTTTGGTGGTATTTGATCACCTCTGGGGTTTTTATTTTTTGCGCTATAAATGAAAAAAGACCGAAAATTTTGAAAAAAAACGCATATTTCTTTGTTTCTGTGACAGAATTATGCAAATTATTAATTTTTCTTCATACATTTTGGCCACAATTTATACTGCTACATGTCTTTGGTAAAAATAACCCAAATTAGTGGATATTATTTGGTCTTTGTGAAAGTTATAGAGTCTACAAGCTGTGGTGCGAATCGCACAAAATTGATCACATCTGATGTACTGGTGGCCTATCTCGCTTCTTGTGACCCGAACAAGTCAGGAAAGTACAAATACCCCCCAAATGAACCCTTTTTGGAAAGTAGACATTCCAAGGTATTTAGTAAGAGGCATGGTGAGCTTTTTGATGTTGTCATTTTTTTCCCACAATTCTTTGCAAAATGAAGATTTTTCATTTTTTTTATTTTTCTCCACAAAATTGTCATTGTAATAGGTTATTTCTCTCACGTGGCATGTGTATACCACAAATGACACCCCCCAAAAAATTCTGCTACTCCTCCTGAGTATTACAATACCACATGTGTGGGACTTTTTCACAGCCTGGCCACATAGAGAGGCCCAACATGCAGGGAGCGCCATCACGTGTTCTAGAAGCATAAATTACACATCTAACTTGTTGACTACTTATTACACTTTTGAAATACCAGGACAATGACACGTGACACTGATGACAGATGGCACTGATACGTGGCAATGATGACACTTATACGTGGCACTGATGACAGATGGCACTAATATGTGGCACTGATGACAGATGACACTAATATGTGGCACTGATGACACGTGGCACTAATATGTGGCACTGATGACACGTGGCACTAATACGTGGCACTGATGACACGTGGCACTAATACGTGGCACTGATGACACGTGGCACTAATACGTGCCACCTGTGACAGATGGCACTAATACGTGGCACCAATGACGCGTGACACTGATGACAGATGGCACTGATAAGTGGCATTGATGACACGTGACACTGACAACAGATGGCACGTGACACTGACAGGTGGCACTGATGACAAATGGCACTGATACGTGGCACTGATGACAGATGGCACTAATACGTGGCACTGATGACAGATGGCACTATGTGGCACTAATAACACGTGGCACTGACAGATGCCACTTATACGTGGCACTGGGGACAAATGGCACTGACAACAGGTGGCACTGGGGACAGATAGCACTGCGGGCAGGTGGCACTGGGGTGGGGTGGATTGCACTGGGGCGGATGGCACTGGGGCAGGATGGCACTAAGGCGGATGGCACTGGGGCAGGATGGCACTGGGGGGGGCATGGCACTGGGGGGGGCATGGCACTGGGGTGGGATGGCACTGGGGGGGGGGGTGGCACTGGGGGAGGATGGCTCTGGGGGAGGATGGCTCTGGGGGAGGATGGATCTGGGGGAGGATGGCACTTTTTTTTTACTTTTTTTTACACTTTTTTTTTTTTTTTTTCTTTTGTACACTAACGGCTGCTGCAGCCGTTCTTCTCTACCCTCTCACACGCTGTCTGTGTGAGGAGGGAGAGCGGCGCTGAGAGATGATCTCATATGTTTACATATGAGATCATCTCCCATTGGACACGCCGATCACGCTGTAAACGGCCGCTGTGATTGGCCGTTTACAGCGATCTGTGTTTGCCTGTCCCCGGGGGACACGGCAAACACAGAACTTCCGCGATGCGCGCCCGCGGCGGCGCGCATCGCGGAAGTAAACACCAGGCCGTCCAGGGACGGCCAGGCGTAGGAAGCCGCCCGCCCTAAGGCCGTCATTCGGCTATAGGGCGGGCGGGAAGCGGTTAAAGGCAGGGAAAAAAACACCAGACAGAGTTTTTAATGCTCAGGGAGCTTGAGGCCTAAGATCTAAAGAGCAATGTTTAGGCCCCAAGTACACAGGATGTTTTACAAACTCTTCTATAAGCCTTTCCTGCTGGCAGCAGCGTTTTGGCAGAAAATAAAAACCTAATGCTTGTAAAAGTTTCTAAAGCTTTTACAGGATTTTAGGCGCGTTTACAGGCGTCGGGAGCTTGGGTGTTAATTAATTTTATTGACCAGAATTATAATTTATTCTGGTCATTGAAATTAATTAGTACTCAAGCACCAGGCAGCACCGTGGCTAAGTGGTTGGCACCCCCGCCTAGCAGCACAAGGGTTGTCAGTTTGAATCCTAATCACCCTGCCTGGAGTTTGCATGTTCTGCATGTGCCTAGGTGTTTTTCCTCCCACACTCCAAAGACATGCTGATGGCAGTGGTGGATGGTGCTCCATCAGTTGAGGGGTGGCAGACCTGACTACAGACATCCCTCGCTGCTCCTGCATGCCACCCCACACTAATCCCCCCCCCCCCATTGCTCACATTTGTTTTGCCAAAACGATGCCGCTCCTGGCTCCTGGATACACTGGCAGTGTTTTTTTTTTCCTGCCTCTTAAAGCCCCTGCCACTAAACACTGCTAAAGGCCTCTGTGTACATTGGCATGTAGGTTAACATACAGAGGCATTTAGAGGCAGAAAAAAAACGCCTGACGCCCCTGGAGGAGCCTGCAAAAACAGCTAGTGTGCATGAAGCCTTACAGTTACATCAAATCGATAAAGTGTTACTAAACCCAGGACTCTGCATTCACTATATCTGGTCTCTTACAGTACACAGAACAAGGAAATGCAATTTATTTTAGTAAATATAAACTGCTAAATACCTTTTTTCATCAGTAGTTAGAGCAGTCTTGTAACTTCTATCAGTATTCAGCCAAGTACTGGTTAAAGCTTGTAGGAGGAGTTTTCTGACTGTAAAACCTCTGACTTTATGTCTGGACAGTGCTGATTGGTCCTGTGCTGATCACATGAACTCTCCCAAAAAAAAAAAAAAAAAAAAACCTCTCTAGCAATACACACCAAACTAAGCATGTGCAGCCTGACTCCATAGGCTCTGTGTTATCAGGAAATTATCAAGGGACAGTAGAAGAAGGGGATGATCAAACAGCTTTTTTACACAATGCAGAGGATTAACCCCTTGCGGCAATGTTTCTCAACTCCAGTCCTCAAGTAACAACCAACAAGTCATGTTTTCAGGCTTTCCATTATTTTGCACAGGTGATTTGATCAGTTTCACTGCCTAATGCCGCATACACACGATCGGAATTCTGGCCAGAAAAAGACCAATGAGAGCTTTTCATCGGAAAATGCGACCGTGTGTATGCTCCATCGGAATTTAGCTGTCCGAATTCCCGCCAGCCCAAAATTGATAGCATGTTCTCAATTTTCCCGACGGAAAAACTGTCTATCGGTAATTCCGATCGTGTGTATGCAATTCCGACAAAAATCACGCATGCTCAGATTTAACTACGAGACAGAAGCTATTGGCTACTGGCTATTGAACTTCCTTTTTCTAGTCGCGTCGTATGTGTTGTACGTCACTGCATTATAAACAATTGGAATTTGGTGTTACTGTGTGTAGGCAAGACAGCTTGAGCCGAATTCTGTTGGAACTCAGTCGGGAAAACCATCAGAGCTTTTTCCGACGAGAATTCCGATCGTGTGTACGCGGTATTAGTAGTTATCACAGCAGTTTCATCTGAGGGAAATCCTGAAAAACATGACCTGTTGAGGGTACTTGAGGACCGAAGTTGCTTTGCGGCATATACAGACTGATTTTACTGTTTACACTATTTATCTTTCATAAAGTGTTTCCCAGTGCTAAACCCTTTATCCAATTTCTAAATTGCTGCATTTGTACATTTCAAAAGCCAATATAAAGGAATAGAAGTGGTAAAAAAGCACTTGTGAGTTTAATCTTTTTTTTTTTATAATTCTCCTTTTAAGGGGGGGGGGGGGGGGCGTAGCAGGGGGTGTGTTCTAAGCCTACATAACACTTTAGGTTGATTTGTTTATGTTGCTCCTTTTTCTGTTCTTTATGACAAATATCTTGATGGAAAGTTTTTTCTTCTCTGTAATAAAGATGTAAAATGTACAGAGCATGTAAAGAACATTTGTTGTTTTCAATAAAGAGAAAACTACCTGATGTAAATGTAGCGCTGGTATTTTTAATACCGGTGCAATTATTTTTGTAAACTTAAGTTTGTCTGAAGCTGCAGTTTGGCTCAGACTAATTATTCTAAAGTTCTGGCTTCTGTACCAGTTTGGCTGGGTTGTGCTAATTTCCACTTGACTGTGGGTGTCGCTGTTACCACCGTTAAGTGTTAGAAATGCAACAGGCTAAATGTATTGGGTATCCCTTTACTCAGAAACAGCCCAGTGGGAGTGGTCTACCCGCTGTGCATTCTGGGTGAGGGTACTTAAGGTAAGGACGCCATTTTCTAGGGTTTGTTTTTACCGACCTCGTGGTCCTCCTGGCCTGGGGTGTGTGCTGCTTTGATAAATGCCTCAGGGCTGGCTGGCCTGAGGTTTCGCAGCTGAAGAGCAGGGCCGGAGGTTCTAGGGCCTACTGATCCAGAGATGACCCTGTGCTGTCTTGCCTGTGGGGAGAAGCCAAGCGACTGGAGGATCCAGGGGAGGACTTTTCTGAGGAGGACCGAGCAATAAGGCTGGTGCCTCATGAAGAAGCCTGGAGACTCAGTTGGAGGATGCATCCTGGGTTGCCTACCACACAGTATCGCTGGGTCAGCTGAAAGAATCAGGTACTGTGGGGAAACTCTTTAACTTTGCAACCAGAAGCATATTGTGCCTTCCTGTGGCAAAGGATTGCATAACCAGATCTTTAAACTCATCAAGTCTGTGGCAAAGACTTTGTTCGAGCATCTCACCGGCTGCTAGGTCAATGAGAGAGGCCTATCTGGTGATTGCTAGATCCAGCTTGTGTAAATCGTTTGTCCTCTGGATCAAGGAAATACCTTTAACCCGCAAAACTACAAAGGTACCAGAATTCCCCTTTTCCTCTTCCCCTCTATTGCAAAGTGCGTGTTTTTTGTTAAATAACCATACAGAAAAGGGACTAAGTATCGGAGCTAATATTCTTTAATCTACTCTACAATGGGACCCCTAAGACAGACACAGTGAGCAGGTGAGGTAACAGTAAGCCCAACAAAAACCAGCAGCTCCTTTGCGGGGCAGTGCTGCATAAACAAAAAGAAGTCACACAGAGAAAACTGAAAGTCAAAGTGCACTGGTACCCAATCAGCATGGGAGAACCAGTCCAAATTGCAAAACCGCTAGCGGCAGTAACTGCTACAAGACTGGTGGTTCCTGCTGTCCATGTAATGCAATGTAAACTACATTTAGCACACTGGTGGAGCTATCTCCATAACAACCCATATGGCTGCCATGGGGCCTGGACCTGGGGAGGAGGGCCCAGTAAAGGCTGCAGAGTAAAAACGTGGTGGGCACCTCGTCATTCTCCATTCAGACCTCCATCAGTATGAACCAATAGAAGCACTGACAACTCAGGTAGGCATGAATTTTCCTGAATAACGGTTTACAGTAAAATGTCCAAAGGTCAATAATGAAGCCAGCCAATAAAGAGAAAGCTTATAGAAAATATACAAAGTCATGGTTTAGTTTGTGGCAGTGTGACTACCTGAAAACATGCTGACACACCAGCCAAAATCTTGTAGTGTGAATAGCTAGGCTATAAGCTGGGGACTGTAAGGGGATAATATTTAGGTAGGCCTAAAAGAGTGTGAGGACTCAGAATTTGTGTAATCTATGTGGTGATGGTAACTGGTAATCCATAAAGCTTCAAGCAAAATCGCTGATTCTGAAAATTATTGGTAGCGTGCTTACTCAGTGTAAGCATAGAGTACATGGTAGGGGTGGGTGGATGACGTGAGCTCATTCTGCATACTACACTGTCCAATCATTATTCTGCACTGCCTCATCCCATATGCTATGCTGTACATTAACAATACCGCAACGTGCTTTACTTTCTTCATTTTTCAATACCTTATTCCATACACCATGCTGTACATTCTCTACCCTGCAGTGCCTCATTCCTTAAGTCAAGCTGTGCCTTCCCTAATCCGCAGTGCCTCACTTCATATACCATGCTGTATGTTCCCTGTTCTCTAATGCCTCATTTCATATACCATGCTGTATGTTCCCATGTTCCCTGTTCTCTAATGTCTCACTTCATATACCATGCTGTATGTCCCCTGTTCACTAATTCCTCATTTAATATACCATGCTGTATATTCCATGTTCTCTAATGTCTCATTTCATATGCCATGCTGTATGTTCCCTGTTCTCTAATGTCTAATTTCATATACCATGCTCTATGTTCCCTGTTTACTAATGCCTCATTTCATATACCATGCTGTATGTTCCCTGTTCTCTAATGTCTCATTTAATATACCATGCTGTATGTTCCCCGTTCTCTAATTCCTCATTTCATATGCCATGCTGTATGTTCCCTGTTCTCTAATGTCTCATTTCATATACCATGCTGTATGTTCCCCGTTCTCTAATTCCTCATTTCATATGCCATGCTGTATGTTCCCTGTTCTCTAATGTCTCATTTCATATACCATGCTGTATGTTTCCTGTTCTCTAATGCCTCATTTCATATACCATGCTGTATGTTCCCATATTCCCCGTTCTTTAATTCCTAATTTCATATACCATGGTGTATGTTCCCTGTTCTCTAATGTCTCATTTCATATACCATGCTGTATGTTCCCGGTTAGGGATGAGCTTCGTGTTCGTGTCGAACCCATGTTCGACTGGAACATCGTCTGTTCATCCGTTCGGCGAATTCCGAACATTATGGGCCGTTTGTGCCAAATTTGAGTGGCGCGTCATGGCCCATAATTCACTGCGGCAT
Organism: Lithobates pipiens; assembly: GCF_037356315.1. Lineage (NCBI taxonomy): Eukaryota > Metazoa > Chordata > Amphibia > Anura > Ranidae > Lithobates > Lithobates pipiens. Next base: position 420,831,481 of record NW_027507718.1, read on the forward strand.
CACAGGGCATTGCTGGCTGATGATTGGCCAAGCATGCACTATGACCTACATGCTTTGGCCAAACACAGCACGGAAAAAACGGAGAGCTGTAATTGGCCAAAGCCAGGGTGGCTTTTGCCAATTATGGCTCAGGGGGTTTAGAACACCTCCCACACTATATAAAGCCACCTCAATTGCTGGTGTTCTGCTGATCCTATCCGCAGGCAGCTGTACCAATTACAGTCGGTGTATTGTGCCACCTGTACAGTGTACGCCTAAAGCTACCCCAATTGCTGGTGTTCTGCTGATCCTATCCGCAGGCAGCTGTAGCAATTACAGTCAGTGTATTGTGCCACCTGCACAGTGTACGCCTAAAGCTAGCACAATTGCTGGTGTTCTGCTGATTCTATCCGCAGGCAGCTGTAGCAATTACAGTCGGTGTATTGTGCCATCTGCACAGTGTACGCCTAAAGCTACCCCATTTTCTGGTGTTCTGCTGATCCTATACCGCAGGCAGCTGTAGTAATTACAGTCGGTGTACTGTGTCACCTGCACAGTGTGCACTTAAAGCTTCCACAATTGCTGGTGTTCTTCTGATCCTATACCACAGGCAGGCAGCTGCAGTAATTACAGTCAGTGTATTGTGTCATCTGCACAGTGTGCGCCTAAAGAGGCAACAGTGCTGGTTGTGGACACGGTGCATCCTCATCAGCACGTGGCCATGGGACACGCTTGTCCTTATTTTCGGCAGCTGTTGAGCCGCAACATGCCGAAGACTTGGTAGAGTGGATGACCAAGTCATCCTCATCCTCGTCATCCTCTCTCACCCAGGCTCACAATACTGGCAAAGCAGCTGCCAACGCGGCCTCTTCCCTTGGCTCAATGGCATCAGTCACTCATTCCCTAGCCTCACCATGTCCTCCTGAGGAGTCCCCCGAACTGTTTCAGCACAATTTTGGGTACATGCTCCATGAGGATGTCCAGCGTTTTGAAGACTCTGGTGATGATACCCAGCTAGAGAAAGGCAGTAACATGAGCCCAGAGAGAGGGGGTGCCCAAGAAGGACAGCAATCTGGCAGTCATGTTCCCCCAGCTGCAGCATACTGCCAGGTTTGCTCCAGTGATGAGGAGGGAGGGGATGATGAGGTCACTGACTCCACGTGGGTACCTGATAGGAGAGAGGAGGAGGCACATCTCCAATGAGGCAGGATGCGCTCTAGGGGCCAGCTTAAGGGCAGCACACCGACTGCATTACACTGCAGAGCTCCGCATGTGCAGGGCTCTGCCTCTGCACGTTATTCCAAAAGTTCTTTGGTGTGAGCCTTTTTTGAGATGAGTGCATCTGATCGCACCGCTGCTATTTGCAACATATGTCTCAAGCGTATCTCGCGTGGCCAAAACATCAGCCATTTGGGCACCTCATGCTTGGCCAGACATATGTCGACCTGCCATGCAGTTCGTTGGCAAGCGTACCTAAAAGACCCACACCAAAGAACAAAGCGGACCTCTACTTACTCCTCATCAGCTGGGATCTCCAACCCCACTATACCTTCAGTCCTCTCTGTAACCTGCACTGAGAGGAATGAAGGTGTAGAATTTGGTGTGTCACAGCCAAGTACTTGCGGGCTATCGATACACCAACGTCCGATTGTACCAGGCCCCAGCTGCTGCACCGTCGAAAGAAGTTCACTCCCAGCCATCCACATGCCCAGCGGTTGAATGCTAGCTTGGCTAAATTGCTAGCACTTCAACTGCTGCCTTTTCAGTTGGTAGACTCTGCCCCTTTCGCGATTCCGGCTCTCTACCGGCATGTGGAAGGCAATGTCTTGGCCTCACTGGACAGGGTGGTCAGTGGTAAGGTGCATATTACTGCTCACTCATGGTCCAGCAGGCATGGACAAGGACGTTACCTATCTTTCACAGTGCATTGGGTAGCTCTTCTGGCAGCTGGGAAGGATGCAGGACAAGGTGCAGTAGTGTTGGAGGTTGTCCGCCACCACGCCTCCAAAATGCTACTACCGGTGATTCTGACACACCTCTCTCCTTCACCTCCTCCTCTTCTTCTTCCTTCATGGCCTCTTCCTGTGCTTTGTCCTTGGAACCAGTGGTGCTCTGTAGGCGTTCCAGGGGCTACGCAAGTACGCAGGCAAAAACATGCCATGCGGTGCTTGCGCTGGTGTGCTTGGGGGACAAGAGCCACACTGGGGCAGAGATTCTGTCAGCTCTGCAGGGGCAGGCTGAGAGGTGGTTGATGCCATGCCAGCTTAAGCCAGGAATGGTGGCTTGCGACAATGGCACCAACCTCCTCTCCGGCCTCCGACAGGGACAACTGACCCATGTGCCCTGTGTGGCTCATGCCCTTAACTTGGTGGTGCAGCAGATTTTTTTTTCACCATCTGTGTCTCATTGCGAATATTGCCCTTCACTTCCTGTCCCATAACTAAACAGGAAGTGAAGACAATTTAGGATTCTTTTTTCTCTCACTTTCAATGATAATGGTAAACAGATCAAATATAGGGGGTGAATCTCCTTAACCTGTTGCTGACAGCCCTATATCACTTTTACTGCTGTATGGCTTTTACTGCTAAAGCCATACTCCACAGCCATACTCCACAGGATCTAATATATAAGTGATACTACATATCCGGGTATCAGGTGCGAGTGCAAGCTGTCAGAGGCTCGCTACTGCTGATGTTAGATTTGCCAAAGTTCGGGTTTTGAATCATGTGTCTGGGTTTCAGACCATCTTAAACCCGGACACAATATTCAGAGTGGACTGTGGCTCCCCAAGTAATCAATTACCACAAATGCCAAGTGCACAGGTGTGCACACAGGGGCCACACCCCCATACACGGACAGGAGAGAGGGTTTGATCTGCTCCTCCCCTTTCCACCCCTACCCCTCTGTCTGCCCACCTACACTCCAATCCCTTGGTGTTCTGTGCCTCAGGAAAGGGATGTGTGGCCTGGAATTTTGAAGATTAGCAACTCAGCTCAGATACATGGTGGATGAATGGTGTTGATGCCTGAGCCTCCATCCTCCGGTGAGTGAGCTTACCATCCAATGTCTTTAACTGAAGAATCCCCCCTCCCTCCCTCCTCTCTCCTGCCTCAAGAGAGTACACTAAGGTAAGGGGTGCCCTGTGGATTTTGATGTAAGGGTAGCTTTAAGGACCCTAATTTAAGGGGGAATGCTGGGAACTCTGATGTAAGTTGGAGGTTTGGTGAGCAGTAGCGCCTCTACATCAGAGTTCCTCTTTACACCAGAGTCCACAGTGTCCCCCCTTAAAAATAAAATTGCTGTGTGCCGCTAAAATGTTCGGGTTTGGCTTGAAGAAAAGGTGCCATCCCTACCCATCACCTGCTGATAATTCAGGATACAGGCAGAACGGAGATCTGCCTATGTAAACCAGACAGATCGCCGTTCTGTCAGTAAGGAAGGCTTGGATCCTGTGTCCCTGCAAAGCAGGAATTTCTGCCTTGCCCGCTACAATACAACACTGGCTAGGCACACAGTTAACCATTTGATTGCTACTGATGTTAACCCCTTCCCAGCCAGTATCAATAGTACAGTGACAGTGCATATATTTAGCACTGATCATTGTATTAGTCTTGGTCCCCAAAAAAGTGTAATTTAGTATCCACCGCAATATCGCAGTCCCACTATAAGTCCCGGTTCGTGACTTGTAAAAAAAATACATCAATTAAAAACTCCATAAATATATCCCATAGTTTGTAGACGATATAAACTTTTGCGCAAACCAATCAATATACGCTTAATGGTATTTTTTAACCCAAAATATGTAGCAGAATACATATCGGCCTAAACTGATATAGAAATCAGATTTTTAATTTTTTCTTTTAATGGGATATGTTTTATAGCAGAAAGTAAAATAATTTTTATTTTTTTTTTCAAATTTGTCAGTCGTTCCTTGTTTATTGTGCAAAAAAACAAAAAACAAAACAAAGATGTGATCAAATATCACTAAAAGAAAGCTCTATTATATTTTATTTGGGCATAATGTGCAATTCTCAGTTAAATTAAAGCGGGATTCCACCCTAAAGTGGAACCTCCGCTGATCGGAACCCCCCCCCCTCCGGTGTCACAATTGACACCTTTCAGGGGGGAGGGGGGTGGAGATACCTGTCAAAGACAGGTATTTTCACCCACTTCCGGGCATAGACTCCCACGGGAGTCTACGCCATTTCCTGCCCTGCCGCGCTGTCTGCTGGGACACACACGGGTCCCAGTGACAGCGCGGAGATCTCCTATTGCGCGGCGCGGCTCGCGCATGCGCAGTAGGGAACCGGGAAGTGAAGCCGATTCGCTTTACTTCCTGATTCCCTCACCTCGAATGGCGGCGGCAGCAGCCGAGGCCCGAGCGGTCGATCGGCCTCGGCTGCCGGCATCGCTGGAACCCGGGACAGATGAGTGTCCATTTATTAAAAGTCAGCAGCTGTAGTATTTATAGCTGCTGGCTTTTAATATTTTTTTTTGGGAGGAATCCCTCTTTAATGCAGTGCTGTATCACAAAAAATGGCCTGTTCAGGAAGGGAGGTAAATCTTCCGGAGGTCAGGTGGGGCACAGACAGCAATAAAAACTGACAGGTGTTCTAATCCCTCTCCACTCCATCCAGAACTAAGAAGAAAAAAAAGTTTTGCCTTTATTTATACTTTAACTTTGGGAGATGTATAGTGGGCACCCCAATGTGCTGGGTCATTAGACTCATTGGGACACAGGCTGCCCATGCGGACCAATATCCAGAGTATTGTTTGTACTGTGTATAGGGAAAGAACTAAGTAGAATATTTATATATCATTAAGTTATCATGAAGTGGTTTTACCCACAACAATTAGCAGAAGTGTAACTTGAAGGAGAAAGCACGGTTCAAGTTCTCTTTCATGTTGGGTCTGTGCACTTGAAAGATTAATTCTCCTGATTTAATAAGACAACATTAATTTCACTCTGAAACAAACTCATTAAATTTTCCTTTCCTTCATTAGAGAGGCTACTAGAATGATTTGGCAAAGTAACAGCAAATCATCTGCTCACTTAAAGCACTTCATAATTAGCTGTTACACTTTTGCCCCCAACAACAATGAATTCATAATTCAGAACTATAAATAATAGGAGGCTAAGGAGAAATACATACAAAATCGTCACGTAGAATCCAGCCAATCAATTACCTGGAAGACAATTATATGCCCCAAAATATTTTCTCCCTTTAACAGAAAATGATCTTTTCCCCATCCCCTCTGTACTTTACATGGTAGATCAGGGCAGCCCTGTAGAGGTGGAGATCTACCTGCAAAACGTGGAAGAAATCAAAGCTCCCCAGTGTGCAACCTCTTTTAATCTAATGCCGTGTACACACAACCGGACTTTTCGACAGCAAAGTTCAGACGGAACGAATCCGTCGGACAATACGATCGTGTGTGTGGGCTTCATCGGACCTTTTCTGTCGAAAAATCTGACAGACTTTAGAAATAGAACATGTTTCAAATATTTCCGCTGGAACTCCGCCGGAACCAGTTCCTATCGAGAAAACCGCTCGTCTGTATGCAGGTCCGACGGACCAACAACGACGCAAGGGCAGCTATTGGCTACTGGCTATTGAACTTCCTTTTTCTAGTCCCATCGTACGTCATCATGTCAAACAATTGGACTTTGGTGTGATCATGTGTAGGCAAGTCCGTTTCAGCGAAACTCCGTCGTAAATCCATCGAAAAGTCAGTAGAAAATTCAGTCAGACTTCATTCCGACGGAAAGTCCGGTCGTGTGTACATGGCATAAGATGACCTTGCAAGGCCCTATTAAAATGTAAGGAAGGTTTGAAGAGTAGTCTGTTTGAAGGGGTCTGTAGTATGCAATTCAGAGTTCAGTAGTAGGTGATGTAAAGTACAGATGTCAGTAGTAAGTAAGGCAAAGTGCATGGGTCAGGAGTAAGTAAAAGAGGGGGAAGGGACAGATGGATGCTAGAAGTTTGTAACACAGAGTGAGTATGTGAGAAGTAAGTAATGTAGGGGACAGTAGTATGTAACTCAACTTGCAGGAGTCATAGTACGTAATGCAGATGTCAGTAGTATTAACACAGAGTGCAGGGGTCAGGACTAAGTAAAGCAGAAAGCGAAGTCAGTAGTATGTTATACAGAGTTCAGGGATCAGGAGTAAGTAAAGAAAAGTGCAGGGGTCAGTAGTTAGTATTGCAGAGCGCAGAGGTCAGTAGTTAGAAATGACCAGTGAAAAGATCATGATTAAGTACTGAAAAGGGCAGCAGGGCTCAGTAGTATTTAATGCAGAGTGCAGAGGTCAGAAGTAGGCAATGCAGAGTGCATTCTGTAATTGATTGTTACTGCTGTTTACAAAATAAGATTTGATTAGATTTCAAAATACACACACACATCTGCAGCAGAAAACTGCTTATCCTACTTAGAATTCTGCTATCCATCACTAAATTGCTGTCAATACAGCAGGCACCCTGCTGTCCCAATTGCCCTGACCTCTTGCTGCCCTTTCACCCCCCTCCTGCCTGCAAGAACCCCTCCACATGCTGCTTAATTTGTTTAGAACTGGCTGACCCAGAAAATTCAGCCCAAAAGTTGACTGTTTTATACTTTAAAAGTCTTCAAGAACTCTAAAATTTAAAGAGGAAGTAAACCCTGATAGGTTTACTTCTTCTTTGTTTCCCTGCAAAGGTAAAGCTTAATGGGCTACTATGCATCGCATAGTAGCCCATTATGTGTCCTTACCTGACACAGGAGCCAGCGATGTCACCGCTGTCCCCTGTAGTCCGGAGCATCCATCTTCTTCTGGGTATCGCTGCTCCAGCCACTCACAGCGCCAGAGCAGCGATGACGTCACTCCCACGCATGCACACGGGAGCCGCCACTAACGGCATATCGCCGTTAGCAGCGGCATGCTGATAACAGCGATAGTGCGCCTGCGCGCCTCTCTTTTTGCAAATATCTCCTAAACTGTGTAGGTTTATGAGATATTTCTTGGACCTACAGGTAAGCTAGGCGTACCTGTAGGTCAAAGTGGTTTGTAAGGGTTTACCAACTAAACCCATTGATTTGACAGTTTCAAAAAACAGTTACATGCCAGGAATGTAACTGTCACATTGGTTGTGCTGTCAGTCTGGCACATACGTACCTTGGAGGTGAGTCTGACGTGCAGAGGGAGACCTCTTGTACAGCGCTGGCTCTGAAGTCACTGGAGTTGAGACAGGGACTATAGAAGCACAGTGAGGTATGAATGCCTGTAGAGTTCTCTTGGCTGGAGATGATGGCAGCTGACAGAGACAGTAAATGACTTAGGTGCTGTGGATGCAGGATACAGGATGCAGGTGCGCTGAGGATGCAGGTCAGTAGATGCAGGTGTGCTATTGATGCAGGTCAGTGGATGCAGGTGCACTGAGGGGCAGGGATGCAGATGCACATGGATGCAAGACAGCAGGCAGGAGCAAGGTCAGACAAGCTAAGGTAATACACAACGGATCAGTCAGGCAGAGACGGCAGGCAAAGAATGGTCAGAGTTCAGGCTGGGTTGGTAACGGAGGATCAGGCAGACAAGTAAACAGAGCAAGGTCAAGGAAGCCAAGGGTCAGACAAAGCTGAAGATCAAACTGCAAAGAACTAATGCAGCTGGAGCCCTTTCAAAGGCCACTAGGCGCCAGGACCATGTCACTGTGCGTGATCTCGTGATCTGCGCACATCTGTTCACCGCTGGATGCCTGTTAGCCGGACTGCGCCTCTGTGAACCTGTGTACCTCAGACCAGTTGCAGGACTATGAGCAGTGAGTTCATGACACAGCCAAACTGTCAAACCATCAAATAATTGGTTCATAAATGATCACCTGTTCAGCACCACGGCAGTTGAAGATCTAACAGAGGCCAAAATGGCAGCTTTCTTGGCTGACAAACAATAGGAGGGTTTGGTTCCGCTTTAATTACAGAATTTGCAGATGGTTCTTGCAACAGTTAGGGACATACTTATAAAAACAAAATGCTGTGCAGATGTCTCAAGCATTTACACAGGTGTCATAAATAGTCCCGTAATTTGAATGATATGTTTTCTTCCTATGATAGTCAGCTCTACATAGTGGCTGTAATGTGGCATTTTCTTGATTTATTTATTTCTTGAGTTATTTCAGGAAAATGTCCACTAGATAAAGCTGAGAGTCACAAGAAGTAAACATAATACACATATTATGTAAATTATTCATGATGGCTGTGAAAATGCTTGAGACAATCACACAGCCATTTTTTAAATACATAGTGTCAAACTGCATGCATCCAGAAAGAGACTGGACCAATTTAACCTGCAAGAGAGATGTGCCAGGTTAAAGTATTGGCTGGCCAAGAAGACCATTAGAGCAAGACCAGAGTTTGCCATTAAACATTTTAGGCCAGTGGTCTCCAAACTTTCTAAGCAAAGGGCCAATTTACTGTCCTTCAAATTTTAGAGGGGCCGGACTGTAGTCAGTGGGAGAAGAAAATGTTCCAGAGAAATAGTGCCCCATTGTTTGTGTCAGTGAGAGGAATAGTGCCCTATTGTTGGTTTCAATGGGAGGAATAGTGCCCCATCGTAGTGTCAGTGGGAGGAGTAGTTCCCTATTTTCAATGTCAGTGGCAGGAACTATGCCCCACTTTTGCTGACAGTGCGGGGGGATAATGCCTCAAGGGCCAGGTAAAAGCCAGCAAATGGCTGTGTCCAGCCCCCGGGCTGCATATTGGAGACCACTGATTTCTGAAACCATATGTTGTGGACCGATGAATTAAAAATAGTTTTCGGGCCACATTAAAAGTAAATATATTTGGTACAAACCAAAATCACCATTTCAGGAAAAGAAAACTCATACAAGCTGTGAAGCATGGTGGTGGAAATGTTATGGTTTGGGGTTACTTTGTTGCTTCAAAGCCAGAGTAGCTTGCAGTCATTTAGTCAACTATGGGTTCTGCAACAGATCAAAGTTTACTTGATAAGAATTTAAGGATAGCTGTCTGAAAGTTGAAGTTGAATTAGAAATGGATATTTCAATGCAATATTGGCCCAACGCATACTTGCAAATCCATCAATAAATGGTTCAAAGGGAAGGAATAGAGGATTATGGACTGCCCTAGTCAATGTCCTGATTTGAATCCCATTGAGATATTATGGAGGGACTTGAAACAGGCAGTTTATGCAAGGAACCAAACAAACATCTTGTAACTGATGGAATTTTTATGGCGGAGTGGTCAAAATATTACCAGCCTTAATGTCAGAAATTGTCAGACAGTTATACAGTAATTTATGCTAAAGAGGCAATACCTGCTTCTAGGGTCAATGGTATTCTTACCTTTTCTGCAACACACAAGTTACATCTATTGATATTTTTCCTAAGAAAAAAAAATTATTGAAAAGGCACATTTTTTCTTATTTTTTATTTAAGTATATGACCTTTTTCTGTAGACACTGTTTGAATGAAGATCTTATCTGATGTTTGCTTGTTTAAAAATGTAAAAAAAAAAAAGTCAACAAATTGCATGGGGTGTACTTATTTTTTCACATGACTGTAAGAATCAGCCTTCTGCACTTCTCAGTGTCAGTCTCACCCAAGTCATGACATTTTAGTCCTTTGGGGCACAAAATGTATAATGTTAACCAGGTAGGTCATGAGTCCTTGAATTTTTTTTTCCTGTATGGTTCAATGCAAATTTTAATGTGGCATAAAAAAATCAAGAGCACAATGTAGTTTGCGTTGTTCTTAGATTTTTTATGTGCTTTGATTCAATTATGAAAAGGCTTTAATTGTCTGTGCTTTGTCAAGCTTACAAAAACAACTGCTGCCTAGGAAACTGACAGATAAAGTGACATGCTATAGACCAGAAATTTTAAATGCAAAACAAAACCTTTTTACATTAGAACCTTGGCATATTTATGACTAATGCATCCCTGGGAAAATAAGAAATTACAAACAATATTTATGTAGGGATGTTCAAAGTCTTTCGTTTTTCTCGTGTTTATCTCAGTTTTGCATTGGCATTGCAGCTATCATACACCCCGTAAATGACACATCTACCAACAATCCTAAACTGAACCCTTCTATAATTCATATACCTTCCACCCAGAACCATTTAGCCTTCTAATTTGATGGAACAGCACACATTTATGGCAATACCTCCCACACAGAACCTATTGTACCTAAATGAAATATGCCATCAAAGTACAGGCAGCTGGAAATGATGCAATATACACAAGTTATACTGTATCACAGACCGCATTAAAAATCTATTTTTGCAGCATATTGCTTTTCATTGCAAGCATTGAATGTTTTTGGTTTTTAATGTACTATATGTCTCTTTGCAGTTTTGTTGGCTTGAGGAAATTCCAGAAACATATAATCCCACGAAACATGCTAACAAGGCGTTATTAGAGTAAACCTGCACACACATTGCATTTATTATGGCTATTTTACAAGCCATAATATTTTCCCCACATGAAAGGCCAGCTATACAAAGATATTTTTAATTTACAGTCACATTGGATATGTATTATAACATAAAAATTAGACAAAGCAAGTGTGGAAATGGAAAGTTCGAATCACTATCCCTTTATATAGAAATGTGTCAATATTTTTAAATTTCTTTTATATTGTTAACATATTGTTAACTTGTTTCAGCTGATTTTATTCCCGCATGTCAGTGCCGACTTCGGGATCGATTTCAATGCGGGTTCTGCACAGATGTCTATTAAAATCATGAAGTCATCATAAGTAGTACAGAAACGACTTTTGGGAATCGGTGCGGCACCACAAATGCACCGATTTTATTATACTTACCTGCGCTGTGAAATGATATTGCAAAGAGTGGTCCTTTACCTCTTCTTTAGCAGTCACCCCTTTTGGCACTTATCCACTCCTCCTTTCTCTAGGTGCCTCTTTAGCAAGCTGGCTATGAGGGCACCCATGCATGTGGGCTCCTGAGCTGAGATGTGGCCATAGACACACACAGCGCTGATAAGCCACGCCCTCGCTCCCTCCTTACAGTAGTTGTCCTTAGTGTCTACTGTGAGACCAGGAAGAGAGCAGAGTAGTGCTATAGATGGGACAGCATTGCATTGGTGAGAAGAGTCACTTATGTGTCCACAGACATCTACTACATCATGTTGTTTGACAGTAGAGTTCCCATTAACCAAATGTCCTACTCCTATGTTTAATCTGGATAAAAAAATGATATTGGGAAAAACAAATGTTTCTACAGTGAATTAATTCCTCCTTTTGTCACATACACTCAAATTTTCTTAATTAGTGGATAGATTCACTTTGTGAGAACATACTATGTGGTAGAACCAATGATGTCATAGCAGCCCAGATGCAGCATGACTCTCTCTCTGATGGTGCTGGGGCTATTAGTTCCCCAGCACAGTCCTCTCTTTCGTTTTGTATGTCTCATGTAGTAGCTGCTACAGGCACTTCTGCTTGTTTCCAGGTTTTTCTCTCCCTCCCCCCCCCAGCAGTGTGCATGCTGGGGAGTGTAGTCACGCTGCACCGCACCGCTAGAGAGAGAGTCACGCTGCACCACACCGCCAGAGAGAGAGTCACGCTGCACCGCACCACCAGAGAGAGAGCCACGCTGCACCGAACCACCAGAGAGAACCACGCTGCACCGCACCACCAGAGAGAGAGCCACGCTGCACCGCACCACCAGAGAGAGAGCCACGCTGCACCACACCACCAGAGAGAGAGCCACGCTGCACCACACCACCAGAGAGAGAGCCACGCTGCACCGCACCACCAAATAGAGAGCCACGCTGCACCGCACAACCAGAGAGAGAGCCACGCCGCACCACACCACCAGAGAGAGAGCGCCACGCTGCACCGCACCACCAGAGAGAGCACCACACTGCACCGCACCACCAGAGAGAGAGCCACGCTGCACCGCACCACCAGAGAGAGAGCGCCACGCTGCACCACCAGAGAGAGAGCGCCACGCTGCACCACCAGAGAGAGAGAGCCACGCTGCACCGCACCACCAGAGAGGGAGCGCCACACTGCACCTCACCACCAGAGAGAGCCACACTGTACCACACCACCAGAGAGAGAGAGCCATGCTGTTCCCGCACCACCAGAGAGAGAACCAAGCTGCACCGCACCACCAAAAAGAGAGCAGGTCAGTGTCACTGGGCAGTGTGGGCACAATAGGAGACAGACAGTACTAGCGTTGTATGGCCACAATAGGACTGGGACACTGTAATATAAAGGGGACTGCACTGTAAAGGGGCACTGTAATCATTGCAGTGCCCCTTTACAGTGCAGTTCCCTTTATATCACCATGTCCCTGCACATTACAGTGTGGAGGACCGACACCAGCCACCCCCGCGAATGTCTACCTAATCCCCCCCCCCCGGTCCCTGGAAAAGTTGGCTGCCCAGTCTAAAATGCCCAGGCCTATTTTTTTTCCCAGTCGGGGCCTGAGCAGCAGTACATGCAATGCTTATCCCAGATCAGAAATCAGTGTATATAAACAAATATACATGCATAAACTGTATAGGGGCTAACCCACGATGATATTAAAATAAAAAGTCCCACACAGTGAATAGTCCAATCGAGTGATCTGTGATTCAATTGCACAAAGTTGTGGCGATATAACAGAAAATTCCACACAATGAATAGTCCAATCAAGTGATCAGTAACTCAATCGCCCAAAATTGTAGTCAGAGTGAGTCTTGAATCAATCTCGGTAGCTTCACAGGTGGAAATCAGATTGAGAGATAAAACACTCTTACCAGATAAGTTGGATACAAGTACCATACGGCAATGTATCATGCAGGCTTGAAGTGCTAGAACCACTAGCACACAGGGAGGGTGGAGCCAGACGATCCAGGCTACAAGGCAGCCATCATGGAGAGTAGCGCCTATCCACACCAAACGTCTTGTGATGAAAAGGTCTCAGCAAAGGTTCCAGAATGGCTCAAAACAATCCCATGATGTAAAAAACAAAAAGGCAAAGAACGCCAATAGTGCAGGTCAAAAATTATCTAAAACTTTATTCACATCTTAAAGTAAAACAGATGTGACATAAAATGTGATCATATAAAAAGATTAAAAGCGGGAAGTGTAAGATAAGCGTAACCCAACGTGTTTTTCGACACAATAGGTCATCGACTGGGGCATAGCTGTAAAGCGCCTGTAAAATGACCCGAGTGCTTTCACACTGAGTCTATGCGCTGGCAGGACGTTAAAAAAACTCCTGCAAGCAGCATCTTTGGAGCGGTGAAGGAGCGTTGTATACACCACTCCTGCCCATTGAACTGAATGGGCACCATTGCAGCGGCGCTTTGCGGGTCGTTTTAACTCTTTTTTGGCCACTAGCGGGTATGTTGATTGGAAATATCTTATATGATATCTACAATTAATCATGCCCAAGATTGATATTATTCATCTTATTGCCAAAGGCCATTTCTATGACATGTGTACATATTTGTATTCATACCATTTTATCAATATTCATTACTTCTCATGAGCTGCCAAGCTGACATATATGTATCCATTATGTTCATGCCATGTGTGCATGTGTATGTATATATATGAAAATATATATATATTTTTTTCAAATATACATTTTTATTAATCTCCATCACAGGGAAGAAAATACCAGTCATACAGCAGTTACAAAGATAATATGCATTGTACCAATCTCTGTTAGTACTGTGATGTTGGATAACAATAAAAAAAAAAACGTAAACTATCAGGCTTACATCAATAATCACATCAATCCACCACTAGCGTCCTTAGGGGTTCTATCAGTACACACTTGGAGCTTAGTGACCAGTCTCTCTTCCCAACTTTCCATTTTCCTCTTACAAACCATGAATACGGGGGGTAAGGAGACTAAATTATCCTATGTAGAAGTGGGTGGGGAAGGGGTACTGAAATCAGGACAGTGGGACAGATGGACTTAGAGTTAGAACGAAAAGTAAGGTGGGAGGATGTGATTGGGAGCGTGGGGGGGACTTGGAGTGGGGGGGGGGACACAGCAGCCAGGGCAAGGGTCTGTCTGTCCCTGCCCGCCAAAGGCCTAGGTCATCTAAATCGAATGGCCTCTCGGTCAGGAGTGTAAGAGGGAGTTTCCCTCTGCTGAGTAAATAAAGGTGTTCCAGCCAGCCAGCCAGCCCGTGTTTATGCTGTGCTGTGAGGACTAAGTCCTCTAGTTTGCGGATTTCCTCCACTTTATGCAGCCAGTCCGCCACCGTCGGTGGGCACTGCTGCTTCCACCGAAAAGGGATGCATGCCTTAGCTGCATTCAATAGATGGCGGGTCAGAGACTTTTTGTACCGCTTCATCGACATTGATAGGTGAAGGAGGAAAAAAGCTGCCTCTTCGGGAATGTCGTAATCTGTGAACGATTTCATGATACGTTGGACCTCCCTCCAGAAGTCGCTCAGTCTAGGACAGGTCCAGAAAATATGCAGAAGCGTCCCCTCTCCCTCCGTACATTGCCAACAGCGGTCTGAGGTGTCGGGGAAACACTTATGAAGTCTGGAGGGAGTGAGGTACCATTGGGTCATAATCTTGTAATTAGTTTCCCTGGTTTTAGTACATATTGATGAGTGGGCCACGCGATCAACAATTTTTTGTTGTTGGGCTATTGAAAATTTACTGTTAAGCTCTCTCTCCCATCTCTCTAGGTAAGGTAATTTCATCGGTGTAGCGGGTATGCTAACCAGAGCATACATTTTCGAGGGAAGCTCCGTGGTCATATCAGTGTCCCAGCAAAGGTCCTCGAAAGGCAGCAAAGGTCTATCAAAATTACTAGAGTTTGGTAGGGAATGTAAGAAATTATGCAACTGCGCTGCGTTCCAGAAAGGTAGCCGGAACTCTCCCATCGGATCTACCAGCTCAGTTATTAGGGGCCAACGGCCGTGGTGCCTGAACTTGGCGGCATAGTCGCAGCTCGAGCTCCGCAGGTCAGCATAACTTGTGGTGGGGAGGCCGGGTGTAAAACCCGGGTGCCCCAAAATCGGGAGAAGTGGAGATTCATCCGAGGTTAGGGCAAATTGCACTGCCGCCTTCCTACTCTGCAGCAGCGAGTTCCCTATCAGTGGGTGGGCTTTCAGGGCCTTGGAAAGAGAGTCATAGAACCATAGTGCCCCTTTCAGCGTGATTGCTGTTTGAGCCTGTTCCACCTGTACCAGAGTTTCGATGTCTCATTGTGCCGCCAATCCAGGATGCCGCCTAATTGTGCAGCTAAATAGTACTTCCTGACATCTGGCAATGCCAAGCCTCCGTGTTGTTTTGGTAGTATAATCAGGTTCCTGTTTAGACGTGGCTTTCTATTTGCCCAAACAAATCGGGTAAATAGTGCATGTAGTTGCCTAAAAAAGGAAGTTGGCACATGGATGGGGAGTGCTTGAATCAGATACAGAAATTTGGGTAAAATACACATTTTAAGGAGATTGCATCTACCAAACCAAGAGTGTAGGCCGTACCCCATTTTTCCAACAGTGTCCGCACTTTTGTCAGGGCAGGTGGAAAGTTCAGTGCAAACGTGTTTTTAATATCTACAGGGATCTGCGTCCCGAGGTATGGTAGCGCCGTATCAGTCCACTTAAAAGGAAAACTCGGCTGCAGGGACCCCACCTCCGCCGCAGACATAGCCAGTCCCATGGCAGTAAATTTAGTTAGATTTATCTTTAGATTGGACAGTGCCCCATATACGTCAAATTCTTTAAGTAAGTTCAGCAAGGAGGTCCGTGGGTTTGTCAGGGTGAATAGTAAGTCGTCGGCATACGCTGCAATCTTACAGTCTACTTCCCCCACTTGGAGCCCCTGGATGTCCGGGTTTCGCCTAATTTTGCACAGGAAGGGCTCGAGAGAGAGCGCAAAGAGTAGGGGCGATAAAGGGCAGCCCTGCCTTGTGCCGTTAAAAATAGGAAAAGGCGACGAAAGCAGACCGTTCGCCTTCACCTGTGCCGTGGGATTGGAGTATAATTTGCCTATCCAGCCCAGCATCCTGTCCCGTAAGCCAATATGATGGAGGACCTCAAACAAAGTCCCAATTTACTCTGTCAAATGCTTTTTCCACGTCCGTGCTCAGGAACACGCAGGGGGTGTTCCTAGCGGTCGCAACATGTAGTAGATTAAGGACTTTAATTGAGTTGTCTCTGGCTTCCCTATCAGGAATAAAGCCCACTTGATCCGGATGGACCAAAGATGGAAGATGCTGGGCTAGGCGGACCGCCAGAATTTTAGAAAACAATTTGAGGTCAACATTAAGTAACGAGATGGGCCTGTAATTCCCACATATCGTGGGGTCTCTTCCTTCTTTCGGGATCAGAGAGACATGCGCTTTTAGCATCTCCCTGGGGATAGAGGCGCCATCGCCTATGCTATTGAAAAAATTCAACATGTGGGGGCCTAAGGTCTGATAAAAGGTTTTGTAATAATACACGGTAATCCGGGCCCGGGGCTTTGCCTGGCTTCATGGACTTAACAGCGGCCAGTAGTTCCTCGGCCGTAATGGGCGATTCTAAATCTGCCCCCAGGTCAGAAGGAAGTGAGGGCATCTGCGAGGCCCTCACATATTCGTAGTCGGTATAATTTAGCGTAGAAGTCCCTGAACACAGCAGATATCTGATCGGGCATTGTAATCCTGTGGCCTCCTGCATCCACAATATGAGGGATGTAAGCTGCCTGTTTTTGTTCCCTTACCGTGTTGGCTAGGACCTTCCCGCATTTATCCCCTGATTCATACATCTTTTGCCTACATTTCTGTATCACTGCCTTAGCCCTATATTGCAGTAAGTCTGTGATTTGTCTGCGGATCAGTCCCAGTTCACTCTCAAGTGCTTGGGAGGGGGCATGTTTATGTCGCGCTTCCAGGGATGAAAGAGTCTCTAAAAGTTTAAGCAGTTGTTCCGAGCGCTCCCTCTTGACCCGAGCTCCATGGCTGATAAGCAGTCCTCTAATCACTGCCTTGTGGGCCTCCCATAAAGTCCCAGGATCACAGTCTGGGGTGTAATTTTCCTGAAAGTAGAGAGGTAAAGCCCTTGTCACTTCAGCCAGAATTTCCGGGGTCTGGAGGAGGCTCTCATTCAAGCACCAAAACCTCGAGCGTGTTGTCGATCAGTCCGTGAAGGCGTATTCTAGGGTAACCGGCGCGTGGTCTGACCACGTAATGTTTCCTATGGTCGCCCTCACTACAGACCGAAGTTGGGCATGGGGTACCAAGAAATAGTCTATCCTGGAATAGTTTTTGTGTGTGTGGGAGTAGAAAGTATAGTCCGGTTCTGAAAATACTTTATTACTTGTTTCATACTATTGTCAAAAATAAATAATGTTTACTAACCACTCTACCTCCACTAGTCAATTGCCTCATTCAAAGTCCCACATTCCTTTCTTATTTACCTGAACCAGGGATGGAGGTACATTATTTGTGCCTCATTTAAAGTTCCAAAACTCCCCCCTCTCATTCTTTTGTATATAGCGCAAAAAATAAAAACTGCAGAGGTGATCAAATACCACCAAAAAAAGCTCTATTTGCGGGGAAAAAACCGCCAATTTTGTTTGGGTACAGCATCGCATGACCACGCAATTGTCAGTTAAAAGAACGCAGTGTTGTATTGCAAAAAATGGCCTGGTCATTGAGCAGCCAAATATTCCGGGGCTGAAGTGGTTAAAGAAAAAAAAATGAAAATAAATGTTTTACCCATGGTGACCAACCTGATTACTTCTAACTATAACTATAGGGAAAAAAAAGTATTTCAATGAAATATACATTCCATTGTGGATACATATTGTAGTGCCGGTACTCCTGAAGAGTATGCACTATGTTTGTAAATTTAGTTTTTTCCTAAGACTATAGTTTGGTCTTAGGGTTAATTTCACTAAATTGTGAATTCTGGCATCAGTTTGGCTGGACTGTACTATGTTCTGTCTGGTCATAGGTGCAAGTATTATCTCTGACAGGCATTGGAACGCAGTCTGGTTGGACGTATTGGGTACCAATCTCTCTCTCTGAGCCAATCAGTGGGTGCGTTTGTCCCGCTGTGCATTCTGGGAGAGGGTACTTAAGGTGCTGAGGTCACGTGGTTCTGAGTTCTGGTCCAGAAGTATGTTCTGACTCCATGGTCCTGGTCCTGGTCCTCCTGACCAGCCCCCTGGGGGGCCCTCATGGCATGGGGTCCAGACCAGCTGCAAGATTCTGGTACTGTAAGAAAGTTCCTAATTTCATCCTTCGGTTACAACTAAGTTCCTGTGAGAGACTTTCTGTATTCATCTAAAGTTTTACAACCAAGTCTGTGGCAGAGACTTTGCTAAGTTTGAATCACTTGTTGGCTGCTAAATCCATAAAACAGGGATTTATCTGACAGTTGAAGTATCCAGTTGCGAATGGCTATTCCCTGGATCATCTAGAGAGAGACATCTTTAAGTGTCAGCAGTTTCCAAACAAGTACCTGAGCTTTCCTACCCATACCCTCTATTCCCAACTGAGAGACTGTGTTTTGTTCAACGTTTTGTGCAAATAAAAATTCCTAAAAAGGGATTCAAGTGTCGATCACTGCAGTTATTGGGCCATCAACCTCAGGAACCCCTAGACAAGAGCAACGAGGTGGAGAAGGTAAACGGTAAGCCCGGCAAAACCAGACATTCCTTCGGGGGCCAGTGCTACAATAATAATTAAAATTCATTTTTTTTTTTTCATTTACACTGCATAAAATGCATAAAATGAATTGTATTGGGAGGTACAGTAAACAGTGCCTCTTCTCATATGACTGTCTTTACCTGATGGTTTTATGGCCATTTGTAAACCCCCTGGGATTGTGCGCTGCCTGCTGAGAACCTGACAGACTGGTTTGTACAGCTCAGGAGGAAATGAGAATAATATCGGTTTTGTTGTTGCTGCTTTGGTGCAGAAGACGTTTTATTTTTCCATTTGAATCAAGAAACAATAGAGTCAGTGGCTATTATGACTGAATGAATACTACGTTACAGAAAATCTGTATGGTCATTAATAGAGGGGGTTTAAATAGATGATTACTGTGGTGTATTAGATTAGTAAACTACAGTATATTATTTTTAGGATAATTGCTTGTCAGATTTTCACCACTGACAACAGTCTGGTCAGCTTTCAGTCCTAACATAACCCATTTTCAGGTTCCTTCCATACACACAGTTTAAACTGAAGTTTGCTAACCTAAACTACCGCACTATGGCAACAATAAATAATAAAACATTTATAAAACAATAAAATGAATGCTGAGATGACATAAAAAGTTCCGGAAACTGTGTTTAAATAAATATTGAAAGCAAAGAATTGAGCCATCTGATATCCACCGGCTCTTCAAGCAGTGAAAGAAATGAGGATGATTAAGTAGGACTGGATCTGGAGGATGAATCCATTAAATAGGTTGTAATAACCCTAAAATAGAAAATAAAAAATGCACACTGCTGCGATGCAAGAACCAGTGCGAATCCAAATCCAGTACGGGCTCCTGCATCGCATGTTACCCGCTGGTGGTTCACACTGCCCTATGCGAAACGCAGCTGGTGTCAATAGAAAGTTAATTCCATCCCCAGATCGGTTCGCATATCGCAGTGAGAACTGTCAATTCGGACAGAAATCGGATCGCATGGTTGTGAACACCCATGCGATCCGATTGTGGTGTGGTCAAAAAAAAGGTCCTGCGCGACTTTGGCCCAAATGCAAAGCAAATTTAGCCATACAATTAATTTGCATTGTACAGACATCACATGTGATTTGCACAGCAGTGTGGTGTGAATCACATGCAATGTCTGACTTCGCAGCAGTGTGAACCCAGCCTAAAGCTGAAGTTTGGCAAAGAAAAATGTTTTATCTACAGCTTTAGTTACATTACTTAGCTGTAATGAAGTATGTTCTGCTGGATTCTATGGAAATCTTTACTGCAGAGCTGCCCTGTCCTCTTCTTCTGAACTTCCAGTGCTTTGGAGGTTAACAGCTTTGGGTCTGAAATTCACTCACTAGCAGTAGTTGAAGCTACAGTATTTGTTCTTTTTTTTAATTTTTTTTATTTGTTTATTCTATACAGCTTTAGTTACATTACTTACCTGTAATGAAGTACGTCCTACAATGTACAGACTGTTGGATTCTGTAGAAATCTGCCCTGTCCTCTTCCTGCTGCTGAATTTCCAGCGCTGTTGGGCTTTAGATCTCCCAGGCTTAGCTGCATTAAGGATGATGATCTGATGGGGGTACTCCCCCTCCTGCCCTCTCCTCCAGTGAAAAAAGTCCTTTCATTTTTTATACTGCCTGTAACACGATCTGTGAATCAGGAGGAGTCTGACAAGTCACAGGATTAATTGGTTGTAAAGGTAGAGGGTTTTTATTTCTTAATGCATTCTTTGCATTAAGATAAAAAACCTTCTGTGTGCAGCAGCTATCTCAGTCCACCTAATACTTACCTAAGCCCCATCTATATCCAGCGATGTTGCAGGAGTGTCTCAGCTGTCTGGGACTCTTCTCCTCATTGGCTGTGGTGGCAGCGTAGCGCCATTGGCTCCCGTCCTCTGCTTTCAATCAAAGTCAGTCAGCCAATAAAGAGAGGAAGGGGGGCGGGGCAGGTTGCCAGTGTCTATATATGTGCAGGGAGCTGTGGCTCGACTCGGGTGTCCCCATAGCAAGCTGCTTGCTGTGGGGGGCACCCAACAGGAGGGAGGAGCCAGAAGTACCGAACAGAGACCGGAGAAGAGAAGGATCTGGGCTGCTCTGTGCAAAACCACTGCTCAGGGCAGGTAAGTATATTTTATGTTCGACCAAAAATGTGGGTAGTTTATTGCATTTGCTTGCCCTAAAATGAAAAGAAAAATAAAGTGTGTTTTTTACTGAATTATTGCATCTCCTAGACCTTTGCAGGAATAACGTGTAAATTAAAAAATTGGAAATACTACAATTTTATTCTCTATGGTGCCTGATTTCTGAAAATATATAATGTTTATGAGTTCTGTGTAATTTTCAGGCCTAAAATAATTTTTTAAACACATGTGCAAAATTGCAAAAACGCCTCTGGCAGTGAAAGGGTTAAAGCAAACAATCACCTTTTAAAAACCCATTCAGTTTAAAATAGAACTGAAAGGCAAAACATTTTTGTATAGATATAAAAAACATTATGAATACCTTTTTTCCCTTTTTTATATGTGACCACAGTCCCTCTGTTCTCAGCTATATAAGAGCTGGAGGGAGGAGAAGCAGCAGCAAATTGAGCTTGCCAGTGAATGGCTGTGCAGTGGGGGCATGTCAGGACAAGTCTGTTCATTGGAGGAGAGTACAATGAGTTCCCAGAATAGCTTGGGAACTGACCACGGTGTGCTCTCCTGCTTAGTGTGGTCAGTTTTTAATGGGAAAGCAAGGAGACTAGCAGGAACACCAGTGATTTCACATAAAGGAAGCAATACAAAGAGAAAAGGATACTTTCTCATACAAGTACATGGTACAGCAGGCACATATCTGGAATATGAAGTGATGGGGTAACAAATGCTTTAAACTCAATGACTATTGGCCCCAAAAGTGCATGGACCAAACTACAATTTGCTGTCAAAGTCAAAACTCATGGGAGGTATAGGATTCACAAACTCCCTTATACCAAAAAGTTGTACACATGTCAAGAGTACTTGAGTGATGCAGGTACCATCCACTAGTCTTTGGATTTAACTTTACTAAAACAATACCAACTGTTAAACTCTTTGTAACGTACTCTGGCTAGGAAGAACTCTCCTACCGATACCCAAATCTCATTCAGTAATTAAGAATAACCATAAGGTTGTCCTCCAGTCAGTAATTCCCGTTATTATCACTCCATGTCAGAAACCATGAAATTAGGCCAAGACAGAAGTACAATTAAATCACACTTGTTTAATAATAAAAGTAAAAAGAACAAACATAGTCAAAACATAGCCAAACTTCAGTAACCGGAATGGATAGTCAACCAAGCCAGAAGTCAGGGATCAATGTAGTGGAACAGCAAGTAGGATCTGGAACCAGAAGAGATGTCAGCAAAGCAAGTCTTGAACAGGATCGTAGGAGATAGTTTCTGTGATGTTGACCACAGCAAAAGCAGAGATCCACTGGGTTGAACAGCTTAAGTAGGCAGGAGTGACGAGCAGGATATCATCCACAGCTGAGTACCTGTGGAGAGCTAGGAACTTCTAATTAGCCGACAGCTGAGCGGCCAGCTTTGAGAAGGAAGGGCTGAGCCCAGTCCTGACAGTACCCCCTCCTCAACGACCCCTCCCCCTTGGAGGACCACCAGGCTTGAGGGGAAAACATCTATGGAAATAATAGAGGAGGACAGAGGCATGTAGGTCCGAGAATGAGACCCAAGAGCGCTCCTCCTGACCGTGCCCTTTCCAATGCACCGGGTACTGTATGCGCCCACGGAACCTACGGGAATCAACAATGGACTGTACTTCATACTCCTCATGGTTCTCAACCTGCACAGGGTGAGGACATGGCACAGAGGTGGTAAACCGGTTGCAGACCAAAGATTTTAATAAGGAGACATGAAATACATTTGAAATACGCATATTCGAAGGGATAGTCTAATGCGTAACCCACTGGGTTAATCCTGCGAAGAATACGGAAAGGCCCAATAAACCGAGGTGCGAACTTCAGTGAGGGAACACGAAGTCGGAGTTTTGGAGATGACAGCCAGACCCTGCCCCCAACCTGGTAGGAAGGTGCAGGCAGGCGTCTGCGGTAAGCATGGAGTCTGTACCTATCATTAGCATGATGTAAAGCCTCCTGGATTTGTGCCCAAGTGGAACGAAGACCACGGAGATGCTCCTCTAATGCAGGAATACTCTACGTAACAAATGAGTCAGGCAACATGGATGGTTGGAAACCATAGTCCCCCTTAAATGAGGACAATCAGGAAGCAGAATTCAAGGCACTATTGTGAGCAAACTCTGCCCAAGGTAATAGGTCTGACCAGTTGTTATTATGGTCACTAATATAGCAACGTAGGAATTTCTCCAAGGACTGTTTGGCTCATTCTGAGGCCCCATTAGACTGCGGGTGATATGCAGAGGAAAAGGCAAGCTGAATTCCCAACTGTACACAAAAGGCTCTCCAGAACTGGGACACAAACTGACTACCCTTGTCCGAGACAATCACCTTGGGAGAGAAGGGAATAACACCGCTTCAGGCAGGTCAGCCTAAACAAAAATTTCTCCTCTAGAACTGAAGAGCCCCAGGTGCTGGCTAACGCGTATAGCAAATGAAGATGAACGGAAAACTCTGGACAACCGCATTCCAAAGAAAATTTCTTTTGCCTTTTATTGAAAAATCAGGATCACACAAAAGTGCTTACTCATAGCTTCAGCTATGAGTAAGCACTTTCCATAGTGTGAAACGCATCAGTTCCTGTTTGTATCGGTTTGCTGTGGCTTGTACAATGTGATCCCGATTTTTCAATGAAAGGCAAAAGAAATTTACTTTGGAATGCGGCTATCCAGAGTTTTCCGTTCATCTTCATAAGCGAAAGATCTCCCAAGCAAAAATGAAAGCTAGTTCCTTAGAAGTGGGCAAGCTCTTAAGTGAAATACAATGAAACATTTTTGAGAACCAGTCAACCACCATAAGGATAACTGTGTTGCCCTGGGAGTTGGGTAACTCCACAGTGAAATCCATAGACAGATGGGTCCAGGGCCTCTCTCCATTGGATATGGGTTGTAGGAGGCCCACTGGAAGATGTTGTGAAGTCTTACTCTGAGCACACACAGAAAGGCAGCTAGGAAGATGGTTACATCAGCACGTAGACTAGGCCACCAGAATTGCTGGGAATTTCGCCCAAAAGAGTTAATTCTTCCCAGGGTGGCCAGCAGCCTTGGGACAATGGTAAATCTGCAGCACGGCAGTACGGAGACTTTCTGGGGCAAAGTAGCGATCACAAGGTTTCTCAGGAGGAGCATGGATCTAAGCAGCAAAAATTTTGTCACCCAAAGGATAAGTGAGACTGGTGAGAACTGTAGCCAGAATACAATCAGGAGGAATCACAGGAACCAGAACCGACTCCATCTTGGAAGTGGAGGAAAATTGTTGTGACAAAGCGTCAACCCTTACATTCTTAGTACCGAACGAGAATGAGACAATGTAATTGAAACTTGACAAGAATAGAGCCCTTTGCGACCTTCTGGGAAAGAGGTGTTTAACCTCAGACAAGAATGTGAGATTCTTTTGGTCAATAAGAATGAGAACCAACACAGTGGTACCTTCGAGGAGATGTCTCCATTCTTTCAGGGCTAAAATGATTGCCAACAGCTCTCTGTCACCAATCTCGTAATTGCACTCCACAGGTGACAATTTCTTGGAAAAGTAGCCACAAGGATCCATAGCGCTCTCAGAGGTAGGACGTTGAGACAGAAGGATGCCAACACCAGTCTCAGAAGCATCAACCTCAAGGATAAAAGGTAACGTAGGATCAGGATGTGCCAACACATGAGCAGAAACAAAGGCAGTGTCAGGAATCCGTCCGTTCCGTACGATCGACTTTCCGTACGCGCACACGCATTCGTGCCGCGGGTCGTCGTGGGCACGAGCGTCTTCCAACGCGCGCGGGTGCACGTCGATCGTATGTGCGCGCGGTACACGCACGCACGGACGAGCGTTAGCTCGATTGGCGCCAGTGGCCCTTTTTAAAGGCACAGTTGCAGTGGTTCTGTGCTGTCTCGTCTGCAGCTAGTGCCTGAGAATACCTGTTTACCTACCTGCTACCCATCTGATATCTGACCCGGCTCCGTCTGACCTTGCTGACCTCTCCTGCTCCGACCCCGGCTTGTTTGACTCTTCTTGGACTGATTACCTGTTGCCGAACCTTGCTTGTACCTGATACCTCTGCTGTCTCCTGCCTGTTCCTGTATCTGCTACCTTACCTCCGGAGGATCCATCCATCCTGATCCAGTGGCCTGCAGCCTTCTGCTTCTCCGCTACAGAGAGTTCCTGCTTCAGAGGATCCTCATCTCCTGACACCTGCTGCTGCACCTGGCTGGACTCTCCTACCCCACTGTGCTCCGGTCTCCCTGTTCCCATTCCAGTGAGACCAGAACCAGAGCCGTAAGAGAGGTCCCCTTCCACTAAGTCAGACTCAATACCCGAAGTTCTTAACAGTACGAGACAGCCATGTCTGAGTCTGCGGAAGGGGCCTCCGCCATGAAGGAGATTTGCTCTCACCTTGCGGCTCTCACCCAGGCCGTGAAGTCCCTGCAGGATGGCTACACCAGATTGGAGGAGCGGGTCCAGCATCTCTCCATTTCAGGGTCTCCAGACACCACACCTCAGCCTCCTCCTGCCCAGCCTGCAGCTCATTCGACTGTCATGATGCTCCCACCTGAGCCTAGGGTCCCCATTCCGGAAAGGTTTTCTGGGGATCGCTTCAAGTTCCGGGCTTTTCGCAACGCCTGCCAGCTTTACTTTGCCCTCCAGCCCAGGACTTTTTCGCTGGAGGCAACTAAGGTGGGTTTCGTCATTTCTCTCTTGCAAGAAGAACCTCAGTCTTGGGCCCACCATCTCCTGGAGAATGACAGCCCCCTTACACAGACTCTCTCCACCTTCTTCGAAGGGATGGCACAGCTTTACGATGACCCCCAACGGGCTGCCACCGCAGAATCTGCATTAACTGCGCTCCAGCAAGGCCGTAGGACGGCCGAGGACTATGTCTCGGACTTTAGACGCTGGAGCGCAGATACCCAGTGGAATGAGTCGGCCCTTAGACACCAATTCCGCATGGGCCTGTCTGAAGGCCTCAAGGACGAGTTGGCTCGCGTTGGCGCTCCCGACGCCTTAGAGGACTTGATTGCTCTAGCCATTCAGATTGACCGCAGACTTCGCGAGCGTAGGGCCGAACGCTCCTCCCAACCACTGAGACCTGCCTGGATGACGGCCAGGACCCCATCTTCCACACCCTTCTTCTCTCCTCTCCCTCAAAGAGGACCTGCCAGCGTGCCTCCTGCTCCTGAGGAACCCATGCAGCTTGGACTTCTCCGACCTTCCCTGTCACCTGAAGAGCGAGCCCGCCGTCGTCAGATGAACTTATGCCTATACTGTGGCGGCTCCGGACATTATGTGGCCAACTGTCCGGTGAAGTCACGTAAGTGCCTTTCTTCAGTGTCTCGCAGTACCTGTATTCCTCCCTCCAACTCTCTCCATGTCGCCCTTCTGCTCTCGTTTCAGCTTTCGGGAAGAACGATCCACGTCAACGCCATCCTTGATTCCGGAGCCTGCGGTTGCTTCATTGATTCCGCCTTCACCGACCTACACTCCATTCCACTTAAGCAAAAGACCCATGGACTCGCTATCTTCTTGGCTGATGGTTCCCAGATTAAGTCCGGCCGTGTCACCCAGGAGACCCTTCCAATACCTACCTCCACCTTTTGCCAACACACGGAACTACTGATCCTTGATGTAATTTCATCCCCACTTTTTCCTGTGATTCTGGGCATCCCATGGCTGCAGGCCCACAATCCTTCCATTAACTGGACTTCGGGGGAGGTGAAGTTCCTCTCCTCTTACTGCCTGGACCACTGCTTTTCAGGGGCTTCTGAACAATCCGGAACTCTTCTCAGCCTAGACCCAGATCTGGACTTATGTCAATCCGTCCCCGAGCCTTACCATGAGTTTCTGGACGTTTTCAGTAAGCGGGGGGCTGATTCCTTACCCCCGCATCGCCCCTATGACTGCCCCATTGAGCTCCTCCCTGGGGCAGAGATCCCGTTTGGACGAGTCTATCCGTTGTCCGAGAAAGAACAGGAGGCTCTGAAGACATACATCTCTGAGAACCTCCAAAAGGGGTTCATCCGGCACTCTACATCTCCTGCCGGGGCTGGAATATTTTTTGTTTCTAAGAAGGACCAGACCCTTCGACCCTGTGTGGACTACCGGGAACTGAACAGGGTCACAATTAAAAATCGCTACCCTCTACCCCTGATTCCAGAACTCTTCCAAAAGCTAAGGTCGGCCACCATCTTCACTAAGCTAGACTTGAGGGGAGCCTATAATTTGGTCCGCATTCGAGCAGGTGACGAATAGAAAACTGCATTCCGAACTCGTTTTGGGCACTACGAGTATCTGGTGATGCCTTTCGGGTTATGTAACGCCCCAGCTACCTTTCAGCACTTAATTAATGACGTCTTCCGGGACTTCTTGGATATCTTCGTCATCGTATACCTCGATGACATCCTGATCTTCTCTGGGTCCCTGGAGCAGCACCGGGGACACGTTGGCAGAGTATTGCTTCGGCTCCGACAACATGGCCTCTACGCCAAAGCCGAAAAGTGTAAATTCGAACAACAGGAGATCCAGTTCCTCGGCCTTGAAATCTCTCCAGCGGGCATCAGGATGGACCCGCAGAAGGTCGCTGCTGTCCTCGAATGGCCAGCCCCCTCTGACAAGAAAGGCATCCAACGCTTTGTGGGCTTTGCTAACTTTTATAGAAAATTCATCAGGGGCTTCTCAGCCATTATCTCGCCCATCACCCAGCTCACCAAACTGAATACGCGCTTCCATTGGGGCCCTGAAGCCCAGGCCGCCTTCAAAAGACTTAAGGACCTGTTCACCTCTGCTCCTATCCTTAGCCACCCGGATCCATCTAGACCTTATATTCTGGAGGTAGACGCCTCCGAGATAGCAGTAGGGGCAGTGGTCTCCCAACGCTTAGGTAAAGACGACCTGATGCACCCCGTGGGGTTCTTTTCCCGAAAACTCTCTCCAGCGGAGAAGAATTATGATGTGGGCGACCGGGAGTTACTTGCCATCAAGTCTGCTTTGGAGGAGTGGAGATACTTACTCGAGGGGGCGGTACACCCCGTACTCATCTACACGGACCACAAGAACCTCGAGTACCTCCGTACCGCAAAACGCTTAAAACCTCGGCAGGCCCGCTGGGCCCTCTTTTTCTCCCGGTTCTGTTTCCACATAACCTATCGCCCTGGATCAAGAAACGTCAAACCTGATGCCCTTTCCCGTATGTTTGACAGCCCCAAGGACATCACACCCCCGGATACCATCCTCCCTGCCAACACCTTCCTACTCATTCAGCCAGATCTAGTGTCTCTGCTAAGGAGTGCTTCCTCCACATCTTCCTGTCCCCCAGGACTCTCACTAACATCCAGAGAGGGTTTGTTTTGGAAGGATAACCTGATCTTCGTCCCCGAAGATGTGAGAATTAAGGTTCTGGGCCTCCTTCACGACCACCCACTTGCTGGGCACTTTGGTGTCCGTAAAACTTTTGAACTGGTACAGCGCTCCTTCTGGTGGCCAGGAATGAGGGAGTTTTGCAAGCAGTATGTAAGTTCCTGCCCCGTATGCAATCGGAATAAAGTTCCCAGAATTCGGGCTTGGGGGCTGCTTAAACCTCTTCCCGCACCCGACCGCCCTTGGCGGATGATCACTATGGATTTTATTGTGGAACTTCCCCCGTCTGAGAACTGCACTGCCATCTTTGTAGTTTGTGACCGTCTGACCAAGATGGCACACTTCTTACCCTTAAGGGGAACCCCCTCCGCGACCGAGACTGCCCATGTCTTTATTAAAGAAATAGTCAGGCTCCACGGGGTGCCCACCAATATCGTGTCTGATAGAGGGGTTCAGTTCACCTCCCGTTTCTGGCGAGCCCTTTGTGAGTCTTTAAAGATCGATTTGGCCCTGTCCTCTGCCTACCACCCACAGACCAATGGGCAAACGGAGCGCACCAATCAGACCCTCGAGCAGTATATTAGGTGCTTCTCTTCTTTTGTCCAAGACGATTGGGTGTCCCTGCTACCACTGGCGGAATTCGCCTACAACAATGCCAGCCATGCCACCACCGGGCAGTCCCCGTTCTTTGCCAATTACGGTTTTAACTTGTCTTTTCTCCCCGATGTTCTTACAGAATCGCATGTGCCAGCAGTACAGGACACGGTATCCTTTCTCCAGCAGAATAATCGGACCCTGCAGGAGGTCATAACCAAGGCTCAGGCTGACATCAAGAAGAGTTTTGACCGTGGAAGAAGGGGTGAATTGATCCTTCAAGTCGGGGACCAGGTATGGCTGTCTTCTTCTAATTTAAAACTAGCATGTCCCTCCAGGAAATTGGCACCCAAGTTTCTGGGCCCGTTTCCCGTTAAGAGGAGGATTAACGAAGTGTCTTATGAGTTGTCCCTGCCTGATTCCATGCGAATACACCCAGTTTTTCATGTAGCTCTTCTCAAGCCTGCTGTACCTGATCCCTTCCCTGGTAGAGAAACAAGGCCACCTGATCCCGTGCTGATTGATGGCAGCGAGGAATTCGAAGTGGAGGCCATTCTGGATTTCAGAAAACGACGGGGACAAGGTCAGTTTCTAATTAAATGGAAGGGCTTACGGCCCAGAGGATAATTCTTGGGAACCTGCTTCCAATATACATGCCGATAGACTGATCCGAGCCTTCTTTGCTACACACCCGGAGAAAAGAGCCACTTGGGGCACCCGGAGGTTGCCCCTTGTGGGGGGGCAATGTCAGGAATCCGTCCGTTCCGTACGATCGACTTTCCGTACGCGCACACGCATTCGTGCCGCGGGTCGTCGTGGGCACGAGCGTCTTCCAACGCGCGCGGGTGCACGTCGATCGTATGTGCGTGCGGTACACGCACGCACGGACGAGCGTTAGCTCGATTGGCGCCAGTGGCCCTTTTTAAAGGCACAGTTGCAGTGGTTCTGTGCTGTCTCGTCTGCAGCTAGTGCCTGAGAATACCTGTTTACCTACCTGCTACCCATCTGATATCTGACCCGGCTCCGTCTGACCTTGCTGACCTCTCCTGCTCCGACCCCGGCTTGTTTGACTCTTCTTGGACTGATTACCTGTTGCCGAACCTTGCTTGTACCTGATACCTCTGCTGTCTCCTGCCTGTTCCTGTATCTGCTACCTTACCTCCGGAGGATCCATCCATCCTGATCCAGTGGCCTGCAGCCTTCTGCTTCTCCGCTACAGAGAGTTCCTGCTTCAGAGGATCCTCATCTCCTGACACCTGCTGCTGCACCTGGCTGGACTCTCCTACCCCACTGTGCTCCGGTCTCCCTGTTCCCATTCCAGTGAGACCAGAACCAGAGCCGTAAGAGAGGTCCCCTTCCACTAAGTCAGACTCAATACCCGAAGTTCTTAACAGGCAGCCTTGAGACTCTCAAAGGCCTTAATGGACTCCAGAGACCAACTCTGTGGCTTGACCAGAGATGAGAAGTTATGTATAAACTTCTGATAATACTTGGCAAAGCCCAGGAAACGCTGCAGAGGATATAAACCCACGGGTTGGGGCCACTGTAGGACCGCCGAAAGTTTCTCTGGGTCCATCAAAAATGCAGCAGTGGAAATGACATAACCCAGAAATTTAACCTGTTCACGATGGAACTCATACTTCTCCAGTTACAATAGAGATTGGTCCTTCAATAAAAATTTAAATTGTTAAAACTGCAACAAATCTTGGAGGACATAAGTAATAAATTCCTGGAAAACTGCCGGGGCATTACAAAGGCCAAAAGGCATTGCAAGGTACTCATAATGGCCTGTTCTGGTATTAAACGCAGTTTTCCACTCGTCGCCCTCCTTAATCCTCATGAGATTGTATGCCCCTCTCAAATCAAGCTTAGTGAAAACCGTTGCTCCCTTGAGGCGGTCAAATAACTCCATAATCAATAGGATCGCATAGGCATTCTTAATCGTGAAATGATTGAGATCCCTATAATCAATACAAGGTCTCAATTCACCACTCTTCTTCTTCACAAAGAAGAAACCAGCACCAGCAGGAGACGAGGATTTGCAGATGAAACCTTGAAAAAGTGCCTCTGCAACATACTCCTCCATGGTCTTATCCTCCAAGACCGACAAAGGGTAAACCCGGCCACGAGGGGGTATGGCACCAGGTTGAAGGTCAATTGTGAAATCGCGGTACTCCTCCGGCAGGCAGGACAGAGAAGAGGTGCACAGGACCTTGGCTATCGTCTGGAAGCATGTCTCGCTGCATTGTGGTGACCAGGAGAGGCCCTCAGCATGGAGCCAATCAAAAGAGGGGTTGTGTCTCTGTAACCAAGGATAACCAATAACCACCAGCGGAAACTTAGGTGAGGAAATAATTTGGAATTGGATTATCTAATGGTGAAGAGCCCCTACGGCCATGGACAATGGAACTGTCTCATGAGTCACATGGGCAGGCTGTAGAGGTCTCCCGTCAAGAGCCTCAATGGCAAGTGGAGTGTCACACAGCTGCAGTGGAATCATTTGCTTTGATACAAAGGCAGCATCAATGAACAGGCCTGCAGCCCCAGAGTCGGTTAGAGCCTGTATCTGGAAGGATGACTATGACTATGACTATGACAATAAAGGGTGACCGAAACCAGGGGCTTATCCTTCAGATAACTGGGCATAAAACAATGCCACCTAAGGTCTGTCCGTGATAGAACCTCAAGGTTCAGGCGTACCCTGGACGGGTAGGACAAGACTTCAAAAAGTGACCTGCCTGGCCACAGGTTCACCTTCACTGACTGACTCTGTACCAGGAGGCATGAGAGGTGAGGGAGGCACAGGTGGGACTGCAAATCTCTGAGACAAATGTACAGGAGGCTTCCACAAGCGCTCCTTAAAAGACAGTGTCTCTGAGTCTGGAATCAATGAGGATGGCAAACGTGATCAACCTTTCCAGCTCAGTAGGTATATCTTTGGCTGCTATCTCATCCTCGATGGTATCCGAGAGACCATGAGAAAAAGCAGCCATGAGGGCCTCATTGTTCCACGAAACCTCTGCTGCCAGAGTACGGAATTCAATGGTGTAGTCAGCAACAATTCTCGTACTCTGTTCGATGGATATGAGGCACTTGGCAGCAGAAGTGGAGTATGCAGAAACGTCAAATACCCTTTTAAACTAAGCCACAAATTCAGGGTAGCTCAAGATAACAGGTTTTTGCGTTTCCCATAGAGGGTTTGCCCAGGCCAAGGCTCTCTCAGAAAGCAAAGATATCACAAAACCTATTTTGCTTCTGTCCGTGGGAAACGCCTGGGGCAGCATCTCAAAGTATATCTCAACCTGGTTGAGAAACCCTCTGCATTGGACTGGATCACCCCAAAATCGCTGGGGAAGTGGAGTGGAACCAGACATACCTCCTATAGAGGTAACACTCGAGACGGGTGCCTGCACAGAGACTGGAGCAGCAGCAGGGTCGGCCTGCAACATAGGTTGTACTGGGGTGGCCACAGTGGGAGATTCCAGGTGAGCCGTGTAACTCAGGAGCATATGTAATGCCATGATTGATCCATGCGGTGATCCAGTTCATCCAATCTGGAAAAAATATTACCAACAAGTGGATTGACTGCATCTTCTGAATTCATGGCCTTCGCATACTGTCAGAAACTATGAAATCAGGCTGAGACAGAAGTACAGTTAAATCACACTTGTTTAATAATAAAAGTAAAAACAACAAACATAGTCAAAACATAGCCAAAGTTCAGTAACCGGAATGGATAGTCACCCAAGCCAGAAGTCAGGGATCAATGTAGTGGAACAGCAAGCAGTATCTAGAGCCAGAAGGGATGTCAGCAAAGCAAGTCTTGAACAGGATCGCAGGAGTGTCTGTGATGTTGACCAAGGTGAAGGCAGAGATCCACTGTTCTGAACAGTTTAAGGGTCCTTTCACACGGGGCGGATCAGTGCTGATATATATATATATATATATATATATATATATATATATATATATATATATATATATATATATATCATATTGTAAAGCGCTGCACAAACTGTTGGCGCTATATAAATCCTGAATAATAATAATATGCAGCACTGCACTATGAGAACTGTAGTCCAGAGGAGAGAGACTCTACTGTAATCAAGAGCTTTTAAATTGCATTTCCCATAGAGAGATTGCCAGGTTGAGGGGGAAGAGCTGCATTTTCTCAGGCTGTATTGGACACAGCTTCTTCTTGCACGGAGGGAAACCGGAGAGTACACATTTCTGTCCATTGTGCACCGTTACTGCTGCATAACGGCGGCCTGAGCTGCCTCCGGGTTGCTGAGTTCAGGTTTGCCAACACACAGAGTCACTTGGGTGCAGAACAGAGAGATGACTAATCTGTGTGTGACCAGATGGTGAGCTGCAATATCACTGGGACTGGTGAGCTGCTACTGTGGGAGAGAATGAGCCCTTTAGGAACAGACCAGTAGCCTTCTTGCTGCCCTCCAGGCTTGACATGGATTTTTCTCATATGCACTAATGGTACAACTGGGCCCCAACGCTACTCGGCTGAAGACTTAGGACTAAAGACTGAACCTTTAAAGCTGGTACACAGAGACCTTTACCTTTTGCTTGTGCTACGAGGTACCTCTCAGGGGACATTACAACATATCCTAGTCATTCTCCTAGAGTTCACTCTAGACTAGATATAGTATTATTCACATTGCAGTTAATGCTTATATACATTGTTTATTGCTGTATTTCCTTGATGAGTTGAAGTGGTGTTCCACACACCAAAAAAAAAAAATGCTTAAATTCCTAAAAAAACAAAAAAACAAAATTGGAAAAAAAAAATGTTTTAACTCACCTCTAAATGCCTTTTGCTAGGGGGTCCCTCGTAATCTGCCTCCTTCAGTGCCTGGGCTCCTGACGTCACTTCCCCTCGGTGCAGGAAGGGCTCAGCTCCGCCCACTTCCTCCTGTCAGTCATCTGGGACACGTGACAGGTCCCAGGTGACTGCGCGGCCAATCACGGCGCGCGGCGCCGCTCGAGCATGCACAGTAGGTGCTCGGCTGTAAAGCCACAGCCGGGTGCCCACAGTTGCAATGGAGAGGAGGGGGGGACAAGCGGGGCTTCGTTCCCCCGCATCGCTGGACCCTGGGAGAGGTAAGTGTCCAATTATTAAAAGTCAGCAGCTGCAGTATCTGTAGCTGCTGACTTTTAATTAATTTTTTTTTTTTTTATAGGGGAAACTCCTGTTTAATTCTACTCTAGTGATACATAATTCTACTTCAGGGTACCTTGACATAGTGATTATACTGTCTAGCAGACTGTGTCTGGACCTACCTTCTGTGTGTTCATTTATGCTCAAACCATCATTTATTTCAATCTGTAACAGTACACTGAGTTAATTTACCACTAAACAGTCTTGTGTCTATTTCCTGGTGCTTATTCACAGCCGAGATAAAGGTATCTATACTCGTGTTCTTTTAAGTGCTTTCAGTGACTTTCTTTTAACCAGGCATGTGAAAGGGCTGAGAGTGTTCTTGGAGTTGAGGCACAGAACAGAGAACACAAATTCCAGAGAGGCTCCTGCGGTGGTAGCGCTACACTAAATAGAAAGAGTTAAATGACTGTTCTTTAGCTTATCATGTTAGGGAAGCTCAATCCATTCTGTTATTGCACTTCCGAGATGAATGAGGCATATTGCAAGGTCATTGTACTATTATTATTATTATGTACTATATCTTTCAGCACAAAATCTTTATTATGTCTGCCTGGAGGAACATTATCTATGTGCGAAATAAACATTCTTGTATTTAGGTCTCTGTGTTCAATTTTGTGATATTTTGTAAGAAGGGAATTGTACAGCAAGCAGTCTTGTATTAGATATTGTCCTTTGTCCTTGGTTGTGTCACTTACTAGCTGACTGTTTACTATAAACTGTGTGTATGGCTCAACAAGATACCGTAATCTTATCTGCCTCATATAATATGTATTTATGCTCTAGTCTTATAATAGTAGTAATATAGTGTAAATTCTAGTGTGGTGTATTGCATAGTTTGCTGTACAGCAGATTGTGTCAAAGTTTTAAAAAGGCTTGGCTATAGTTGCAAAACTGGTTTTGTCTTCCATCACCTATCACACACAAAACAAACTTACAGAACACTTATTTAAAGGGTTTTTATTGTCCACAAATGGATGTAACACTTTTTAGTCTTACACAGTTGTACAGGCTCCACTTCTGTACCGAAATTGCTTACACTGAGATTTTCTCACAGTGTGCATTAGAAGCTGCAGTAAGTCAGATAGAGTCAGTATCGTTTCCTGGCTGGAGGACGTACAGCGTCATCTATTTCTTATCTCCTCCCAAGAGCCATCCCACTGCTTACAATAAGGTTGAGGGCTCTTGAGAGGAGTACTGGCGCAGGGTGCTGTGACGTTTTTAGAACGCAATGTACAGCTATGTACAACACCTTGCCAGCCCACCAGCCACAATCTGCTTGCATAACATAGAACATCTCAGAGACACAGTAATGGCATCACTTGATCTGGAATAAAGTATGGAAAATAAAAAAATTAAAGTTTTACTTTAAAAAAAATAGGCATGGTGATAAGGAGGAAAGGAGGAACCAGAAGGTAAAATAAAAGCAGATTCATTTTAGCACTCAGGTGAATTCATCTGTTGTGATAAAGCCTCCAGAATGCTTGGCAAATCTTGGAGTCAGATGCATTGACTGGAGTGCTAGTTGGCCCATCTACATGCTGTGGTAGGGTGGACTTTGCAGAGCCTTTACCGGGCATATTTGCTAATATATTCTTGGAGGGGGTCAGGTATTATAATAATCCTTTGGTGCCTTTATGGAGCAGTAAAAGGTCAGTCAATAATGCTAGACATAGATATTTTAGATGTATATCAAGACAAGAAGTTCTAGTATGTTAGTCCTTGGCTGTGCTGGAACTCTGCAATGCTTAACATGTTAGTAAACCCTCCTATCCTAAAGTTAAGGACACTGCCATCTTAACCTCAGTTCGATCTGGAGTTCCCGTGGTGCCGCACATCTGATCTGTTACTTTATGTCTCCCGCCATTTGTTGGTGTGCCAGTTCAGTTGAGAGCTAACATAACGTAGCACATGAAGTTAACTCTCAGTGATTGTCATGATTACAGCTTTTTTGGAAGTTAAATCACAGGGTTTCATTCTGCTTTAACTGTATCTGAGCACCACAAACTAAAAAATATTTAAATCATTTTTAATATTCAAAGCAAACTCACCCATCTATCCATGTCTCCATGCTTTATTTTGTTGAGTGGCCATGGCCATTTTGGGTAAGGGCAGATGATTTGTGTAGCATTTACTTCCTGGAATCCATCTGCCCTTTAGCTCAGACAGGCAGGCAGGAAAAAAACCCTCCTCCCCTCCTCCAGATTTAAAAAAAGGCCCATGAAGACTGGAACATATGACATAATTTTGGCCTAGGCCAGAAACCGAGAAGCACCTGAAGAAATGTAAAAAGAAAGTTTAAAGTGATATTAAAAGTATTTTTTTCTGAATAAAATAATAAACATGTCATACTTACCTGCTCTGTGCAATGGTATAGAGAGCAGCCCCCTCCGATTCTTCTGGGGTCCTCCACCGTCGCTCCTGGCTCCTCCTCTTCAGTGAGTGCCCCATAAGCCTCTCCTGAGCCGCCCTGTCTGCGTCTATAAACACAGACCGGGCAGCTCAACCCCGTCCCCCAATCCTCATCAAAACATTTGATTGACAGCGGCGGGAGCCACCTATCTATCAATCTGTCCAGAGAGGAGGGACAGAGTCGGGAGAGCTTTGGCTCTCATGCACAGAGCTGGATCGTGAATGGGCTCAGGTAGAAAGTTTTTTACATTAATTTATAGAATGCATTACAATAAAAAAAACTTTAGGCTTTAGAACCACTTTAAAACATGGAAATGTAACTAGGGCTGCAAGTAACGATTATTTTCATAATCGATTAGTTGGCCCATTATTGATTTGATTAATCGAATAATCGGATAATAACCTTAAAAGTGTGGTGTACAATTTAGTTAATATGTAAAGTTGAAAAAAAAAAAAAAAAAGATAATTTTATCTCTATGCAGTGGTAAGTATAAATAATATAAATAATATGGTTAGGGAGCAAAATCTCTAATCCGCTCTGAGAATATCAGACAGAAGAGATATACTGTATATATTAGTGGTTGAATATGGTAAATATCATCAGACTCAGACTGTGAAAGTAATAATATTTATTTCTTATATCATATACAATAACAAATAAACCCAAAAGTAGGATATATGGGCATTTTTAACTAGGAATCAGACATGACGCTATGGGAAGGGTGTAAGGAAGATATACATCTTTTGTATTAAAAGTAGTGCTAATGTAGCACTGACCCCTGAAGGAGCTGCTGATTTTATTTGGGTTTACCGTTACCTCACTTGGTTGCTTCTCCGTCTTGGGGTTCCCGTGGTAGATGGCCCAAAGAATGTGGAAGCTGACACTGAATCCTCTTTTGGGTTATTTATTTAGAACAGAACAGAGCCTCTCAATAAGGGGTAGAGGGTTAGGAGTGAGTTCAGGCACTTAGATTGCAAAAAATTGAAGTCTTTAGAGAAAATCCAGAGAATAGAAACCGTTTCACAACTGGATTTAACAACCCCCAGGTAGACCTCTCTCACTAGGCCTAGCAGCCGGTGGGATGCTCAACAAAGTCTCTGCCACAGACTTGTGAGATACACTTGAGCGTTACTGAGGGACGTAGATAAGTTGAAAGAACTGGCATACGGTACCAGTTTCTCTCAGCCGATCCGGCCATACCGTATGAGCGTTGATCCAGGTTGCGTCCTTCAACTAAGCTTCCAGGCTCCTTCAGAGAAACCAGCCTTGCGCACGGTCTTCTCCTGAAAGAGTCCTCCCCTGGGGTTCTTCAGTTGCTGGGCCTCTCCCTTCAGATGAGACGGCACCGGACCACACTTGGATCAGTAGGCCCCAAAATTCACTCGGGCCTGTCCCTTCAGTTGCGTCGCCTCGGGCCAGCCGGCCCACGAGACTCAGGATGCATGGTTCCGCACCCCAGGCCAGGAGGGCCATGGGGCTGGGTCAGGAGGACCACCAGAACTGAACAGACAAAAAATAAAAACGACCCCGCCAATGTGGCGTCGATACCTTAAATACCACCCCCCAGAATGCACAGCAGGAAAACACTCCCACTGGGCGGGTTCCGAGAGAATAGTGGCATTCAATTCACCCAGCTAGACGGCGTTTCTACTCTTGCCGGTGGTGACAGCGACACCTTCGGTCAAGGAGAACCCAGTTCAACCCAGCTGGACTGTTACTGAGACCCAGAAATTTTGAGAAATAGTCCCGAAAACCCAGCTGTGGTTTCAGGCAAATTAACTTTTCAAAAACCGTAGTGCCTGCTTGTCAGGAGCCAGCGCTACACTAATAAAAGCTGAGACTTTTTTTTTTCATGGATATGATCATTTTAAATATAATGCACAATACTGGTAAAAGTTTACTTAAAATGTAATTGTAATGCCTTCTATTACCTCCAGTCTATCAGCCTTTACCTTCTATGGGTTCAGATGCTGATCTTCCCTACACAGTCTTTAAAGTGATTTTTTTTTAAAACAACAAACATGTTATACTTAACTGCTCTGTTTAATGGTTTTGCAAAGAGCAGCCCTGATTCTCCTCTTCTAGGGTCCTCTACCAATGCTTCTGGCTCTTCCTGCCCATAAAGCAAGCTGCAAAGTATAGTATAGCGTGTCCTAATAGTAAGGTTAAAAAAAACTTCTGCCTTTAGAGCCACTTGCGTCCTGTCCAGGACTACCTGTCTAATGAGGCATTGCTCCTCACACATTCACAAGTTCTCAGGCACTTACTGACATGTATGGATGGTGTACTGAGCTGTATGTATGCTGCACTGTATTTCTGGGGTCCCTCTGTGGCTCTTGCGGCTCCTCCCCACATTAGATAACCCCCTTGGAGAAGCGATCTCCCAAGGGGTTACCTTGCGGGAGCGCTCCTGAATCCAGCATTCGGCGTCCATAATGCAGGACTCGGCCCCGCCCCCCCCGGTCCTCGCATCATTGGATTTGATTGACAGCAGCAGGAGTCAATAGTTGCACTGCTATCAATCTATCCAATCAAGAGCTGGGACAGCAGGGATGCGCCTGTGGAAATTTGGGGCCCATAGCCAATGAAACAACTTGTGGCTGCGGGGCCTCCTGGAGGTCACGGCACAGAAAGCTTAGCGGTGATGGTGCCAGCTATCTACCATAAAATAGCAGCCCTCCTTGGAACTGGATCGGGTACACAGAACTCTACGGCCTAAGCCATCAGGCTCCGACAGGCCCCAGGATGCCCTCTGCAGCCTGCACCACTATTCACAGAAGGAGCCCATCCTCCACGGGGCCTAGGAGCACGGGGACATAGATTTTGACAGAGCCAATGTGAGGATCCTCCCAGACCTCTCAAGAGCTACACTAAAGAGCAGAGCCTTACTGCGCCTGGTCCTGGACCTAGCCAGATGCCATGACTGCACCTACAGGTGGGGATACCCCCTAGCCATCACGTTCTGCAAGGCCTAGTCATCCTTTACTCTGCACTCCCTGGCAGACCTCCTAGACTTCTATACCTTCCTGGACGCGGAGCCGGTACAGGTACAAAATTGGCTCCAGAGCATCCCCCGACCGTTGGGTCGTTCGGGCCACTCCGCCAATTGGAAAAACCAGCCTGTCCGCTTGCAGAGATCCAGATGAAGATCCTGAGCAACATCCACGGATGGGCCACGTGAGTCTTGATTGCCTTTCCCTGTTACCAAAGCTCTACATCACACAGGCTGACTGTTCGGTCCTTCTAATTGCTGGCTGCCGTATACTTTTCTTTTTTATCACTTATCACTGGGGATCTCTGTTTTTTTTTCCACCCCCCCCCCCCATTCCTGGACATCCCCTACACTGGACAAATTGGTGGTCTCTAAGAGGCTTCTTAATACACCACCTGTTAACTCCTCTGCATACCATTACCTGCAGGACACACAGGCCCCCTCCATGCCTGACACTGACACTCCGGACCCCCTTCCGGCCAACATGTTTTGAGGATGAGGGCCCATACATATGTGACGGCAAGCTCAGGTTATGTGTTTGTGAGTTACTCTCCCCCCTTCCTATGCATGTATACTAGCTCTCTATAATATGTTTACTGTTAATGATAATTCCATACTCCAGAGGACTTCACGCCTTAATGTTTTACTGTGCATTGTGTTCAGCAGAGTAGTAAATTATATCCACATAGGGGGATACCTGTATGGGACAGAGAAGGGCAGCTCATGCTGCTGCCTTGCCTCCCGGGAGGGTATTTATCCCCTGTGGGGTAGACAGCAGTAAGCTTGGTATGGGGGAGCATATGCCCTCGGTGCCAGGGGAAAGGGACTGGGACTGGTTCCCGGGGGGGGGGGACGGGATCCGGGGCCCCCCCAGACTGCCCCCAGCATAGGTCGGGGCCAGTCAGGGAAGGGGAACTGCCCTAAGCCTAGATGGTAGAAAGGGCGACCAGGATTGGTCAGTCATTACAAGGGCACTCTTAATGGTTATGTCATTCCGTGTTATATGTTCAGGTTCACTACATAAGTTCATTACCCAATATATTCGTGTGGGTCGGGATGGCTGATGGGACTCCTCCCGGCTATGACCACATTTCCCCATAGGCCAGCGCCCAAACCCCCAGTCTGGAACTGGGGGGCGTACTAGCAATATTTTGCTACTACTCAGGTGGGTCCTCTTACTAAGTGACCAGAACTTTTTCAACTTTCTCCCCCGTCACTTAAACACCTGAGTCTCTATCCCCCTCTATTCTTTTTCCTAACCTCCGTCTTTCCTTCATCTCCCACCCACACTTTCTCCCGCCCCCTTCCCTCCTACCCTGGGCTATGGAGGTGGTGAATTTTCTCTAAACGCAAAGGGCCTTAACGTGCTTGAAAAGAGACGCATTGCTATTATAAGAGCTACGCCGTATGGGGATAGATGTCGCTTTCATTCAGGAAACGCACTTTAGAGACGGCAGACTACCTGTCCTGAAAAAAAATTAATTTCAGGTAGTGTACCATCCCACAAACTAGTCCACTAAGTCACGAGGCTTGTCTATACTCATTTCACGAATGGTTCCATGGACTTGTGTGGATGTAAAGGCAGACCCAGAGGGAAGATATCTGTTTCTGAGGGGCACGATTGGCGGTACCAAGGTTATCTTGGCGAGCCTTTACGCCCACCAAGATTTCTTCATCACCAAGTCCCTAGACTCACTGCTTGAGTTCTCAAGAGGTCAGTTGATACTTGGAGGCGACCTTAATACCCCGCTTATACCCTCTGAAGACACCTCTTCAGGTCACTCATCAATACTCCCTAGCTCTCGGAAAGGAATTGCGCAATTCCTACACAAAGCACAACTGATAGATGCCTGGAGCCTTCTCCACCCCTCTGAAAAGAACTTCACTTTTTACTGCTCCAGTTTTTCTTTTTTGCTCCAGAATTGACTACTTTCTCATTCCACACTCCCAACTACAGGCAGTCCGGGATGCTTTGATGAGTCTTATTACAGTCAGACCACTCCCCGATCCAACTGTCCTATGCACTAACTGACTATCTCACCTCCAAGACAAGAACTTGGAGACTAAATGAAAGAAGCCTCTTACAAGATGAAAACGTGTTCAAAGACGTGACTAGGGAACTGGACTGCTACTTTCAGACTAACAACATAGTAAGCAGCGACACTGGCATTGTGTGGCCAGTACATAAGCACATAAGGCAGTAATCCGCAGGGTACTCATTAAACATGGGTCCCACATTAAAAAACAGCGTTCCTTACAGCTGACCTCCCTACTTAATGACTTAAACCAGGTAAAAGTCAGACATAAACACGCCCAGATCCCATCTCTGGAGACGGATCTCCTGATCCTACGTAAAAAGATAACTGACCTAATGCATTTTAAAGCCAAAGCAGCCCTACAGGTCTGCCGGAGAATTTCTTACGAATCCGGCAACAAATACGGTAAACTCCTGGCCAAATCCCTGAGATAACAAATACTCACAAATTACATACCACACATAATGTCTTTCTCCGGTCAGAAAGTTTCCCTTCCCAAACACATCGCAAGGGAATTCCAAGGATTCTATACATCTCTGTACAACCTTCAGAAGGACTCTCCTTTACAAACTCAAACAGAGAAATACTTAGACAAGTCCCAAATGCCAAAGCTACCTGTGGAGGTAAGCAGGCTGCTGGATGAGCCCATTACACTGGAGGAGATAGAGAGTGCGATAGGATCAGTTAAATTGGGGAAAGCTCCAGGCCCAGATGGCTTTACCATCTCATACTACAAGACCCTACTGCCATCTCTTGGTAAATTCATGCACAAATTTTTGAATGCCCTAGGAATCTATACTACATTCCCTCGCGACACACTCTTGGCACACATAGCGGTGATACCCAAGGAGGGCAAAGACCCCACCTCATGCGGTAGCTACAGGCCGATTTTGCTGCTCAATACTGGCCTAAAAATCCTGACGAAAATTCTGCCCACAGGAATTCAAGAACACCTCCCCACCCTCAGGTTGGATTTGTGCCAACCGTGAGGCCAGAGACAACTTGTTCATAGTCCTAAACCTCTTACACATAGCCAATAAAAACTGCACCCCCTGCGTATTCTTAGGGACGGAAGCAGAGAAGGCCTTTGACAGGGTGAATTGTCAATTTATGTCATTGGTGTTGAGATATGTGGGGTTTGGAGACACCATGTTCAATCGGATAAGTACACTATACCTGAGATACCTAGGCACCTGCATACACCCCAAACTCAAATCTTTGCCCTTAACTTCCCACCATTACTGAAAACTGTCCGAGAACTGCTCAACACGTGGCACACAGGACTACACTCTTGGTTCGGCAGGTGCAACATCCTTAAGATGAACATTCTCCCAAAGTTCTTGTACCTTCTACAAGCCCTGCCGATCCATATACCCTCTAACTACTTCGATCAGGTCGGGGTGATATTCTCCGACTTTATCTGGGCACACAAACGATCTAGATTGAACAGACGACAGCTCTCACTACCCAAAATTTATGGTGGATCCGTTGGTGGGGCTGGCTATGCGAATCTGCTCGTCCCTCTTCATTAAATTTTCTCTTACGTCAACCCATTCTCCACTATATCCATTACTGGGAAATCCTCTATTCACCCTAGGATATCAAGATCCAGTCTTCCACTCCCTGAGGCACTCTGGCAGCTTTCAAGCCTCTCACTTCCTAACCCATAATAATTGACCATCCCTATCTGAACTCATGGATCTAGCGGTTCCTTTTCGGTTAGACTACTGGAGAGCCCTCCAACTAAATCACTTCTTAATGTCATGCCCCCCCCCCCCAGGACAATTTCTCCCAAACCCTCACCACCTTGGAAAAATATTGCTCAAAGGAACGTTCATTGCCCCACACTCTATCGGCCACTTATCAGCTGTTGATTATGCCCCCTGAAAACTACCAGCCATCTTGCCTTAGCGCTTGGGAGACCGATATCAAGAACAAGCTCTCGCCCCGTCAAAGGCAAAATATTCTCCATTTCACCTATAAGTCCTTCATATGTACTAAGATACAGGAGACAAACTTTAAAATAGTCACCAGATGGTACAATACCCCTGCAAAATTGAAAAAGATCTTCCCCTCCTCCTCAGGAAGATAGGGGAACAATTCTTCCCATCTTCTGGTCCTGCCCTAAACTGGAACAGCTCTGGAAGACAATCCAACAAGTTGCCCAAAAATTTACAGAATGTACTATCCTGAA
This sequence comes from Lithobates pipiens, assembly GCF_037356315.1. Classification (NCBI taxonomy): domain Eukaryota; kingdom Metazoa; phylum Chordata; class Amphibia; order Anura; family Ranidae; genus Lithobates; species Lithobates pipiens. Next base: position 420,875,005 of record NW_027507718.1, read on the forward strand.
CGACCTGGCCCTCTTCCTGCTCCAACATCTAGAGCGAAACTTACAAAAAATCTATAATCTGCCATCTCCTCAACGCAGCCAAGATGTGCATTCCTCTATGCTGTAAATCCACACAACCTCCATCCATTGGTCTGTGGCTTAAAAAAGTGGAGGAAATTAACAAAATGGAAGATCTCATCCTCACAGCACAACATCAAGGTGAACAATACACTAAGACATGGACACTGTGGAATTTGTATGCCTTCTCTGACGAGGGACGTGCGCTCTTTGCTAGCGACACGGCAGACCAATACACTTTTTTTTTTTTAAATAATCTTATACTTTATGAATTTTTCTTCACAAATACTGTACAAAAAACAACATTAGATCAAATATATCACAAAAAAACAATATTCGATCAAATATATCACAAGCCTGCTGCGGCTATCCGCCGACTCTTCTGGCCGGCACTGCAACCTGAAAGATGCACATTCATCACCCCCAGCCCCTGGGACCCCCCTCGTCCCAGTCCACCTTTCCACTCCCCTCTCACCTCACCTCACCTCTCCCCTCTCCCCCACATCTCTGGGGGTACGTTAACGCTCTCTGCTACTCCCCTCCTTCCCCCTTCCTTCTTGCCCTCTATATCCATCTTGTATTTCCCCTACAGACATATGTCTTACTACAGTTTTAATATATTTGGAAAGTATGAAATGGGGAACGCGAGGAGATCCACTACATTACACTACAATTCGATGGAATAGTCATTACATGATCTAGAGATAGAGGCTTACAATTATATTTTCTCAGACCCTGTAAAGCAGGGGTCTCAAACTGGCGGCTCTCCAGCTGTTGCAAAACTACAAGTCCCATCATGCCTCTGTCTGTGGGAATCGTGCTTGTAACTGTCAGCCTTGCAATGCCTCATGGGACTTGTAGTTTTGCAACAGCTGGATGGCCGTCAGTTTGAGACCCCTGCTGTAAAGTGTTTAATTCACTTTATTTATGTTAAGAGCAGACAGTATGTTTGCCACATCACATCTAATTGTACCTTGCAACAATATTTCTGTTATGCTGTGTTGCCATGCCTCACTATATGCTATTGTTCCTCTTCCATGTACTTGAAGATGCTGTGCTTCATGTCTCTTGAAATAAATAAAGGATTTAAAAAAAAAAACGGGGGGGGGGGGGGGGGAATGGGGCGGGCTAGAGGGCCGGTGACTGCAAGGTGTTTTTTCACCTTAATGCATAGGCTGCATTAAGCTGAAAAAACATGAGCCTTTACAACCCTTTTAATATCGATCCTACTCCTTAACTTAGCAGAGGAGATCTGGTTCTCTTATTTACCTATAGGTTTAGCACAATATCCTGTTGGGGGGGGGGGGGGGTATGAGAAATGACCCACACCAAACAGGATATTGTGATCTGACATATAGGTTTATGTTATACTTGTGCAAGCAGTCCAAACTGTACTCCGTATTTTATTTTTATTTTTTATTGAGAAAGGCAGGGGCGTTGCTAAGTCTACAAAAGATCTGGGGCTAGAGCCCATAGCAGCATAGTAAAGAAAGTCATATGCTTGGGCAGGCATACACATGTATATACACTAATATACATGTGTGTATATATCCCCAGAGATCCCCCACTTACATCAGGGTCCTCAGAGAGCCCCCAATAAATCAGGGTCCACAGAGAGCCCGCCTCCTAACATCAGGGTCCCCAGAGAGCCTCCACCTTACATTAGAGTCACCAGAGAGCCCCCCCTTGCATTAGAGTCCCCAGAGAGCCCCTCCACTTACATCAGGGTTCCCAGAGAGCCCCCCTTACATTAGGGTCCCCATTGAGCCTCCCCTTAAATCAGGGTCCCCAGAGAGCCTTTCCCTTAAAATCAGGGTCCCCAGAGATCCTCCCCTTGCATCAGGGTCCCCAGAGAGCCTCCCACTTACATCAGGGTCCCCAGAGAGCCTCCCCTTCCCTTGGGGACCCCTGCAGAGACTCAGGGCTATGGGCCCCTGATTCAGGGCTATAGCCCCAAAAGCCACCTCCTAGCGACGCCACAGGAGAAAGGTATAAAACAGTGACAATAAACAATGCGCTCAACATGAGCACATAGAACAATAAGGTACATTTACAGTGCATTGATATTTTGCATAAGTATTATATACAGCACTCTTCTTCAAACCAATCCTGATATAAATGTTTAATAACAAAGAAACACAAAATTATTGATTATCGTTATTTCAAGCATTGGTTACAGTGAGATCAGAAGAACACCACAAAATCAACATCTTGTAATATTTACTTGGGCAACCTCTGTGTTCAAAAATAAGCTTCTCATAAGGCAATACCTGATTTACTAACCAAAGCCATGTATAGATGGAGGAGTGGGCTGAATCCTTTTAAGTGCCACAGATTTACGATCCATAAATATTGTTTCTATTAACATGGTCCTAGTATGTCTTGGCCACAACTCTTTGTCTAGGACTCCCAGCAAACACACCAATGGGGTACATGGAACAGGGATTGACAAAACTGCAGTCAATATCTCTGTCACCTGCTGCCAGTACCTCGCCATGACCGGGCAAAGCCACATAACATGTGCAAAGTTTGCATGCTATACTCTGTATTTAACACCATTTTTACTTTTTTTTTTGTGGGGATTTAACATACCTTCCAACTTTCTGAGATGGGAACGAGGGACACCTATTAGCAAAAATATGTAGGCCCAGGACACACCCTCTGCCACGTCCCCCTTAAAGAAGAATTGTAGAACAAAAATGATTGGTTAAAATTATTGGTTAAACCCACAAGTGTTTTTTTACAACTACTATTTCTTTATACTGGCTTTTTGAATTTACAGTTGCAGAAATTTAGAAATTGAGTGAAAGGTTCAGCAACTTAAAAGACTTTTTGATAAATAGAGCATTTTATATACAGCTATATAGATGAGACTAAATCGAGGGACAAATGAGGAGCAGAGAGGGACAGAGGGACGTTTTTCCAAATCAGGGACCGTCCCTCAAAATCAGGGACAGTTGGGAGCTAAGGAAAAATGAAGCAGGTGTATTAAAATGGAAAAACAAAACTGTCTTTCATCTGAAGAGCAAAAGCAGTTTCTTCAAGAAATTGTAAAGTGGAACTCCCCCTCCGAGCTATACGGTGTCACCGGATAAGGTGAACCCATATGAATTGCAGGGAGCAGTTTTTTTCTTTTGTAGTAAAGGTATCTGGAGAGGAATGCTGTACTGGCCCATGGCCAGTAAGGGCTCACTGAGCTGGATAAAGTTTCAGTTTGGATGTGCGGGAAGTTGCTTGTGTTAGTCGGGAGTAAGATTCTGGTTTGGTGAGTTTAAGGGCAGGGAGTATACCAGTTAGAGACAGGCTTTTCACTGCGAGTGAGCACAGGGAACTGATAAGACAGCCCCAGCCAACCCCTTGTGCTTCTCACCACGAATATTACTTCATCCTCTCGCCTTTATTTAACTCAAGCGAAGGGGGGCTTTTTTTTTTTTTTTTAATCTCTGGGAGGGTTTGCATGCCTTTAATGTTTTGTGTCTAGTCAGGATTTTTTTTTTTTTTCATTAAGAAATATCCTTCTGAGCCTCTATTTAAAATATTGGAATGTGCAGCTTTTGGGCAGTGCGGATTTGAGATTAGTGAGGACCTGCTAATTGCGAGTTTGTCGGTTGTGCATTTTTCCAGGGCTCAGAAAGGGGAAAAGCTGACAGAGGGTGAAGCCTGAAGTCTGAAGGGCTTGGCTGCTATCAGGAGGTGTATGTTGTTCTCTCTCTCCTGAGACAATATAGGAGATGCAGTAGCTTTGCAGTCACACTGAGACATCTCCGAGCTCGAGAGCACTTTTTTTTTTTTTTCGCAGAGCAGATCGGCGAAACTGGGCGAAAGAATCTAAGACCAGGTAAGTTTTAAGTTTTTTTTATGGAATATATTTTAAGATAAGTAAGATTGCTTTGCTTGTCATTTATTGGTTGGTTAAAACAATAATGAAAGTTAAACATTCATTTTGTTCAGTATTGTTTTACAGCTGTTAAAGAGTAACACGAGAATCCTATACATGCTGTGTGATTAGAAGTTTTGCTAGACAAGGACACCTCTCATAGCTCCCACACTACGCACCATGCAGAATGATACGCCAGACCTTGACCTTGCTTACCATATGCTTTGAGCTCTCCAGTAGCAACATAAACAATTACTGAATTAGCTCCTTTGAGGCTTGTATGTAAACGCTAATAATAAAGCTAGCCACACATGGATCTTTTATTTTATTTATTTTTTATTTTTTGATTAGTTTGAAAAAAAAAAAAAAACGGATTCCCCATCCGCACAAGCAAAGTGCATAGTGGAATTTTCCCTGCTATGCTATTGGATTCTGACAGTGGGGACTGTCAGAATACACGGATCAGCGCTGCTAGCCGATTGGCTTGCAGTTGCTGAGCAAACGAAAATGTACTAACAGTCTCATTCGAGAGCTGTCAATCATTACATCATCATTGCAACTCCACGCAAACAGATTCAGCCACATGTGGATCAAAATTCAGCCGACCCTGGGGATGAATTTCGATCCATCCTTAACCAGCTTAAGGCTACTTTCACACTGCAGTGCCCAAGCAGCGCCCGGCCATTAGCGTTAAAACGCTGCTTGTTTTTCGAAGCAGCACTTTTAGGTCAATTTTAAACCTCGCTAGCGGGTGAAGAAGGTGTTAAAAGCACCCATGTTGCAGCACTTCTGAATTGCTTTTCAGCCGCTTTGGAAGCGCTGCCCACTCATGGGCTTTGGACAGCGCTCCCAAACTGCACCAAAGATGCTTCTTGCAGGAATTTTCCTAACATCCCGCAAGCGCACCGCCCCAGGGTGAAAAGTCATGCTGAAATTAATGGGAGGCGGTTTTTGCCGTTATTTAGAGGCTATTTCTAGTGCCTGAAAGCCGCCTTAGTATGAAGCAAGCCTAATGCCCTGTACACACGGTCGGACATTCCGACGACAAAATACGTCAGATTTTTACAGACGGATTTTGGCCCAAACTTGTCTTGCATACAAACGGTCGCACAAAGTTGTTGGAAAATCCAATCGTTCAGAACGAGGTGAAGTACAAGACGTACGACGGGACTATAAAGAGGCCATTAGTCAATAGCTTTCGTCTCGTAATTTATTCTTAGCATGCGTGGCACTTTGTGCGTCAGAATTTTTTACACACGATCGGAATTTAAACGATCGGATTTTGTTGTTGGAAAATTTTAGAACATGATCTCAAACTGTGTGTCGGAAACTCCGACGCAAAAAGTCTGATGGAGCCCACACACAATCTAAATTTCTGACAACACAGTCCGATCGCAAATTTTCTGTCGAAAAAGTCTGACCGTGTGTACAGGGCATAAGGGTCTCTAATTTGATTATCAGGTTAAAATAAAGCGAAAAAAAATGCGTGAAATAATGCATCCACCACATCTATGGACTGGTAAGCTGCAATACTATACATTTTTGTTCTTGGGTTTTAGATCATTATTATTATTATTATACGGGATTTATATAGCACCAACAGTTTGGGTAGCACTTAACAACATTAGTTTAGATAGACTTTAATAAAGTTTAGCAGTGTGCAGTAACAGTGTGCAAAGTGCGACAACCCATGGTAACCAAAAGGACTTTAGTTCTCTGT